>NW_028300951.1:2458750-3125625 GCF_049000335.1 Polistes dominula
GTTGCAATTACAATTTTTTCCACTCCCAGTAGTATATTTTTAAACTGCGCATCTTTCTTTAGCAGTTCTCCCATCGTATATATTTTCTAAATACTGAGGTTCGATGAGAACAAATTCATTGATTTTATTATTCAATTGAATATATATATATATATTTCTATTTCTATTAAACATATTAAGTATATCTTCTTTTTTTAAGTTGAATATTTTAAACTCGATAAGAGTAGAAAAGAATTAACAATAGCTCTTTTCTTCCTTGTTTAATTTCATACATATATGTATATATATATATATATATATATACACATATATATATATATATATATACAAAAATGCATTGTGGTATACAATTTACATTCCTTAAAAACATTGACATGCAAACGTGCTGAATTTTTTGAACGTTATATGAATCGTCGTTAAATATTTAGCCGTATAAAAAAAATAAGAACCTATTTATTATAAATGTACATACAACTGTTATTGTAATAAAGAACGTGAAAGAAAATATACATTACGTCTGAATTTTTTATATATATATATATGAAGCGATTATTCTTTTTCTTTTTATTATATATATTTTTTTTTTTTTTACTTACAAAATAGTGTTTTTTATTTGAATAGAATTTGAATCTTATATTTATTTCATTAATGCTTACAATTAATATGGTTTGCTTCTATGCTGACGTTCCCGACTTTTTCCACTGCCAATTTTGGTTAATAATTTCTGGCTTGTATTATTTTGAACGCCATTGGACTCTGATTGTCTCCAAATATTTACTATACCACCTTCTCCGACGGTTATTAAAGAGTTACTCTACGATATCACAATTAATAGATTATTTCAAATTTGTTTGTTTGTTTGTTTTTACTTTTATATAATTAATATATTAAATGCCATAACGAAACACCTTGGCACACAATATAAGATCTTTTTTTTTGATTATTGTATAAGCGTACCTTTTCATGTAACCAACTATCTCTTACATATTGTTTATTTCCGACCAGATTATAACAGATTTCTAGTTGATCATTTGCGATACTTAGACATCTCAAGTTTTTGCTATAAAACAAATATAACGATTGTATTATTACATTTATTTATTTATTTAGATATAGCACAAAATATTGAAAAAATATTGAATACATGTGTACATGTATATTAAATACGCATGTATTCAATATTTTTCAATATTTTGTGCTACTAGGGTCAATTTATTATTCATTATTTACCCTTTAACATTATCTGAACCTGCTAACAGGAATGGCTGTCCAAGCGCATTCGAAGGATGAAACTTAACTATGTAGCAATTATCTGGTTCATCGTCCTGAAAGCACAATTAATAAAAGCAATTGAAACCATTGTGTTATTGTTAATATACATAACGAAAAATGCGCAATTATGCATTTAGATATATACAAGTCTTCTGGATTTCCCCATCCATGAATTTCTCAAAATATTGACAGCAGCATGTATATGTGCATTAAAATATATTGCATATATTGGTGTGCTCGTCATCAAAACTATAGGTCATAAATTTTTACCAATTTCTGCTGTAAAATTTCGAAATGCCCTAATAACACAGATTACCAATAAATATTTATATTTAAACTGTGACTCGCGTTTTAATTTTATTTTATATAACTTACCTAATATTTAATTAACTGAAATAATATATCATAATTTCTATTATACAATTTTTTTCTTTGTATATATATACATATGTATAAAATATTGAAATGAAAATTTTGTAGGAAAAAAGTAATACTTAAAAAAAATGATACAACTATAAAACATACTTGTGTAATTGCTAAACAGCTACGTTTGAACATTTTATATGGAGTAACTCCTTCATAATCCCATAATTGTAACGATGATGTGAACGTTGTACACCACAGGTTGTCATTATTCATCCAGCCTAATCCATCCTTTCATTTTAAAAATACATTTAATAAAAGATAATTAATTAATCTTACATTATTATATTATTAACAATTGTCATATGAAAACTTACTACAGATGACTCGGTATTTAATGAATATCTTAATGCCAAATCTTCCGTAGGTTGTGTCAGATCAAAAATATTGATAAGACCATCTACACTACCGGATGCCAATATATCTCGTTTATCAGGATGAAATGATAAACGAGTCACCTCGTCCATATGTGACTGCCAATAACCACCAAGAAGATTATTACCCTTAGATTCTACTTTAGAATTACTATGCCTAATATCCCAAAATAAAATAAACGCATCTCCACCGATATGTTCAGTTCCACCAGCGATTAATCTTTCATCACAACTTATATCAAAACTAGCTAATGGTTTTATTTTTCCATCTTCTGAAGTATCTAAAAAAAAAGCAATGTAAAAGAATAAATCTAAATTAGAATTGGTAGTGTAAAACATTCCAAAAAATTCATTAAGAAAAGATGATTTTTTTTTAAAAGTTTTAAATATTTGATAAAATGAACCTTTAAATTCTGCAACTGCTTTTCCTTTAGCACGTAAATCATATGCAGTAATTACTCCATTATTAGTTGCCATATATATAACATTTTTAGAGATAGGACTGAATTTGATTCCAACTATAGTAGCTTTATTATGAGTTAACGTGATAGTCCTACTTAAAGTTTCTCCGACTGTATATATGACACACGAATGATCGGATAAGGCAGTGCCAATTCTGAATTCTGGTTCACTAAAAAAAAAAAAAAAAGATAATAAATTACTATTAATTCAAATTATATAAATATTACATCAATTTCTATACATATAAATAATCATCCATTGTTTAAACTTATTTTATATATACATAAATATAAAATACCGGTAATGAAGACAATGTGGTTTAAATCGACAAATCGAACTTCAATCGATTTTATCATTTATTTGATATTACAATTATTTGTGTATTTTCAAATAAATTGATGATTTATGTATAGATTATGTTTTGTAAAGGTTTAAATATTATTAGTGTAAAATAATAAACAAAAATATAAAATGTTCACCTTTGAGTTCCACAAACCGCTAAAACATAATTTTTTTGCAAAGACACCGCCTCTTCTACCGATAATATCAATTCGTTTTTCTTCTTCGTAGACATGTTGTTCTGCTTCGCTGTACCGTTCTCCATGCTAAGTTTTTTAAGAGAATCGATTATATTTGCCATATTTTATAAAAACAAACTTTTGAAATATAGACGCTATGTGTGTTGAGGTTATTGTATCATTTGAATTATAAACATGCTTTGTTCGGAAAACAAATTTGGTTAATTTATATTGAAGTTACATATTTATTATTAATAACGTAAAGTACACATAAAAATTTAAATAATATATGTATAAATAACAAGCTATAAGAATTATTTCTCTCAGCAAATTATAAAACGTGATTGCGTATTATTTATTACCTTCACAATACAAACAGGAACGAGAATAATATAACCTGCATTGCAATTAAACCGTTGATTCAATGGCATTGGTGTTCTCAAAATGATCAGCGCTTAATGCGCATGCGCAGTTATGAAAAATTGCAAATTTAATATTAGTCAAATGAATTTTTATTTCTTTTTTTTTTTTTTTATATGGAAACAAATAAATATGTAACATAATCTTTTTATTTTATTTATTATTATTTTTTTTTTTAATATTTATATTCCAAATGAAATGATATTTCTTTTATTAAACTGGATCGATCGAAGTTCTTTCGTAAAAATGTGGCGCCAATTCCAATAACCATTCCGATTGTATTACAGTTAAATCTTTCATATAAGTTTTATTAGTTTGTACTATTTCGCAATAAAGTATCCTGAAATAATAATAAAAAAGATATAAAAACGTATTATAAATGATCCTATAAAAGTATACTGGACATTACAAACCATTGTGGTTGTTGAATAGTATATAGACAACTATTTGAATGGATATATAAATCTTTATTCCCTCTGATAGTTTTGTATACTCCAGTATAATGTAAATAGGCAGCTTTCGGAAATAATCCTGTTGTTATACATTTCAAGATCTGTTCTACGTTTCCTACGATAATAAACGACATTTAATATAAAAATCATTTCTAATTGAACGATCACAATTGATTATTAAAATGGAACTATTGTTATACCATTGCAAGATATTAAAGGAATATCCAATCTTTTTAACATTCGACAAATTTGTCCACGAATTTCCGAAGCCCTTCGTAAAGCTTTGTTATTAAGAAAATTCTTTTGACACCAACTCGGCGTTTTATTTGTCTCATAAGCTGTATAAACATTTAATAATGTTAACAGATCACCTTCTTCAACTTCAAATTTACGATGAGCTACTCTTGCTTTTGCAATGGCTTGACCACCCCCAGGACGAATAAAAACATTTTGTACTTGAAGCATCGCTATTATCGTGGCCATTTCTTCGGAACAACCCATTTGTCCTATTAAAACATAAAACATAAACTGATAAAATCATATTACGATAAATTTTATATTCCAAACGATTAGCTCGAAGAAAAGAAAGAAAAAAAACTCATTCAAAATTTATTACCGGAAACAATAAGACATTTTCCAAAGGTAGGCTCTAATGGCATTTCCGCCATTGTCATGCCTAAAGGTGTCGTCAATTCTCCGTCATTATCTATAGCACCTAATGCATAAAGTAATTCCATGCCTGCTATAAGATTTTTACTGGGTGGAGCTGATGGAAAATTGAATCGAAGTACATTATCAATTCCTAATGCTTTTAATTGCAAGATGGCTGGTGCTAAATCCGATCTTTGCATTTCTGGTGGCGTTGCTTCTGGTAATTCTTTATATGCTTCTTCTGTATATAATCTAAACAAATTATATATATAATAATAATAATAATTAAAAATTTGGTATCGAGCTTATTACCTAAAAGTTTTTCCACTTTGAACTCTAGCTGCACGTCCGGCCCTTTGATCAGCCGAAGCTTTAGATACCGGTACAATGGTAAGACTATTAGTTTGTGTTTCTGGCTCAAACCAGGGCATCTTAACAAAGCCACAATCGATCACTGTAATACCGTTAAGTTAAATAATTGACGTTAAATGTTAATGTTAACATTTGAGAAACTAAAAGTATCATAAAAGCGTACTGCGATTCTCTACCGTAAACGACGTTCGGAATAGTAATTGAAGTTTCAGCGATATTTGTTGCAACTATAACTTTTCGCGTATCTTTGGCAGCTCTCCAAAATACCTTGAGTTGTTCATTATTCGGTAAAGATCCATACATCGCCAGTGGTTGTAATTTTACTATAAAAAAGGGTAATAGAAAAATAAGAAAACGTAAAAGTTAAAAATATCAAAAGATAATATGATAAATGACTCGAGACCATTTTAATAATTATGAGATGAAATAAAATATCTTCTATTTACGTTTTCCATCCTTTATAAGTTTAGCATGTTCCGATAAAAGAGAAACTGCTTGATCTACTTCGTCGAGTCCTGTGAGAAATGCTAAAATGTCACCAGGTTCCTCTATTTCGTGAATCTTTAAAGCTGTGTCCACAACACTAGTAACGTAATTCGGAACTGGTTCTAAAAAATGTTGAAACATTACGTAACAACAATTTTAAGTGTGGGATTAATGATATGCATTAAATTAGTTTTATACCTCTGACATAGAAAATGTCTACTGGATATAATCTACCCTCAACGCTCATAATTACTGCTGTATCCTTTGAAGAATCCTTTGTTGTATTCAAATTAAAAAAATCACGTAGTTGTTCCGCATCGACCGTTGCGGAGGAGACTACGACTTTCAAACTTTTACGTTTCTGTCATAAAATCAAATATATTAATACAATTTGTATATTAATACTTTAATGGCCGCTCATACAACATGTGTGTGTGGTAGCCGGAATAACTGTTATTTATTTATAACTTTTTATATATTTAAAATTATATCAAATTAAATTGATTGTTAAATTGTTGTTTTCTGTTTTATGTTAATTTTTTTCGTGAATGACAATAAAGTTTTTTTTAAATTAATTTTTGAAAAATATTACCGGCCTATGGCGACTGCGTACACGTGCGGCCATTAAAGTGTTTAATGTAATATTACTCATTAATATTTTATTATATATAAAAAAAAAAATATCCAACAAACATAGATAAAATAATAATGGTTTCATTTACTCGAATAATTTTCTTCAAGAGACCCATAATGATATCCGTCATTAAGGTTCTTTCATGTACTTCATCTAATACGATAATTGCATATGTCGTCAACAATGGATCGCTCATTAATTCACGTAATAATATTCCTTCCGTCATATACTGCAAATAAAATAATACTAAATGTTAAAATATTTATTACAAAACATATGTCAATATAATTAATTATACACGAACATGAAACGATGTATTATCACGTTATCATTAATTATTACATTTTATATATATATACCTCCACCATAATATTTTCTCGTGTGAAAAAATAATCTGATAAAAAAAAAAAACATACACAACCGGAAATTAATCATTATTTCAAACGATAATAAATCATATTTTGTATATACCTTGATCTTTGTAGATTCATTGGTACAATCATCGAAACGTATGCAATAACCAACTTCGGTACCAAATATGCAATTACGTTCATCGGCAACTCTACTTGCCAATGACGTAGCAGCAACTCTTCTGGGTTCTGTTATTCCTATTATTTTACCATCTTCGCACCATCCTGCTTCTAGAAGGTACTGTCAATTAAAAGAAGAAAACATAAAGACAAAATAAAATAGTAATAATCGTTAATAACCGTAAAATGGTAGTGTAACACATTTTTACAAAAACTAGTTCTGATAAAGTGTGACGATAAGAACAAAAGGGAAACTATTGAACTTTACTTTTCTTTATTTTTCTGCATACGTGTATATATATATATATATATATATGTGTGTGTGTGTATATGTATGTGTTATATAATTTTTCATTCCCCCTTTTTTTCTTTTTTAAGATAATAAAACAATCCAGAAACTTTGCCGACAACTCATTGTGTGTTTTTATATTGCAAAGTTTGCTCCTATTTTTGTTGTTCATGTTACAGTCACATAACTTCTTTTGTGAGAAATTTTGTTATTCGTTCACGTTTATATAATAACGACGACTATTATCATAAATAAAATTTGTAATAAACTTGGTTATTATTTTTCTTTTTTTCTTTCAAATGTTTATTTATGTATACTCTTATCAAAAGAATTGAAACAACGATAGAAGAAAAATTTAGTCACTTTGATGATGTTAAAATATTCCAACAAATGTATTATTTATATCTCTCTTATTAAAATAAAAAAAAAATGAGAAATAATTATACATCATAAATGTATAATCAAAAACTTGAAAGATGCAAAGTAACTTAATTAACAGTACAAATATATAATTAATTTGTTATTTTACTATTACGACGTTTTGTAATAATATTATTTTTGAAATAACATTTGTATTTTTTCAACATTGTGAAATATTAAACAGAAAAATAAATTGATATAAAAAAAAAGATATATTATATATTATCTTCTATTATTCAGTACTTCTCTCTCGTTCGTCGAAATTGTTAATCTTATCTAACGGATCGTATGATTCAGAAAATGGTTGCGATTAGAAGTGACAAAAAGGACAGTCGATAAAAAAAAAAAAAGAAAACGGTTTTATAACAAGAGAGAACAAATTTAATCGATTATGAAGTATAATTATGTATAATTTTTTTCTATGTATATTATATTATGTAAATATATGAATATATTATAAATATGTAGGTACAATATTTGAATGTATGTAATAACGTTAAAATAACAATTAGACACGTGAATTTGTATTTATTGAATTAAAATAGCGTTATATCTGTGCCATAACGTTATCTCTTCGTATTGACTTAAAACCTTTGTTATGTTTATAAAAGACTTTTTTATCTTATGGTTCTACGTAATACTAATCTCTTTATTTAAACGTTATTTCAATATAACAACGACTATAAAATTTCTTATTTAATTATATATATTTATATATAAAACATATTATTATATATATTATATAAAACATTTATTATTTATTATATATTATTTATAAAATATTTATATATATATACTTTTAAGGCATCATTGAACTGTGAATATAAACCTATAAAGTATTATTTAAGTATTATTTACAAATCGTACAATTAAAATTGTGTCCAATTATCACCATCAATAATTTGTTTAATATCTCATCGTTTTATAATTTTTAACACGTTGAGTGCCACACGAATTCTTAGGGAAATTCTCGTCAGGTCACAAGCGTTATTTTGTATTGAAAAAATAGTTGAACGTGTCAGTCACTTGTGACGGACGTGGCCGAAACGGAAAGTCTAGTGTCACTCACCGATGCCTGACATATAAATACAACTTACATTTTTATCATATTATATTTTATATCCTGAAAGAAATAGGATACGAAGACCGCAAATCCTCAAAGAAATAGGATACGAAGACCGCGAATGGAAGGATCGCGCTCAGGGATGGGAACAATGGCGGGATTTGGTATTTACGGCAATGAACTTTCGAGTTTCTAGTGCCAGTATAATAATAATAATAATAATAATAATAATAATAATAATAATAATAATAATAATAATAATATATTTTACATTTATTTATTTTTATTAGAGCCGAGAAATAAATTTGAAAAAAAACCCGTTCATTATTATCAAAATAAAAATCGTAGAAAAAGTTCAAAATGGCTGTTCGTTTGAAATTCGATTGTCGATGAGTCAATTCAGTGATTAAAAAAAAAAAAAAAAACATTCCTATCAATCCAAAAATTATCGCAACATTTTTTAACAAACGTTAACATTTACAGTAGATTGAATGATTATTTTTTATTTTATTGATAATTGTTTTTTGAAGTAATCAATATTTGTTTAATCTCGGTATTTAATATTTCGACTATCATAACAATACAGTGATCATTGGTAACTATTGTCACTATATTTTTTATCACTATCTTATCTTTTTATTAGAGTTGTGGCTTCTAAGCCAAAAGTATAAAAAAAATTGCGTTATATAGATAAGATTAAAGTATCTATAGGAGTTGTAATAATATGAAATATAATTCTATCCTTATTTACTTCCTATATACTATAAACAATATATATATATATATATATATATATATATACACATGAATTTGAAGTTATGTGGGTAATGATGGAATGTTGATATAAAAGTGCATACAAAATTAAAATACAATTTGTATTCTTTCTTATTAAAATATATGTTATTTATATCAGTTATGTAAATACTATACTTATATGATACTATGAACGAGAAAAATGTATCAATGAAACGTCAAATTATCAAAAGATAAGTTTGTTAATAAAAACGACAAGAAGAAACAGCAAAAAATAAAATGGATCGAGAGATAAGATAAATAAATAGATAATCTCATCGATTATTAAGGCCGATTAAAGAAGATTTTTAACTACCAAGAATCATGGGTACCATGTGTATATAATCATAAGCATATTGATAATGAAATTCCGTTAAATATATTAATAAAAATATAAGAACGTAGGACGACCATCTGAACAATTTGATATATTCCCAGACACGATTAAAAAATATAGCCAATAATAGATAATCCATGGCAGCATGTACGTTTAACATTTTCCATCCTAGAGCAACAAACCAAAACGAGTTACTTCTGAGTATGTTGGTTTGCCTTAGATGTAGGAGTTCTGTATTGATGGAGAATGGTTCGATGTCCAGATCCAGAAGATCTTGGTAAAGCCAAATGTAACGATTCCATGCAGCACTGGCTACGATCAGATGACCGATTATGAGGAGGACATTAGGAAGTGCGATGTTCCTTATTGACATGTTTGAAGAAGAAGATGACGACGATGGGGTGTAATGTGTCGTTTCTAATACGACAGAGGTCAAAGGTAAAGTTTGCAATTTATCATATCCTCCTCGTCTGGGTGGAGAGCGAATAAGAAAGTAATAAAGTCCGGTTATCAAAGCAACGCATCCAAGTGCATCGCAAAAACCGTCTACGAAATAACCAGGTGAACCAACGTCCGATCTTTCACCTGATATATTAGCTCTCTGTCTCGCTACGTGGCCGTCCAAATCGTCTAGCTATGTTCTCACTTGAAATAGTATCGCACCTAGACGTCTTTGAGTTAGGGATTCGCTCGATACACATTTACCTGCCAAAACAGCAACCAACACATGAAAACCACTAATCATATTTGGTGTCAACCAATTCCAATATTGGCTAATTCCTAAGATTTTATCCATCAAAGCGGCCAACGGACTTAGAAGAAAATGATTTGGATGATCCAGGGTTAATCCTTTCACCGTTACCGCGCAAAGAGGATTCAAATCACAGGGTATCGTTGGTTGATATGGTGTATCGTTGGTCATAGCTCTTATACGATAATTTTTTACTCTTGAATATAATAATACATCCATTACGATAAAATATACCACTGATATAGCAATAATCCCAAAAGCTATTTTGTTCACCAGGTCAAAATGAACGGCCATGTTTATATTTTTCTTTTATTTGTTATTTTTTACGTGGCCAAAACCAATAAATTGTAACTTCTTTTTATTTTTTTGTTTTGTTTTAATTTTTATCTTCTTTCCTTTGAATATATAGAAATTATAGCTTCTTTGTAGAACACAGTATTTTATAATTTTATTATAAAGAAAATAATTGGGGAAACAATCTAATTGATCGCGTATTGATTGATTCCCGATCAAATATAAGGATGATCTAATGAGATACGTTTCGTTGCTGTCAGATGATAGAAAAGTTTATAACCATTCGGTAGATCGTGCCGAGGCTTACTGAGAGTCTCACTCGCAGAGTTGTTCGAACTTCAATAATCTAACTTAAACCTACAATGACGATCGTGTCCATGCGTCGTCGCATCGCACGTGGTCACGCATAGATCTCTTCCTCAACTACTACCATTTTCCCACACCCACACTTTTTCCCCTTCTTCTACCCCTTCCACCATACCCCCATATCATTTTCGCACACTCCCTCGCAAATATTTTATCATTGACGAGCAATCGTCTACAAGAAAGTTTTTCTTTCATTTTTTTATATTTTTTTCTTTTTTTTTGTTTACTTATCTTTTTCTTTATATCTTAAGAAAAAAAAATGGTAGAATATATTTAATGTATTTTTTAGTGTAATTTCATTGATTTCATTTTATTTCTAAATTTGTTTTTTTTTTTTATAAAATATATGTTTGTGTAAATTTAAATAGTTTTTATATTAAATAGTAATATTTATTATATTAATTAATAATTTAATTAATTAATTTATTATATTATATTATATTAATAATAGTTTTCTATTAATATATCATCCCTTCCTTTATTCAATTTTTAAATATTTTCTGGCATTTAATTCCCAAATTTTATTTGTTTTCTTTTTTTAATTGATTTTTAAATGCTAATAATTAACTATAACTATTTATCTATTTATCTGTCGAAACAAAAAAAAAATAAATAGATTAGAAAAAATATTGTGAAGAAAAATTTACTAAAAATTTATCAATCTTCTTTTCCTAAATATGTAAAAAAAAAAAAAAAAAAAAAAGATGAGATAAAATAGAATTGACAAATATATTTGTTCTCGTTTTATATTGAACAAAATAATTTCCTTTTAACGAGCACGTTTTTCTCGATGTAGCTTCTCTCTCGTCCATTATATATATGTTAGAGAATCGAAAGAAATGGCTTCTTTTCAACCCCTCGATACTTTTATATTCCTAACAAATCGATTCACTCTTTCGACCCTTCCTGTCTATGACCTCCCCATTTTTATCTCTTTCTTTTTCTTTATCTTTCTTTACTTTTATTTCTATCTGAAAAGGATCTTTTTCATACTTATGTTTTTCTGCTTTGAAAATTCGATAAATTAAAATTTCATACATTTATCGTCCGATCGTTGTCAAACAATAACAAATTTTTATTCAACCGAGACCTTGAAATTCTGAATTATAAAGAGCCTTAGATAGGCACATGCGCATTTGAATAAATTTCTTTTTTATTGCGTATTATCAGTCAAGACAATTGTACGTACGTTTATATGTCATAAAAAGGGGACTAAAGTAAAGGATACTTTTGACCCTTTTTATTGAACGAAGGTAATATTATGCGGAGGGAAATTTTGACGTTAGTGTTTTATTCAAAAATATTTGTATATATGTATTTATATATGTCTCTACGTAAAATAAAAATAATATCTATAATTGTTTTAGGTGAATTGGTCGTAGTACTTTTTCTTTGAAATCATTTTCTTGAACTACTTTTGAAATAATTATATATATATATATATACATACAAAATGACTGTTTAGAATATTGATTTTTACCTATTATTTGCTTATACCTATTATTATACTCAATAATTTCTATTTGTATTCTTTTGTCCTTTTGAAACATTCATTTGAAAATATTTTTCACTCAATTGTCATACATTATTGGATTGCAAATTCTTTTACCATTATTAGTGTAGACAATAATAAAAAGAAATATCTAAATAATTTAACACGTTCCATACCAAGTCCTTTTTTATCTGACTTGTCATTCAAACCATTTAATTTTCAGTACATTAAACAAATAGGTTTAAGTGTACCACGAGTGGTACATTAATTTAATAGAATTATTAAACACATACACACATGGTGTTAAAAAGAGATAACTATATGGAAGAAAGCATAAAAAGCACAATTTATTAACTAATTATTATATGTTTAATTACCTGTGGTAACTGTGTACTTTTGCCACATCCAGTTTCTCCTACCAGGACGAGAGTTTGATATTTTTCAAGCAGATATATTATATGATCTCTATTTTTGTATATAGGTAATCGCTTGCGTTGCATATCCAATGCAAGCGAATGATGAGCATTGTAGACAAACTGCGTTGATGAATGTGCATCGATATCTGGTCTGTCTTCTTGCCATGTTGAAGCTCCTAAAAATATAAATCATACTTTACTATCAATTCGAACGAATATCATTCAATTATTTTAATAATAGAATACAATATATGAAAAGTAAACACACAAAAGATAGGTTATGAAATTCGACAATACGTCAACATTATTAAACTGCATTAACATATAAATAAAAATAATAGTAATAAAATATTTTGTTATAAATAATATTATAAAGTTAAATAATAGAGTTTATATGACTATAAATAAAAGTATTGAACATTTATACGTACCAGGTTTAGAAAATACAGGTTTGGTATTCATTTCTTGATTTTGTTTCTTAAAAATATAAACATTAATAACTTAAATATTTCACTTATATATTTATCACTATTATAAATCACTATTAATTAAAAAAACATATGTAATAATTGGAATATTTTAAATTGATAGAGAAAACGCGTCAAACATTTTAAAAACATTTCGGATTGTACAGATGGCGCTAGTTACTGTACTCTATTACAAAGTAAATCTAAAGTGACAATCGATCAAATAGATTTTTTTAATATAAAATCTTTAATTATATTTTTAGAATAATGTTAATTTATACGTTCCATTAAATAAATTAATATTTTAATACGTTAATAAAAATTAATATTGAATAGATTCTAATTTTTTATCTCTCATAATGTATAAAAACATTACCGACCGTTTTTACACTTACCATACATACATAATACATATAAATAAGGGATACGCGTAAAAGATGCGTGTAAAAAAATCTTCAAACAACAATAATCGATAAATATATTATAATTAATAAATTTTATAATTTAGAGTAGTATCGTATATAAAATAGTTTTTATCTTTTGTAATTTTTCAATCGAAAATTTAAATTTGTCGCATTTGAAATTTTTTAATATATTTTTCTTTTTATAATTTTAATTATAAACTTTAGTATACTATAATTTCACTTATCAGATATGTCTCTTGTTATTATTTGAACAATTATAATTATTTACGAAAGATTTACATTTATTAGAAAGTATATTTTTCAGTACTTAAGAATTTTTATTGTTTAATTATTGCTTTTTTGTATTTTTTAATTTTTCAATTTTTTTTTCTTTTTTGTAATATTGAACACATTCATCAATTGTAAATTTTTGTTTATACACGCGCGATAATTAACCGTTGAAAATATTTTTATTTTTCATTTTTGTATTTGTCTCCCCACTGCTACAAATATATTTTCTATTTGTGTGACGCAAAATACGAATAATTATATATATATATATATATGTTTACATACATAAAATAAAAAAAAGAACCAATAATAGATTTAGTCATATAGGACTTGTTCATAGAGCTACCTTTTCTTTTTTTAACCTTAGTTATTAATTAGTTTTTCTTAATTCTTTTGAACTATTAATAGTATACGCTTCTATACTCTTCAAATTTAGCACATATAAAATAAATAAAATAGATTATTATTATTCTTATATTAAACTCAAAATAGAAAGTAAATTTCAATTTATTTCTTATAAATATAGTATTGTCATATATCTGCATTTTAGAAATTTCGACACTGAACTTATTATTTAGTATTAATATTGATATAATTCTGTCAAACTTAAATAAAACAAGAAAATATTATCTTAAGTTGATAGTAAAGTAAAAAGTATATCTAAAGAAATAATAGGAGACAATTAAAATAGAAATAATGTTCGTAGAGTATAGGCATTCCTAATTATTTCTAATCCGTTTTAGACAGCTGTTCATCGATACTTATAAAATTAATCAAAATCATTGAAAATCTGGCTCTACGAACAAAGTAATATTTAATATAAGTACCAAATGTAGTACATAATTTTTATATGTACGAATCGTTCGATATTTCATTTTCTTTCAAATGATTTGCATTCAATATCTATATTTTATATGATATATAGATTCTCTATGGGATACATTTAAATTTGTTGTTTCTTTCTTTTTTTTTTTTTTTTTTTCACGAAATGTGTCACGGCCATAGAATTGCTACTAAAAATAAATGCAGTGATTTTTACTGCTGTTAGCACAATCAAGTATGTTACTCACCAGTATATGTCTATACACACATACATATACATATGTTATTATGTATTATTGAACACAATTTTTTAAAGTTAAACTTTGTAAATTGCACAGATTTACCATTAAAATTAAAAGAAAATAAAAAGTAAAAAAACAAAAATTGTTTAGTTTTACAAAAATTTCCAACGGAGTGCGATTCGTTACAAATCCTGGCATGTAGACTACATTAGGCAAAGAGAGAATTATTTCTCGAATATTTTTAATTAGGTTTTCTTTCAAATTTCAAATACTGCGCGCGTTCGTCAGATATATTATCGAGAACATGACGAGTTCATTATTATTGTTATAAATCCAATGAAAGTACAGAGTAAAACGTTATACACAATTATGTATAAATCGCGAGTAAAGATTTTCCTTTTAAATGATATAATATATTTGTTTTTGTTCTTGTTGTCATAGAGTAAATAAATACTTGAAGATACAAGTATTTTACTTTAGGAATGTATTTTGATTTGCAGAAAAATAATGTATCTTTTATCTCCGGTTATGAGATTAGTTTATTCACCTATACCTACTTCTGTGCATCAGAAACAATGGGGACTAGTAAGTGAAATATTTTGCACAAATGTATCTTTCTTTCTTTCTTTCTTTTTTTTCAGGCACCACACTGTTTGTCCATTTTTAAGAAGTTAGAAATATATTATTCCTAAAATTATTTATATGCGTCTCTTACTTTACTAGTCTAATGCTAAATGAATATATATATGCGGATGCCAGAGAGTACGGGGGGACAGAATCGATGTTCATGAATTTCGAGAGTGTTAGTATGAATGTACATACTTGTTATTGCCGATATCAATAAAAAGTTATTGCAATAAACACACATAGATGTACTAAATGCCAAATGTCATTAGCATAATATCAATCTTTTGATAGAAAATGCTCGCCCCTACTGACGATGCACAGTCATTATTAAATCTGTTCTGACTTCGCGCTTAGCCATTAAAATTGATTCTATAAGATAAGGACTGAGAATAGTAATGACAAGAAGATATTAAGCTGTGGCTTCTGCATCTCCATTGCTCTCCGCTTCAGCACATTTCTCTTCGAGTCTAGATTTTTTTTCTGGGCTTGCACCATCCAAAGCATTGTCCTCTGCGGCATCATTTAAAGCCGTTGATTTCCTCTTTATGCAACAGCTATCGGCGGCTGGTGCATCTAAAATATATGAGTTAAATCAAAAATACTGTTACACAAATATTCATTCTAATGGGCACAAAAATATTTCACCAAAGAATCAACATTATACATTATTCAATGCAAAAAAATACATACCTGTGGAATCACCATTTTCGGTGGATTCTTCTTCCTTCTCCTCGGTTTCTTTTTCCTCGCTGGAACCATTTTCTGTGGTCTCTGTCGCTTGGCCATTTTCCGAGGTTTTAGAATCCTCGTCAACCTCCTGAACTACTTTCTTTTCTTCTTCTACTACTTTTTTCTCCGGGCTGGTGGTAGCAACCTTTGTATCCCTAAATAATCCAAATAACATTGTTTCAACTTACATATAATCCAAAAACATTTTGAAGAAACTAAAGCAGTAATGAAGGTCAATCTATTTATGCATTTTACTAGTCATACCGTGAAAGAAAAAGGAAAAAACCTTCTAGTTTTATCGTAAAAAGAAAAACAAGAAGGCAAAAATAAATTCATACGTTCTCAAACAAGAACGTGCAATCTATAGAATATATTTATAAACACCTTGACCAAAAACGAAGAACAGTTAATAGAAGAAAAGTGCGTCATCGTAATAGACCAATGCAATATAAAACTGACGTTTATCAAAATCAAGTCTCTCAAGGTGGATTTCATATTTCATTAATTGCGCGGGTAAAAAGACACAAGAAAAAAAATGCAACACAAGGAAGAAACCAAATAGTAGATTCGAGAGAAAGAAAGAGAGAAAGTGAAAGGAGAAAAAGAGATGGGAGAACGGACGCGCAACGGTAGCGACATCTACTGACACGACGTTAGCATTAACCATTTATTTCCCCCTCCCCTACTCCTTCATAGTCCAACACACACCGATCCAGATGCTTGAGCATAGCGCGGCAAATTCTCGCGTGGACCACAAATATACCTGTGGCCTTTCTTTTCCTCTCCCTCTCTCACTCTCTCTTCTCTTTTACTTCCTATGAATGTATATATATATGCATGTATGTACAACACGTTTGGTACGTAAAAAAACAAAAAAATGTATGTTTATTTATTCAACAGGTCTCAAAGATAGATTAGTCGTTGTCTTCTCGAAGAAACTTGTTTTGTCCATAAAAAAAATCGTTCTTTCTCGAAAACTATGCGTCTCTTCAAGAGCAAATCGAGCGTAACACTACAACACAACACAACACAACATCAAACACACACATACACAAAGAGAAAGAGAGAGTTCGGTCTTCTCTCTTTTCTCTCGTATCATCCTCTAACCAGTGACGACGACGAGGGAGGCAACACAGATCGATACGTTGTCCCGTTCTCTTTTAGAAGCCGCCGGTCGTAACTTGCGCGCCACAAGGCTCTTGCGAAACGACGCCGTTTCTGACCTCGTCCTCGCTACTTTTAACGACATATAGAAAGAAAAAGATTATCTCTTTTTCTTCTATAAACCTACGTTGATGACGTACTAATAGTCATAGTAATATATACAAAGATAGAAATAGAAATAGAGAGAGAGAGAGAAAGATGAATGAGTATATCCTTTATTTTGCCGCCAAAAATGTTCCTTTCTCTATTTGCTTTTCTTACTATTCTCCACATTTCTACATCATCACAAATATATGTATATATATATATAAGATACTCTTTTTCTTTTTTATGTGAGAAATAATGAACGAAGAAAGTCGAACGTCGATATGTGCGATATAAATAAACGAACCGCGCGTTGAGGATGACCGAGCACGATACCGATAATAACATATACACACCAACTTTAAATATATATATATATATATATATATATATATATATATATATATATATATTCACATTTACATATATAATATATATAAATATGAGAGAGTCAGAAAAATAAAGTACCACGAAAAGAAAAGAAAAAAAAAAGAAACAAGATAAACCTAAAATGAATGCTATTTAATGGAATGTAAATTTTATAAGATATTTATCACGTGATCTTTTCGTTTAATTATAAAACAAATAAGAAAAAAGTATGGAAATAAAGGAACGCGTAACTTTTCAATAATCTTCATGGTGTTGTATATACGGAGTGTATTATTTACTAAAGACGTTTCGATGAAAGAAACCGATTCAAGCGGAAAAAAAAAGAAATGTTCGTGAAAAAGAAAAAAAAAGAAACAGAAAAAAGATAAAGAAGTTGAAAAAAAAAGAAGAAGAAGGATGGGAAAGGGGCCACGCTTCGCAAGTAGAGCACGCATCGTGCCGAGGGCACAGGTAATCGCGCGCGCACCGAACGTTGCGCGCTTACGTATCCTCCCTCTCCTCCCCCAACCCTACTATTCCTTCTCCCACTATACCACCTCTATTTCTATCTTTCTCCCGCGTTCTCCCTTCTCCACCTCAACTATCCACCAATCCCTCCCTTCAGTCACCCTTTTCTACCACGATCGCGCATAGCGCTCTTACAAAACTCTCTACGCACACACTTACGCGTACACAATATTCTATATATACCATGAGTGTGTATACATCGCAACGTATTACTACACGAGTACGATTCGCTGCCGCGCACGCAAAGCCAACAAGCAAACAATACACATACAAATACACACAAGCAAATATTATATACAAGTGTGTGTACACCTAAGCACATGCGTGTGTGCGTGCGTGGCATATCAACACACATACACACACACTTTCTATCTCTCTCTTTTTCACTCACTCTTGTATCATGCACACAAGTTGGCGTTGATGCGCGCGCGCTAGAACGCCAGCACCACAAGGTAAAAGCAATGATTTCAAATGCACCCCGATCTCTTTCGCCGTGAGTTTTTAACATTAACGACGATTTCCATTCGATCTTTTTTATCGATACGATATCGGATTGGTCACCTTATTGATGTATATTAAATCAATTTATAAATAAAAACCTTACTATTGGCGATAGGTTGCAAATAATATAACATGAAAAGAATAGAGGAAAGCGTGAGAGAAAGAGAGATAGCAACAGCGAGGCGCGATTTTTACTTCGTTTCCAAAATTGTAGTTTAATCGTATGGTAGGTAGTGGTAGTAGTGGCAGTTGTAGTAGTAGTAGTGTAGTAGAATAGTAGCAATAGTAATAGTAGTATTGTAGTTATAATAATATTAATAATAATAATAAAATAACGTTTGATACTCACTTTACTTCCGTATCCGCCATCCTTGAGATCCGTTAAGATTATCGTTGAAAAGGTTTGAGAACCAAAACGCGTTATAACGAACGCACCAAATGAGAGAGCCGCGTCCTCTTTACGCACCGGCGAACACACGTAGAATTCCGGTAACACCACTCTCTGTGTGTCGCGTAAGCGGGTACCGACGCGCAAATGGCAGAGAGACTCGCACACTGATTCGCCCGAGTCCCGCCGAGCTGCTCGGCCCGGCCGGCGGCCTTCGAACGTTTTTCTTTCCCGCTCGATTACAGATGGCGCCTCGATCAAACCCTTTCAGAACAAACCCACGAATCCGCCGCCGCGTTCTGCATTGTTAGAGAAAGTTTTCATCTTATATATTTATTTATAAATCGAAATTAGACGTTTTTCACGGTTCGTGCTTCTGTTTTTGTTTTTTTGTTGTTTTCTTACTTTATTTTAAAAATCATTTCGATTTCTCGATGTCTACGAGTTATGTTTTTATTCCTGCCAGTAATCTCTTCCAAGAAGTAATTCCTTAGTCAAGATTAGATTCATCGGTGACGCGGTAGTTGGTATATATCTACGACGTGATTCAATTGACCAACCTTTGCCACGAATTTGATGTTTCGATTTTAATCCTCAATCCTATCCGCTGAATATTTTTAAGGAGATACAGAAAATAATTGATATCATATCATTTTTTTTATTTATCTAATTTAAAACGTCCTCTGTCCAATGTTTGTTTATTATCATTTCGCTTATTCGTTGGATTTTTAATCGCGGCAGTTATTAATTACCGACAGACTTGCGGTTAAGGGTCAGAACCGCGCGGTCGCTGTATAGTCCCTCTCTCTCTTTCTCTCTTTCTCTCATTTTTATCCCCTCCCACTTCTTCTGCCATGCGCGTTACGTTAACCAATCGCGTTACGAGCCAAGGAGCTTCCTCGGTAAAAATTCCTGTTTCCGGCGCCTTACGTTACGATCTTTTCCGTTTCGTTTGAACAATTCTTATTTTCGTTCCGCGTCATGTCGAGAGTTAAACAGTAAAAGAATCAAAAGAAAAAAGAAAAAGAAATAAAAAATTAAATAATAAGAAAGAAAGAAAGAGAAAGGAAAGGAGAGGAGAGATGGAGAGAGACAGAAAGAAAGAGAGAGAGAGAGAGAGAGAGAGTGAGTGAGAAAGAGAGAGAGAGAGAGAAAGAGAAAGGGAGGGAAAGAAAGAATGAAAGAGATAGGTAGCGTTAAGTCAAGTTTTCTCCCATTCGTGAGTTCTACAAGAATGCCTTGTGGACGACGTTGCCTGCATGGCCGAGAGATTGGAAAGTTCTAGAACTTTCGCACGCGGCCTCATTTCCGGGATGTATCAAGAGATGCGCGGCGAACCGTTGCTTTTGCGTCCGCTTTAAGATCGACGTTCTACACCTGACGCTTCTCGCTTGCCATTTCCTGTTCTCCTCAAGTTGTTGTATATCCCTCTAATAAAGAATTCTACTCAATGAATGTGACTACCGTAAATTCTTCTTAGCTATTTTTATCCACTTACAGTTATATTATACGTAATTTATACCTGGGAATATATATATTTTCTTTTTTTTCAAAACCTTTTCGCAGATCGGGTTAAACATTAATTTAATAACAACATTTTACTCGATCAATTTATCATTTGTCTCTATCTATAATCTATCACCATTTACATTTATTCATATTATAATTTATCGAGATCTAAAGAGACATTTATATTTGATGTTATCGATCGTCCTATTGGTTGATCGTAATTCGTGCCAAAAAAAAAAAAAAGAAAAAGAAAAAGAAAAAAAAAAACCCCTATGATTTTCTTTAGAAGGAAGATGTGATATTTTCCAATCTTTTTTTAAGATTTTAGATACCTTATCGAATAGGTTGTAGGGAAATTTGCTATACGAAAGAAGCTAAAGGAGATAGAGGTGATTTGAAAGAGTATGTGTATGTATATGTGTGTTTGTGTTATGAGAGAGAGAGAGAGAGTGAGAGAGATAGAGATAAGTTTTCGTTCGTACTAAGCTCACGTTACGAGGTTACGTTGTGACGTCGAGCGATAAAATATTTCTCGGTTCCATCTATCCACAGAGGCGAAGGCCACTGGCTCCTAACTTCCACTGAGAAAGGAGATAGCTTTTACTCTCATGGATAGCTTTAATTAACCCTCTAACATCGAACGAACCAATTGTATTTCTTAACCATTGTCTGTTCACGTATTTATGATAGAAATAATTTGGGAAAAACAGATTCCCCCTTTTTGCAATTCAATGATTACATGATAACTTTTTATGGTATCAATTTTGATTGTATAATTACACATAAGAGAATTTATTTTTAATAAAAGATTTTATTTTATATCCGTGAATTATCAATTCCGTAAGCATCACGTTACGTGTTTGCCATAGGGAAAAATTAAGGGGAAAAAATAATACTCGTACTTGAATTACACCTAATACAATATTGAATTGGTTCGTAGGCGTTCGTAGGATCATATTTCTCAATAGAATTCTTTTCATTTTCGATAGAAAAATTATTTATATCCATGAATTATTAATTCATCGTGCATCGTGTTACGTGTTTACCATAGAAAAATTAAAAGAGAAGAAGATAATTGGGTTACTTTATATTTCATTTTAGTACAATATTGATTTTGATTGTAAAAGTAGAATAATATATATTTCATATTTATAAATTTCATAAGTATCAATATATAAATACTTGTATTTAAATAACACCTATTAAATGTTAAATAATATTTTTCTGAAGAAAATTGTTTTATATTTTTTTCTTAAATTCCTTATTTGTAGACAAAATTGATTAAAAATTTAAGAGCATAGCCACAAATTATCAAAGCAATATGATAAGATTACATCCGGGTTGGGGCTGATTAATAAAACAACGATTAAAATTGAAACATGTGGAAGAAAAAAAAAGGGTATGTTAGTATTAGTTGTCCGTGTAATATGAAATATTTTTTTAATAGAAGAATAGACGATTATTAAATCAATCAAATCGATAGAATGCATGTAACATACGTTCCTGTATGATCTTTTCATTCGATTGCGAATACTGCGAAATATTTGTTTTTTATTATTTTGTATAGAAATTACAAGTCCTTGAAAATCGTATTATGTATTATTATTTCCTATATCGTTTTGTATATTTTACATCACATAATTATATTATAATATACGAGCGGTGTAAAAGATTACCGTATCTATGATGCATCACCTAATCTATTTTGAAATTATCCGAAGGTAAGGCTATTCAATTATATTATTGTAACGGTTATAAGGTATCACTCTTAATTAAATATAATTTATTAAAATTGACATAACACTTATTACGTAAAATATATATTATAACATATAAAATTATAATATGTATATATATTAAATATTATATTATTTTTATATAATTTAATTTATAATAATAATAACAATAATTAATATATGATAATAATATATAATATATAATAATTATTATAGTTTAATAATATATATATATATATATTTTTTTTTTATTCTTGATTGAGAAAAGAATAAAATAGTAATCAATTGGTATTTCATTAATAAAATTTTCTTTCAATGTACGAATGAGGTGTGCGCACGTGCCAGTGGTTAACTTGAATCGAAGGGAGAGTAAGTAGTAGTAGTAGTAGTAGTAGTAGTAGTAGTAGTAGTAGTAATCTATGATAATCAAAAAGCAGCTGCACTTAGGTTGTACATAATGCAGGTGGAAAAGAATACATTAAAGCTGTGGCAGATGTTTCGAATTTATTCCTCCTATGGTAAAAAGAGAAAAAGTTGTTTGCTTTATTACTTTATTTTAAACGTGTTTTCAACGTTCTAGTTAAACGTGATGACATTTAGGTAATATACTTACATACATGTTTATGTATTATATTTTATATGTGAAACGAAATGAAATTTTCATGTAAAAAGGAGTAAATTCGACTGCTTACATTCGACAAGATTTTACAAGACTACAACTTCTATTATCATTATTCTTGTTACCTTGCTATAAGTGTGGTCTATGGGATAAATAAAGCCCGTAACAGTCCCACGGTTCAAAAGTATTCTATTTATGTATATATCTATGTATTTATATATCTGTGTATGAGTATACGTTGTTACGTTTATGTTGAGCGTTCATTGAAACATGTATACAGGGTGAGTCATTTTACTCTTCATCACTGTGATTATTTTCAGTATTATAAGGTTCGGGTATAATATTATTATATTTACTGTATAATTATTATTAACAAGTTTGAGAAAATATCTATTATTTATTATAAGTTTTTTCTTTTCTAAACTAATTGCTACACTTTATTTTAAAAATATGTACATGTAATGAAGTTTTCTCTTTCTAATGAACCACTCAGACTGTTCGTCTATTTTCATTTGTAGTTTTTTTTTCTTTTCTTTTCTTTTCTTTTCCTTTCTCTTTCTTTCTTTCTTTCTTTTTTTCCTTCTATTTATAACCAACTATAGGTAAAACGAGCTTCAACATACCATCACTTTATTAGACAAACGTACTGTCTTCGTATTTGCTAAGGAGTAAAAGTTACGAGTTTATTTCTTACGGTTAGTCGGAATCAACTGGTTAAGTTGTGTTACATAGTGAGAGAATAAGAGAAAGAGAATACTTTCGAAGGGTTTATTTACTTCAAACTTTTCCATAAACTATCCGATAAATTGATCGTTCTAAATCTCGATTGGAAAATTTTCCTTGGATGAAATTATTTGTAAAAATGTGTACGTTGATGATTGAAATTTATTCAAAAAATTTCAATTAATCAACATTTGTTCGATGAGTACACTCACATTTAATTTGTGTCAATAAAAAAAAAAAAAAATTGAAGAACTTTTTGAAAAGAGAATTGAACAATTTTTTTTTTTTTTTACGTAAGACAAAAAGTGTTCGAAATTTTTTTAGCGTTAGTTAAAAAATAATAATAGCATTTAAAATTTCTTTAATAAATAAATGTTAGAAAAAGACAAATTTTGATTATTTGTACAAAGTAATATCAATTTATATAAAAATATAATATATAAATTTTGAAACTCATAATATTTTTATAATTAAACAGTTAAAACAAAAATAATATTATTATCATAGGATATATTTGTGAAGATAAAAGTAAGAAGTTAAATGTAATTATCTGACGTTTATTTAAGCTCAGGATTCTTGTTGAAATGTTTGTTATACATTGAAATCATTATCCTTGTGAAAATAATCGTTTGTTTATATAAATTTTAGTGTTCAATCATATAACGCATCATCTAACGTTTATCTTCTTCCGCAAATGAAATTCCATTGTAATAAGAGATACATATATAAAATCGCTGATATATTCTACTTTCTCTGCTAACATTTAGTTTCGTGTTACTGGGTCAGTGGAAATGTTCAGTCAGAGGCTATTTCGATGATAGTAACCTATATTCCCAGCGGCTTTGCAGTGTCGAACCTAAAGATAGAATCTCGCATCTAAGTTTTCATTTTCGCTCGAGTAAATTTCCCCCCCCCCCCCCCCCCCACCCCACCCCACCCCTCCCTACTTTTCCATCCACCTAATATATTATCTTTATCTTAATAACTTACAATTCAAATAATATTACTTAAAATATCTAATTTATCTATTCTATACACATTACTTTGTCATATATCTATATATATATATATATATATAACTCTAGCGTATAATAATTATTTTAATATAAGTCAAATTTATTATTATAACATATTAAAATAATTATTAATTAATCAAAAAGAATGTATATTGTTACCTAAAAACACCGAGTATATGATCGGAGTATTGGTCCTCCTCGAAATTCACCTTCAGACTGGGCACGTTGTGTCCTCTATGAAAATTCTGTTATATTAAATGCTGTTTATATGACTTTCCGAATGTTGCGCATGTGTGCAATGGTAATCATATTCCTAATAAAGAGAATTTAAGATTATAACGTTCTAATTTTACTTTTTTTTTTGCACTCTAATGTAATTATTTGATCGCTCATGCACAGTGCTGACTTCGAGGGTTAAAATGTCCTGTATTGTAAAAAAAATTTATTAAAAGAATATTAAAATAATTGTTAATTAATCAAAGGAAATGTCTATCGTTATCGAAAAGCTCAGAATTATTGAACTATGTACCTTTCTCTTCGAGATTCACCTTCAGACTGGTACGTTGTCCTCTATGACAATTCTTATATGAAATAATGTTTATATGACATTCCGAACGTTGCGCATGTGTATAAAACAGTTATAATTTTAGTAATAAATATAGAATTTCCTTATTAGGAAAGTTATATAAACAACATTTAACAAAATAACATTTGCAGAGGGCCACGTGCTAGTCTAACGGTGAATTTTAAAAGGAAAGGTGCACCGAACATATATTTCGAGATTTTAAACAATAATATACGTTTCTTTTGATTAATTAACAATTATTTTAATATTCTAATGAAATTTACTTGTATTAGAATAATTATTATACAGGAATTCTATATATATATAATATTAATTAATAATTAATATTCAAAATTACAGCCTGAAATACAGGATACCATCATACTCATTTAGTATTGCAAAATATATATATATATTGAGTATTAAGCAACGTCTCAAAATTGTTAATAAAAATGAATATTAATTATTTGCAGTATTATAAATGCTTTTTTTTTTTTTAACATCAATTTTCGACATACTACAAACAATAACTTGATAATCATAATTCACGTTACGCAAAAACGTGTAAAGACAAGATTTCGGCACGCTATATCGGTCGGATTTTGCTTTGAAGAAAAAATGCATGGTATGCATTTTTTTTATTACTTTTTTCCCCTCTTACTATGTCAAATATATGACAGGAATTTTAAAATAAAGTTTCGTTTAAATATTGTTTTTTTTTTGTTTACATTTTATACATACATTTTTATTAAACATATATATATGTAACGTAAAATAATGAAAGTTTTTTTTTTTTCGATCGTTCTCATTACATGCACATACAAACACATACAAAAGTATATATATGTATGTATAAATATGTGATATTTTTAGTATATAGATCGCGTTTCTTCTTGATGATGCTCGAAACGATTCGTTTCGGTGTCGCCGTTTCATCACCGACGTTTAAATGCTCTTGGCACTGTTAAATTTACGTGGGAGAATGATTTCGTAAATGAAATCAGAAAATTCTTATAATAATTATTAAGAAATATCGTGTTCGATTAAAAATGCTTTTTTTTCTTTTCCTTACTAATTATACAGTATATATATATATACAAGCATAATTAACGAGTATAAGCGAAGTTTCCACGCGATATAACACTCGAGGATATTCTTAGCTGTATAAGCTTGTATACATATACGATTTCTTTGATATAAATATTTCACTCGAATGTATTCTATTATAGAACACACTGTGTGTTACAATATAACTAAGAAAGAAAATGAACAAGAGACAGAGAGAGAGAGAGAGAGAGAAAGAGAGAAAGAGAGATAGAAAAAAAGGGGACACAATACACGTGATTGTTTTTATTTAACAAAAAAAAAAGATTTCGTATATGAAATACAACAAAAATATATATATGTATACTTAGGTAAACGTACATATTGAATACGAAAATAGAGTACCCTTTCTGAAGGATTTCTCTAATAATAATAATAATTATAGTAATAGAAATAGAAATAGAAAGAAAAGCTCTTAAGATGGTTCCCGATCATGTCTTTTCTATCCAACAAATCGGCACATTGCTTTCTCAGTGCTTTGGGTCATGGAATCAATAGAAAAAGAGAGAGAGAGAATACATGTACGTGTGTGTGTGTATGTGTGTTTGTATATGTGTGAAGAAAATAGATAGAGTCTGGTGGTTGCGAACATCCCCGTACGATGAAAACTAAACTAACGTTAGGTTCGATTTACAAAGGCTTAAGTATTTATATATATATATTATATATAGGAAATATTAGAAGTACATAAACTTTCATTCCCCCTTATTTTTTTTATTTTTTTTATATTTTATTCAATACTATAAAAACGGGATTAGTATAGACAAAAATATTACTCGTGTGTACCCAAAAGGCACAACCTGGTAGTACCTTTTTGACTCGGTTGTAACCGGTTCGTCCCGTTCTACGATTATATTTTTTCTCTCTCTCTCTCTCTCTCTCTCTTTCTCGCTTTTCCTTTCTCTCTTTCTCTTTCTTTTTCATTCTCTACTACTATCTAAGCTTTCTCTCTTTCTCTTTCTTTCTTTCTTTCTTTCTTTCTTTTTTGTTCTCTACTATCTCATCTAACTTTCTCTCTCTTTCTTTTTCTATTTTTGTATTCTTTAAAACTATCTTGCATTTATCTATCTCTTTCTTTTTATTTATTCTTTAAAATTATTGAACTTTTTTTCCTTCTTTCTTTCTTTCTTTCTTTCTTTCTTTCTTTCTTTCTTTATCTTGCGTCTAATCGTTTTAAAACCAATACACTCACGTTATCTCTTTTTTTTTACTCCCCTTTCTTTCTTACTCAGGTGTTTCTATCCATAGTTAGAAACTAATCGGCCAAAGGATTATTGCGGGTCACCGGGTGTTCAACCTTCCGTATATACCTAACACGGTTCGATACCATGAGAACACCGGCTTGATTATTATAAATAGAGACACGCCGAAATGTTTGCGTCATTCGGCTTATAACGATGATGGTAACAACTATGATGACAATGAAAAGGATAACAATTATGATGGAATTAATTGCACCAAAGATAATCTCATCTAAAGAATATCGATATTTTTGTCATCATATTATCATTAGATATTTGTAATATAACTTATTTTTTAATGTTTCCATTTGTTTATGAATTTTATCATATTTTTCTTTTATATTTATTTTATCGAATTATTTCAACATTTTTGTTCCATTTATTTTTTATCAAAGTTTCTTTCATATATTTTGTTCATGGAATTTTTATTCGATTCTCCAATTAATTATATATATATAAATATACACACGTATACATGTAAAATATATTAAAATGTGCAATTTTTTTTTGTGTAAATATTTTCTTATAATATTTATTACGTCTTCTTAGCAAATAATACTTTTAAATAATTGTTTCGATAAAAAGACGAAACGTGATTGTTTTTTGACCAAATGGAATTTATAATTTTGGTAATTAATTGAGTCTAATGAATTGTGTATATTTATGTACATGTGTGTGTGTGTGTAAGTTTATATATATGTATATTATTCAACGATAGGTGTGTTTCTGTTTGGACAGTCGTTTGTTAGGAAATGGAAATTTTACTTTTTAATTAGATCGATTGATTTAAATATAATTAATTACAAGTATATCGGAATTTAAAATTAACATGCAAAAAGGGTCAATAGTTCCTATGCGATTTTATTTTACAATTTGTAAAATAAATTTTATTTTATTTTCAAAT
Source organism: Polistes dominula (assembly GCF_049000335.1). Lineage (NCBI taxonomy): Eukaryota > Metazoa > Arthropoda > Insecta > Hymenoptera > Vespidae > Polistes > Polistes dominula. The sequence continues at coordinate 2,487,598 of NW_028300951.1, forward strand.
CGTTAATTATAAATCTTATGAATATAATAATTGTGATTTTTTTCTAAAATCAGTTATCATAATTAATTCACCCAGTACATATAATAATAATAATAATAATAAAGCGTGCATTTTTCAATATGTGTAAGTATGTTAAATGTATGTATAAATGCAACGTAATACGGTAAATGGAATTGTGTTACGTCTCTCAGAAATTTCTATATAAAAACTTCCTTGAGAATCCAACGATTCAATTTCATGAAGAATAAATTACGCTTTGTGAGCATAATTAGAAATATTTTCTAACGGAATAGAAATTATTGCAATTTATAAATAAAAAATGACCGATTGAAAGTTTTTATTGATTATAATTTGTTGTATTCTTTTTTTTTTTTTTTTTTTTAAGATTTTTCTTTTTCCCATACATTTGATAACATTTTTAACGAGTTCTATTTTATTATCGATGATATAACATATAAAATCTTAATTACATTACGATAAATCCTAATCTTGTAACTTTAGTTTGTGTCAACACTGAGAATGGCAAATACGTGTTACAGATATGTAATGTATGTATGTAAGTATATATATATATATATGTATTTGGTTGGTAATTTATAGTGAAATAATATTCACGTTCAAAAACGGTTCGACCTACGTGCACACGTGTCTTTTTTTATCGGATGATTCAGAAAATATTTTTTTTCGTCAGTTTTATATATGTATACGTATATTCCATAAATCGTAAACTTGTACAATGAAATGGAATATTTTTTTTAATGTCAAATTGAATTGTCGAAAATAAACTCTAATTTTGCAAGATTGTTTACTACCTCTTAAAACTATATTATCTACAAAATGAAATATTATTTAAAATTATATTATTTACAGAAAAACAAAATATTATTTAACATGTTAAATATAAGTATATAATTATATTTCATATATATTAATATAAATTAATAGGTTTTTGTGTGGTATATGTAATAATATTAAAACAAAAATTTCTTATATTTTGAAGAAAAGTGAAAAGATTCAATATTTTCTTTCACATCGCACGAACTATATTTAGTGTCATGGCGTGTTGGCATCGTAAACAGGACAAATGTATATATATATCTATTTATATCTATATAAATACAAGTGAAATTTTCTTCAAGGAACATTTTCGCAATTCTAAGAAGAGAGGGAAAAAAAGAGAGAGAGAGAAACAAAATGTACATTAGAAGTATTGGAAAGAGCAAAGGAGACCATTTCGTTCGACAACCTTTATCGATATTTTCTCGTAATCGTTTTTCATTCATTGGCCGCCATTCTATTTTGGTCAAATGAAATAGCCAATAAGAAGTCTTTATAAAAGTGAACTTATTGCGAGTGTAACCTTAAGCTCGTATTTCATCGTGTCTCGTTCATCGAATGATTCAAATAGCGATTAAGGATGGCGCCACTAACTTTGGGTAGGTTTGTAGCGTTCGTCGCTACATCTATCGGTAATCGCGTAAACCATGGTACGAGCTGTCCGACGTACAGTATTCCATCGACTACACCGGACAGCACGTCGTGCGAGATAGCGTTCGCAAATGTGTGAACATTTTAAACGAAGGAAACGAGAGGAAGGAGGAAAGTAAAGAGTAGGAAGGAAAATAATAGAATGGAAAAGAAAAAAATATAAATAAACACAAATAACAGACAGCAAGTAAACGAAGTTGAAAAAGAAAAAAGAAAATAAAAATAAAAAGAAATCAAAGCAACAGAAGAAGTAGAAGAAGAAGAAGGAGAAGAAGAAGAAGAAAAAGAAAAAGACAAAAGAGAGTTAGGTCGCCATCTTTACGGAAGCATTATTTCCGAGCCAACAATTCATTTATCGTGGATTAAATTACGAAAGAATATTGTCTTATTCTTTCTGTCCACTACATGTTCTGGCAATCGTGCATCCGGATAATTTCGAGAGATCGATAATCGGTCGCGTTCGACACAGTAGTGAAACACAATACTCCAATTAGTTTTTCATTGGATAAAACATAAAGACTTTTGACTGATTCAAGTTGTGAAAAATACGAAGGAGAAGAAGGGAATTAGTAAATTTGCGTAACGACTACGTCGTCAACCATCTCGTTATCTACTATTCGGTGAGTGAGTACTAAGTAAATAAAATAAGTAAGTAAAATAAGTGAATGTGTGAGGAAGAGTGTGAGTGAACGCGCGAGCGCAAGCAAGTGTGGCAAGTAATTGGTATATCGTTATTATTACTGCCTTGCTGTTGTTTGTTGAAAACGAGAGCGAGAGAAAGCGAAAGAAAGAACGAAAGAGGGAGCGAGTGAGATTGAGTGAGTGTGATGGGGTGAGAGAGAGGGAGAGAAAGAAAGAAAGTGTCAGTGAACGAAAGAAAGAGAATGAGAGAGTGAGTGAGTGAGTGAGAAAGGAAAGAATAAAACTACACCATTTGTTACTTGTGCGAAAGTTTTTTTTTTTTAAAACAACGGTTAGATAATTAAAATCATTATTGGAAGAGGTATAAACAAAAAACAAACGGAAAAAAAATTAAAATAATAATAATAATAAATTATTATAGCAAGATAACAGTAGGAGAGAAGGATATTAAAGGAGGGTGGTGTTGGGCATTGGTGATCGAAAGAAGACACGAAGAAGAAGAAGAAGAGGAGGAGGAGGTGGAGAAGGAGGACCCGGGTGCTGGTGCTGCTGCTGCGGTGGTGGTGGTGGCACGAACGACAATGAAGATGGCGCGAGGCACGGAGGAGGATTGGTGCTGACCCATTTTTTCGCGCGAACAACTTGCCATTTGTCTACCGTCGAAAGCGGAGTCCTTTAAAATCTTTTATCGAAAGAGCAAAGGGATTTTGGCGTGTGTGTCAAATCGGTGACGGCCTTTGATGGTGGTGGTGGTGGTGGTGGAGGAGGAGGAAAAAATTGTGATTGTTGTGTAGTAATAATAATAGTAGTAGTAGTAGAGTAGTAATATAGTAGTTGCAATAGTAGAAATAGTTCAAAGAGAAGAAAGAAGAAAAGGAGGACGAGGAGGAGGTGGAGGAGGAGGAGGAGGAGAAAGACAAATTGAATAAAAAAAGGAAAAAGTCTTTCTCGGTGATCTGATGGTGCTCTCGTGACGTGTTACTAGTAATAAAAGAATAATCGAAATATTAAATAGAAATAAACGGTTTACATTTAAGTAATACCAAAAGGATTAAAGGAGGAGGAGGAGGAGGAGTGTGCCGAGTGTCATTGCATCGGTGTGTGTCCGAGTTCGGAGTGCGGTAGATAAGTGTAACGCGTCGGGTGCGTGCGTGCGTGCGTGCGTTAGTCGCTCGCGTGTACGTACGTGCGTGCGTGCGCATGTGTAGGCGTAAAGTTCGTTCGCGAGTAACGAGCGACAACGGTGGTGTGGTTGTGGTTGTGGGTGGTGGTAGCGGTAGCGGCCAAGAGTTACTGGCTTCGTGAAGGCTACTAGAAGAGAAGCAAGTTTTTCGTTTTTTCGTCTAACATTTGTAAAGTAGAGTGAAAGAGAACGAGGAGGAGAAGGAGGAGGAGGTGGAGGAGGAGGAGGAAGAAGGAGGAATTAATCAAAATTCTGAGAAGGTCTGAATTCATTAGATTTCTGGGAAAAAGGAGAAGGTACAACTGTCTTTTGCGTTGAACCTGGTGAAAAGAAAAAGGTGTTTACCTGTGTTAAGGATAAACACGGTAATTTCGAAATTTTGGGACTCCGTGGAGCCCCGGCAGGCTCGGGAACGAGCGCGGCCGCTAAAATGGGCAACAATGCCGCGACAGCGAACAAGAAGGTTGACGCCGCCGAGAGCGTCAAGGAGTTCCTCGACAAAGCGAAGAAAGAGTTCGAGGACAAGTGGAAGAAAAATCCAACTAATACAGCTGCACTCGACGATTTCGAGCGAATCAAGACACTTGGTACTGGCTCATTTGGACGGGTCATGATCGTACAACATAAACCAACTAAGGAATATTACGCTATGAAAATATTGGACAAACAAAAAGTCGTCAAGCTTAAACAGGTCGAGCACACGCTTAACGAGAAGAGAATACTGCAGGCTATAAACTTTCCCTTCCTCGTATCTTTGCGTTTTCATTTCAAGGACAATTCGTATCTTTACATGGTGCTCGAGTACGTACCCGGCGGCGAGATGTTCAGTCACTTACGTAAGGTCGGACGCTTTTCCGAGCCCCATTCGCGTTTTTACGCGGCACAAATAGTCCTAGCCTTCGAATACCTTCATTATCTCGACTTGATCTACAGGGATCTCAAGCCAGAGAATCTTTTAATCGATTCTCAGGGTTACCTCAAGGTCACGGACTTTGGATTTGCCAAGAGGGTACAGGGTAGGACGTGGACTCTCTGCGGAACACCAGAATACTTGGCGCCTGAAATCATTTTAAGCAAGGGATATAACAAAGCGGTTGATTGGTGGGCCTTAGGTGTTTTGGTATACGAAATGGCAGCTGGTTATCCACCCTTCTTCGCGGATCAACCATTAGTAATCTACGAGAGGATAGTCCACGGTAAACCACGTTATCCATCACACTTTGGTTCAGATCTGAAAGATCTATTGCGAAATCTATTACAAGTAGATCTGACTAAAAGGTACGGGAATTTAAAAGCAGGGGTAAATGATATCAAGGGACACAAGTGGTTCGCGAGTACCGATTGGATAGCTGTCTTCCAAAAAAGAATAGAAGCACCATTCATACCAAAATGTAAGGGTCCCGGAGATACAAGTAATTTCGATGATTACGAGGAAGAAACATTGAGGATCTCGGTTACGGAGAAGTGTGCCAAGGAGTTTGCCGAATTTTGAATGATTATCATCGTTATCCTCGTATCAAAATCGTCTTTACTTCCTGTTGTCGTCGTCAGTACCACCACCAAAACTAAACAACCACCACTACAACCGTTGCTGCTAATATTGCTGCTGCTGCTGCTGTTGTTGGTGATGAAGAAGAAGAAGAAAAAGAAGAAGAAGAAGATGCAGAGATAATGATGATGATGATGATGTTGTTGCTGCTGCTGCTACTACTACTAATGTTGTTGCTGCTGCTGCTGGTAGATGATCGTTGCTGCTGTCGTCGTTGTTTTATCGTCGACGATGATACCGATCGTTCGTCATTGTCGTCGTCGTCGTTATTGTCGCCGTCGTCATTGTCGTCGTTAGGGGTCCTGTTGAGAGAGATCGTTACACGACGAGGGTCAAAGTGCGTGTGTGTGTCTGTGCGTGTATGTGTGCGTGCGTGTGTGGGTGCGACTAATCAAAGTCATGGAGTATAATAATAATAATAATAATGGATATATATCGAGATATGTGACAGGTATCGCATATTCGATAAATGAAAGATTTGGGTATCATGAAATAGAAAGATGGAGAATGAAACAAAAAGTTGATGAATGGGATGAAATGTGTGATGACAAAATCTACAAAAAAAAAAAGAAAAAAAAAAGAACAAATCATCTTGTTTGCACACGCACCACTTTTTACACGAGAGATGATAATAGGAAGCCTCTTCGTACTTTTATTAGTCAACTCGATATAATAATATAAATAATAATAATAATAACAAATAAAATCGGCTTCTTCTTATGATCGCGTAAGAGAAACGACGACGTGTATATGTGTGTGTGTGTGTTCTCCCCCCCCCCACCCCATAATAATATTATCCTACAAACAAAACATAATTAAGAGTAGTAGAGATGAAGAATATAAGAAAAGTAAAAGGAAGGAAAAATCCTTTTTTTCTTTTTTTTTCTTCTCATTTTATCAAAAAAACCTGTCGACCCAATCAATGACCACTACTATCCATTGAAGATGTGAAAATTATTCAAGTTATCACACAATCTCTTGTATATACAAAATACAAACATAAGTGTACATGCGTGTAATCACGTTGTATGCTGTACGATGATGCTCTGTTTCGTCAATGACGTCATCAAAACGATGTCAAAAAAAGCGAGAAAAGAGAGAGAGAGAGAGAGAGAGAGAGAGAGAGAGAGGGTCTATGAAACAAGAGGAGTTATTGCAATCCCATAGTTGTTGTATCAGCTAAATTGAGAAAGGTACACCACGCCTTCGAATCTCACGAAAATAATCGTCGTCGTCGTCGTCGTCAAATTAGGGAGAGATATATACATATATATTTACATATATATATATCTCATTGATAGAGAGGAGAGACACACGCGAATAATCCTTTATTTATATTAGATTTAGTCTAGGCATCGATTTAGATTTAATGGACACAATTAATAAAAAAAAAAAGAAAAAAAAAAACAAACAAAAACAAAAGGAAGAAGAAGGATTTTTCCAAATACTCGTTTTTAAACCATAAACAAACAACTATATGTGTGTGCGTCTATCTGCTGTATGGTGTGCATGCATGTATGCGTGTGTATATGCGTGCGAGACAGTTTACTTGAAATATTGCTATGAATTTTCAAGTATAAATAATACAAAATAAAACAAAGATAGAGAGAGAGAGAGAGAAAGAGAAAATGAAGAAAGTAAAAAATGAAAGAAAGAGACAAAAGTATATGTATATAAATATATACATATATTAATTAATTAAATAAAACAAGAAAATAAATAAATTAAATAGAGAGAGACAGAATAGTATTCGAAGAGATACGTCATATGAAAAAGTAAAAATAAATAAATAAATAAATAAAAAAAAAGAAATAATAATAATAATAATAATAATAATAATAATAATAATAATAATATATACTCGTTGTTTCGAAAAAAAAAAAAAATAATAATAATAAATAATATGACTAAAAATCCCTATTTATTTATTTGTTTCTTTATCAAATTATTTCATTGTCTCAAATATAGAAAAAATAAAGAAGGACCATCGACGTTTATGTACGTTTAGGATAATTCAATTAGTATTAATAAACAAAATAAAATAAAATAAATTAACTAAATAAATTAACTAAATAAATAAATAAATAAATAAAATAAATAAATAAATAAAATAAATCTTATGTTATATTGTATAGCTATTCTCTATCTCGTCTCTCTTAAAAAAAAAAAAAAACAACATTAATTAAGTTATGTGTGTTGTTTGTATGTATATATAATATATGCATGCGTGTATGTTTGTGTGTGCAAGTATACACGAAAATAAACGCGCAGAATTACGTTTCTCTTTTATAATAATAATAATAATAATAATAATAATAATAATAGTAATAGTAATAATAATAATAGTAATAATAGCCATTGTATAATGCACATTATTTAGTAGGGAACGTTATACGCACGCAGACAATCTTGGAAAAATGATATGTGTGACAATAGAAAAAGAAGATAAAGAAGAAGAAAAATAAGAAGAGAATGATATAAAGAATTAAATAAATAAAGAGAGAGAGAGAGAGAAAGAAAAACTAGAGGGATGAGGAAAGCAAAACGAGAATTTTCATGAAACGACGGACACGACTCGTCTTACAAGGATAAAGGATTGTTTTCAAACTTCATGCTCTCGAATTTTATTGCAGCACTTTTCCTCTAAACAACTCTCTTGTCATATATGAGAGAAAGAGAGAGAGAGAGAGAGAGAGAGAGACCCGATAGAATTGTGTATCTTGACTAAATATATATATATTATATATATATATATGCATGTGTATGTAAAAATGTGTACATGTGTACATGTGTACGTGGATTGGGACAATCATTGAAATTTGAAAGGAAAGATGATGATGGCCTTGATAAATGAGAAATATTTCGAATATGTGTCATTTTTGTTTGTTTATGTTTGATTGGTATTACATATTTATATTAATATATATATATATGATGATGATGATGATGATGATGATGATGATAATGATGAATGACAGTTTATTAATTCGATGAATTATTTGACAGAACAATAGAAAGTTCGACAAAAAGACGAAGAAACATTTTTGGGGATTGTTCAAAAATGTTTTTGTTAATTAATAAAAATTATGTATGGTTGTGTGTGTTTGTCTGCTGCTGTGTATATCCTCTGTTTGTTTGTGTGCGTATGTACGTATGTGTGTGTGTGTGTGTGTGTGTAAGGTTGTTGTGTGAGGACATTTGAAAAACAAAAATTGAATATGTGATGAAGAATTTCGATCGATGGTTTAATTGAATTGGTAAAAGAAATGAATATGATTTCAAAGAAATAGTATTTGGCTAGGAACAATAATTATTATGCAAACGAGAAGAAGAAGAAAAAGAATAGAAAAGGAAAAGAATAGAAAAGAAAAGAAAAGAAAAGAAAAGAAAGAAAAGGGTTAATGTGTTTGTGCGCGTGTGTGTGTTCAATATACGAGCCCTTTTTTTTTTTTTTTCATTATTTTCTAAGGATGTATAATTGTATACGTTTTCTTCTCTTCCCTACCTCAAGAATTTTGCAAGTATATAGAAAAAACATATATATATATATATATATGTGAATGTTAACAAAAAGAGAAAAAAAATGTCGTCAGAGGTCAAAAGGGGTGGACAAATCTCTTTTTTTTTTTTTTTTTTTTTGTTTCAACCGAGAGACGAAGTTTCTTCCCCTAGTTTTATTTTATTTTATTTTATTTTATTTTTTGTTTAACACTATGCCGTCCGTAAATCTTAGATATGTTTCTTTTGTTTGACGTTGGTAATAATAGGTTAGAAATTTTGAATTTTTATCAAAATTTAAAAGATGGTGGCTAATATTTATTGCTTTAATTAAGATAGGTTATTCGCAAATTTTTTCTTACTTAATTCCATGGTTAAATAAATACAATTTTATAATTATTATGTTTCCCTAAACATTCACGAAAAATATAATTCAAATATTTTGAGTTTTTTTTTTTTTTTATTAAATGACACCAAAGTGGTACCCACCGGCATACAACGGATAGTTTTTGCATGGCACCAACGTGATTATTATATTCCCCTAAACACTCACGAGATATAATTCAAATGTTACTTTTTTTTTTTATTAAATGACACCAAAGTGGTACGACCGACATATAACAGATAGTTTTTGCATGGCATCAATGTGGTGCCACCGGGACGTCATAGTGTTAATTACTATTTCTCGTTGTTGTTGATTTTTTGTTTTTGTTAATATTGTTTTTTCTATTATATTATTAATCTTTTTTTTTTTTTTTACAAAAAATAATAATAATAATAATAATAATTATTATTATTATTAATAATTTTATTGCGATATTTAGTATCCCCCTCATCGTGATTTTTGGCTGTTGGCAAAGTTTTTTTTTGACACAAATATTATTTGTTTGTAGTTTAAATGAATATTACGTCTCTCTCTCTCTCTCTCTCTCTCTCTCTCTCTCTCCCTCTCCCTCTCTCTCTCACATATACATTTTCACTCTTTCTATATATCATTTTTTGTAAGTTACGTTTGCGAAGAAAGAGTTAATTTTAGTCTTAATCTATTGTTAGTTAAAGTCGTCATTAGGAAAAACCTACGCTTTTCTTTACTTTTCAAATTGTATAACACCTGTGACCATTTGACTTGTGTACATATATGGTGGAAAATACGTATGCGAATTAAATTAAACCAACGACGAATATTATATTTTAAATTTATCCAAATCGTACATTTGGATAAAATACAAATTTTCTTTTTTTTTTTTTTTATTTATATCAAAGTATATATATATATATATATATATATATATATATATTGGTGATTTTTTATATATATCTACATTTAAAAATTATTAAATTATTTTTTGTTATCAAAAGAAGAAACAGAGAATGAGAGAGAAAGAGAAAGAGAAAGAGAGAGAAAATTAGAAAAAACAAAATCAAAATACATTTAAATAAAAAAAGTCATCAATAAAAATATTATTTAAATGATTTTTAAATTAATGTTATGATTTACCACATTCCAAATTTTGCATAATATTATTCTATATATATATATATATATGTCAACACAAGTATAAGTTTTACATTAGTACAACTGACAAATATTGTTTAAATTAATTAAAAAAAAGCAAATTTGATTTTTCTTGCAATTTAAATCAATTTTTTGTTGTTTTTTTTTTCGATTTTTTTCTTTCATTTGTCTCTCACTCACATTTGTTTATTTATTTATTTATTTTTTTTTTTTTTTTTTTAAGAAAATTTCGCCTCTCAACACAAATTCCACTTTGTACGTTCGAACGATACAGGAATATGTAAAGAAAAATGTATTTATTACACATATATATATAATACATGTAACACACACATAGTCACACTAACATACATAAATAGACATACATACATACATTCATACATACTTATACGTAATACGTACTTGATCACTTCTAAACAGTGTAATTGTTTCCTTCCGGTGACGAAGATTTATAGTCAAAACAAAAACAAAAAAATAAAAACGTGAATAGATCTGTATTTATTTATTAATTAATTAATTAATTATACGATATAATTTTTTTTTGTCGATGTTGTTTATATTATACACATTATTTTTATTATTATCGAAAAGATTAATGTTAATATTGTAATTATACCTTTTTTTTTTGTTTATTTTCTTCTCTCTTGTTTTGTTTTACTCTCAAAGATTAGAAGGATAAAAATAAAAGAAATGTGAAAGAAGAAAAAAAAACAATGACAAAATAAAAATGAAAAGATCATTAATGATTTCTCAATTTTTCACACAATTGGACTTTACTTTTATAAATATAAATATACGTTAAACATAACCTATCAATGTAATTTATTACGAAGTATTCGATCTGTAATACGAGATGACGCTATTTTATTATTTAAATTAAATTAATTTCAAATGAAGAATCTCTCGAAAGTCTTTTACAAGAAAAAGAAAAGAAAAATAAATTATATATATATATATATAAAAAAAAAAAAAAAAGAAAAAAAAAAGAAAATAAAATTTATTTATTTGTTACACAATATATTATATACCAACCATATTATTATTATTATTATTATTACTATTATTATTATTATTATTATTGTTATTATTATTATTATAATAATATATTAGGTTATACGGAAAATTTGTGCCAATTTTCGGTAGATGGCATATAATGTTGTTTTGCTAAAAAAAAAAACCTGAAAAATTTTGACTAATCGAAATTTTTAGGTTATCTTTCAAAATGGAGACAAGTTGTGAAACAGAATGACACTTATATATATATATATCTATATATAATTTAATAAATATGTACCAAAAAAAAAAAAAAAAAAAAAAAAACATAAATGCATTATTGCATTTCAATTTTCCATCAAAATTGGCACCGAACTTTCCGAACAACCCAATACAATATTATAAGTGAACGTGTTTTAGATTGAAATTTCTGGAATCTCATACATGATTTCCATATTATTATGGTACTCACGCATAATCCATAATAATAATAATGATATATTTGATCTTTGTCTTGTCTTTTTGTAAAAATTAAAATAAAAAAAAAAATAATCTCATAAGAGGTGAATGAAGAAGATGAAGAAGGAGAAGAAGATGAAGAAGAAGAAATGGAAGAAGAAGAAGAAAAAGAACAAGAAGAAATATATTGTCAAATTTATGAAAAAGAAAATTTAAAAACGCTAATTATTATTTCCATTAAATTGGTGTTAGACACACAAAAATATGTATACATAGAATATACATACATATATATATAAACACACGTATTTTGTATATATTAGATATAAATAATTTCATTTGAAAAAAATATATCATCATATCGTCGTGATTGATTGTTATAGATATATTTGATCCATCCCTTCCCTCCCACCCCCCTCTATATACATCAAAATATATTATAATATTTATATATATATATATAATTAACAAAATTGATATTCTATCTCTTTTTCTCTAGTATTTTACTCTATCTCTCTTTCTCTCTTTCTATCTCTATTTTTCTTTCAGTGTGTATGTGCTGTTACAAATATCTCTACGTTTAGATTGAATTACATTCAGAATACATCTCAATGTATTGTTCTCGATCGTTCTTTTAACGTTTCTCTTCATTGTATATTATTTATACAAACATACATACATATACACACATATATATATATATATATGTAGTTTTAATTGAAATGTGTGTATTATTCGTATTACTATAATGGTACAAGTGTGTTTGTCCTATTTATACGTGTAGGTTATTCTTTGGTCCAGGAGAACGATTGATCGATTACGCAAACGTTGCATTACGCATATAGAATACACACACACACAGATACATACATATATACATAATATATATACAAATTCATAGGTATATAAATATACAAACATAGGATACATTTATATATATATACACAGACACATGTGTAGAGATATTTAATGTAAATTATACACACGAGTAAACATCAACGATTAACTTTTGTCGCAATGGGGTTTAGCAAACAGTTTGCAATAATTTCAAGATATTTTATCTCAAGAGAAAGTGTAATATGTATATATATATATATATATATATTGATAATTAATTGATAGGAACTTTGATTGAATAATTATAGAAATACTTTTGAATAAACGTGTTTTAAATACCATAGAAACATACGAGCATTGATACAAAAATGAATATTAAAAAATACAATTTGTTGTATTATTTATTGATATAGAGAGAGAGAGAGAAAAAAAAGAAATGAATTTAAATGATTCAAATTATTTGACATAGTGTTTGCAAGTTGATATAAAAAAAAAAAATTTAATACAAAATTTCATTGGAAGTTTTGTATAATTTAATGAAGTTAAAAAATGTAACGATGAAAATTCAAATGATAATTTGAAATAAAGTTTTTTTCTTTTTTTTGTGTGTATAATTTATTGATATAGAAAAAAAAAAAAATAAAATGGTTTTAAATGATTCCAATTATTTGACATATTTTCAAAATTGATGTACAAAATTGATATACAAAATTGAACACAGTTGATGATTGGAATTTTTGTACGATAAAAAGTGTAACGATGAGAACACGAACAATTGTACGAATTAAATGATAAAAAAATATTACAAAAAAAAAACAAAAAATTTTTTTTTCATATAATTTATTGATATAGAAAAAAAATAAAAATGAATTTTTAATGATTAAAAAATTATTTGACATAATCTTTGCAAGTTAATATACAGAATTGAATACAAAATTAGGTTTTCAATTTTTGTACAATAAAAATATGTGTAACGATGAGAACACACACAAATGATGATTTGAAATCAAATTTCTCGTATAATTTATTGATATATTGAAAAAATAAAAATAAAAATGAATTTTTAATGATTACAAAATTATTTGACATAATCTTTGCAAGTTAATATACAGAATTGAATACAAAATTAGGTTTGAAATTTTTGTACAATTAAAATATGTGTAACGATGAGAACACACACTAATGATGATTTGAAATAAAATTTCTCGTATAATTTATTGATATATTGAAAAAATAAAAATAAACATGAATTTTTAACGATTCAAATTATTTGACATATTTTGCAAATTGAAAAAAAAAAAAACAACAACAAAATTGAACAACAAAAAATTGATTGGAATTTTTATACAGTAAGAATTGTAATGATGAGAATACAAATGATTTGTACGAAATTGGATGATAATCACATAATGAAAATACGAAGAAAATTGTTGTTTTAAAAAACAATAATAAATGTATAATATTTTATTGGATAAATAATAAATATATATATATATATATATATATTGTTATAAAGATCGATCGAGAGTTAGTTTGTGAAGAATAATTGAAAATAGTTCGACAAGACGAACCATCGTGATGACGTAACGAAATTCACTTTGATATGTGTTGCTGCTTCTCGCATCGATTCGTTCAATTTAGTTGTTCTATCTCACTCTCATTTTCTCATTCTCTCTCTTTTTATCCTACTCTCCCCTCTTCTCTTTCTCTCTTTGTCTATATATATATATATATATGTATGTGTAAAATAAATCGAGCAAGCAATTCGTGATATATAAACGTCTTTCCTATTCTTTTTACATATCAGATTATACATATGCTTATACATGTATATATATGTATGTATATATATATATATTTGTTTATATATATATGTATGTATGTATTTGTAGAGATCTCTCAATTAGAACATTTCAAAGTTAGCCTAGCCAGTTGGTTTATTGCGTGTCGTCGAGTTCGTGTTAATGATTTCGTTTATTATATAAATGTATATACATATATATGTATACACGTATCTTTATCGTGTGTGTGTGTGTGTATATTGTTTCATTCATTCGTAGAAAATTGATGAACATATTTTTTTTTCTTTTCTTTTCTTTTCATTTCATTTCATTTACAGCTTTGTTTTAGACGTTAATTAACTCTCTCCTATTTTTCTTGTATTTTTTTTTTTTTTTTTTTTTTTTTTTAATATTTACGAATAGAATTATGTAATATATTGATTAATGGTATTTCAGAGAAGAAGAAGAAGAAAAAAAATTCCTATGCACTATTATGTTCATTGAATCGTATCTTTATTCTCGTGTTAGAGAATTTATGGAAATTTTTTTGTATTTAAACAATTAATCGTACTTCACAATTTGATTCAAATTGAGAATTAATGGTGGAAAAAATTTGTAGAAAAATTCGATCGAATTGAGAATTAATTTTCTTTTAAGTATGTTCTTCATTTTTTCTTTTTTTTTTTTTTTTTTTATATTGAAATCAATTTATTGAAATGAATTATTATTTCTTTCGAGATCGTTATTCATTATTATTTTGAATTTGTTATCTTATGAGAAGAAGATTTGTAGTTTCATCATTGGATCGTTTCTTTATTCTTCGTGTAAAAAGAATTTATGGAAATTTTTTGTATTTCAACAAGAAATCGTACTTCACAATTTTTCCAAATTGAAAATTAATAGTAGAAAAAATTCGTAGAAAAATTCGATCGAATTGAGAATTAATTTTTTTTTTTTTTAAGTATGTCGTTCTCATTTCTTTTCTTTTATATTGAAATTAATTTATGAAAATTGATTGGTTTTTTTCTTTCTAGATAATTATTAATTTCATTTTGAATTTGTTATCTTAAAAAAAAAAAAAAAAAAAATACAAAGATTTATAATCTCATTTTGGGTAAACAATTTTATAAAACAATTGAGAACAAAATTTTTTTCATTTTCTAAACTATTTATTATATTATTATAATTAATATTAAACCTTTCTCTGTGTTGAATAATTTTAACTTAAAAATGTCTTATAACAACGAAATAATTTATTATTAACTAAATACTAATTAATAATAATAATAATAATAATTACATTATTAATAATTATTTTTTTTTTTTGAATATAATTTTTTTAATTCTGTGAATATAATTTGATTAATTAATATAAACATTAAATTATTTTACATTAATATTAACAAACACACACACACACACACACACATATATCTTTCGAATGATAAGGTTAGTAATTTTTACCAAACGCATATATGCGTCCATATTACTCGAAGGGTTAATGAAAAATTATTTTCTTTTTCATAGATTGCAAAATTGCAGATTTAAATGAATGAACTTCTTCCTTTTTTTTTTTTTATAAATTGAAATTAAAAAAAAAAAAAAAAAACAAATTAGACGAAAGAAGAAAAACATGGAAAACAATAAAATGAATAAATTGATTTTCAAAATGACCTAGGAATGAACTTTTGGGTCAACCTTTTATAGAAATATGTCGAAGGCCATCGAAGTTTCTCTCTCTCTCTTTCTCTCTTTCTCTCTCTCTTATTTTGTATTATCTTTTTTTTTTGTTCAAATCAATAGAACGATTCTCTCTCTCTCTCTCTTTCTCTCTTTCTCTCTCTTTTACCGGTGTATTCCCCTTATTACAAACTCGTTAAGCAAACCGACGGATGTCGTTTTCACAAACGACGTTTAACGAAGTAGAAATAAAAAAAAAAAAAAAAAAAATAAAACCCTGAGTGGAACAGACAGACGCATTCGATAATAATAATACCTGAACAGTTGTGTGTGTTTGTGTGTGTATATGTGTGTGTGCGTTGATAATAGCAATGGAGGTGGTCCCTTGCATCATGGTACTTTTTCTTTTCTACTTTTTCATAATTATTATATAAAAAAAATGTTTTCTATATTATTTATTTATTTTTATTTTTTTATTATATTCATTTAACGTAAGAAATGTAAGAAAAAAATTCTTAATTTTAAATGATCAAGAAAAAAAAATAATTGTAACAATAATAATAATAATAATAATAATAATAAAAGAAAAGAGAAAGATAGAGATATTTAATAAAAAAAAAAAAAAGAAACAAATCAAAGTTACAAAAATCTTCTACGATTGAAATGAAACGAATGAAAAACATTTCAATGAAATTAATAAATATTTTATCAAATTTACAAATTATAAATTGAAATGTTGTAATTAATCAAATTGAGAAATAATTGCGACACAAATGATAACAAAATAAATGAAGAAAGAAATCATATCAAAAAAAAAAACCAAATGGACAAATATTGAAATGAAATTGACAAATGAACAAAATTATTGAAATAAAAAATTAAAATAAAAAGAAAGAGTAAATGTTAAAGTAATAATTTAATAATAATGAATAAATAATAAATATGAAATAAAAGAAAGAGTAAATATTGAAATGAGATAAAAATGGAGAAATTATTGAAAAATAAAAAAAATTTTACATAAAAAGAAAGATTAAATATTGAAGAAATGATGCATAATAATAATAATAATAATAATAATAATAAATAATGAATAAACAATATGAAGTAAAAGAAAGAGTAAATATTAAAAAAAAAAATAATTGAATAATAATGAATAAAATAATATGTGTGAAGTAAAAAAAAAAAGCAAAAAAAAAAAAAAAGAGAGAAACATTCAAATGAAATAATTATTAAAGTTAAATCATTTTAATAATTAAAAAAAAAAAAAAAAAAAAAAAATAAGAAAGAGTAAATATTAAAAAAAAAAAAAAAAAATAATAATAATTTAATAATAATGAATAAAATAATATGTGTGAAGTAAAACACAAGAAAAAAGATAGAAATATTTAATGAAATAATAAAACAAATAAGGGAGGGATTGTTATGAGAAGGTATAGAAATGTTTGAAAATATGAGATAAAAAGGCGTGTGTGTTTGTGTTAAACGATGTTCGTCATATCGATGAGAGTTATGTTTATTATCTTACATTAGAGTGTTACGTGTTGAGTTTTCTTCTGAATACGAGTAGAAGAAGAAGAATCTACTACTATTCGTCTCATATAACATCTTTCCATGCTATTGCCAGTTAATCGGTTCGTTTAAACAATTTTAACTGCCGTGGTATGTATACGTCAACTGGCCTTAGTAGTAGTAGTAGTAATAATAGTAATAGTAGTAGTAATTGTGTGTCAGGCATATAACAAACGTCACTCGAATGAACTTCAAATTTCTTTGCACGCCGCTATCATATATATATATATATCCATATATATAGATATATTCGTATAATCATCACGAACATTATCACAAACGTTATATTATGACGTGTGTAGATTTTTATTAGAAAATCAAAACGCTCTCTGGTGAATATTAAATATTTAATTTGAACACGTTATATACATTATCTTTATTATTATTATTATTATTATTATTATTATTATTATTATTTTTATTGTTCGTCGAAAATATTATTTCTAATAAAATAAAAAATATGAAAGAAAAAAAAACATACACACACACACACACGTATTTAAATATATAAACTTTTTAAACAGAAAAAACAAAAATAAGTAAATTATTAATATTATTAAATAATTGATTTAATAATTAAAAAATTATTAATAAAATAATTAAAATAATTACAGTTTAATAATGAAATTAAATTTATTATTATTATTATTATTATTATTATTATTATTGTTCGTCGAAAATTTTATTTCTAATAAAATAAAAAATATGAAAGAAAAAAACACACACATACGTATTTAAATATATAAACTTTTTAAACAGAAAAAACAAAAATAAGTAAATTATTAATATTATTAAATAATTGATTAAATAATTAAAAAATTAATTAATAAAATAATAACAATAATTACAATTTAATTAAAATAAAAAAAATTAATTATAATTATTATTATTATTATTGTTCGTCGAACATTTTATTCATTAAAATAATAAATATACAAGAAAAAAAAACACACACACGTATTTAATAAATAAAATATAAACTTTTTCAACAAAAAATAATAAATAAATTATTAATATTATTTAATAATTCATTTAATAATTAAAAAATTAATTAATAAAATAATTAAAATTTAATTATTAAAAAAAAAAAAAATACTAAATAATAGTACTGTCTTTTAAAAATTAAAAAGAAAAAAAATATTAAATATATATCCTATTTTAATATAAAATATAATACGAACAAATTTCTAAATTACTTTCTCAGTGACTTTAATGTAACTAAAATTAAAATCTCTCTCTTTATCTCTCTCTCCCTCTCTCTCTCTCTCTCTCTCTTTTTCTCTCCCTCTCTCCATTTTTTTTTTTTATTATAAACTTAATTTCTGAGTTGCAGGTAATTTAATGTACGTCAAAGGTGAAAGACGTTTACTTTCTTGACTACCTTTATTTTATTTTATTTCTTTTTCTTTGTACTAAGATGTGTAAGTGCTGTAAGCCATAGTAATAAAATGGTGAAATAAGAGTGTGAGAGAGAGAGAGAGAGAGAGAGCAAGCTCTTGTTAGGAGTATCCGTCGAGGTCACATAGCGTCGATCACACACCATCTGTCGAACACTCAGTAGCTATGAAACGTAATTTTAGTAGGATGATGTAATTTGGAAAGCGTCGGCACCATTCTACAAGTCTTTCCCTTTCCCTTTTCCCTTTACCCTCTCTCTCTCTCTCTCTCACTCTCACTCTCTCACTCTCTCTCTTTCTCTCTTTCTCTCTTGTTCAACCAGCATCGAAGTAGATGAGTGGTAAAAGCTTCTAAGGTTGCAAATGAAATTCTCTCGTTTAATCTACGGGAGAATAGTAGAGGTAAAGGTAGAAGTGAAGTGAGGGGGTCAGGTGAAGGGTGTAGAGAGGGAGGTAGAGAGAGAGGGAGGGAAAGAGGGGGGTGAGAAAAAGGTCGGTCAGAAGTGGAATGAAATAAAAAGAAAAGAAAAAAAAAAAAAAATTATACGAGAACAAAAGTAATATAATTGCGTAATATAAAATCATTTTTCCTTCTTAAATTATTTTCTCGAATATTTTCAACAAGGTTTTTTCTTACTTCTTAACAACTAGTATCGATTTATTTGTTAATTATATCATCTGTGTGTATGTGTGTGTGTGTGTGTGTTAGTATAATAATTCAAAAGAGGAAGTATATCATTACGTGTAGGTAAGATTTAGAAAATTTTAATTGTCTGATAAGATAAATTAGAAAAGAATATTAAAGGGTTGAGGGAATAGAAGAAGGTTTATTTCTCTTATATTAATTTTTTTTTGGAAGTTTTATCATTTGGAAAATAATTAGCAATTAATTTTGTAATATTTCAGATTATATCTTTTAAATTGTGTTACATATATATATATATATATATATATATATATTATAACATATAGTATTATTACATATTGTAATATATAATATTATATTATACAATATTAATATAATATTTTATTGTATTATAATATAAATTTATATTAATATTAATATTTATAATGTTAATTATTTATAAAAAAATATTTATAAAATTAATTAATATTTATATTAATATTTATATTAATATTTATTATATATAAATATTATATAATATTTATATATAATAAATATTAATATAAATATTAATATAAATATATATTATAATATATTACAATATATATAATATTATAATATAATATAAAATATATATATATATATATATATTAAAAAAATTAGTAAATAATATTACATTACATGTATGCATGATACACAAACAAATAGTAATAGTAGAAGAACAATTATAAATAATAACTATTATAATAACAATTGGTCATTTTAAAAAATAATATTTTCTTAAAGTTCCGTCAATTAAAAACAATAATTGAAAATGTTTTTCTCATCTATGATTCAGTTTTATTCTATTTTTTTTTTTTTTTTTCATATTACCTGTACTTGAAGAGTAAGAGAGAGAGAGAAATAACACGTTACACGTATATCCGATATAAAAACAAAACAGGAAGTTAAAATGAGCAATTTCCGTTTGAAAGATATGCCCACTTATTCTTTGTTTTTTTTTTTTTTTTTTTTTTTACAAAATAAGATTTAACTTTAAGATTTCGTCTTATTAACGTTTTACGAATATCTTTACATTTCTAAATTTGTCTTTTTTTGTTTATGAGAAAAATATTTATTTTTACTGATATATGAGATCCATGTTTGTTGAAATGACATGTATTTATTTATTAATTTAAAATCAATAGAAAATAAAAAAGTAAAGTAGAAATAAAATGTTAATTTTTATAGGTTAAAATTATCATTTTTGAAATGAATTTCTATCATAGATTATTATTCCATATTTATGATCATAAAAATGATGATTTAAATTTTAAATTTAAATTGAAATATACCAGTTTGAAAATATTTTGTTAATAAATCTTTTCTGTGGATTGTGTAAAAATCAAATGATAGATTGAAAAAAAAAAAAAACAAGGACAAGTTAAATTCATAGGTCATTCAGTTTTAAATATCTGTATATATATATAAATGTACGTATGTGTGTATGTATGCAAACATGTTGCAAGCATGTATATATTTGTTTCTGTTTCCGTACAATTGGGGTGTTGGGAGGAGAGGGATGATGGTTTATGGCAACCATAAAAATTCGTCGAAACGTTTTTGATGGTCGATACGCACGAATCTTACAAACTATCATTCCTTCCTTTCTCTCTTTCTCTTATTAATAAAGTTGTATTAGCAAAGTGGTTAACCTTGATAAAGTTCGTTGCTTTGCGTATACAATGGCCGACCTCTGAAGGCTATTGCATTCATTAGGCGTCCAGACGCCCGCAGATTTATTTGTCTTGTAACAGAAGCATGCCATGGAATTTGCATAAAAGAGATTCTTTTTTTCTTGTTTTTTTTTTTTTTTTTTTTTTTTTTTGCAAAAAGAAAGAAAAAGAATAAAGGAAAGTAAGAAAGAAAGAAAGAAAGATAGATAAATAGATAGTCGAGTATCTCGTTTGACTAACATTGTTTTTTTTTTTATTTTTTTATTTCATCTTGTTAGAAGAATTGATCAATAATTATTTTCTTTTTACACTTGATTGTTTTCCTGATTTATTTTTTTTCATGCTCTTCTTTTTGTTCTTGGTATTTTTATTTTGTTTTATTCATTATTAAAAAAAAAAAAAAGAAAAAAAAAGAGAAAATTAGAATTTCTTTCTTTATGTAAAATGTGTTGTCAACTTAACCTCACACTTTATCGATTTGTTCTTGTTCGTTAACGTTATAATCATTAGAAATTTTTAAAGAAGAAAGAAAATGTTTTATGATCTCCTCGATGACGTGTCTATATTTATGATAGATGTTACGATTTCAAAACGACATAATTAAAATGATTATGAGACTAAATACTTACGTTTTATTTTTCACGCATTAAACGTGTTACACGTATATACATTTTATATACACTTATACACACACTAAAAGTTACTATATTCGATTCATCTTATAAGATGATTCATTTGTTTCGTGTTCTATTCGAAACTTTGTTTAAGAAAAAAAAAAAAAAAGAAAAGAAATTAACAAAATTAATAATAAAAAAAAAGTATGATAGAAAAATATTCGCGATAAATAAAAACTTTTGAATTATTTTGATCATTTCATTTTGATATTTGATCAATCATGATAATATATGTTTATTATAAAAAAAAAAAATAAAATAAAACAATCATTTGATTTTTAATTATTTTTCAATAATAATAATAATTATTATTATTATTGATAATTCTGTTATAAAAATAATTATGATTTAAAAATGTTTTTAAAGTAGAGTCAGTTGATGTTAGTTGAAATTTAGGTTAAAAAAAGGAGCAATTTAATTGGCTGATATAAGTTGTGACAAAAAAAAGGGTTGACCCGACAACCCAGGAAACTTGTCTATGTCGACGTTTGCAATATTTTAATTCATCTTCATTCCAGCGAATGCGTTTGGAAAGTACTTTAACAGTATAAAAGCTACGTCATCTGCATACAAACATAAATGTATATATATATATATACTACACTATATAATTAAATGTATTATATATGTAAAAATGTACTTTATACATTAGTGTCATCTATTTTTTATTTTTTATTCTCTTTTCATTATTTAAATCATTTAATTTTACTTATTTGTTTCTCTGCTTTAGCATAAATAAAAGTGTAACAAGCATACAAACATAAATGCATAGATACACTACATAGTTAAATGTAACATGTAAAAATGTATTTTACATTAGTAGTCATCCCTTTTTTATTTTTTATTTTCTTTTCATTGTTTAAGTCATTTTATTTAATTTAATTTAATTTTCTTTTTTCTTTGCTTTAGCATAAATAAATGTGTTACAAGCATACTAACATAATATGATATACATCTGCATACAAACATAAATGCATAGATACACTATACAGTTAAATGTAACATGTACAAATTTACTTTACATTAGTAGTCATCTCTTTTTTATTTTTTCTTTTCTTTTCATTGTTTAAGTCATTTAATTTAATTTAATTTAATTTTCTTTTTTCTCTGTTTTAGCATAAATAAATGTGTAACACTCATATACATACAATTACATTTTATTTCCATCTTTCTTTATCTCTTCTTAAACATGTATAAATTATATTATTTTAATACCATTTATTTTTTGTTTCAGTATACACATACAGCACATATATACACACACACACATATATATATAAATAAATATATGTATATATGTATCTATAATTGATATCTATTTTCTTCATTTTTTGTTTGTTAGTTCTGTATAAGTAATGTTATTTTAAATTTCTTTACTTTTTTTAAATTTTTATTTTACATTATAAACACCATATATAAATTTATACACGCATTATTCGTGCCATCTACGTTTTACTTCTGTTATCCTTTTTTTTTTCTTTTTTTTTCTTCTTTTGTACATTTTTATGTGTACTTTAGCTTTCTTACCTTTTCCTTTTATGTTTTTTATTTTGATCACTAATTTCTCATTTCTGTATTTTCTTTTTTTTTTTTTTTTTATCTTTTCTTTCCACTTGCATCCTTCTTTCCTTTTTTTTTTTTTTTTTTACATTTTCTTAGTGTAGACTTTGCGTGTGACTTTCTCGTTTAAATAATTACATTAAATACCCTTTTTCCTTTTTTTCTTTTTTTTCTTTTATTTTGACGTTTCATACAAAATTATTGTTATACAGAAATGTGTAACAAAGTAAGCTTACGTAGACAAGTTACAACGAGAAGATGAATACTTTTTTTTTTTTTTCTCTTTCATTATCTCTCTCTTTCTTTCTTTCTTTCACTCACTTTCTCTAGGATTCCTTTATTTTTTCCCTGAGGAGGAAGAAGGGGAGGAGGGGGAGAAAGGGGGTCTTTTTTTCTTCTTCTCGTTTTCTTTCTTCGTTAAAATGTCATTCCCTGCTTGAAGGAGGTCACTTGGTTAATTTTAGAAACGTAACTCCTACAGAATCTCATAATCGTAAAGAGAATGTTAAGGTCTTTTTAACTCTCTCGTGTTTGATTCAGGGTCGACTGTTTCGACTTGTTGGATAGGACAGAAAAACAGAGACAGATTGACAATGAAAATGACAATGAGAGAGAATGAGAGAGTATGAGAGAGAGAGAGAGAGAGAATAAAAAAGAAGATTGTAAAAAGATCCTTGTGATAATAACGAATAGAACAAGAGAGTCAACTTGCGTACTTACTAAGGTGTATGTATGCACAAAATTTGATGAAATATTTCCATCGTTCACATATCCTATTACTATCACCATTTTTAATTTGATCTATTCTAATAAATATTAATTTAATTATATTATTAATTAAATTAATTTTAATTAATTTAAAATAATATATATATATATATATTTATTATATTATATAATATGTTATATAATATAATATTATATTATATATACATTGATATATAATACGTATTATTATATTATATTAATAATTATATATTATAATTATTATTATTTATTATTATTAATATTATTTATTATAAATTAAATTAATTATAATTAATTAAATCTATTCATTGATTTAAATCCATCATCTGGCACAATACAAAAATGCAAAAGAAAAAAACAAATAATT
The DNA here is from genome assembly GCF_049000335.1 of Polistes dominula. NCBI lineage: Eukaryota > Metazoa > Arthropoda > Insecta > Hymenoptera > Vespidae > Polistes > Polistes dominula. The sequence continues at coordinate 2,511,878 of NW_028300951.1, forward strand.
AAATTAACTGTATATATAATGATGATTCATATTAACCAAATTAGAATTATTTTTTTGCAACAATTGTTTCTTTTTTTTATTTAAGTATATATAATTATTTTATATTCATCAATTATTGATTGCAAATAACATTGAGAAGCGAGAATTTGTAATATTTTTATAAAGTATAATTTTAACTAATGTATTTCATTTTGTAGTTGCAGTTATTAAAAAACAAAAAAAAAAAACAAAACAAATGTTTAATACTTATTTGTTTTGCAAACAATTGGATGGTATTGTTCAAATGAATTTTAATTCGAATGTTACGACATGAGACAAATTGAAATAAAAATATGTTTCGACATATTGTAATTGTAATTGATTGTTTCGTACTTATCAATGTAAATTGTGAATTTTTTTGGAATTTTTTTAGAAATGAGAGAGAGAGAGAGAGAGAAATCTTTTCAAATCTGTGATGAAAAAGAAGAGAAAGATCTTTGCAAATCTGTGATGTAAACAATTTGTTCAAATTTGTTACAAAAGAAAGAAAGAGAGAGAGAGAGAGAAAGAGAGAGAATAATTGTTTAATAATTTTTTACATGTTTATTTGATGAAAACAAATTTAGGTATTATTTGAAATATTCACGAATTTATTTTTCAAACAATTGGTCATATTATTAATTATTATTATTAATCAATTAATTAATTATGATTTAAAATTGTATTACAAAATTTCTTTATATATATATGTATATATATATTGTTTTTTTGTAAATGTAATTTCAATGAAACATTTTTTTTTATTACAATATTGTGCTACACCGTTAAAAATACAAACACACAAATTAAATACACAAACAAATACATAAATATATACAAAAAATATATATATACATATAAAAAGAAGAAAATTTAATTAAATAGTAAAGAGAAAGAAATGAAGTAAAAAAATAAAAATAAAAATAAAATTAAAATTAAAAAAAAAAAACCAAACAAAACAAAACATACAAAATGATTTGTTCTTCATAATTTCATAATGTAAAAATGTATTACACTGAAATAGAAGAGATAATTGAATTGTAGAACTAGTCCTGTGTATGGCTGTGCACATCTCTCATGAATACGGATAATTAACGGAACAATTAGTAAAGAAAAAAAAATAGAAAAAAGAAAAAAAAAAACTAACCCACCCAGAAGCACCTGGAGAGTGGTTAGAAAAAAATTGAAAAATATCACACCATGAATTTATCCTTGCTTTTCCCATAAAGAGCAGTATCGAATAATAACTAAACAAATATTGTTGCAACAATTTTTCTATTTACTTTTTTTTTTTTTTTTTTTTTGGATGAATAATTCATACAACTTTTTGTTTGATTGAAAACAGAAAATTGAAAGGATGATTTTAGAGTCAGATTTTCTCGGTTGACGAAGATAACTGTAATGTAAACAAAAACAAATATGTTGTTTGTGAATGAAAAATTAATAAAAAAAAAAAAAAAAAAAAAAAGAATGGGGATAAAAAATACATTTTTCGGATGGATTGTTTCTAAACTTGTTACCACACGAACGGGTTATCGATCGTATTTAAAAGTGAAGTTGTAGTAGTAGTAATAGTAGTAGTAGGTATATAGAACAACGGGATGGGTTCAAATGACTCACACAACTATATAACGCGATTCCATTTAGGTCGTCCTACGTGTTACGTGTTCGTAAAAGCTGTTGGCCCGAAAGAAGAATCGTGATCGCTATCTTAAACGAAGATGTACACTTGTATAATACACATTATATATATATATATATATAATATATATGGGTGTATGTATGTGTGTGTGAAGGTATATAACGCAATGTCATTTACGTAACAACAACAACTATGAGGATTAATCGTCAATAGCAATGTCGTTTGCACTTCGTAAGGTGTTGCATACAGGACACCCATTTGATAATAATAATAATAATAATAATAATAATAATTAGTGACAAAAATTTCACGTCTTATCCACAATGAAATTAAATCATTTTTCTTTGTGTAAATTTTCTTCTGTTTCTATAATACCTTTTATTTTATTTTTATAAAATGGTACCAGGTTTTATTTTATTTTTTTTTTTTACAGTCTTCCCTATATAAATTTCTTCGATTATTTTAATTATTAAAAAAAAAAAAAATATTAGAAAAGAAAGGTGTGTGTGTGTGTGTGTGTGTGTGTGTGTGTAAGTAAAAAAAAATTAATTAAAAAAATTTTGACTTTACTTTTCTGATAAAAGTTTAAATTAAACTAACCAAAATATTTAGAATATTACTAGAGACCTTAAATTTGTATTTTATTTATATAATTTCTATTGAAAATATATATAAAAATCGATGTTTTTTTGCGAAAAGTACGATGATGATGATAATGATAAAATAAAATTAATTAGTTTATTATAACAAATGCGTAAACATAAAAGTATAATAATAATAATAATAATAATTATCCCTCGAATATTGTTTTAAGTTTGAATATTTAAAGTCTCAATGGCAATGTTGTTGTTACTGTACCTTTCTTTAAAAACCTCGATATATATATATATATATATATATAGAAAAAAAATATTTGGATAAAAATTCCTTACATTTGACATGAGTTAGGAATAAACGTTTGGTAGGCGTTCGTATGTAAGTAAAAGAAAAAAAAAATACGTGTCCTTTGCTGTTCATCGTCGTCCTTTGTTAATTAATTATATCGTCGATGATGAGTAATATGTAAAAAAAAAAAAAAAAAAAAAAAGAAAAAAAACCAAATTAAGCTATTAAAATGAAAAGTCAAAATACAATACAATCTAATTTAAACTGAAAAATAAAATAAAAAGGGACTCACTCTCTCTCTGCGTGTGTAAGATTGTAATATTAAATATATTAAATAATAATTAATTGTAGATCGACTGGTATATATATATATATATATAAATATATAAATATATATTATATAATATAATTTTCATTATAGTGTAATCGATGATAATGATGATGATTAATGATGATTATGATGATGATGATGATGATGATGATGATGATGATGATGATGATAGTGATGATTTGAGGAGTTTTATCGATGGATATGCTAATATTATTCTTTTGTAAATAATCATTTGAATAAATCCTGATGAGATGTAAAAATTGTATACGATTTGAGAAGCTTTTTTTTTTGTTTTTCAACAAATATTTTTTTTTTCAAATATTTTTCGATACCACATGAAACAAGTAAAAATTAGTTTCAATCCTGAAACTAAATAATAACTAAATAACTAAGTAACCTGTTATCATATTTTTTATTTATTTCATTTTATTATATATTTTTATTTAAAAAAATTTTTTTTTTTTATTAATACCTATCTTTTAATTCTTTTTACAAATTTTACAATTTATAAAATATATTTTACTTTTTTTTTTAAATGATTTTTTACAATTGAATTTTGTTCTTGTTTTTATGTATTATTTAATATGATTTTTGTTTTGTACATATTTCATAATTTTAATATTTCTAGCAAATTTTTTGCAACACAATCTTTAAAAAAAAAATATACACATATATATGCATAGAAGAAAGTAAAATTTACTAAGTGTTTCTTTTAATTTATTCGAATATTAAATGAACTATTAATTTCTTATTATTTTATTATTTATATTCTTTTTATTCTATCATTCGTGGTTTTTCCTTTGATATATTATTCATTTCAATTAAATTTAAATTTAAGTATAATTAACTTAATTTTCTAATTCGTCTTTTGTTTTGTTTCAGCAATGATTAGAAATAAAAAAAAAAGAAAAAAAACACCATACCAAATGAATCCTCAAGTTTATTTTGTTTTAATATCTTTTTTAATAATTACAGTATATTATCATTTTTCAATGAATCATCGAGTTATTTTTCTTTTTTTTTTTTTTGGGGAACTCACATATAAGAAAATTAAAAAAAAAAATAAAATAATTAACTTGTTATTCAAAGAATTTGTTTCGTTGATTTTATTTTTTTTAATTTATTTGTTAATCATTATATATATATATTAAGTTTTTGTTCCAAAGTAATTTGGAAATTGTCTTTTAACGTTGATATGCAATTAACCGTTTGAGTCCCAAGCAGCGCGATCGCGCTGTTCACATTTTATGTTGAAAAACCCAGTACATTTCGAGCATTGTAGACAACTGACGGTGCGCTCATATATATAAAACAAATGCATACAAGTAGCGCTATTGCGCTGCTTGGGTCTTCTCTTACTCATTTAGAAAAAGCGCTATCGCGCTGTTTGGGATTCTTCGACAGTGTTTTTTCAATACCGTCTGGGACTCAAACGGTTAAATAATATGATGCTAAACCTATACTATTATATATATCATAGTATAGATAAGATGAGTTCATGGACGGCAAAAAGTCGCACGTTCGAGAGAAAATTAACAATAAAGTGGGCGTGTGATATCGAGGACAAGAGTAGACCTTGCTTTTTGTTTAAGAAACGACAGGAAAGTCATGAGTAGGATGAGCAGCACATGATGAAGAAGAAGAAAAAGGAAAAGGTTTTACTTTGCTAGTTTACTTTTGATCATTTCTTTTCTTCCTTACTTCCTTCCTAATAAAATATACACATTGATACATATATGTATACATGCTTTTATATCTATCGATAAGGGGGAAAAAAAGTAAAAGAAGAAAATGCGATATGAACTTTCTTCTTTTGTTTTTTTTTTTTAAATTTTATTTTTATTTATGTTTTTTCTTTTTTTTTCTTTTTCTTTTATTATTAATCAATAAACGTACCACGATTTAATCGAATGACCTTATTTCTTAAATATTGAAATTGAAGTTGAACATTTTTTTTTCTTTTTTTTTTTCATTACACGTTGCGAAAATTGTTATTATACAAATTGTTTTGTTATTTTAATAATAATTTTTCTTTCTTTTTTTTTTTTTTTAATTATTATTGGAGTTTATTACGATAATTTGTATGTTTGTCTTTGGTTATTTTTTTTTTTTTTTTAATTATTATTTGAGCTTATACGAAATTTTGTTTCAATTCAATTCAAAGTCATTTTCTATGGAAGACTTAAAGTAATTTTATTAGTTCAGTCTTTGATGTAAAATTGTTGATAATTTTATTGTTAATTAATAATAATTGAAAAAGTTTCTTTTATTTTTATCATTCCTATTTGTCTACATTTTAAGTTGAAATTATTGGGACCAGAATTTTGTAAGCAATTTACATGGTAATAGAAAAATGTAATTCATTTATTAATCCATATCTATTAATCAAAATAGAAACATTAAATTCATAGTTAGATATGATTTATAATAATTCATAAAGATTTACATTTTTTTTCAATTAATTTGTTAGAATTTTTATACAAATTATTTCTACGTCAAAATGTGATAGTTAAAATGAAAACATTTCAATATTCAATTCATTGGAATCATTTTATTTTATTTTTTATTGAATTCAATTAATTATATCAATACTGTGTCCTCATTAAAAGATGAACACAACACATGGTATACAAAACTTTTCGGATAATTCAATACACAAATACATAAATATATATATATATATATATATAACGGGTAAACCACGAAACGTGATTAATTCATATTATTTTGTATTTGTATACGATCAAATTAAATCAATAATGAATAATAATATTAATCTATCAATAATTTGATTTGAAGATAAATATTCTATTATTTCATTAACATTATCAAATAATTTAATTAACATTACTAAACTAGAAGAATGAATAAAAATCAATTGAAATGTTTTTTGATTTTTTTTTTGAATCATTTCAATTAGACACAAAATTTGACACACGAACAACAACAACAACAGTAAAAATATAATGTAATAATAATTGTTTAAACAAATTATTCGAATTCAAATTATTATTTAAAATGATTATATACTTGAATGATGTTATATCAAATACGAAAAAAAAACAGAATTGTTCAATCAGTGAGATCAAATAATTTGAATAGTTGATTAACTTTCATGATTTTGTTTATAATAATTACATTTATAGATAAACACATTTGCATAAAAAAAAGAAAAAAAAATAGAGAATAGTTTTCGCGTAAATAAAATAATTAAATAGCATATTAAATGTTCATTAATACGATGTGAATTTGCAAAAGATAAACAAATCATTCGAATTAAGCCACACACACACACACACACACACACAATGTGTATTTAAAAATTATTATTAAAAATTTTTTTTTCAATAAAATGATTAATGAACATGTTGCATCAAATACGAATCAAATTAAATTGTTAAATCATTGAGATCAAATAATTGAAATAATTGATCAAATATTCTTAATTTTGTTTATAATAATTGCATGCATAGAGACAAACACATTTGTATAAAAAGAAAAAAAAACAAAAACAAAAAAAAATAGTTTTCCTATTAAATAGCATAAAATCGTAAAAATGTTGTTTACGATGTGAACTCGTGAAAAAGATGAAAGAAAAAATCAGTTTCTTTTTTGAGTTACATGGAAGTAGTTTGTTGGTTTGGTTGGTTAGTTGGTTGGTTGGTTGGTTGCATTGCATGGCCAACATTAAAACACTGAACGAAGGTAATTCGTGTTCTCGTTTTCTTTGCTTTCGTGTAATCGTCGTCGTGTCATCTAGATTGGCACTCTTGGTAAACCGTATTTTCCTCGACTTGGACCCTGGGAAGGCCAACTGAATAATCTGTGATTACAGTATTTTTTCGATTATCGTGATCACTCGTTCGTATCTTTTTTCCTTTTTCCTAGTTTTTTTTTCTTCTTCTTCTTCTTCTTCTTCTTCTTTTTGTTCTTTTATCGAAAATTATTCTCAATTGCTTAATCGTATATTTTTTCTTTTTTTTTATTATGCATTAATGTTACGTTTATCTCACGAAATTTTAATTGCATAATACAATTTTGTATTTTATTTTCATTGAATAAAATAAATTAACGAAGATATTTATTATTTTTATATAATATTATATATAATATTATAATATTTATATATAATATAAATATAATATATAATATATAATAATAATAATAATATATAATATATATAATATTTTTATATATGTATTTTTATTTTATATTATTTTTTTTTGTTATTTTGTTTAGATACCAGATTTATTTGATATTTCATTTTTTAATTACAAAATTTATTTAAATATCGAAATATTAATTTTTTGGAAGAAATATCCTAATACAAAATTAACAAATACTATTTATTAATATATATATATATATATTGTTATTAGCTTTAGTTCGAGTTCGATTTTGATATAATTTATATATAATATAAATAATATATTATAATATTTATAATTAATATAATTATTATAATTATTAATTTATTATTTTACTATTATTATAATTAATATAATTATTATAATTAATCATAATTAAAATATATATAATATAATTTATATATAATAATATATTATATATATATTATAATATAAATTATATATAATATAATTTTTTATTTAATTATTTTTTTAAATATTTTTTTTAAATACAGATTAATTTGATATTTCATTTTTGATTAAAAAATATATTAAAATATTCAAATATTCAGTTGTTCAAGAGAAAATATGTATTTCGTATATAATACGAAATTAATGAAATTGATAGATAATTTATGAAAGAAGTGGGAAAAGAATAAAAAAAAAAAATAAAAAAATACTTTTTTGGAGATGCATCTTACGAATTTATTATTCGTAAGATGCACGTAAGAAAATGACGTAAGCATTCGGTCGTCTCTACGTTGATGATCGTCGATGTAGTTGGTTTGCACTGTTTGCAATTTGTTCTTGCACGCGTTTGTAACGTGTGTGTCGTCTAAACGGAAAAACGACGATGACGACGACGACGACGACGAGAGAATTTTCAGAAAATCCTCGAAATAGAGTGTCGAGTCGAGTTGGAAAGCCAATCTTCTGGTTTTACTATAGTAGATCGTCGCTGAATCTAATTTTGGAAACTTAGAAACGTACGAGTCTACTTTTTCGAAAAATTGCATTTACGTAGAACACGTATGTGCACTTTATTAGTATACGTATACGTGAAACGAGATTATTTCGAATTGATAAATTAATTAAATTTAGAAAATTTTCTATTTTATTCATTTTTTTCTTTTTTTTAAATAAAATTTCTAATTTTTTATCATTTTCTTTTTGTATTCTCCCTTTTTACAAATTTGAGATACTTTTCTATTAATATCTCATCATACTTATTTCAATACTATCAAAATGGTCGAAATTATCGTATGTTTTTTGTGTGTGTGTGTTATGTTATGTTATGTTATTTATATTATTTCTTTCAAATGTTAAATATTTCATCTCGTAAATTCAAATAGAAAAGATGATTATCGTAGTGACACGCGTAACGTGATTCGTTATGTATAAACTCCTCGTATGTTCGTTTTATAACTTGTGAAAATTTGGCAAGGTGCCAAACAGTTGCTAGATGTTCGTATATGATTGGTTGTATCATCTACCTACCAGTGGCCAAATTGTAATTATGCTGTTATAATCTAAACCAAATTGTAATGATTTCGAAATCATTTCAAATTTAAGTACATAATTCTACGATTCTACATACAACAATTAAAATACATACATAAATAATACATGTACGTGTAAAACCAACTAATACCAATAAACATACACGAATATATTGAAAAGATATATATATATATAAAAAAAGAAGAAAAATAAAGAATAAGAGAGAACAACAACAAAAAAACAAAAATTGGAAAATTTTGATTTGTTCATCTGAAATGATTTATATTTTTTTCATTTATTTATTTCAAAGCATATAGCCTTAAAAATATTCTAAACATCGTGAAATTTGAGAATATGTTTTGTTTGTTTAAAAAAATTACAATTTAAATGGTCAATGGTCACTTCTTTTTACGCATGACGTGTATACTCGTCAAATGTGTTTTTTCTTTTTTCTTTTTTTTTTTTCAAGAAATTTGTTGGTAAAAAATTTGATCGATAATATTACCACTATACACAACTTCTATCAATTATTATAGTTTATTAAAACGTACGTACGTATGGAACATTATCAGGATTATATTCTCCTACTCGAAAATGAACGACGTGAATGAGTTTTGAGAACGTAAACGTATGGGGATGTTATAATTGAGCACGATCGATCATCATTCTTTTAGTATTATACATATATATGTATGTATATATATATGTATGTATGTATAGTTGTGTATTGATTCGATCCAACTACTCTTCAGACCGAAGAATGGTGGTTAACAACATCCCATTATATTTTAACGCGTACCCATCTATAAAATCATCACTTTGAGTATTCTACAATTTCATAGGTAGTATTAGTAATAATATGATTATTATTATCATTTGTTCCAACTAATTGATTCTCCTTCGTTAAATTCCTCCTCTCTTCTACTCCCTTCATCTTTTTCATGTATGTGTATATATATATGTGTTTTGTGTATGTATATATATATATATATACATATACATAATGGTTTATTACGTAATTCGTATAATTAGGTAATTGCCATACGTATTACACAATAAACTTATTTTTCTTTCAATTTTTCACTTATATTACTTTCATAATAACCACTCGACATACCATATACATACACAAACACACATATATATATATAAGTGATTATAGTATCGGACAAAAGTTTGAAAACATTATGAATGCTTTTACAATAATTGGAGGAAGATGGAATACCTTTTTCTTTTTTTTTTTTTACTTTGTCAAGGATTAAGTATTTTTATATTCAAATTTTCTTTTCATCGAGAAGAAAATAAAATCATTATTATTTTTAATGTTAGGTTTCTTTTTGTGTGTGTGATATTTTTGGGTATTCTTGCAATTTGTTTGGTTGAGTATTTCGTAATTGAATGTTTTTCAATGGTTTTTCATTTAAAATTATTAAAGATGATTCAATCAATAGAATTGGATTTTATATATATTAAATTTTTGTATAAAATATTAATAAAACTTTTTATTAGTTAAGTTAGAAATTTTTACAAGTTTAGAAAATTTATATTGAATTTTTGTATAAAAATTTAGTAAAACTTTTCACGAATTAAATTTCAAATTTACAAGTTAGAAAATTTGTATTGAATTTTTGTATAAAAATTTAATAAAACTTTTTATTAGTTAAGTTAGAAATTTTTACAAGTTAAGAAAATTTATATTGAACTTTTGTATAAAAATTTAGTAAAACTTTTTACGAATTAAATTAGAAATTTATCAGTTAGAAAAATTAGTAAATTTCTTTATAAAAATGTCGTAAAACTTTTTATCCGTTAAAAGTTCGAAATTTATCAATTTGAAAATTTATTAAATTATTTATAAACATTTAGGATAAAACCTAAAGTTTATTATATATAAATTAACAGTTAGAACATTTTTTGAATTTTCGTATAAAAATTTAGTAACAATTTTTACCAATTAAGTTACAAAATTACCAGTTCATTTAGGAAAATTACTAATTAGAAAATTTATTAAATTTTTATATAAAAATTGAATAAAACTTTTCCCATCAATAATTATAAATATAAATTAATTAATTTTCTAATTAAAATAATATTAATTCTAACATAAATTTCAATAATAATTTTCTTTTATGGTATAGCAAAGTTCTAACTGTCCTGATTAACCAACACTCATTCAAGCTTTGAAGTATGAAATGTTTCTATGACGTGATTCGACCAGTCCTACTAATCATCATCATCATCATTATCATCATCATCATCATCATCATCATAATCATTATCTTATAGAGTTCCTAAACCACGAGAAGATTTCTAGAGTGCTGCTAGTAATTCACGTTCAAAGTTCCAATTTGCTATGTGCTGCAAATGGTTCGACGCCATCATTTCTATCTATAATAGGGCACACCTTGGAAGGTTGGTAGGTTGCTTGCTTGCTTTAGACTTTACTTACCCTTCGTGTTAAGCGAGTTGGTAGCACCTTGTTTCGTGATTGATCGTTTCTATCAAAGAGATTCTCTCTCTCTCTCTCTGAAACACACATATTCTCTCATTCTCTCACTTATGTCATCGTGTGTTAAGTTAATTCCACCTGATCAGAATAATGTTCATGATTTCTAGGAAAACTAAAGGGCCCTTTACTTTACACCTCAAAGTTAATCAAATTTCATTTAATTATATTACACCTGATTGGTCAAACGTTTCTTGTATTAGTCAACTTTTCTTTTTGTTTTTGTTTTTTTTACATGTATATATATATGTAAACTCACTCTGGATCGTTTTATTTGAAGATAACAGGTGTATATTAATTAATTAATTAATTAATACAATTTTTTTGTTAATATTTCAAAAAATTCTCTTCGATATATTTATAATAATTGCACAATTTATTTTCATTCGATAATAGGTAAGGTTATCATTTTCATTTTTTATTTTTATTAACAAATTGTAAAACACAACTTATATTAATTTTCTTATTTAACAAATTTTTATTTTATTTAAACGATTAAATTATGTGATTTTTTTTGTTCAAACAAGGATAATATACTTCCATGGATATTATAAAAAAAAAAAAATAATAATAGTAATAAATAAAAAAAAATAGAAAAAAAATAAATACAAAAAAAGATATAGTTATTATCGAAAGAAACATACACATCTCACACACGATCTTTCATATACATTTATACATATATGTGTACACACACACACACACACACACACAGAGATTATTACGTGTACATTAATTTTTTTAAAATAAAAAAAACATTTCTTAGCTAATCCCTGGATCGTTCGAAATTAAATGAAACAATTTGTATATGTACGTGTCGACATATTTTATAATTAAAGGTACTTTCTTGCGAGATATAATTAAATAAATAAATAGATAATAATAATTACAAAAAAAATTCATTCGTCATTCATTTTTTTCTCAATGGAATTCCTTCCACAAGGAATAGGGTCAGTCGTCTTGTAAACTAAACGAAAATATGCTTACAGATTTCCAAGAAATTAATTTCTCTTAAATCTGTACAAACCCTCCTCCACCTCCACCTCCACCCCATCTCCTCTCTCTTTCTGTGTACTTGTGCGTGGGTGTGATTTTATTTCGTTTCATCTTTTTCTATTTTACATTTCGAAAGTATATCATCGTATACTCTTGTGAATCGAGTTTGGTGAATCTAACTTCAAGGTCACAACTAAATAGATATAAAAATGTATGTGTATTGTAATTTGTAAGATAGAGATAGAGAAAGAGAGACAGAGAGACAGAGAGAGAGAGAGAGAGAGAGAGAGAGAAAGAGTCAGCTTTGAAGCAATAATCATGAACACACACTGAGTTGAACTTAAAAACTCCTACGTCCATTTATTATATATGTAAGTATGTATGTAGGTATGTATGTATGTATGTATGTAGGTAGGTAGGTAGGTATGTATGTATGTATGTAGGATAATCTCTCGCAGGAATGTACCTTATCAAAAGAAATAAAAGAAAGATTGTATAATATAGCTATCACATATTACGAGGGTAGGGTTGATAAATTTTATTTAAAAAAGTTATTAAAAAGAAAAAATTTTATTTAAAAAAAAAATAAAAGCAAGTTTGTTGTGACTTAAATAAACAAACAAAGAAAAGAAAGAAATAGTTTCGTGTTATATGCTCACAAAATTTTGAAGAAACAACCCACTTTGCGTAATAAATATATTTACATATAGTATATATATATATTATATAAATAAAATAGAAATAAAATATATAAATAAAATATATCTAGATTAAATAATAAATACAAAAAAAAAACAAATATGATGTTTATCGATTAAAAGGACGATCCGATCTTGATACGGGTCTATTGTATATGTGTGGGTATAAATATATATTAATTGTATTTTAAGTGATATTCTTTAATATAAAAAAAAAATATAAAAAAAAAAAAATAAAAAACAAGAAGAAGAAAAAAACGATCGTCAAAAAAGTCGTTTTTTTTTTTTAAGATTGAATATAATCTCGATATCTGTAATATCATTGAATAGATATTAAAAAGATAATATTATATACTATATATATATATATATATATATATATATATATATATATATATATATATGTAAGAAAATGAATGATATAGATTAAATGATAATAATGATTATGTGAGAAAAATTATAAGATATATTATATTATATTATAATTATCTAATAAGATGAAACATTTCAAAATTGATAAGAGACAACCGATGTGTTTTAGGCTAATTTGTATTTTAAACTAATTGTAGCTAATTGTTTACACGTATGTTTCCTCTCCCCATCCCCAAGGCCACCACCAGTCCCCTAATCCTGGTACTTATAAGTATACCTGGTACTTATGAGTATACCTGGTACTTTGATTATACGATCAAATGCAAATAAACTGAGTGAAATAGTTGAGTAATGTCAAAGTAACTTTTATTTTTAAACAAATATAAATAATTTTTTTTTGTTTTTTTAAGAAGAATTAAAACTGGTCAACCCTTTTATCACGTATAAGAAACATTTTTGTTAGTTAATTTAATATCAAGGATCAAAAGTACAATTGTTTTAATTGTATTGCACCAACGATTAATTATTTCTTACTATTTATTACTATTATTATTATTTTCTTATTGTATTTATTTATTTATTTATAGACATTTTTGTTGAAAGTGTTTGAAGAATCAATACGAAGGGATTAAATATTATTAGATTTTATTTTATTATAAAATTTATTTATTATTTATTATTTTACGTGTATGTGATAAGGACAAACGTAAACTTGATCGAAATAAATGCATTTTAATTTGAACAAAGATAAATAAAAAAAAGAAGAAGATAAAAATAAGAAAATATTTCTTCATCGTTGATAGACTTTATTCAGTCATTGGTATAGTTGTAATTGTAAATTCTTTGTTATAATAATGATCGAATCGACAACTGCAACAATATTTTCTTGAAACTGACCTTCGAGTGAACACAAGTAAGTAAGTATCTGTCAATAAATTTTGTTCTTTATATTACATGTATAAAAACATGCATGCATGAATGCGTGTACACGCATGCACGCACGCACGTAAACTTAGAAATAACGCGAATATCTTTATTTTATCTATTAATACCTAAACGTATTTACTTGTAGTATATCTATGTGTGCATAGTATAGAAAATGTTTAACGTTTACATGAAACTACACGCATCAATGATAATTACGAAGTGCCGATTAATATCAACTTCGCACATCGATAATAAACCTTCCATCTCGTTTAGCGTTTCGAAATGGCGTTAATTATATTTTCCTTTTGCATTATATTGTTTTTTTTTCTCTTTTTTTTTTTTTTCTTTTTTTCTTCTTTTCAGAGAATTTATTAACGTTATCGAACGACGTACGAACGTGGCAAAACATTTTTACACGTGTGTTGAATGATAGAATGGTATTACACGTATGTAATGATTTATACTCAAAGAAATGTTCATTTAAAACATTGTGTGTCACATTGTTTTATTCAAATTTTACTTTCAATTATATTTGTCAATAACGTTAGTTTTCCTTGACATAATTTTGAAAAAAATTTTAATAGGTACACAAATTTATATATTGTTCGAGCTTTGACGGTTGATTGTTCAATTGAATTTGAATAAAACAAAAATTAAAATAAAACAATATTATGCGTGTTATTTTTATTTTCAATATTTTTTTTTAGAGAAATTGAAGCTCGTATATATATATATATATATATATATATATGTAATAAAAATAAGGTAATGTGTTGTTTTATTATTTTTTTAATTAAAATTCCAAGATATGGATATATATTTGGTATAAACATTAATTATATTTAATATAGTTAATAATTATTAAATATATATTATTATATTATATTTTTGTATAAGACATACATATTTTAGTTTACTTTTCAATATTTTTTTTTTTTACAAAAATTTAAGCTCATGTATATATAAATATATAATAAAATTAAGTTAATGTTTTGTTGTTGTTGTTGTTTTTTTTTTTTTTTTAATTAAAATTGAAATATATGGAAATATAATTGGAATAAATATAAATAATTAATTAATATCGTTTAATAATTATTAAATATATATTATTATATTATATTTTTGTATAAGACATACATATTTTAGTTTACTTTTCAATATTTTTTTTTTTTACAAAAATTCAAGCTCATATATATATAATAAAATTAAGTTATAATGTTTTGTTCTGTCTTTTTTTTTTTTTTAATTAAAATTGAAATATATGGAAATATAATTGGAAGAAATATAAATTATATTTAATATAGTTAATAATTATTATATATTATTATATTATGTTTATGTATAAGAGACATACGTATTACAAAATAATACGTGAATATCCTATACCATAATTTAAACTAGCGTGCAACACATTTGCTGGACGATTAACTTGCTAGCTGACTCGTGTCTTAAAACCCTTAACCCACTTTATGATACTCGACATTGACACGATTTTTATTGATTAATATCCATGCGAATGGTCCATTTACTTACAAAGTTTTTTTCTTCATTTTTTCCTTTTTTTTCTTTTTTCTTTTTTTCATTATCGTGTCATGGATCATTGATCGCGTTGCGTATCTCGCACGTAAATTTCATGGGGTTTTTTTTTTTTTATAAAAAAAAAAAAATAAAAGAAAATAAAATAAATCGAATTAGTCAGCAAAATGCACCTTTAAGTGATACAAATTCTCTCTACACGATCACCCTAATCTTTCGTGAAATAAATCTTGTTTTCGAGTGAAAGAATAATATAAAAATATATATATATATATAAAAAAAAGAAAAATAGAATGAAAAAAAAAAAACAAGAAAAAGAAATAAAATAGAAGAACTACTTATTCGCTTTGTTAGCATATCGCGAGGAACGTTTTCACGCAACCAGTAAAATCATAAAAGCGACTACTCCTAAAAGGAAAAAAATAAACGAGGATGTGGGAGTAGTGGTAAAAAAAGAAGAAGAAGAAGAAGAAGAAAAAAAAAAGGGTCGAGTTGTTCTTCAGAGAAACAATTTTCCGGAACGTTTCAGACGTTTCGCTCTTTACGAAACGAGAAAAACCGTCTGAAGGTATTACGAAAAGTCACGTTTCAATTACGTCTTTTTTTTTTTCCGCGAGAGAAAACTCAAAGAATGAAAACTATAAAAAAAAAAAAAAAAACAAAAACAAAACAAAAAAACCTAAAACCAAAACAAATCAAATAAAACTATAAACGAAAAGAAAAAATTAACTACGACCACAATTTCGTCCTTTAATTTCTAATTTAATTCTCATTATATGTATTACCTTATCGCATAGATTACTCCATGGAAAATTTAATAATAATAATTATTAAACGCGTTGTGATCAATAATTTAATTTAAAAAAAAAAAAAATACGAAGAAAAAAAAACGTAGAAAATTCGTATGCAATCAAAGTGAAAATTGTGTATAACTATTTTTTTTATATATATATATTGGTAATTTAATTAATTTTATTTAATTATTACACATTACATATCATAAATATGATGCATCTGATGTTTGTTAGGGCCGATTAAATATTTTCCAAGATAATTCGTTGGTAAAAAGAAAAAAAAAAAAATTTTAAACAAAACAAACGAATTAAACGAGCTTACCACATTCTACTTGTAAGAATTAAGGATACATACGTTAATATGTGGTATATATGTAGACGTATATTAAAAGAAAGAGAGAGAGAGAGAGAGAGAGAGAGAGAGAGAGAAAGAGAGATGGAATAAGAAACGAGAACACATCAGAGAGTTGAACTTCTGTTTAAACTAATTCTTCAATTAAGCTTGGTAGGTTCTTACGTCGAGTCAGAGAAGACCCAATAATTGCCATATCGTCTTGTTTCTACGTCGTGAAGCTTGAGTTTAATACCATTGGGTTAAAGAAAGATAGAAAGATAACAAGAAAGATGGAAAGAAGATAAATTATGAGTTTAATAAAACAGGGGCGAGGGGGAGGGGGAGGGGGGAGGGGAGGGGGAGGGAGTTTTATTCGAGTAGAAGAAAGATGGATAGATACAAATGATCGAATAATTGTCATAAATTTTCTATCGTTATAATATATTATATTTTATGGAATGATCATTTTCAAGTTATTCAAATAATTGACATTTATCATCTGATATAAGATAGATTGAGTTAAGATCATATATCACTTATATATATATATATGTATATAATATCTTTTACGATTCTTTTATGAATTGAGATATTTCTTAAGGTAACAGATCTATCTATACATGTAGTGTTAATAATTCATGAATGATAATGCAAAAATCACATATCAAAGATTTATCTTCTTTTTTTTTTATATATATTTCTTTATTTCATGAAAGAGAGATAGGAAATATCTAGTTTGAACTATTGATGATAGGAAAACTCGTTTCACAACTCAGATGCAATTCATATTTCATATAGTTAAAAGGTTAATCAGTAATATGAAAAGAAATGAAATTTCAAGTTTCATTCCAAATATTGTCGTTTTATGTGTACAGTAATTGTTTTTACGATTAATTATGTGAATGAAAATAAAAAGTAATTTGTTATTCTCTAAAGTTAATCAACTTTAATATTTTTTTATGTTATTTAGAAGAAGGAACAGATAATAATATGGGACACTTTCTATATAAAAATACTCGTATTTATTAATTATTAATAGATTTATACAGTTATTAGAATTATTTAATTAATTTTAATATTTACAATAATAATATATTAATATATATATATATATATGTAATATTATATATTATATAAAATTAAATTATAGATTTATATTATAATTAAATTGATATATAAATTTATATTATAATAAATTATTTAAATTAAATTATATTTAAATTAAATTTATATTATATAAAATATTATAATATTGTAATATGTACAATATATATATATATATAATATAATAATTTAATAGATTTAAGATAAGTATATAACCGTTGGTGGTGGTGGTAGTTAATGAGAATCGAATAGAAAAATGTATTTTACGATTTTCCTTCCCTTTCCTTCCCTTTTTCTTTGTCTCTCTCACCCTTCTCTTGATACTTTTGATATATATAAATAAATCTTGATCTTCTTCTTCTACTTTCTTCGTGATAATAATTTAAGCACGTTTCGAATTCGTATACAACTGATTAAAATCGTACTCACGAGAGTCAAGTTCTCATCTCTTCGATTACTTTAACTGTTGGTGAAATCGAGTTAACGAAGCCATTTGATTTATGGTTGTAAACGTGAGGTAAAATCCTATCAAGTATCTCGTATCTGACATAACGATGCGAGAAAGTCAACGATCGGTGATTGTAATAAGTATATATTACATTTCTATGTATTTGTGTGTGTGTGTTTGTGTGTTTGTTTGTGCATGTATAAGTAAAACTTATGTAGCGCGAGAAAGAGATAACTTAGTTCATTAGAGATGAATTTTCCCCTATCTTTAAACCCTCCTCACTTTCCCTTCACTCCTCTCACACCCTCATCATCTTTCTTCTCTCTCTCTTATCTCATTGCTTTGAGCCCTTTTTTTAAGATGTTACTTACGTAACATCTACCACCACGAAATCACGAACATGCCATTTATCTTCACATTTTTGTTTCTTCCCTTTCACCTCCCTCAGTGATCTTCTCGTTTAACATTCTCTTACATTTTTCCTCTTCTTCTAGTTTTTATCTATTTTCTGGTTTTTTTTTTTTTTTATCTTTTTTCTTCTCTATTTTCCTCAATTTATCTGCTCGTCATTATCCCCTTCATTATCATCTTTTTTTTTCTATTCATTATATTTCTTAATTTACAACGTTATTTAATATTTATATATTTTTGATTAATATAATATAATAATATAAAATAAGGTTAATAAATTTTTATTAAATATAATATTTTTCTTTAATATTAATTGATTGTTAATATTAAATTATACAATTTTAATTTTCATTTTTTTTCTATTTATTTTTCTAATTTTTTCTTCTTCATCATTTAATATTTATGATTAATATTATATAATAATATAAAATAAGATAAATAAATTTTTATTTAATATAATATTTTTCTTTAATATTAATTGATTGTTAATATTAAATTCTACAATTTTAATTTTCATTTTTTTCTATTTATTTTTCTAATTTTTTCTTCTTCATCATTTAATATTTATGATTAATATTATATAATAATATAAAATAAGATAAATAAATTTTTATTTAATATAATATTCTTCTTTAATATTAATTGATTTTTAATATTAAATTCTACAATTTTAATTTTCTTTTCTTTTCTATTTATTTTTCTAAATTTTGTGTTCTTCTTCATATAATAATAAATGATTTTTAATATTAAATTTTACAATTTTAATTTTTTCTTTCTTTTCAATTTATTTTTCTAATTTTTTGTTCTTCTTCATTTAATATTTATAATTAATATTATATAACAATATAAAATATAAGATAAATACATTTTATTTAATATAATATTTCATCTCTTTAATAATATCCTTCTTTTTTTTTCTATTAATTTTTCTCCTTTTTTCTTTTTCTTATTCATTCTTTAATACTTGTTCTTACTTTTCTCGGATTTTCTTTAATTAAAGTTATGCTCTGTAAATTCCTATATTTATAATATAATAAAAACCAAATTCTCTTTATGTTATCAAAAATTATTTCTTTCAAATATTTCCATTTATCGTTGTACTAATTTATTATTAATTCAATTAAATAGATTAAAGATGAGAAAAAAAGTTAACATATTATATCAAAACTGTATAATAAAATAATTTCTAGACGAGTTATATTTAAATTTGTAAATAAAAAAACAAAAAAGCAACAAATTTCGTTAGAAATCATTCGTTTCTTCTTTCAAATGTTAGTTTCATTTCAATTCATTTACGAATTAACTATTTTTCTATTTTTTTCTTTTTTTTTTTTACTTTTTACGTTTAGTTGACTGATAATATCCGCATAAAAAAAAAAAAGAAAAGAAAAAAAAAACAAAATCACTTTTGGAGTTGACTCGATCATGCGAATCGCGTCCTATTGTCCTTCTTCTCGGTCTGTTTCTTTTACCCTTTACATAATATCCTATACATATATTTTCCTCTTTCTCTCTCTCTCTTCCTCTCTCTCTCTTTCTCTCTCTTTCTCTCATTCTTTCTTTTTATTTCTCTGTTATCGTTAGTTCGTTTTATGGATTACGTAAAAGCTAGAAAAGTTTTCGTTCGTTATTCCATTTTGTGACCTAGAACTCCATTTCCAGTTTCTCTTTCCCATTTCTTCTTCTTCTTCTTCTTCTTCTTCTTCTTTATTTTGTTCTTTTATTTTTTCTTTTGATTTTGTTCGTTAATGTTGAAAATGTAAAACACAAATTTAAAGGATTTTTCTTCATTCGAATTTTGTTATTATTCCATTTGACAAGTTGTACTTCGTATTTTTGTTCCTTTTTCTATCTTTCATTCAATTGATTTCATTTTTTAAATTTATATTTTCAGTTTGCCAATCGATAGGACGCATTTTTTTTTGATTCATTGCCAAAAAGATACGATTTGGTTTGTACTAATGCGGTAAGTATAGATAACTGTAAACGTTTATGCGGAAAAAGAAGAAAAACATGAAGAAGAAGAAGAAGAAGAAGAAGAAGAAGAAGAAGAAGAAGAAGAAGAAGAAGAAGAAGAAGAAGAAGAAGAAGAAGAAGAAGAAGAAGAAGAAGAAGATGATGTGAAAGAGAAGAAAATTTCCCTACGAGGTCGTGACCCATTTTCTTTCTCACTTTCTTCTTCATTTCTTTTTTTTCTTTCTTTCTTTCTTTCTTCCTTCCTTCCTTTTTAACCCTTTTTTCTAGAATCCCTTATTTTTCTCTTTTCTACTTGCCCTTTATCCGCTTAATCGGATTTCTTTTTACTCCTCTTCCATTTCTTCTTTCATTTAAAGACTCGAATCTTACTTGATTATTTATTTACTTTCTTTTTATTTCTTTTTTTTTTTTTTTTAAATGAATATTTTATAATATTTTATTTATTTATTATTATTATTTTTAATGTAAAATATAATGTTAATTTGTTATAATAAATTAATTTTATTTATTATTTATTATTATTAATTAATATATATTATTGTATTATTTTTTTATAATTATTTATAAAAAAAAAATATACATATACATATATCGTATTTATAATATATGACAGGGGTTTTTTTTTTTTTTTTTTTTAAAGTGTGCGTAGTGTAAATAAATTTGAGAAAAAAAGAAAGATGAAAAAAATTCAAAAATAATTTAAAAATATCACATATATGTAGCATATCTGTGAGTTTATGGTAATAAAAGAAAAAATAATAATAATAATCTATACTCAGTCTTGTCAAATGAACAAATTTGAGAAGACCTCTTATATTTTTTTTATATTTTAAAAAATTATATACTTTTTACAAAAATTAAATAATCATCACAAAATGTGTCCTACATATTTGTGTATATTATTTTGTATTTTGTTTTAAAAAAAAATTCATAATTTTCTAAATTAGATCAAGTGAACAAATTTAAGAACATTTTATATTTTTTTATATTTTAAACAATTATATAATTTTTACAAAAATTAAATAATCATTACAAAATGTGTCCTACATATTTGTGTATATTATTTGTATTTTATTTAAAAAAAAATGCATAATTTTCTAAATTAGAATAAGTAAACGAATTTAAAGAATATTTTATATTTTTGTATATTTTAAACAATTATATAGTTTCTATAAAAATTAAATAATCATCACAAAATGTGTCCTAAATATTTGTGTATATTATTTTGTATTTGGTTTTAAAAAAAAATGCATAATTTTCTAAATTAGAATAAGTGAACAAATTTAAGAACATTTTATATTTTTGTATATTTTAAACAATTATATAGTTTCTATAAAAATTAAATAATCATTACAAAATATGTCCTACATATTTGTGTATATTATTTTGTATTTTGTTTTAAAAAAAATTCATAATTTTCTAAATTAGATCAAGTGAACAAATTTAAGAACATTTTATATTTTTGTATATGTTAAACAATTATATAGTTTTTACAAAAATTAAATAATCATTACAAAATATGTCCTAAATATTCGTGTGTATTACTTTGTATTTTGTTTAAAAAAAAATGCATAATTTTCTAAATTAGAATAAGTGAACAAATTTAAGAACATTTTATATTATTGTATATTTTAAACAATTATATAGTTTTTACAGAAATTAAATAATCATTACAAAATGTGTCCTAAATATTTGTGTATATTATTTTGTATTTTATTAAAAAAAAAAAAAAAAAATGCGTAATTTTCTATAAGTATAACAAAAAGATTATTAAACTGTAATAAAGTGTACGATTCGTTGTAATTGATTAAGCATTTATCTTGTTCGTCTCTTCGAATCGGATTAACATAGCATTTGAATTATCACGTCTAGTGACATAAATCGTGTATGAGGGAAGCCGTATCGAATACGAGAAATTCACGGAGAATCAATATCATTCGAATAGATGGAGAAAAGGAGATTATATTATGCACGTGTACGTTTTAATGATAATCAATGATAGTTCGATCTATTCGATAGTACATGTCTAAGAATTGTAATACGCGTTAGGAATAAAATAAATACAATACAATTTTTTTTTTTTTCATTTATTTATTTTTCATGAAAAATTTCCAATGTTTCATTTCATAGAAATAAATTTGTTTACGTAATTCAAACATTCCTTTATTTTATGAAACAAAATATTTTATATTACATCGGTACATATTCACATTTTTTTTTTTTTCATTTCAATAGTTACTTAAACGAGTATCTTGAATAAGTTTGCAAATTGCACGTAATGTTCGATATTTAATCAAATATGCAATTAATCTTTCCTTCATTCATTCGTTTTTATATTGTTATTGAACATTATTACTTTTATTCGATCGAATTTAAAATATATTTGCGTTTTATAAATTCATATGATAGATCGTTAACGTAAAAATTGATAAATGTTATCAACTTGTTAATTGTATTATTTTTAATTGCTTTGTTTTTTCTTTTCTTCCTTTTTCTTTTTTTCATCTACATAGATACGTATATTATAAATATATAATATATATATATATATATATATATATATATATATATATATATATATATACATGTACTAAATATATATGTATATGCTAACGAATAATAAATTTCATTTTTCCGATAGATCATCTTTTTCAATTTAATCGCCTCGAGCCAATCCTTTTTTTTTCTTTTTTTTTTTTTTTAGTTATGAACTATTTCCGATATTTAGAACGAAAGCTTACTACGTACGAATTTACTCTTTTTAATTTAATTAAGTTTATCGCTCATATTCGTTAATTATGTTAACGTTGAACGTTGGAATAGATCGATCGGTCGGTTGTTAAATTAATTGCTTGGAAGGATTATATCGACGATGTTGTCTTAATCATCCAAAGATACTCAACTACATACTCATAATGTGTAGATTAATACGTACATGTATGTACAATATGTATAATAAATGTCTATGTATTGGTAATATTTACACATGTTTTGTTTAATTAAATTCAAGAAAAGAGAAAGTAATTTTTTGTATCTCTTTTTTTTACAGAGATTTAGTTAATCACGTTTTTTAAATTTATCATTGATTAAACAAAAGGATTTGTTAAAAACAAATTTTAATACACATATGTTAATGATAATAATACTTATTATTTATATTTATAATTTTTATTATTTATGAATTTTTCGTTTTTTTTTTCGTATTACTTTATTCATTTATTTGTATTATTTTTTTTTTTTTATATAATAATGGGTTTATACCGTCAATAATATAAAATAAAATAAACACAAAATTAAATTAAAATACAATTAAATTAAATAAAAATAAAATAAAAATAAAATAGAAATACAATTAAATAAAAATTAGATAAAAATAAAATAAAAATACAATTAAATACAAAAAAAAAAAAAATAAAAAAAAACATAATACATGTATAAAAGAAATCGAAAATAGTTTATTATCAATGGCGGCCTTAAAGTAGTAAGACATTGACTCGAATCGATTAGTATTCTAAGGTCATTTGAGAACAACCATGAGAGAACATTGACATTTTACAAATAATATATATATATATATATATATATATATATATATATATATATATATATATATATGTATGAATGTGCAAGGTTACGTTAACATTTATTATCGTTATAGGATTTAAACGTCAAAATCTACAATTTAACGATATGAAATTTCTCGAACATGTTCCATTTAATAGTAACGTTCAAAGTAATTCGTTCGATAGCTAGCTAACGTTATCGACATAGTACCAACGTCCTATCATATTAAAGTACATTTTCTTCTGACGTATATCAAATTACATTAAATGTTTTAAAATGCAACTAGTTAAAGTAATCGAATTTTTTCTTTCATCTTTCGTTGGACCTATTTGCCGATAACATTATTTGCCCAAAACATATTTTTCTTTATCAAAATATTACTCGAGAATATATTTTTCTGTTCTTATTTTAACAAAAAAAAAAAAAAAAAAAAAAAAATTATTATCTTTATTGCTAATTTTGGTTGTGTAATTTTTGTTTTGTTTTTTATTAATTCAAGAAAAATTGATGTAATTAAAAATTGTTAATAGAAACATAATAGGTAATAGAAACATCTAATAAACTATGTGACAATGTGAACAAAAATGTATTCTAATAAATAATATTGATTATTATTATTATTTTTTCTAATCAAATTACTAACTCGTAATTTCATTTAAAAAGATTATAATAAAGAATTTCAAATAATATTGATTTTAAAGAATAGCAAAAAAAAAATAAATTAAAAAAAGATACAACAACAAAGAAGTATTGCAATATTTTAATAATTATTTATATTTGAAACAATTTTTTTTAAATATTTCAATTTAATATAATTGAATGATTAGTAAGGTGCTGTATAACTTAGTCCAATTAATACTCAGTTTATAGAAGACGTATATTTCCTAATGAGTATTACATATTTACACTGACACACACATATACTCACATTCACGTATGGGTATATACATAGATCTATCGGATCATTTTGTTCAATCAGAATTCTAAGCTCGTTCGAGGACGTCGCAAGGATATTGACATTTCCCATATCATAGCAATCACGAGGTTTACTTCGAATATCATACCTAAACGTATATTCTCATATGAAATTAAAATCTCTTTCATAATTTTAACTAATTCTTCTTTCTTTTTTATTATTTTTTTATTATTTTTTTTTTTTTAGAAATAAATTCTGTAAAATGTGAAAATGAAAATGAATTCTTTCCCTTTCTCTCATTCATATTTTTCAACCTTCAAACATAAAATTTGTTTTTTACTCTCTTCAATTTTATTTTAGAAATATTTAAAGTGTAGAAGGTTATTAACACGTTGCCGCACACTTTTAATTTGACGATCGTGCTTAGAAATACGAAGATCGGACGGCTATAGCCGTCATTTGCGGCAACGTGTTAAAAGGAAAGACATTTATCAATTGTAAGCTTGGAAAGTTGAAAAAAAAAAAAAAAAAAAAAGAAACCGGTTGTTGCTCGCATGGCATAGTTCAACCTTGATCCCTATACTTATTCTTCCAAAACTATTACAATTTTAACATATTTATATTTTTATCTTTTTTGTGCAGGTATAAATAATATAGTCAAGGTTAAAACGCGACTAATAGGATTACAAAATGATTTCATTCTGAACGATATATGTGATTGAACCCATATGACATTTGTGCCCATTATTATGAAAGTGGTCTAAGTCAAAATTAAAAAAAAAAAAAAAAAGAAGAGTTTATTAGTTATTACGCAGCACATTATTTTAAATTAAATAAATTCAATATAATTTGAAACCGATATTGTTAAAAATGAGATGAATTAGATAATGTTTGTTTTTTCAATAATTACATAGAATTCATATAATGTTCAAATAAAAAATTTGTAAATATTTCCAAACAAGTGATACATGATTTAGATCATTTTCATAATTATGGGCACATTTATTTTTTCAATATAAAATACACGATATAGTTCATAACTTTGATCATTCGATTATCATTCGATCATGTTATCGATTTGTTTCGATTTTTCTTATTGTCGGTTTATCAAATATTCTATACCAAAGAATAATATATATATATATATATATATATATATATATATATATATATATATATATATATATTTTGTATTTATAATTAATTATAAATTTATAGTATATTTCGAAAGATTTTTACGAGAATGTAATTTATTCTTACAAATGTATTTTTAGTTTGATTTTAATTTGATGATTTATTTTGTAAATAATGCGATAATAATATTAGTAATTTATGAACAAATTTATATGTGAGTACAGTTTATGTTTAAGAAAATTCACATTTGAAAGATCATGTTTGATATTCATACATTTAAATGAAACATTCAAGAAGATACGTGAAACTTCGTTTGAAAGTCGTGTATGGGGGTCGTATACGAACTCCCACCCCTTCCTCCCACGTATGATACAAATCGTGAAAATTTTCATACAATATGAATGGAAATTTTCTTAAGTACGGGGGCGTACTCAACCACACATGGTGATACGTGTTAAATGAAAATTAATCGGATTAAATTGTCAATGATCATTCTAAAAATAACTTTTATGAAGAAAACTTTAATAAAGTATTAAAACAAACACATAAATGCGATTAGTTAAAATAAGAAGTGTTTCTTTTTACGTTATCATGATATTTCATAATGTTTGAAGTTATTCTTAATTCAAAGTATGGTTAATTAATCGGATTTTTAAGGAAATAATTAATATTTGAAAGAGAAAATCAAATGAAATCATCGACCATGAGCAAAATATAAATTCTTACGAATGAAAAATATTACACATTAAAATCATTTCATTTCTTTGCTTTATTATAAATAAATATATATAACATTATATGTATATAAATGAATATATTTATATAGTAGAAGAAGAAGTTTATTTTTCAGGTATACCCCTTTAAGGTGTTTACCCCGAAGGGCCCCCCCCCTACATGTTCGTTCCCCTTGACAATATACTTAATTCTAATTATGCCCCAATATAATATTAATAAATATATATAGTATTATATGTATATAAATAAATATATTTAATATTATAAATAAATAAATATATATATATATATATATATATATATATATATATATATATATATATATATATATATATATATAATATTTTTATATATTTGTATATAAAAAATTTTTGTTATATTTTATTATATAAATTGCGATTTTATTATATATAAAAAATCAATCAAATTTTCATACCGTAAACTGAAACAATAATTTGTTTTACATTAATAATATCATTAATTATTAAATAAAAGGAAAATTATATTTTGTTTATTCGTATAATCAAATTTATATTTACAATTATTTCTCGAGAGAATATTTTCTTTGCAATTAGTTGAACTTTTCTTTTTATATATATATATATAAGTACCAAAGTTATAGTTGTGTAAGTTTCAACAAGCGGTAATTTTATTTTCACGTAGTGTAATTTGCGTGTGAATGAATGTCGAGTGTTCCTCCTCCCATTGTTCGTATATGTATGTGTATGTGTGTGTGTGTGTGTGTGTGTATATTAGAGAGAACTGCTTGTGATTCTTTACACGTTTTAATTCACGTCCTTCGTCGGTGGTTGTTGGATTGATAGGATTCGAGCGGTTTGCCCACGGTAATCCATTTAATAGCAAGGTTTCCAAGTTCTCTACGACGTAGTTCACACAGGTAAAATGATATTACATGTATACACCATACGTGATAATACATTTTCATCAATTTCACCCTAACCATTTATTATAAGCCTAAATAAATTCATTTAACGATCTTATGAGTGTATTATTTAAATAATACAAAAATTACATTTGTTCATCATGTGTTTTTATATTTTACTTGACTGAATATTACATTTTGTTAGGAAATCTCCATTTTTTTTTTTTTTGTAGTGGAAGTGTATTCTAAAAAAATTTTAATCATAATGGGGGTAAAAAAAAAGTTTATTATTGTTAAAATAAAAGATTATATTTTTCACAAATGTGTACAAATTAAAAATGCATCATTTTATGTAAAATAAAATAAAGAAAACGAAAAATGCAAGAAAATTCGAAGAAACGATGAATATTAAAAAAAATAACAAATATTTTTAAATGATTGGAAAAGAAAATTACTCTAATAAAGATATAGGATTAGATAGAAACAGAGAGAGAGAGAGAGAGAGAGAGGGAAAGGGAAAGGGTCTATAATTATATCAAGTTACCTACAACGTTTAAACTATATTATATATACATGTTGGTAGCCACAAATAAATTGTCTATCGAATATCGAACAGTGCTTTGACAGAAAGGACTATAAATATATCTTGATAGTTATTGAACATTTAGAAAAAAAATAAAAAAAAAGAAAAACAAAAAAGAACTAGAAAGAAATTAATCAAAGAAGTATAAAAATACATGAAAAATAATTAAATGATAAATTGTGTCCATGTATCATGTGTATATTGGTTACCTACACATTTTTCTTATTCTATTTTATTGTTTTTATTTTTCTATAAGGCATATATTTAAAAAAAAAAAAAAAAATCTATGACGTGACGTTGTTTATGATTTACCTTTGACGTTTTATCAAAAGTAATATACACGGTAGTTGGTTCCCACGTAATTCAATCGTTGACATATTATATTTTAATGTATGTGTATTATATATAAGTATTATAATATACTACAGTGTATATTTCATTTGACGTATTATAGTATAGATTGAAAATAGATAATGACCATAAAGAAAATAAATATCTCCCTAACGTAAATGATATTTATAGAAATACCGTAAAAGAATCTATTCACCCCTCATCGATAAGGGAAGGTCCTGGAATTTTCCTTGAAAAAAAAAAAAGGAAAAAAAAGAAAAGAAAACTTTCTTTTTCTTTTTTCTTTTTATTTTTCCTTTTATCTTATTTATTTATTTATTTATTTTTTTTTCTTTGGTTCTACTTCGATGTCACTCGTCATAGTTAAAAGAGAAAAAAAAGGGTGATGATCTTTTTTTTTTGAAAATTGTTCGACATTTTTACGATTTGTGATATTTCATTTTTATTTAGAATATTTATCTACTTTTCAACAAATTTACTTGACAAATCTTTTTTATATTACTATTACTACTACTGATTCGTATTATTAGATACGTTCTTGAATTTATTTTACATTTTATACGAGCAAAAAACACAGTTCTTCTCAATCGACTTCCTACGCAAACAGAAATGATCGAAATTGTAAATATTCTAACGATTGGATTTCAAAAAAAAAAAAAGAAAAAAAAAGAACAAAAATATATATCGTGAATTTTTACATCAGCTTTAAAACACATTATTCATAAATTTTACGATCGAATGATCGGTCAAATTAGTTTGATGTAGCTATTAAATTAAAATTAGCTTAAAAAAAAAAAAAGAGAAAGAAAAAGGTTACACGAAAAAGTTCATCCACGTAAGAATATTTTTAATATTCTCCTACGTATAGAATTAAATTTTACTTGTAATAAAAAAAAAAAAAAACGTTACAACAAAAACAAGAAAAACAAAAAAATTAATTAACTAAACGTGAGAAGTAAAGAAAAAATAAAAAAAAAAAAAAAACAAACAAAACTCCAGAAGTAATTATCGAACGAGATTATAAAATTTTTTAATCGAGGATAGGAAATTTTTTCTCATTTTATCGGTCGATCAAAATTTCATTTAAAACTCCGCCTCCTCCCAAAAAAAAAACAAAAAAAAAAACGTTAAGTATCACCATGAATTCCGTAGCTTTTCTTTTTCTTTTCTTTCTCTCTTTACTTCCTACCCATCGGGTGGTTTGCTTTTCCAATTTTCTTTTTTTTTTTTTTCTTCTTCTTTTTATTCTTCTTCATTCTTTTTTACTGAAGAAAATAAAAAAAAAATACATTTACGCGAGCGGATGAAGCTTCGTCAAAAGAAAGTCGAATAATTATTGACCAATTTTACGTTTTAAAATGTATACGAAATAATGGTCAATAATTAATCCGCTGATAATTCTCGGCGTTTTGTTTTATCGTGACGTGACGTTAGAGGAGCGCCAGTGACGTCACTGGATCCACTCAGCCGATAGATGGGAGTCACCGGAGCGATAAACGTATTTATTAAGTGTGCTGAGAAGAGTGAGGTGGAGGGAGGGGAGGGATGAAGAGCACGAGGAGGAGGAGGAGGAGGAGGAGGAGGAGGAGGGGAGGGGAGGGGAAAGGGGGCCCTTTGGCACAACCCGAGGCGTTCTTGCGCTTAATGTTTGCCTGATTATTACTCCTGACCGCTTTGGTTCTCCTTTTCGCTTTTTCGCCTTTTCTCGATATACTCAGCATATAAAACGCAGGGAAAGTAAGCAACAGCAACAACCTAACTAAAGGTAGGTTATCATCACTATACTACTCGAAGGACAATGATGCCACGCAACCATGAAATTCAAGAGGACATTTTTTGGTTTTCTTTTTTATTTGTTTGTTTTTTTTTTTCACCACAGTTTCATCAACAAGTTTATATTTTAATAAGAAATAATTAATTTTTTTTAAATTTCAATCTATTATTTGTTATATTTAATGAATTAATAATTATTTATTAATCGTTTTATTAAAAGATTTGTTAGAGTTATGTCATATAATTGTGTTTTGAAGTTTAAATTTTTACTAAAGAGAATTTCGTTTTAAAACAAAAATTACAGATCTTTCAAAGAAAATAGGTAAACAAATGTTAACGAACATAATTGCGTATACTTTGTTGTATATCGCATTGTCATTTTATTTAACAAAAAAAGAAAAAAAAGAGAACAACAAAGAAGTTTAATAAGTTTATTAAAAAGTTTATTAAATCAATAGACGACTTTGAGAGTTCAAGTTTTACACACTTCGACTATGAATCTTTTTTTTATTTCTTTCTCATCATCATCATCATCCTTTCTTCCTTCCTTCCTTCCTTCCTTCCTTTTTCTATTTCTTTTGTCTTCCCTTTTTTTTTGTTTAATATTTTTTTTTTTTATTCTCTATTTCTCTCTCTCCCTCTCTCTCTCTCTCTCTCTCTCTCGTTACGTTATATCATTAAGCTGCAGAGAGCGCAGGTTTATTACGAAGAATAACGCGCTTACGACGTCCAGTTATCATTTCGTTATTGTTCGCCTCATTATGTTAGCTTTACTTTTATAGCTTTCTATAAAGGAATATTCTTTTTTCTCTCTCTCTCTCTCTCATTTTTTTTAGGTTTTTTTTCCCCCTTGTTTTATTATTATATAACAACTCAATCAAGTTTGCTAGTACAAAAATTGAGAAAAAAAAATAAAATAAAATAAAAAACCATTTTTATCATCGTTCTTACGTAAGAAACGTATAGAAAATTTTTTTGTTGTATTTATATTTTATTATATTGTTAATTATTAATTAGTTTAATATATTAATTGTATTTATTAATAAAATAATATAAGACAAATTTTTATTATTAATGCTTATACACATGTTTACGTTACACCTTCATGGTTAAATTATTTCTGTTTCTTTTTGTTTTGTTTTGTTTTATTTCTCATTTCAAATCTCGTTATTTTCATCTCATCGATCAACTACGAGTATCTTTTGGTAGATTTGTTTTTTAACAAGCATAAAATTGCTTACATATATTATTTTTTTTTCTGTCTCTTTCTTTCTCTCTCATAGACACTCACGTTATTTTATTTTTTCTTCCTTTTTTTTTTTTTATCCCCACATAACAGGCACGTGCTCTTGAAATTGAAATCTGCCTTGATAAGCAAGACAGATAAACACGAGTAACTAACACCTATGAAATATTAAAACGTTGGTATATATTATCCGAAGTGTTTTTTTTTTTTTTTAAACAATTTTTTTCAACATTTGTATCCGTTAATAAATACGAAAGTTTTCGATTATTTGATACCCCCTATCGATCATGTACAATTGTTAATATTCCTTTTTTTTTTTTTTACAAAATTATTATTAATCGAAAAATATTCATTTATTCATATTCAATTAAATATTCAATTAAATATATTATTCAATTAAAATATTTAAATAATATAAATTTACAAATTTACAAATGTAAAAAGTTAAGTTTTGTTATTTGAAATGTTACATATAAAATTAATTTTACATCGATTACTTTAAGAGCTAAATGTTTTGTTAAATAATTATACAGAAGGGATATGTTATTTCATGATTCACGAATTCTAATCTTTTATTTTAATTAAAGAACAGTGATGTTTACGTTAGAGAATGTTGAAACGAGAATAAAGCTCGTGAAAGAATTCGAATCCTTCTGGTGGATCCATTCACGTTTACGAGATAATCAACTCACGCTTTAATACAATTGAAGATGAAATATTTTATTTTCACGATTCAGATTACGAGTTGTTAACAAGATCATGACATTTTTAAGATTATCTTGAAAAATAACACAACGATTGCTTTTCTGTTTTTATCTGAATAATTATCCATAAGCATATAAATATTTAATAATTTTTTTTCTCTTTCATTTTCTTTTTGAAAACAATCGGTGATTGTTAAATATTAGAAAAAATTATTAAAAAATAGAAACAATGAGAAATATTTAGTTGTTTATTTTAAATAAATTATCGTATCATTTCCTATCATTCGATTTATAAATTTGAGTAAGAAAAATCCTCTACATTCAAAGAACAAACATGTCCTCGATGTGTATACAAAGTGTATGGGGTTAAACATATTCCTAAAAAAACAAAAACACAATAAAAATCTTTAAAAATATTGTACTCTAACTTAAGCTGAAATCGTCTTGATCGGAGATCTTTTCTGACAAGAATATAACGCGTGTAAGATAAACATTCATCCAACTTTATCGATTACGTTTTCAAACGGGTCGGAGGACAAGTTTGCTCTCACCTAAATATATATATATATATATACTAACATTCCTAAACTCAACGGGAAGTTCTGACGACGTACGTAAGTACTAGCTATACACACATATATATATATTTTACGTAAGTAGAAATAGAAGCAAAGTTAGGTAAGCGAGTAGCTTGAAACGAGACAAACTTAATCTCGTTAAGAGTTGCAAGCAAAAATCATTCTAAATCTACTCATACCTAAGTAGGAAATAAAACAATTCAAAATATTGTTTATTTTGTTGATACTACAATTATTTATTTTTGATAAAAGACACAAATATTTGATCTAGTCTAGTGTTTCATTAAATTTTTTCTAATAGATGATTTTAGGTTTTCGATAACTTTTCTGATATTATATTATATTATATTAATCGTATTTGACAAGCATTTGAGTGTATTCGAAAGTTGACATAGAATAATGAAAAACAAACCTTTTGTGCATGATATGTTTATTCAATCAAAAGTTAGAGTATTTATAAGGATAAGTTTAATTCTTAAGATGTCAAACCTCTCTCCCTCTCTCTCTCTCTCTCTTTTTCTATCTTTCTGTTTCTCTTTCTCTCTTATTGTTAGCCTTTATTATTGAGTTATCGACAAGGCACGTCTTTGGGATATATAGGATAAATCCCGCGGTTATACGGCTAAACCAGAGTATCCACTTAACTCTTGGGCAAGGACGTTGTTGGATATCTGCGGTAACCAAGAATATCCGTCAAGTTAGCAACGATACAACACATGTATACGAATAGATTTTCTCTTTTGTTAACAACATATGTAAACTTTAATTAAATATTTTTTAAATAAATTAAACTTATATTATATAATAATTTGTTTATTATTGGAATTAATTTTATTGGTGGAATTTTCACTCCGGAGTGGAAGTAAGAAGTCTAATGCCTTTTCTGGATCCTACCTACTTAAAATTAAAGATTTCACATTCATTCAGAGAAGTATGCTAACTGCCTGTCTATCACCCATATTTTTAAGAAAAAATATACATACCCACCCACTCACTCCACGGTTCTCTCACATACCACCAGGGTGCAAAAGCCTAAACTAGAGTGCATGCCCCGGGGCACCTCCGACACCTTAGTTCAATCACGTTTTATAAACTAATATGCTAATGGGTATACGTACTTTTTGTTGTAATCGACTGCCAAGGCTAATGATTATTGCATAAAAATACTAAAGCAAAAATACAAGTATACACTAGTATATATACATGTAGGGAAATTTATTTAGGGTGAGAGGTGCGAGGTGAACATACATCCAGTTTAATCCTACTAATAAGATATATTTAAAACAGGTATTAGAAAAGTACAATAATAGTTTCACAATCTTATGACTACAACTTAGATAACAACTGCGATTGATACGACTGGTGACTAACTGAATACTCCTGAACCGACCGACTGACTGTCTGCCTCTTAAATCTGTGTCATTAGGTCCTCCGAAGCCGTAACAAAGTTAACATGCTTCCCACATGTCCTTGAAATGTATCCAAATTCATTACACGTGATATGTAAAAGTAGTATTTTGAGTATTTAATGATGTATTAAATAAATAAAAAATAACGCGAAACGAAATAAAAAAAACAATACTATCACTATCATTACTATTACAGAAAATCATTAAAATTTTTGAGGAATTATTTAATACAAAAATATATTCACTTTAAATCTTTATCGATGAATGCACGGTGAGTCTCCTATTCTTAGGATGACGATGACAATGCACAAATAATGATTATAAAACTGTATTATATACAGTTAATTCGGTTTTTTTTTTAATCTTTTTTTTTTCGAACTGTTAGGGTCCTCTGGGTACATAAAAATTCATAAATACCTAATATATGAAACGATTCTAATATGAACGTTAATTATCCATAGAGCATTCCACGTAAAATCAACAAAATTTTGTATAAACTATTAAATCGATTGAGATTCTTTTTATAATGAAATTATTAGATAAGATTAGAAATTCTCACTTCTGTTTTTTTTTTTTTTTTTATGTGTGTATGTTTGAGTGAGTATTCGCGTGTTTTATTGGAATTGCTTTTACTTCTTTTTTTTTTTTTTTATTACTACTATCTTCATTTCTATCTTTCTCGATGTGTCCATCGTTAAAACTATTGCCCTAGTCTTCGAGTTGAAAGAGACCCATATCTCGAAATGTAGTTAAGGTCTCGTTTCAATGAACAGATAGAGAAAGAGATAGAGAGAGAGATAGAGAGAGAGAGAGAGAGATAAAAAAGAAATGGGTGACAACTTAAATATAGAAATGACGCAGAGGGCCACTGAACGATGACAACCAACAGAGAAACTGGATAAAACACAATAAAAAAAAAAAAATAATAATTGAAATAATTGGTTTGATTAAAAAGAGAGAGTAAACCATTTTAAATTTTACAATAAATATTGATCTTTATATAATATAATAAATTGTTTACTGTTAAATATATTGTTACATATAATTGTTCAAGTTCTGATTCTGGTTTACTTGTTTTTCCTATTTTGTTTTTTTTTTCTTCCTATTATCATCTATTTTTATATTTCATTTATTCTTTTTTCTTCTCACTATGTAGATTCAACTAACCTAAACTTAACTTAAAATTTTCCAACGGTACATATTTCAAGGTTGATTTTTCGATTATTCATGGAACGGACTTTGTAAGTCGATGTTATGTTTCTTTTTTTTTTCTGTTTTTTTTCTGTTTTTTTTTTTTTTTTAATGTTAGCTCGTCAAACAGCTTGCCATTTTTATTTTACGATTCGAGCTCTCTCGATTGTATGGAGGACGATTGTGAATAAAGATAAATACACACGTATACACATAGTTGGTTTACACTTTAACAAAAAGATCCTTGTGTTTCCCTTTCATTGACCTTAGTTTAGCTTTCAACCGGTCATTCCTCTTCCGTTTAAATGTCTACCTTTCTTTTTTCTTTTTTTTGATCCATTCGAACAAGAACAAATTCCAGATATTATTTTTCCACCGAATTCTTTCTCGGAGCTACGAGATTCAAGGTTATCGACTAAGGCTCATCGTTTTATGACGTCCGTTCGATTCAGATGTAAAAAATTTGTTTCTTCTTTTTCCTTTTTTTTTCAGATTTAAAAGGAAATTTGTCTACAATTTATTTTTGACAATACTTTTTTCTTTTTTTTAATATAAAATCGAAATACGAATTTCTTCTCTTTCTTTTTTTTTTTTTGCAAATAAAATAAAAAAAAAGGAAATATATATTAAGGAAAAGAATTGTTTTGTAATTTGCAATGAACTTGAACCGTGTGTTTTGTGACACATGTATTACAAAATAGAATAAATGAAAATAAAAATAGAACAATCGTTATCAGTTCGTTTCGTGAAACGTATGGAAACATTACTGTTAGTTAAAGTATTAGACAATTTTGTTCTATGTATTTATCGTAAAAATGGTTTGTTTTACGATAAATAAAAAAAGAAAAAAAAAGAAAGAATTTTTCGTTTTATTTTCGTCAATATGATTGGACCAAACGATATATATTTTTAAATCACACACAGTGTACGTTCCGGTAACCGCAAATCACGAAATAAAATTGGGTTGCGGTTGTCACGCCATACATGCGTTATTTCCTCTGATAAATAAATACATTAATAACAAGGTGTTTTAAAAGCTTGAAATAAAAAATAAAAAAATAAAAAATAAAAAAGAACAAATTAATATCGATCGACAGAATTGCAATATTTGTTTCTTTTTCTTTTTTTTTTTATTGATTTAAAAATAATAATCGTAGGTTCAATCATGTTGGATTATTAATTCCCGTTAGGTTTTTCAAGTGAATAAACGTTAAAATTGTATTCTAACATGTTGAAATGACAAAAACAGTATGTTGTTGATTCTAGAGAAGTGAGAAATGATAAAAAGATTCTTTCGTAGTATTGGATAAGTATGAGAAGGTGTTAGTAAAGAAAAATATTTAGAATTCATAAAAGGAAGAATAAAAAATACATAATAATTTTGAATTAGTGTTCTTACAAAAAAAAAAAAAAAAAAAAATGAGTTCATCATAACCTAATTCTCTTAATACTTGTCCAAAGAAATGAATTTTTTTTTTTTTTAATTGGATAATGCAACTCTTGAGACATATACTCTGTATAAAAAAAAAAAAAAAATTAAAAAATAAAAGGAAAGAAAAAGATTAGAATTAATTCGTCAAAAAATAATCTTCAAAAGAGAGAAAAAGTTTGTACATTTTTAAATTCTTCAACGTTAAAAAGGACTTTCTTTATTCGATTAAGGATGAAAATGTTTAAAATAGAAAGAAATAAATAGTAAGTTTAAGAGAGAAAATTGTTAATAATAATAATAATAATAATAATAATAATAATAATAATAATAATAATAATAATAATAATACTAATATTAAAATATGTGCGTTACGAAACCGATTTGACTCGTATTGTAGAAAATGTATGACAGTAGGAAGGTCTTCTTCTTTAGAAAACATTATGAGCGAACGTTTAGTTATTTATAAGCACGACACCTGTTATATTAGACAAAGTGAGATACTGCCTTTTGCACCTTCATGCGTCCTTTTATCTCTCTCTCTCTCTCTCTCTCTCTCTCATTTTTTTATTCTTCTTTTTTTTTTCTACTTTTCTGTCCTTCCTTGTCACTCGTTTTATATCAAGGTTTTTCCTACTGAAAATAATCGACAATTTGCTTAGACCAAGATGAATGAAATGATGAAAATGGTGGTTAGGTATAAATAAATGAAATAAATGAATGTCATTTTTTATTATATAAATCTAGAAAATAAATTACGGTCTTATAGATTAATTATAATCATTGATATTAATTTTGTTAAATAAAAAGAAAATATTTGTTAATTTTAATATTGACCCATTATTAATATCTGACTAAATGTAGAATAAAAATAATAAAATAAAAATTCTAACTTCCTCTTTCTTTTTTTCTATTTTTTTTTTAATTTTATTTTTCTTTAAGAGGGTTGAGAAGAAGAAGAAGAAAAAAAAAAAGAAAATGAAAAAATCAAGTAATGTAAGGAAAATCGTCTTACAGTTCTTTCTTCTTAGACCTTTAAGTTCCAACAGAGCATAAACAAGTTGTTCGATAATAGCTATACGGTGTGTCTCGCTCCTTTTTCCTTTCTTTTTATATTTATTATTATTATTTTATTATTATTTTTTTTTATTATTTTCCTCAACGCACGTTCCCTTCCTTCGGTACTTTTACTGATGGTGGTGCTGTTGCTGCTGATGTTGCTGTTGCTTCTGCTCGGCCTCTTGTAAAAATCTCAAGATGGAAATTTTTCTGAAGAAAAAGGAAGAGGAGAAAGAGTGTACTTTGGAAATCTACCGAGTCGATCGAACGGTTATCGATCACGTATGGAAATAAAGTAAAAAAAAAAAAAAAAAATTTACTAGCGAGAAGGTTCTTCTTAGAAGAAGACTAATATATTGTGTGTAATAATTTTGATATAATAATAAATAAATTCTTTCGATGTAAAAAATTAACACGTGTACTTGAAAATACACACGTACTTAATTATGTGAAACTTGTTAAACATTAAATACGAATGATTTTTATCTAAATGAGAATTATCTTAAATTTATTCGATAACAAATTAGAAATAAAAAATAAATAAATATATAAATATATTAAGACACATATATTAAAAATATCATGTGTGTAGATCACACGTGTTAGAAGTGAAACCTGTAAAAAAAACTAAGTTTCGAGAGAATGAGACAAATGCACAGTTTCAAGAGTATTGTAGGGTTTATTTATTATAATATTATTACCATATATAACAAAGGTCACCGGTATGATTTCGGAATGCGAAATGTGTGTGTGTGTGTGAATTATTTCCCTCGATAAACATTCTACGATTTTTGTGTCTATCTATGACAATTGCATTCATCAATTTTTATTGCTTGAATTTGGAAAAGTGTACTTTTTATCAGCTACTCCACTTCGAGATCATATCGGTGACCTTTGTTATATATGGTAATAATATTATAATAAATAAACCTTAGAATTATCTTACTCTTGAAACTTAGTTTTTTTTACAGGTTTCACTTCTAACACGTGTGATCTGCACACATGATATTTATTTGATGATTTTTCACTATGGTTTTAGGTATATATATATATATATGTATAAACGATAATATTGTTATGTATGAATTTTGATTAGACTTATGTTAATGAGATAAAGGTACAGTTGAATTTTTAGGAATACTTTTATAAACGGAGATTTGGAAAACGAACTGCATGAGAGGAGGGTGGTATACCTAGAACCTATCTCAGTCAGAGAGAACCGTTTGAGTTGCAGATGGTGCGAGGTCCCGGGCTTGGGAAATCAATACCGTCAAAACCACCCCTGGTCCTCTGTCACTCCTATCCTTATATATCCTCTCTTAGGGACTATAAAGTTCCTTGTATGGTCCTTCAAACATCTCGACATTTTGACATCAGAGTTATTTTTTGATAAAGAATGTAGAAAAAGAAATAATCGATAAAGATGAAAAAGAAATGTACGTGGGGGAAAAGAAAAAAAAATATCATTTTATTTTTATTTCTTTATTTCTTTCTTTTCTTTTCTTTCCTTTTTTTTTTCTTCATTATTATTATTATTATTATTGTTATTTTTTTTGAATTTTTTCAATTCACTTGTAGACTGTTAATTTGTTTTTTATTTTGTTTGAATGAATAAAAAAAAAATATAATTAAACGACAGAGAAATATAATAAGAGATAATTTGATCTAACATCTAATCTAATTTTATTTTAATTAAATATTTCGTTTAATAAAATTTATCATTGTTTGAATTTTTTTTTTTTTTTCGATTTATCAAAGTTAAATTAAATGAATGATAAAATGGTGAATAAAAAAATATAATTAAACGAAAAAGAAATATAATAAGGAATAATTTAATTTATTTAATATCATTTGGTATTCTACTTTGATATAATTTTATTTTTTATTTATAATTGTTAGAATTTTTTTTTCGATTTATCAAGGTTGAATTTAATGAAATATAAAAATGGATTTATTTATGAACGTTGGAGTTTCTAATATTATTTGTTTGAACATTTCTCGTTATTTTTTTTTTGTATAGATTGTTTGATAGATCGTTTACGTTTATATTCAAATTCGTGATTTTTAAAAAGAGAGTACAAAAAGAGAAAAGTATCGATTGAATGTCTGTGTGTTAGTGTATCAGAGATTGTTTTAAGGGCAAAATATTTGTTATAGTTCATATGGATATGTGTATGCATATGTATTGCTAGAAAATTGAAGTATTCATATATTGTGTTAACAGTATATATATATATATATAACTATGCAGTGAAGATATTCAATTTACGGGATTCCATAGAAATATTTACAGATTATATATGTAATATATATCTTATATATATATTATTGAAGATTGCGGAAATAAAAGGAATTCTCAAAATACTTGTGTATTTTGAACTTTGTTCCCAGTATTTTCAAAGAAAAATGAACGAGTAAGTTTTATCAATTTATTAATAATAAAAAATTTCTTGAGCAAAAATTTCAAAACTAAATAAAATTTATTTCTAGAAAGAAAAAAAAATCTTTGTCACTTTAACAAATAAATATCTGAAAATTGAAATGAAAATTATTCAATCAGTATGGTAAATTATTTCGTATTATTTTTGATAATTTTTAGAATTGGAATAAATAAATTATTAGTATAATTTGAGAAAATTGATATTTTATTTTATTCTAAATAATTAATTTTATTATTTATAATTTAATATCATCATAGCAATCTAAGTTATCAATATTTAATCAATTATCAGAGAAAAATCTATCAATATTATAAATAGATGATCAATATCGATAATAAATAAATATATATATATTTAAGTACTGATATATGTTACCTTTGACCCAATCAGAAAAATCTATTTAAAATATTAATAAACTATTATTTATATTAAAGAAAAGTATGGTTTGTTCACATAACCCATGGATTCTTAATAACTAACAATAAAAGAAAATAAAGAAAAACCCTGAATGGGTTGAATTTAATCTAGAAAAAGGTCAATACATTTTATTCATTGAAAACAGTTGCCATTTTTACTTTATTTATTTAACAAACAAATAACTCCTATAAGCAACACAAACGCGTTTAAATATAATATAATAAATTTAATTTACTTAGACCCCGTAAACTATACTTAGAAAATAAATAGAAATAATTAATAATGATATTGATTGAAATAATAAACATGCGACCTTCTAAAATGGGTCAGGGGACTTAAAATGTCGTTCACGTGTCCACCAAATGATGAAACAGCTGACCTTATTGGTTTATTTTAGGTGCAACGAAGTTCACATACACTTTTTCTCACTCGCGTATTCTTTGTTGTTTTAATTTTTTTTTTTCGCCCCACCCCTTCCCCTCCGCTCCCCTTCTCCCCCGTTAATTTGTGAAAGAAAGGAAGTTAACGAGATAATAAATTATTTTTATGTTTTTATTTTTTTTTTATTTTTTTTTTTTTTTTAGATGTATTGTATTCAAATTGAAAAAAAAAAAAAAAACATTCTTATAAAACAACGTGAATTTTATTGTTACAATTTTTTTCACCCTTTTGTTTTATACTAATTTAAATCTTTATACTTATATGTATTTTTATTGTTTTTTTTTTTTTTCGTTATTTTGTCATAGTACATGAAAAATCGTACACAGGGTATATTTGTATAAATTTATAATCGTAAAAAAAAAAAAAAATTAAATGGTTTTGAAATTTTATACATGGAATTTTATTCAATAACATGTACATAAATTTGGGTACTCGAGTAGAAATAAAAATAGTTGTTTTAAAAATGGACTCTTGTGTAGTGAGTTAGAAAAAAAGTAAAGAAAAAAAAAAAAAAAAAAGAAAGAAAGAGAAATCCTTTAAAGATTTTCATTGGGTGTTAGTCTCATGCAAAACGATCTAGTTTTTTTTTTTTAACTCTCAATTAAATTCCAATAATCATTCAGAAACTAGTATTTTCTCTTATTGTCAAGTACCATTGAGTGTATTAATGTGAATGTGCAAAATCCTCCTTTGAGAAATAATCGGTGGCTTTGCCTGCGTCGAATTTTACTGATAATTTCCATAGTTGCAATTATGAATATAGACAGTTTCAATTACGATTGAAAAGGGGATTTGTAAATGTGCAATGTCGATGCACTCATCGATGCAAAGCCATAACCTTGAATACTTCACTTATGTTTGATAATATTTGTTAGGATCTATATTGGATTGTTCGAAATGTAATTTTGTTTTTTATATTTTCTTTTTTTTTTATATCGATATAAAGTTTACTTGAAAATCTCCAATTTATTGTACATTTTAACAAACTTCATTCGTTTCTATCATTAGTGTAGATTTTCTCTCTCCTTTTTTTTTTTTTTATATTTTTTGTTTTTTTTTTTGAGGGGAATTTTTGGTTTATAATTGTAAAGATAATAATACTGTTCGAGAAAGAATAAAATTATTCCTGATTAAATTTATTTTTACAATTTAATAATTATGATTTT
This sequence comes from Polistes dominula, assembly GCF_049000335.1. Classification (NCBI taxonomy): domain Eukaryota; kingdom Metazoa; phylum Arthropoda; class Insecta; order Hymenoptera; family Vespidae; genus Polistes; species Polistes dominula. The sequence continues at coordinate 2,554,504 of NW_028300951.1, forward strand.
AAAATAAATCACATTTTTGTAATCTAATTGAAAAAGTTAATGAGAGACACGGAATGAAAAAAACGTATGGAATTTTAATTGACATATAACAACGCGAAAAGTAAACTGTCAAGTTGAATTTATTGAAATTCGATTTGAAATAATATTGAGAAAATCTTTTATTTATCATTGAAAAAAAAAACAAAAAAAACAAAAACAAATTACTTTCTGAACAACACCAAAAAACGTTTTAAAATAGAAAATTACAATATATATATATATATATATATATATATATATATATACTTTAGTTTGAATGTATTATAAATAACATATATTTATATTCTATTAAAATATATAAATAATAAATTATCCTATTATTTTTCTTTTATTATTTCATATACTATATATATATATATATATGTATTTTTAATTTCCTAACAAATTATAAAACCGATTATATACGCACCATTTTACAATGTATTATATTTATTTTGCATATATATATATTTTTTATTTCAGATATTAACAATCGAATATGGAAGAAAGAATCGCTCGAAGCGTAATCGAATTAAAAAAAAAAAAAAAAAGAAAGATAATAAAAGATAAATAATATTTCATATTTAATTCATCCTTTTAACATATGCATTTTAAAAAAAATATATTTCTTTATAAATCCCCAGCGGAATGTTTACTGCATAATAATACCTACGTTAAAATCGATTAAATTATAGTATAGCATTTTGCACATATTACACGAGCTTTTCGCAACATCTCGTTTAAACAAATACAACGAAGTAATATTCTAACATACGAGGAAACAATTATTATTCTTTTTCCTTGTTTCCTTTTTCTATTTTTATTCTACTTTCTTTCACAAAAGTTAACGCACGTTGTTCGATTTAACAAAAAAAAAAAAAAAAAAAAAAAGTTATTCTTCTCCATGTTCGATGAATAAAATAAAATTCGAATATTATGAAATTTCAATGAGCGTACAAAGAACAATCATAAAAATTCGAATTATTAAGATCGTCGATATTTCGGAAAATATTTCAAATATTTTCTACTTAAAGAATAAAAAGAAAAGAAAAGAAAAGAAAAAGATACACCAAATTCATGAATTCAGAAGAAAAAGTACCAAACGAAACATAAATATATATTCAAGTTAACATTATGCATCAAAATATTCCAAATATTCTTTGCATTTTTGATCGGTTGGTAGATAGAGGGTGGAGGGTTGATCTCGTCGCAATAATATCCACCATCACCATGCACAACGATAAATATAAAATAATAACGAGTAAGGTTAAGAGGGATAAAAAGTTGTCCTTGTCAAGTAAATAATACCGATTTGAATTCATATATATTATACTTTGTTAAAAATCACAGAGAGATATCAAAAAGAAGAATGGAATAAGGACGAAAATAAGGAAGAAATAAAGAAGATAAAAAAGAAATAAAGAAGAAAAGATACTTATAAAGATGTCACGACGTACGCCATGATGGTGGTCATGGAAATCCAATAAGTGGATATCCTACTCTTTTAATACGCCACGAGCACGTATTATACACACACACTAACTCACACATATATTTTCAACATATACACTACAAATATATTACATCGAATATACAGGGGAATAGTGAAGCGTCACTTACACATTTTAACACGTTTACTTATACTTGTATGAACATGATGCGTGATTGTATTTTGTGTTCGAGTGTGTTGTTCGTGCATATGCACAGAAAGCACACACACCGCACACATATCATAGTGAGTAGGGAGGAAGGGAGGGAGGGAAGAAGGGAAAAAGAGACGTATATACTAATACATGTTATACATATATATATATATATACATATACAGACACATACACACACACACACAGATAGGATACACATTCACCGCACCCTTTGTGCTAAAATTAGAAGTGACGAAGCGTATACTCACTTCGCTGGCTTCGAGCTTTTATTCGCCGGCGTTTAGACATAACGTACTGCAGTGCTTTCAATGGTGATAGAGCGTGCAACAGAGAAAGATAGAAAAAGAAAAAGAGAGTGAGAGAGAGAGAGAGAGAGAGAGAGAGAGGGAGAAGAGGTGTCAAGAAAGGATGGAGCTAACAGAGTGGCAAAAGAGTAAAAGAGAGAGAAAGGTCCCATGTTATCGAGACCTAAGGGAGCTAACCGTAGGAAAAGAAAATAAAAAAAGAAAAAAAAATTAGAGAAAAAAAAATATAAAAATGTTCACCCTTTAGAAAAAGAGATGGTTAAAGAGAGAGAGAGAGAGAGTGTGTGAGAGAGAGAGAGAGGGAGAAAATTTTGTTCTCGAATTTCATTGTATACTAACGGCTCGTTTGTTTTGCGGCTTGTTTTACTTTGCCCAGGGTGGTTTTTAAAAAATATCCAATCACGTGTATGTAAAAACGAAAAGTACCTATGTATGTATGTATCTGTGTATGTATTTTTTTTTTTTTTTTTATGTTGGACTGGAATGACGTAACAATTTACAAAAGGTTTTCTTGCATTTATATTAACAACATTTTTTTTTTTCTAGAGGTGGTTTCTTATTTTTTAATTTTTAATCATTTTTACTACCCCTCACCCTCTTACCCTAATCAATATTTTTATTCCTCTTTTTCTTGTTTCTTTTATGGTTTTATTTTAATTTAATATTAATTTTCTTTTTTTATTCATATACAAATTTGAATTATTAAAATAATGTAAATTCACGTGACTCGTTTATAGTACTCTTATAAACACATAGTAATTTAATTTTATTTTTATTTTTAATAATCATTACACATCATTAAATTATTTATTTGGAAATGTTTTTTTGTCCATTCTATGTTACAATAATAATAATAATAATAATAATTAAAATCGTTTGATTAAATAGATAGTCAAATTAAAATCGAAACTATTATTACCACTTATCATCCCCAATGTCGTATATTTACTCGTACGTATCTTGTGTATACATTTTCTTTGTTGTTTTTTTTTTTTTTTTTTTTTTTTTTACCAACGATGTATTTTTATATCTCACTGTCAGACGTGTTTGTACACGAAAATTTTCCTTTAGATAATTTTAATTGAAGTAATTAGAGTCATTCAATTAAAGGATGAGTAAATTAGAATCGAAGTTAATATCGTCGTATCAACGTTTACGTATACACGGATATAAAAAAAAAGAAAACATATTTTTGTAACCATGTATCATGTGTTCTATTGACTTACCTGAATTTTATATATATATAGATACGTGTCGTTTGTTTCACAAGTAGTTTAAAAAAAAAAGAATCAAAAATATAACAAATTTAATTGACATGTATTTTGAGACCTACTGTATTGTATATATAATTAATTGTACATATTTATAAAAATATAAATATTGTTTATATAATTTTGTTAATTTTTCTTTTTTTTTTTTTAAATACTGTAATTAAACAAATTTGTGTCACCAAAAGAAACAACGTAATATCATAATTATTATTAATAAACCAATATTGATTTGTTGTTCATTTTCCTTTTTTTACAAGAACAAGAAAAATTAACCGCACAAATTTTGATATTTTTGTTTGATTTTTCTTTTTTCTTTTTTTTTTTTTTTTTTGTCATTTTATGCCTATGATTTTTGTTTTGGAAAATCTTGCGATTGAAAGAACATTCATAATAATATCTTGATACGGCAAAACGTTAACGCGGTTTGAAATTTGATCAATAAAACAATATCGAATTTTTGTTTGTGTTGTATTTCCTTTTTTTTTTTTTTTTAGTTAAATCGATTTTTTGAGGGAGGGGTTGAGGGGATGGGGTGTGATATTCAGTATATTTATATCTGAACTCTATGAAATTCACGATAAAGTATTTTACGCATTGCGGGTGGGATGAAGTTTAAAGGAAGGGTAAGTATTGAGTTTCCACAGTACGAGCATTCGCTTCGTCGGCTCGTTTGCCACTCTTTTCGATAACGCTCGATTTTCTTAAACCTTTTTTTTCTCTCTCTCTCTCTCTCTCTTTTTTTTTTTATTTTTTTTTTCACTTGCTTCACTCACTCTTACTCTTTCTCTCTCTTTCTTTCACTCAATGGATGCAGATTGTATAAGAGAAACAAACGAACCGTGTAAACCCTTTTTTAACCTCGATTTATTCATCGAAGATTGAAGAAACGATGAAAGGAAGAAATTTATCAACAAAGAATGTTTAAAAAAACAACAGAGAGATAAAAAGTTTTGGACAAAGATTGGAATGAAATTTGATTGGACGATTGTTGAATAAAATGATAGAAATCTCTGATATTAGGAAAAAAAAAGAAGAAGAAAATATTAAATTGTTCTATTATTTAAGGGGTTAAACAGAGGGTTCTATATATCAACTTATATTATATTAAAATTAAAATATTATTAATATTAATAATATAGATATTATATAATATTATTAATATACCATAGAATAATAATAATATTATTATTATATATATATATATTAATGTATTTATTCTTGAAACATATTAAAAATTAAAAAAAAAAAGAAATACAAATAAAAATAACGTGTTTAAAGAAATATGCGTATTAAAAAATATCACAGAAATAATTTAGTGTTATTTTTTTTTTTCAATTAATCATCGTCTTGAAAAATCGATGATAAGGAAAAAAATGAATGATTGTTATTACACGTTCTTTAATTTTATTTGTAATATGACCAATTTTTCTTTTCTGTAAAATTTATTCGTCGCATGTTACGTTTCCTTTTTTTGTTTTGGTTTTTTTTCCATTGATTATCTGTTTTTTTCATTTTTTCTTTTTTTTTTTCATTTTTTTTTTGTAAAATATATTTAATATCCGATTGACGATAAATTATGAGCAAAATTCCAGGAATCGTTGAGACAAATATTTTACAGGTAGACAAGTTTTTAAACAAGAATTCACTGTCGTGTGGATAATGTCTTGTTTTTTTTTTTTTTCATCATCAATAATTATGTTTTGCTTATCGTCTAGCGTCAGATCGAGTTTCCATATTCATTTCTTTTTTACTTTTTATGTTTTTTTTTTTTTTTATTATTTTATGTATATATATATATATATATATATATATACAGTCAGACCAATAAGGGAATTATAGTTATAACAGATAACGGACGTTATTAATTTTCCATGACACATGTTGAAAAATAAAAAAAAAGGAAAAAAAAATCTGAAAGCATGTGTCAATTGAGAATACCACGAAAGAAAACGAAAATAAAAATAAAAATGAAAGAAATATAATGAAAATTAATCGTTTAATCTTCGATCTGATTATTCATTAAAAATACAATGAATAATTAGCATGATTCATAACATGTTAAATTATCAGAACAATTTTACAAAGATTTATTCTTTTCTTGTCTTATACAATTTCCTCATTATTTTTTTAATTTTATATTTTTGTGGGGGGGGGGGGTTTTTTTCTAGTAAAATATACATCGAAACGTTTATACGAGTATTTAAATATCTGATCAATGATGTAAAAGCAAATTCTATCTCTTGGTAAAGCAAAAGAGAATTAAAGGAAGAAGAAGAAGAAGAAGAACAAGAGCAAAGGTTAAGTGAAACGCAAACTAGCTGGAGAAGAATCAGTACGTATATATATATATATATATATATATATAAAAGTGTATTGAATTTAAACGGTTAGTTCGATCCATAATTCATAGTTATTCTTCTTCATGATGGATTGTGAGCTTAGTAACTTGCTTTTTCAATTATATTTCTCATTTCTCTTATAAATAAATAAATAAATAAATAATAATAGTGATTATAATCAAATATTGATATTAAAAAGAAAAAAAAACAAATAAATAAATAACATTTTATTAATATTATTATTTAATTAGTAATAATACTTATAATAATAATAATTTTCATTAAATATTAATATTAATATATTATTTTAATTTAATTAGTAATAATAATAATAATAATAGTAATTTTCATTAAATATTAATATTAATATATTATTTTAAACTGTAATTATATAATATTTTATGTATCCTGAAATAAAATATATTTCTTACAATTAGCATTGAAATTAATTTACGTTTGACTAGAATATATATTTTTTTTTATTATTAATATATATTTAAATTAAATAAAAACAAAGTATTTTTAATTAAATTTAATAATAATAATTCTTAGTATATATATATATTTTAATAAATATTTAATGAATGCATCTATATATAGTATACAATAAATCTTAATTCGATTGATAGGAAACAACAGTAGTAGTATCGTATTAAACGATATTGAAAATTATTCCATATGCATTGAGCTTAATAATTATTCTCCGATCGATGAATTATGCATGCTTAAAATAACTAGAACCAATATCAGTAAGTATTCTCGATTATACCATTCATCTCTTAGAATCCATTTCAGATAGAAATTGAAATTATTTTCCTTGTATTTTAAAACACCATAAGTTTATTCAATTCTTAACAAGATCTCAAAAAAAAAAAAAAGGGGGAAAATAAAACAAACAAATTTGAAGAGTCTCTCTCTCTCTCTCTCTCTCTCTCTCTCTTTCGTAATATTGGAATAAATTTATCTTACTTTTCATTAATATTATCAATTATTTTTTAATATTATTGTTATTATTGTTGTTACAGTAAATTAAGGAATATAGGTTAAATTGTAATTAATCATGATCGTGCTTGTATTGAAATAAAATCATTCTGTTATACCAAATCGTCTCTAGAAATGATGCGAATGATATACTTAAACAAGTATTTACATTACGTTTCTGTGTTATAAATATTATATTAGTATATACGCGTATTGATATTATTCAAATTTAAATTCGATACAAAACTGTCACGTACACTACTATATATATATACATACATACATACGCACGACGTTTATCTCTTCTCTCCAATTTTCAAATAATTTTCAACCATGCATTGCAACAACAATAACAATAACAACAACAACAACAAGAATAATAATAACAATGATAAGTAATGAACACATATGCAATACCAATTTTAAAGCATTCATTCGATATAATTAAATGGACTGAAATAGATACAGAAAAAAAAAAGAACTCAAGAAATAAAACATGAACATTGTTCCCAATACACGAAATAACACCGAGAGTAAAAGTAGTTGATATTGAATGAACGAAATTACCTAGAAAACCTAGAAAAACAGAAGTACATGTGTGGAAAAAAAAAAAAGAAACTACGTAACGTAATAGTTGAAAAAAAAGTTGACACGAAATACAACTAATCATTGAAACTTTTGAAACAAAATACATGGAGATGAAACATAACAGGAAAAGCAAACGAATGAGATACGAAAGTTTTAATAGAATGGACACAAGAAGTTATATACGGAAAGTATCGTCTAACAATTCAACACAAGTATATAAACATACATAGACAAAATATCTATTATATACAACTGGCTTATAGAAGGAAGAAGGACAACTATAACCAACTACAGAAGGATTCTCAATAGCAATCCAAGCCAAACAATGGCTACAAGAAACTACAGGAAACACATAATCAAAGACATAAACATACAATCAGACACATTCAGGAGATGTCAAATACAAGTAGAAACAATAGACCATATCACCAGTGGATAGAAGATATTAGCAACAATCTGCTATGCATACAAACGCAATATCGTATCAAAATAATACAATAAATAAAATAAAACAGTAAGGCACAATTTTAATAACATGAATTATACATCATATTTCAAAAACAATGCTAGAAAGTTACAATAAAAAAAATTATAATCGAAAATAGTACTGAATTCGAATGAAATGTAAGGAAAAAAAAGAAAAAAAAAAACATTGGAATAGGATTACAAATACAAGATGAAAAAATACAATACAATTATAGCAATAATTGAACAATTTTTCACGACAGTCAACAAATTTCTGAATCTACAAATATGTAATAGAAAAATTTTTTATAAATAAAATAAAACCTGGTTAACCGAGTTGTAAGAAAACAAATAATAATAATAATAATAAAGTTTTAGGAGAAAGGAAAAAAATTTGTTACTAATTCAAAAAGATTTCAATCTTTTTAAGAATACACGATTTTTAGATTTAGTTTTATAATTAAAATAATCTAAGTATGTTATTATCCTAATGAAAATAGAAAGGAAATTTAATCTGTTTTTTTAATGTATTATTAATAATAATTCAATTTTTATAATTCACGTTAATGCGCCATTTTAATCGCAGTTTAATAACATAAATAAAATGTATATCTGTCACTAACGAAGTTTAAGGTTTCTAACATAAAGATTGTCAAATACCATTGGGAAAAGGAAGAGGTCGATGGAAGCAAAAATAGAAATAGAAAAAGAAAAAGAAAAAGAAAATTCTTTTCGATTATTTTTCCCACGCAGTGACCTGCAAAATATTCGTTTTCTGCATGAACGCATATTTTAAGTGGATAATGGTATGGTGTGGTGTGGTGCTCGGCTGCATCGGACAGACAAGTATGAACGAATCACATTGATAAACCACTTTTTCTAAGACTTTTCTATAATCAAAGTAAATTTTATTATTATATTTTTCATATCAATGAATTTGTAAATGTTTGTACAAAAATTAATTGTATTATTTAAAATAATATAATGTTTCATTTGCGAATAAAAATCATACGAAAAACGAGATCGTATTAAAATAATAATATTATCTTATATCTGTAATTTTGTAATGAAAATTACAATATTAATATTAACTGATAATAGAATCCATGTAAATTTGTATTTCTTATGGTATTTTATCTTTTTCTATTTGGTAATATAAGATTTGTCTTGCGAAACGTTTAATTTTCTTGTTTAAATTTACCGCCATGTTTACTTTGGAACTATGTTTATTGGATGTACACCAAGAATACATTTTCTTTCGTTATAACAAAATGTCTCATCGTTGAAGGTTACTAGCTAAATGATCCTATTTTTTTTTAATCATACGAAAAATGTATAATGATATATTTTGATTGGTTTTAAAAAAAAGAGGTTATATTTAAGATAAAAAAAAAAATTTGCTTTTTAAGTCATTCCAGAAATTTGTTCGAGGTCGCTGCTATTTTTACCTTGTAAGTGCACATATATTTTGTTTTTTTTTTATTGTACTTTCTAGGGAATAAAAAAATACGTTTATAGGTATACCTGTATTATAACCTTCAAATGACCTTCAATATAATTTTACTTACAAATTTACGTATAATTAGTAACAGTAAAATCCTGTTCTATCAACTTTTGTTGGAAATGTAGATTTCTATTGTATTTATTTATGGATAATAGTAGATTCCTGTTGTACATTTTTGGTGATTACTAAGGTAACATCGAAACGATATTTATTTTTTTAGTTATTACAGTTTTAAATATAAAAAATCATAACGTATAGTTTTTTTTTTTATAAAATGGTTAAATGTAATACTCTTTGTAAAAAAGGATGAAAATTGTTTTGATTATTACTTATCGACACACGGTACACTTAATAGCCAAAATAATACCGGTATGTATTTCTACATGTAAAAATATTTTTGCAATTGTAAAATAGTATTCGTTGATAATGAGAATATCTACATTATTTTCTGATGTTAATATAGTTTTCTTTTTTTATCATTGAAAAAGTTATTTGCAATTTAAACGAACAATTTTCATGAGAATGAGACTTTATCATCAGTTTAGTTTCAATTGTAAGTTATCAACAAAAGATTAAGAAGATATCTATAATTTTTTATAAATAATATACATTTAAAATAGAAAGTGATTTTTATTTATAAAAGATAATACTTATCATCCGTTCATCAAGTAGGTATCTACAATTTTGTTAATAAATAGGTCAATTAAAATCATAATTTTATATAAAATTATGTTGAAACCATTTATCCATTGATAAAGTACCATCACCATGATATTATAATGATAAACTATTATTAATAAAAAATTTTAAATGTGATAGAACCATCAATAGATAAAATAAATTTTTACAATGACAAAATATTTATAATTAAAAAATTATTGAATTTTTTAATAATTTAATCAACAATCTTAAAAAGAAATATATTCAGATTCTTGTCAACTTTTACTATTTGTATTAAATGATAAACTTTTAATTTTACTTATTCACACATTTATGTTAATGGCAATTACATATTGTCATCGGGTTCAATTGACAGCAGGTACAATGAGAATAGAAATGTTGCGTAGAACAGGTGTTTCATATGATTAATCATCATTCATGATAAAAGTAGGATCACTTGAGAACGAATGCGTTTCTATTCGGAATATCATAACGTCTTTGCATGATAAGACTTCATTTGATTAAAACTCGTGTTACTAAGAAAATTAATTAAATCCTTATATTTGTAATGAACGAATACGTTGTCGAGCTTTCTTTAATATATTATATATAGCTTATAAAATGAATTGTCTTCAACTATAAATTAAAATGATGATACGTACAATAATAATTATATAAATAAAATAAATATATTTCCTTTTTATTGGTGAAATATGTAATTCGTGAGATAATAATTTGAATGATTTTTAGGAATTATTTATATTTGATAAATTTTTTTAAAACAAATTAAAAATATTTTATCACATTTTACAAATTTTCTTTTTATTGATTTTGACATAAATAAATTTACAAGTAAACAAGACCTGAATATAGCAACTATGTAATCAAGAAAATGATATATTTTATTTGGTAAATAACATTGTAGGAAACATCATATTTTTAGTTGCACCCTATATATATATAAATATAAATAAAAATATTATTATATCATAGATAAATGGTTATTACAAGATATTTTATTAAGATTTATTTAAATATTATTTATGTTAAATGAATAACTTGTGTATAAACTATACAATGATTGATAATCAACGATAATGATTATTATTGACTTTGAACAAGTTCAAGTAATAAGATAATATTGAAGATTAGGGTTAGAACATAAGACCATTTGAAATATCTAGAATAGAAGACTGAACAAGTACAATACAAATAAAAAGAGATATCATTACATTTAACAATAAGAGTTGAAAAAACCCTATCGTACATGGGGTCATCAGGTAGTAGTACGTTGAAACAGCAACAACATATCCTGGAGGCCGATTTCAGTAAACGGTGGTTCGGATCGTTGCACGAGGGCACGTCGAGGGCAAACACCCCTGGTTGGCCCGGCGGTCTATACCACCTCTGGTGGTAGCAACGTTACCGGGGCCACGCATCACTAAACTCTTCTATCTTTCCCTCTTTGAAGAAAAAGGATAATAAACGTAGAGTTAGTTAGAGAAATTTTAGTAATGAAACTTAGTTCGAGAACTAAGGAAAATTCATCTCTACTTGGTTACTAGTTGGTGTTATTCAAAGGTATCGGAAAATCTTTTAGAGATAAATCGGATCTATGAAATATTTACAGAGATAGATATGGTATAACATAGAAACCAAGATAGAAGAGAAAGAGAAAGAGAGGAAAAAATAGGAGAGGATATGAGGGTAGGAGAAGGGAGGGAAGGTTTACGGTTTCAGAGCTATGGTGTTAGGTAGTTTAGAGTAAGAGAGATAGAGAGATGGTGAAGTAAAACGAAAGAGTGAGAGAGTTCTCCTGTACACGACGATGGTGGGCACAATATTGATCTGTGGGGTGGGCTTCTGGGAGATGGGTGTACTCCACCGCCCAGGCAGTTGTTCCCTTCTCTCCTCACCCCTGTCCTCAGATCTCCCAGTTGTTGGAAGTGGGGGAACCGGTGGCTGCGTGCTGGACCATTCCGCAGGCTCCTGCTGGATCAAGAGTGGGGGTTAGCCGGGAGGGAAACTAGAGAGGGAGACTGGAGGAGAAAATATTCTTCTTCTAGGGGTGGTGGTACCGGTGATGGAGGTGCTGGTAGGGGTGGTGGTGGGCTTACACGAGATGCGGGGTGCTTTTCTCGCATCTATATCGCGCCGGTGGTGGCTGCGAGTCGTAGGGAACACCACGGCCGGTTTGCTGGTTGCTGCTGTTCCGTTTCTTCATTGCTCTCTTAAGTTTTTAAGATCGAGAGAAAGAAAGAAAGAAAGAAAGAAAGAAAGATTTGACATTTTCTTTTAATTTATATTATCCCAATTAAATTTCTTCCAATCTTTCTCTAGCAAATCTATTGAACTTTTTATCTTCGAGAGAATATATTTCGACATATGAAGATACGATAGTCAACGTAAATATTATATCAAACTTTTCGTTTATTTTATTATTATAAAATAACACACACTTTTTTTTTATTAATTTGTATTGTTAATCTATATTCGTTTGTTTAATTTAGTTATTAAAATATTTGAATGTGAAAAAAGCACATCATCGGCACATTATCATCAACTTTGCGAAGCGTACACGCCGGTATACGGCGTGGTGCTCCAGTGATGGTGTTGATGATGATGGTGGTGTAGGTGGTGCTGGTAGAAGTGGTGGTCTTGCTTAGTGGTAGTGGTAGTGGTGCTGCTGGTAGAAGTGGTGGCAGTGGTGATGGTGGTGGTGGTGGTAGTAGTACTGGTGGTTAAACGACCCTCGCTCGTCCTTCGTTTCGCGAGAAAACACCGCCAACTACGGGACTCGCGAGGATCCTCGTTTCTACCACTTTCTCTCTTTTTTCACCTATAATTTTTTTTTCATATCTTTCTTCTTTTCTCTTCAGAAAAAACAAACAAACAAACAAAAAGTAAGAAATAAAAACACGCGTGTATGAACAAACTCTTAACAAAGTTCGTCACGTACTTTCACGTCACGTTCTCCCTTAATTTTTGTGTTTTAAACCACCTGATTCGTGCATTCACATTTCTCTTTGACATTGGATAAATTTTCATCGTCACATATGACAAAATCTTATCATTATTCTTATCATTACTGTCAGAAAGAACGATATGAAAGAATAGATGAGAATTAGGATATAGAATCTTCCAATTTGTGATGTTTTTGACTTGAGAGTTGGTTCGATGGACACATTAGACTGGTTGTACTTCTAAGGAAGATAAGGATTACGAGAGGAATGAACAAGGAGGTGAAAGACGAGGATAGTAATAATAGTAGTTGTAGTAGTAGTAATAGTAGTGTTGGATTGTAGGCGATAAAGGAGCTGTTGGAAGACAACGACTCATCAGCAGGGGATAGAAAGAAAGAAAGCAAGAAAGTAAAAGAGAAAAAGAGCGCGCGCGCGAGAGAGAGAGAGAGAGAGAAATAGAGCTAGATAAAGAGAGGGATGAAAAGAAGGTGGTAGTGGTACTGGTGGTCCTGGTGGTGGTGGTGCTGCTGTTGCTGGTTCAAGAGGAGTAAAAGAGGAGAGGGTAACACGCTCGAGGAAGTTGCCTGGATACGGGGGCAGCGACGGTGGCACCGTGTTGCGCCCTCGTTGAAGGAGGAGGAGGTGGTGGTGGTGGATGAAGTGGTGGAGGTGAGGTAGAGGTGGTAGGGGGATTGGGAGTTAGAGGGAAGCAAAGTGAAGGAAAGAGAGAGAGAGAGAGTTAGACAGAAATATCACACACATATATATAATATATACACATATATATTGAGAGAGTGTGTGTGAGAGAGAGAGAGAGAGGGAGAGAAAGGTGCGCGCGCGCGCGCTTAAGCGAGTGGCCGGCCGAGCGAGAACGCACATCATAGTACGCCGCGTACGGATTGGAATGGAACGCGTCGCGGACCTCGACGAAGGTGCTTCTTATTTGTAGTGAGACGTGGAAAAGAAGTATTACGAGGATGCACTAGCACTCGATATTTTGCTAGTATTCCTCGACCGACGACGACCATTCCTCAATTTATTATAAAATTTAATTTTCTTTTTAGTATTTTTATTTCTCTATTTTAGTATCCTGCATCCTCTCATTATGACGATGATTATTATTATTGTTGTTATTCTTATTACTATATTTATACTTTTGTATTATTATTTTTAATATTGTATTTTGTATTTTGATTTATTTCATATTTTTCTTTCTTTTTTTTATTATTATTATTATTATTATTATTATTATTATTTTTGTTTTATTTTTGTTTGTATATTTGTTGTTTGTAGCGCGAATTCAATAACGCGTTCACATCGTGCGCGTATAAATTGGTATAAAAAAATAAAAAATAAAACGGAATAGAAAAAGGAAATGCAATATTGATAAAAAAAAAATGTAAATTTTCTTTTTACGATTGAATTCTTTCTTAGGAAGTGTTGGGGAAATAAAGAAAGATAGATATAGCTGAGTGACAGAAATTATCAGTGTAAAAAGGGAAGAATAATTGTGTTATGGAAGAGAAACGCGAAAAGGGATCACCCGAATGGATAACGGACGAATGGGTGTCCTATTGCTTAAAAAGGATGGATCGTGTCGGGGACACATGTGAATTTAGTGTATTATCATAGTACGAAGGACTTTCATTTGTCCTTCTATTGGAAAACTCGACTCTGGTGCTTGCGATACTGCGAGACACGAGAGCGTGGTATGTAACGAATTTGTAATTATTTTTTTATCCTATGTATATGTAATATTTTGGTTTTTATTTAGTTTCTTAGAAATTTAGAAAAACAATTTGAAATAGAATGTATGATTAATAATTATCTTTTTATCATGTATATATATATCTAATATTTTAATTTCATTTTTGTTTGGTTTAGTTTCTTAGAAATTAAAAAAAAAATATATATATTTGGAATAGAATGTGCAATTGAGATAAAATTAAAAAATTTCTTATTATATTTCGTATTTTCTTGAAATTTGAATGTGAATTTTATTGTGAAAAAAAAAAAAATTGTTAAAACTATTACACGCATTAAGAATAATTTTTGTCATTCTATTCCAACGAGTTGATTTTATTTTTCTGTAATTAAAATTTTCATGCACATAGTTCGTGAGAATTGAGAGATAATAAACAAACGAACAAACAACAAAATATATTATTATTTATTTATTTTTCGTTATAATGATAGGATTTTAAATATTAGCACTTATCGTGAAAAATGATGAGCCTTTCGAATGTGAGAAAGATAGTTAAATAGATAGAGACAAAAAGAGAGAGAGAGAGAGAGAGAGAGAGAGTAAGAGAGAATATGTATGTGTGAGAGAGAGAGAGAGTAAATATACGAACGTAGTTCGATTTTCGATATGCTCGTAAAAATCGTTATATCGAAGTGTCTCTCGATAAATAACTGGTGTCGTTTAAATGAGTAGTTCGCGCGTTTATAATGTCCTGGACAACGAGGGGATTGCTATTAGCAGTGAGAGAGAAAGAGAGAAAGAGAGAAAGAGAGAGAGAGAGAGAGAGAGAGAGAGAGAGACAACGAACCTTCGAAAGGCTCGTTCACTTTTACGATAGGTACATTACTTTTGTTTCCTATCAAACAAATCAAAAAGAACAAACAAAAAATCCCCCCCAAAAAACTACAAAGTTATTTCGAATCAGTCATCAGTCATATTTTTTTGTTCATGGTGTTTCAACGAAAAAAAAATTGTAAGAATTTAATATCCTTTGATATTTTATACGAAAAAAAAAATTACAAAAAAATATACATTTATTATATATTAATTATATATTAATTATGGTATATTAATTAATATATTTTTAATATATATAATTTTTATATTTTTTATTATATACATATATGTATATATAATAAATTATATTATAATTATTTAATATACTTAATAATAAATTATAATTTTTATTATTTATTATCTATATATGATTTTATTTATTTATTTTTTGTTGTTGTTTACGCATTATCTCTCTCTCTCTCTCTCTCTCTCGCTCTCAATATTTTATTTAAAATACGTCAAATTGTATTTCAGAAATAATAAACAAAAAAATTGCAAATAAACTTATTAGACTTTCTTTCTTTTTTAAATCTCTGGTTTTGACACAAAGGGTAACAGGTAAATGTGATGATTAGAAAACAATTTTCCATTTGTTTATTGATAGTAGGAAAAAGAAAAAATTTTAGTAGAAAAGAATCCGTTGTAGGATATTGACAGATTCGTCAAGGATCAAAGTAATCAATTATTTTTCGTCAGCTCCGAGAATAAAACAGAAAGAAAGAAAGAAAGAAAGAAAGAAAAAGAAATACAAAGACAGACAGAGACAGATAGAGAAAAAAGTAAAACGAATAGGTTTAGTATTATCTCTTTACTCAAACACGGAAACGTCCGAAACATTTTGAAAAGATATGCACGTATAACGTAGATAATACGAGTTGACGTATCGAATAAAAAAAAAAAAAAAAAAAATAAATAAAATATAGGACAAAAAAATGTATACCATATGTTGTTTCATTTGTATTTTTTACAATAAATTCCTGTATCATTAATTCGACACGATCGTTAATTGTACTGGTAAAAAAAAAAAAAAAAAAAAAAATTAGGAGCAAAAGGAAAAACTTGAAAAAGCAAGAAAAAAATAAAAAATACAAATGTCGAAAGAAATACGAAAGAGGGGTGATTTTTTTTCTATAAAATTCTTTTCAGAAAGAAGAAGAAGAAGAGGAAGAAGAGGAAGAAGACAAAAAATGGTTGGATTTTGGTGGAGGAGGAGGGATCATACGAGAGGAACAACAACAACAACAATTAAAACAACCAAAACAACCAAAACAAAAACAACAACAACGAGAAAAACAAAAATAGCGTAGCGTACGACAGATTGCGATCCTACGAAGAAAAAAAAGACGAAGAAGGAAGAAGAAAAAGAGGTGGAGGAGGTGGAGGTGTGTTGGAGAAGAGAGGAGAGGAGAGGAAGAAGAAAAACGGGGAGTTTCGTGATAGAAGAAGAAGAAGAGGAAGAAGAGGAAGAAGAAGAAGAAGAAGAAGAAGAAGAAAGAGAAGGTGGTGTTAGTGGTGGTGGTGGTGGTGGTGGTGGGTGGTGGTGGAGGAGGTGGTGGTGCGAAAGGACGAGGCTTGGGTTCCCTCGATCGCGCGATAGCCCATCGTCGAATAATCTGAAAGAGGACGCTCGGTTATGACGGCGAAATCGGGTGGTGGAGGGTTGTGATGATGGTTTGACGATTTTCTTCCTAACGTTCGTGTTCGTGGACATTTAGTCGAATAAGAAGAACGATAGGGGTTGAAAGTTACATGGGGTGTTGTTTGTCACGGTCACGGGATTTTAGATCATGACAATTGTTTTCGTTTCTGTGAAATTATTATTAATAATTATAATAGTAATAATAGGAATAGTAAAAAAAGCGCGACCAAGTGGAACCTTTTTCAATTTCAATCAAAATTCGGAGCTTCGAATTTAACGTAGAAGACGTGTTTTTACGAAAACTTTCAATAAACAAACTAATTTTTGTCTTATTCGTGGAACAATCATCTCTTCTACGAGAATTGTGTGTGTATTTTTATAATATATATAAATATATATATGTATACATATATATAATATGTATATGTATAGGATATAAATATAAATATTAAATAGATATTAATATTTATATTTATAATTCATATCTTGATATATATGTATATGTATATATTTATATGTGCGTGTATATGCGTATGTGTAGAAGTTTTTGATATCGGTGATTCGAAGGTGGACCGGAAAAAGAAGAATAAAATCTGCCATAATGGCGCACGACACTATTACGGGTTCTTTCCCAAGGATACAATTTTGGATGATCACAAATAGTCTGCCGATTTTATTCCTGCTTATCGTCGTACCTCAGGGTGAGTTATATCTTATCTTTCAATTAATTCTAATCGTATTGTTTATAAATATTTGCGATATCATTCGAAATATCAAAATCGTATCATTTTATCAACATTTTGTTTATCTTTAAACAAATATTCCACGTATTCGTATAATTCGTGTTGGTTTTTACAACAAAAATACCTGGGGGAATTTTTATTGTTATGGTCTTATTATCGTTATAAAAAAAAAATTAAGGAAAAATTGTTTGATTATTTTACAAACGTTTCTTTCTTCTTCACCGATTCTCAACAATATTTTTTGCGTAGTCAAGCTTGGATTCTGTATAAGACAGACGTATACTAGGGTTGTCGCGTTGTTGAAATATTACGGGTGTAAAGAATGCACGTGCTCGAATAAAAGGTGGTTCCTCTCGGTTATACTCGTCCGGAACAATTTCACATGCTTTTCACTCGCTTCGAAGAAAGACAAATATATATATATATATATATATATTTCTGTATGTTTATGTAGTACATGTATGTGTAAAATATATATGACAAGAAAGAAATAAAGTAAGAAACAAAATACGAGAAAAGAATTAAAAGAAAAATAAGTAAACAGTATTAGGATATGATTTTTATTTAATTGAAAAGATTTAGAAATAATATTTTGTAATTGATATTTTTCATTTATAGTAATTTTTATTAAAAATAAAAATAAAAAGAGAAAGAATTAGAATTAGTTTAATTGTGTAATATAAAATTTGAACTAAATCTTATAGTTTATATAATAATAAATTAAATGTTCAAAAAATAATATTAATTATTAAATATATTTTTTTGTATTATATTTAAATACCTTTTTTTTTGGTAATAAATTAAAATTATATATTTTAAATTGTATTATATAAAATATGATATAAATTATATTAAATATTATAATATAATTTATAAAAAAAAAAAATTATAATTAAAATATAATAAAATAATATCAAAATGTTTTATTTTATTATATTTTAATTTATAATATAAATAAAATTTAATTTTTGTTATTGTTGTTTGATCATTTCTATTTGAAAATAAATTATTTGCCTATGAATAAAAATTAAATAGAAAAAGTTGATTCAAAATATTATATTTACATGTTAATTTGCATTTTAAAAAAAAACCTTAATATTCATTCAAGTTTATCTCATCAATGAATATTCCTTTTTTCGTAATCATTCGTCGAATAATAATCTTCATTGAAATTTTTAACGTTTCATTTATTTATTTATTTCTTTTTTTTTTTTTTTTGTACTTTTTCACGTGACAAATGTACGCTCGAATTCATGCGACTTCATTGAAGTATAGGGATCATTTATATATTTTCCATGGACGTATTCGCATTGGATGATTCGAGTCGATTTTTCGCCTAACTTATCGCGATCAACGATTTCGTTGATTGAAAAGAGGATAAACGTCGATTACGAAAGAAATGTACTGTTCGATGAATCCAAAGAGAGAGAGAGAGAGAGAGAGAGAGAGACAAAGAAAGAGAGAATTTTCATTTGATTTTCTTTCTTTTCCTTCTAAATGAAAATCTTATCTGTCTTTCTCTCTCTCTCTCTTTCTCTTACTATCTATCTATCTATGTCTATCCTTCTTCTCTTAATTTTCTTTTTTATCTTTCCGATTCAAGTTTCATTCAAAGACATTCCCGATTAAAATCGTTTTAAGGTTTTTAGTTTAAAACGAGAACGTTCGAAGAAAGAAAAAATTCGTTTATTGTTTTTTTTTTATTTCTTATTCAATTACCTAATTAATGAATTAATGAATTAATTAATTTATTTATTGTGTAAATTACAATTTATTTTTATTCTCACGGATCGGGTGTAACGCGTTGATTTATTTTATAATAAACGTTAATCAATTAAACGTAAAATTATTATTCTTACATTTGTTCGTTTTGTTTCATTTCGATTTATTCAATCTACGTATAAAATATAAATTAACGATGCATAATCTATAACACACACACATATACATATATATATATATAATGTATAATCCGTTAATCGTAGTGAGTGAATGAATTTTCAAAATGAAATTTCGTTAATTAATAAATTAAAACGGGTTTTATTCCATTATATTCGCATTTAATATTGTTACAAAAGAAAACTGAGTTTTTCAATAATAAAATTGAATGAATTAAAACGAGTGCACTGTTCTCTTTATCAATCATCGAAAGGACATAACATCAATGGGATAAATCCCTTTTTTGCATAAATTCATTTTCAAAGATGAAACATCCCTACGAATTTATTACTTAAAAGTACTTTCATATGCAAAAATAAACTGCACAGTTTCATTTTGATTGGTTCGTTCTAAAGGATGATAATATCAATGATTGACTTTGATTGAATGTGGGTGTGTGTGAGACAAGGAGACAGAGAAAAGGAGTTGAAATCGAGTTGTCATAAGTTTCATCGTCACTTTTGAGATTCTCAACCATCTTTCGATTTTTCTATTCTTTTTTTTTTGTAGTTTTGTTCATTTCATATTATCATCAATGTACTGGATGATAATATCAATGATATATGTTGATTATGTATGTGTGTGGGATGTTAAAATCAAGTTGTTATAAGTTTCATCGTCACTTTTGAGATTTTCAACCATCTTTCGATTTTTCTATTCTTCTTTTTTGTAATTTTGTTCATTTTATTCATTCATTGTTCTAAAGGATGATAATATCAATGATAAGATGTTTATTTTGTGTGTGTGTGTGTGTGTGTGAGAGAAAGAGGGGTTGAAATCAAGTTGCCATAAGTTTCATCGTCACTTTTCAAATTCTCAATTATTTATTCTTTTTTGTTTTTCTAATTTTATTCATTTTATTCGTTCATTTTCATTTTGGTTGTTTTATTTCTTCTTCCATCTTTCCAATAATTTTTTGGATAGGGGTGGGGGTTGGGGATGAAGGATGGGAATTCGGTTTTCTTCGAAAACGTCGAATCACCGAACGATACATTATTCAAAAGCTACATAGAATCTAATCGCGAAACGTTTTCTTTTACTATTTCTACTTCTATTTCTTCTCTCCTGCGAAAATCTTGCATTTTCTTGCGGTTTATCAAAGAGAGAAAGAGAAGTGAAGAGAAGTAAAAGGGAAGAGAAGAGAAAGGAAGGGTAACGGTTGGAAAGGGAAAGGGAGAAAAGAGCTCTTTGGAAAAGGGCGAGCAAATTGATTTGAAGAAGATTCATCATAGAATTCGATTCTAGAAGCTTTCAAATAATTCTCGTCTTTAGAAAATCAAATGGAAAGTTGTATTTCACTAAAAAAAAAAGAACCAAAAAAAATGGGATGATAATTATTCAGCAAAATGTTAAATACTCTCGAGAAAGGAAAATTTCAACCCTTTCTGTAGAAAACTTTTATTTCTTTTTTTTTTTTTAAATATTTTTTATTATAATGTTAAGTATATATTAAATACATATTTAATAAATATGTATTTAATATTAAAATAAATTTTAATAAAAAGATTTTATATTATATATTATATATAAATATAATTTTTTTATTAAATATATATAATATATATGTGTGTGTGTGTGAAAGTATGCGAGATTTCAAATTTTCAAAGTTTCAAATATTATTCTATAAAACAAAAAAGAAAGTAACGAAAGTAAAAGTGCGACAAAGAGAGAAGCAAAGAGAGAAATGTAGAAAAAGTGTAAATTAATTAAAAAAATAGAAATAGAAATAGAAAAAAAAAGAAACTAAAAGAGAGAAATATTAGACAATTATAAAATTCGTCACGTCGATTATAATTATGGATAGCGTATATTCCGATGACAAGAGAGATGCAACCCGGTTGGTAGTAACGAAATCATGCAGTAACGTATTGCATGTCGTGTCCATGCTCTCCTCTCATCGTTTCACAGAACTGCTGCATTTTCGTTGGTCGAAACGCTTCAAACAAAGTTTTCCATTTGTTCTGGTCCACCTCAAATTCACCCCACAAAACCCTCTGTTCATGTGTTACTGTGTCCTACCTTTAAATTCTACTCTTTCGATTGAACGTTGCTGCACGAATTAATGTTGGGGTGTTATTGAATAGAATTTTGTAGTTTAAAAAAAAAAAATGAAATAAAATAAAATGAATTTAATTATATCTATTGTCAGTTATTTAAAACTTTCTGTTTTCTACGAATAAACGTATTATCAAAATTTTGTTTTCAAATATAAGAAACAAAATTTCAATATTATGTTCATTAAAATGTTCAATATTTTTGTGTAGAAAAAAAAAAATTGGTTAAAAAGTTGTCAATATATTTATTAAATATAAGTAATAAGATAGTAAAATATTGTCGGTTGTAAATTATACTGATCATTTTAATATAATTAAATAAATTAAAATTAATTTATAATAATTAATTACTCATCGTATTTACAATTATTTTTATTATAATCTTCTATCTGTTATATATATATATATATATAGAATATTGAAAAATAGAACAAACTTGTAATAAAAGAAAAAATCGAATCAAATAAAAGAAAAAGAATTAGAAATAGAAATAAAAAAAAAAAATAAAAAAATGATGATAAGAATATACATAATAATTAAATTCAAATAATAATGATGGAAAAAATGTCGTCCGAGCATGGAATAATATCCATGCATCGTTGCTTCAAAACTCAACGTTCTGGTAACTAATTCGATAAAGCTTTCAAATCTTTGCTTCGTTAAAACGAGAACACGAAGGCTGTTACTTTTGAAGAGTCTCCGCCGAGGTTCTTTACTCTTCCTACGAACCCAACGAATGTCACGAGAACGTTACGAGTAGATCACTTTGGTCTTTCTACAAGAAAATCCTAGGGTGGTAGGTGTATTACCCCCTCCTTAACATCTCCTTCACCCCTTCGTTCACCCCTTCTTTCACCTAAGTCAGAACCTAACCTAACTCCGTTCACTCTGAAACCACCCCTAAGTCTCGCTCGTTTCTCTTCTTTCAAAGTTTCTCTCTTTCTCTTTCTCTTTTTCGAACCCCCTAGTGTGGGGTGCACTAAACGTAAAACGTTAACGCGTAAAAGATACGTGTTATCTCCAAAACAATCTTTCCAAAGAAGAAACTATCTTTTTCCTTATCCCCTTTCCTCTTCCCTTCCCTTCCCTCAACTCCCTTCTCCCCCCCCCCCTGTTAACTCGAGGAACAAACAACAGAACTATTAAAGCTACGTTTTTAGATAGAAAACTCATTCTTATGGAAAAAAAAAGACAAAAAATAAAATAAAACTAAGTAAGAGAATTCTCGTTTATTTTTAACGTTGTTGCAAAACAACAACATCAACATCAACCACTTTTCCTAAGCGAATTCTTATCGTTAAATTTACGACTCTTTTGTAAATAAGAATCACTCTCGAGATAACGTTTAAAGGATAGTTACTATAATACTCAATTACACAAATAGAGTAGAATGTACCTACATCTTTTCAGAGTAGAATGAAGATATCTGTAAGATTGTACAAGATGAGTTAACACATTGCGTACGGCACACTGTTTGCGTAGGTAGGATACAGAGCTACTGTTGCAATAGCTGTAATGATCCATTGATTAATATTAACATTAATTTTTTTCGTTAATTAGAGATTAGGATAATACACGAGACTCCGTTAACCTGGTGTTTTCTTATTACGTTAGTAATAAGAAAATCAAATTTTGATTCCATCATTAATTAAATCATGAAAACGAGATATCTCATGACCCGTACGCAATGTGTTAACAGAATGTACGTGTGTGTATACCAAAATAGAAATATTTATTTAGAAAAAATATTATTTCAAAAAAAAAAAAAAAAACGTCATCCCTTCCCCCGTTTTACTCCCTATTTATATTTATTTATTTTATTCTTGTAAATCAACAAATTTTAAGAGACCTTTTTAGAAATAGAAATTTTATTTGATTTAATGCACAAAAGTGTAGGTTTAAACACTTTTTGTGATTTGTATCTATAATGATGCGCATCTTTTGTTTTATAAAAAGTGTCAGGGTAAAAAGTAAAGACATTTCATAACAAACGTGAAAATGTGGATGGTGGTGTAAGGGAAGTAAGGTATTATATTATAAAAACTAAAAACATTCAGTATAAGGTGAGTTAGTTACCGGTAGTTAGTCAGTGAATGAGTGTCCCTAAGTGAGACGAAATATAAAGGAGTTAAAGTAGTAATGAAAGGACCATTGTTGTTCGAAGGGTTCTACCCTTTTAATAATAGGTACCTGGTATGTTATATGAGCATATGCTACACGTGTTGAGTTAAATTGTGGATTCTAAATTAAATTTTATTTCTTATACAAACTATTATTCTTTTTTATTTTCCATGCTTATCAATTAATGGTATTTTTTTTAAATTAGATTAATATTTATATTTATTTGTATGGTTTGTATTTATAAAAAATATATTTGTATTGAAAAAATACATACAACATGTTTATATGAATATTATTATAAAATAATAATAATAATAATAATAGTAATAATAATTAGTATTATTATAGATATTAGAGGTCACTTTTAAAATAAATATTTCGTAAATTTAAGAGTATATTATAATATTCATTATTATTATTATTATTATTATTTCGATTATGTTTTTATTTGTTTTACTATCTTATAAAAAAAAAACAAGATTTTATGTTGTTAGAAATAATTAAAGTATAATATATAACGTTGAACAACTTTTTTGTTAATTATTTTTGAACTGTGTTTGAGTTTTCTTTTAATTTCATGTAATACATTTTATTTTATTAGAAATAATAATAATAATAATAATAATAATAATAATAATAATTATTATTATTATTATACGTTTGTGTGTGTGTATTGTTAATAAGCTTAGAAATATTATCGGTTGGTCTTGTTTTCTTCTACTTATAATATAAACATGTTTTTTTTTTTTTTATTACAAATAGTTATAAAGTTATAATTGGTAACTCGCGCAAAGGGATGATAAAAAAGTGCGTCGCGTTAGAGAAAGAAAGAAAGAAAGAAAGAAAGAAAGAAGAAACAATAAATAAAAAAGAATAATTTTGCGTAGGAAGAATCGATATGCGTAGGATAATGAACGAATAAAAATAGCCACATTTAGCTTTGTACCTTTCGTTAATTTTCATTGATACCACTTCAACTATTATACATAATATGAAGGCCTTTTCTGACGTATATAAAATGTTTCATAAAAAAACAGAGACACACGTTCCGTGCGTGATACCTAAATTCACAAACAAAAAAAAAAAGAAGAAAAATGAAAAAAACAAAACCAACAAACAATTATCAAAGAATCAGAAAGAAAGAATTAGAAAAAGTAAAAAAAGAAAAAGAAAAACAGATTATTACAAAGTACACTTGACACAAATTATAAACGCGCACATATGTATACAAACAATTTTGCATAGTTTATCAAACAAAAAAACATTTAACAATAATGATTTATAAACAGATTCGACGTATACATAGAGATAAAAGATTATCGAAGAATTAAATGAAATTTTGATGAAGAATCAAGCATCTCGTTAAATTTCCCCCGCTTTTAGTTTCTCTCTCTCTCTCTCTTTCCCCATTATGCGAACGCGTCTCTGTGTTTATGTATTAGCATATAAAACGTACCCATATGAAATACTTTGTAGATAGTATCGTCGAGGCAAATAGTACGTGTATGTGTTTGCATATACAGAAAAAAAAGAGAAAGAAAAAGAGAAAGAGAGAGAGAGAGAAAAAGAAAGAGAGAAAGAGAGAGGGTAATATTCAATACGTCCTTTAAAAAACTCGCGTACCGAGAGTTTTAATATTCGACCTCTTTCGCTAAATCCAACGTGTTTGCACGAGCAAACACATCCAGCTATATATATGTGTAAGTTATGTGTGTGTGTGTGTATGTGATGCTTGCTCGCTCGCGCACTATTATAAAGAACAATGAAGCATTAAAATCTCTCTCTCTCTCTCTCTCTCTCTCTTGAATCGATCGGCTGTCAAGCCAACGCGTTCGTCGAAGTGCCTGTCAACGGAAGAGCTTGGCTTTGGTCGAGCTTGATTGAACGGGATATGTGGCACGCATTAGAGATGCATGCATGCCTGACTCGATTATGCATTTCCAAGAAAGGAAGAACTTACCGTTCGATACTACTACTACTACTACTACTAGTAATACTACTACTATTACTATTATTATTATTCTACTAGTACTACTATCGTTAGACGAGACGCCTTAACTCAATCACTTATCGTTCTTTCGTTCTTTTTATCTTTTTTCCTGAATCTTTCTTGTGTGTATGGTGTGTGTGTGTGTGTGTGTGTTCTTCCTTTTCCTTCAGATAACTGAATTTATTATATTAGATTTTATCGATACACTTGCACTAGACATTCGGTATCTTACAGTAATAGAATCATTTCTTTTTTTCTTTTTTTCTTTTGAGGATATTTTTTGTATCTGTAATTTTTGGTAATTTATTTTTTTAATTTTTATAGTCATCTTAAAAAGAGATACTTTTCTAGCATTGGATGAAAGGAATATTGGGGAATTTTGTTTGTTTGTGTGTGTGTGTGTGTGTGTGTGGATTTTTCTTGAAACATTGCTTCTTGTTCTCTTTTTGTTATATTATTTTTCTTGTAATATTCTGCAATGAAATTTCTTCTTCTTTTTCTACTTAATTTTTTTTTCTGTTTCTTTTTTTTTTTTTTTTACTGGTGGTAGATTTTTTAATTTCTTTTTTTTACAAATAAGATTATGAGATAGGAACAATTATATATTGGAATTATTTTCAAGGTATATTTTTCTGGTAATCTTATTTTTTTATTTTTGTTTTCTACTTATCAATTCCATTTCATTTTGATAAGTACGATGGGTGTACAGCAAACATGCGCAAAAAGGAGCCTCATGTAACTATCAATGAAATTTTCATATAGTCAAGTTTGTGCATTAGAATTAATCGAAGTAGAAATAAAAAAATAATAAATACGACGTGGAAAGAGAGAGAGAGAGAGAGAGAGAGAGAGAGAGAGAGAGTGCAAGCTGTTGCACGTGAAATTTTCCTTAGTAAGTACGTCAAAGTTTTATGTGTGCTTTTTTATTCATGTTTATAAGCTTGTTTCAACAGATTACTTTCGATTCGTTCAAGAAAAAATAAAATCTATAATAAACATAAGAGGAAAAAAAAGAGAGAAATAGAGAAAAATAAAAAGAAAAAAAAAAAAAAGAAAATAAACATCCAACAGTTTTGCTGCTTCTCAATTGATTTTTTACGGATTTGAAGAAGAAGAAATAGAACAAGTAAAAAATAAATGAAATAAATTCGTTCATTCAACACATTTCTATTGTTCATTTAATTCCTTCAAATGGTAAGATAAAAAAATAAATCTATGAAATATGCATACTAATTTTCAATTAAATGAAATATCATTCTAACATTTAAAATTTGTAATAATTTTTTTTTCTGATAATTTGTGAGTATAATAAGTATGATAAGAATTATCAATGCAGTAGTTAAAAGTAGTTTAAATTAAATTTAAGTAAATAATATTGAATTTAAAATGATATTTTAATTATTATATTTATAAAACAAATATTTAAAATATTTATGATATATATAAGTTATTAAATATTATAAATTAAAATATTTATATAATTTAAAATTATAATAATTATAATAATTATATATTTAATAAGTATGATAAGTAATATCAATACAATACTTAAAAGTAGTTGAAATTAAATTTAAGTAAATAATATTGAATTTAAAATGATATTTTAATTATTATATTTATAAAACAAATATTTAAAATATTTATAATATATATAAGTTATTAAATATTATAAATTAAAATATTTATATAATTTAAAATTATAATAATTATAATAATTATATATTTAATAAGTATGATAAGTAATATCAATACAATACTTAAAAGTAGTTTAAATTAAATTAAAATAAAAAATTATAATAATTATAATAATTTAAAATTACAATTTTTTAATAATAATTATATATAATAAGAATTATCAGTAAAATAGTTAAAAATAGTTAAATAAGTTAAATTCTTACGAAAAAAATTAGTTGAATATTTAAATAGTTAAATATTAAAATAGTAGGATTCTTTTACATAAATTTTAACAAGATCGTGCCTATAAATAATTGAATATGATTCTAAACTACGCGTTAATACGTTCGTATGTTCGTTCATTTCTATATTTATTCGTAAGTTCCTTTTTTTTTTTTATATATTTTACGTAGGCGTGCCGCGTGGGTGTTGTTGGTTCACGCGAGAATATAGGATCGATTTGTGCGGAAGACGCGTGTACCGTAGCGTTAAGCAAAAGAAAGAAAGAAGCGCACAAACCGTTCGAGTACTGGGGATGAGTCGAGTCGAGTTGAGTTGAGTCAAGTTGAGTCAAGTTGAGTCAAGCTGTACACTAACGTGTTACGAGCTCGTAGAGCATGATGAAGAAAGGGTTGGAGTGAGAAGAAAAAAAAAAAGAAGAAAAAAACGTAAGAGAAAGGGATGAGGAAAAGAGGTGGAAAAGAAGGAAGAGGGAGGGAGGGAGGGCTAGAGGGGGGAGAGGGGGAGGGGGGTAGGAAGAAGGGAAATAAAGGTAGGGAGGAAGGGTGAGGGTTGCAGAACGGTTCTCTCGTAGAAGAGAAAAACATTTTTCTATCTCGCATCGTTGAACTTCGTCAGCTCGACCGAGCGTACGTGTGATCGACTTGCTTACTATACTCTTTTCTCTCTCTCTCTCTCTCTCTCTTTCTCTCTTTCTCTTTTTCTCTTTGCGTATGCGTGTCACCAAGACACGCATGCGTCCTTTATGAATGGCAATATGTGCGAGTGATCGATCGATGTTGTGTGTTGGTTAGTAGCTTATTCGATATATCACTGGGTCGCTAAAATTCGAATAGCAGATTGAACCAAAAAACTAAACCAAATTTGTTCGACACAACTAGTTTTTTTTTTTTTTTTTGTTTTTTTTTTTTTTTTTTACGTTTCCTACGTGCATGTATGTGATTCTGCGTTGGTGTACAAAACCGTATGTTTTTTTTTGTTCACCCCTCAACCCCCTCGTTTAAATAATATGCTTTATCATCCTTCGACTATTCGTTGTTTTTATTTGGTTCTGATTTTTTTTTTATTTAGTATACTTTTTTTTTATTAACTTTTATGAGATATCGTTATGAGTTGCAATAAAAAAAAATATAATAAAAATAAAAATAAAAATAAATAAATTTGTTTGATCAAATTCATTTTGTTCTATATACGATTTTTTATATATATATACTATTAATATTATTTTATTAATATATTTGTAAAATTTGTTATAAACATTTATTATATATAGATATTAAATAATAATTATATTACCACGAGATACAACAAAATGTTTCTTTCCTTCAAATAGTATACTATCAAGATAATAATTAATTATCTTAAGATATTTATTATCTTATAGATAAAACATATACCTATTATCTGTTGATTTATATACATAATGGGATAACTTTGAAAAAGAAATTAAAATAAAGTTATTTGAATAGAAAAAAGAAGGGTGATAAAAAAGAAAAGAAATCTAAAGGATATAGGAAAATGGTGATGGTATTGGTGATGGTGGTAATGGTAGAATAGAAGGTTCGGGTTCACGATTAATTCACGTCGGGCGTACGCGAGTTTTTCGATGGATAGGTCAATTTATCAAACGAGCATTCGCGCGAGAATGAAAGCAAGTTAGGGTGTAGAAGAAGAAGAAGAAGAAGAAGAAGAAGAAGAAGAAGAAGAAGAAGAAGAAAGTAGGAGGATAGGTGTAGGAGGAAGGTTTGGATAGGTTTTAAGTTGAAAGATAGAAAAAGAAAAAAGAAAATTGTGGAGAAAGAGAGAGAGAGAGAGAGAGAGAGAGAGAGAGATAGACGTTTTCTAGTGGTACTTTTGGAATCTAAAATTGCACGTCCAATTCTGCTCCGAAAGAAGTGTTCAGTTCAGCTCACTCAGTTTAATTTGTCATTCATGGATTCGTCCACGAGGAAAGAACAACTACCCCTTCGTTCGAAACGATTTTTCTTTTTCAACGATCGAAAACAGAGACTGAGAAATAGAATACAAGAGATAAAAAAACGAAATAGAGAGAGTGAAAGAGAGATTGCTAAGGGAATGGAAAAGACAATAGGGAGAATTAAAATAAGAAACTTTTGTTTATTAACTATCCCCTAAGACATTATGATAATATAATTAATCTTATTTCTTAATTTATTATCATAAAAACAATATTAATTATGTTCATGTGTCTTATGCTAACATCGAAAGATCATTTGTTTATTAATTATTTTATTATACATTTGGATACGACAAATAATTAATGAATAAATTATTAATAAATATTATAAATTACATATATTATGATATTACGAAAATAATTATTTGTTTATTAATTATTTCATTATATATTTATATATACGACGAATAATTGATTAATATTTAATTAAATAATTAATATAGTAAATAATAATAATATTATATTGAGTTATATTATAATAATATTTTGATTATAATAGTATTTTTAATATTTATTATATTATAATAAATATTAATATATTAAATTAATTATATATATTAATAATAATAATAATATATTATTATATTACAAAAATACTTAATTAGTAAATAAAGAAAAACAAAATGATAATACAAAATATTTTCCTTTTTGATTACCAAGAAAGGTGAATAAAATTTTTGTTAAATCCCTCAAAAACAATTTTTGGTTACTTATTTATTCTATTGTTCGTTAAAATTGTGACGTAAATTAGAGACAAGAGAGAGAGAGAGAGAGTTGTGTAGAAGCGAATGAAGGTAGAAATCATAACGAAGAAAAGTTTTAATCGAAGGATCCTAGAATGCACCAACAGTTGCATAGCAGTCCTGTTAAGGAAGACAACTGCACACGAGAGAAATTAAGCCGAATAACGTTTAGTACAACTTATATATATATATATATATATCCCATGAAACTTGACGTTATATTCTTTAATTTGGTAAGTTCTCTCTCTTTCTCTCTTTCTCTAGTTGTTCTTTCGTCGTGATAGCAACGTTATGCAAATTTTCTCGTCAAAGTTCAAAATTCTCTTCACTTCTCTCTTCTCTTCTCTCTTCTCTCTTCTATTTCCTATCTCGGTAAGCAGCCGGTGTGTTCTCTAAGGGTAACGGATTGATTTACGTTCCCTCGTAAAACCTCGAAACTCTCGAGAGACGTGGTTAGAGAAACTCGACGCGGCATCTCTTCCGTCATCTCGTTTCTCTTAAGGGATGGATCTTTCAGATTCAAGAAGAGTAAAAATACTCAGAAAGCAAAGGGTAAATCGTCCAAAGCATGCATTTTCTAAACACAAACACGCAAAAACACTAATAGTTGAGATCAACCTTTTCGTGAAAAATGTTCATTCAAAAAATCACCCCCACACCCCCACACCCCCACACATACACGCACACACAAACACACCTTCCAATGTATGCTAATTCATTTTTACATAGACCAAAAAAAGAAACACCCATAAGTAACAAAGATTTTATTATCGTTCTTTCCTTTAATTTAAATCGAAGCTATTCATAACAGGTAAGAGTTAATTCGGTCCTCCCTATTCCCCCTTCACCCTTCCAGCTTTTTTTTAATAGTGATTTATGCTCATCCCATTCTATTCAAGCCACTTTTCGCAATTTAGTTGGACGGTGGATGGCGGAAATTGTCGGCCCGATAAACTCGCATATGTTCCCGTTTTATCATCTAGTACTGTGTATGTATGCGTGTGTGTGTGCTGTGCACGCTACTGATACAGCTGAAACTCAAACAATAAGTAAGATGATAAATCTGTATTCTGGTTCGTATTGCACATGTTCGCAAATATTCGTTTCGGGGTTTTGGATTTGATGGGTCAAAAGTTTAGTCAACGGGGGAGGGGAAGATGATCGAATTTTTTCTTTCCTTTAAATATTATATTGAATTTTGTGTGTGTTTTTTTCTTTTTATTTATTTTCTTCGTTCGTTTTTTTTTTTATTATCAATTGTTATTATTATTTTTGTATAGATTACTGATTACATTAGGTTATATTTGTGTGCAATTCGTGTACTCCCATTAAAAGGTCATGTTAAACGATGAAAACTACCAACGGGAATATACCATTTGCTCTAATTACCTTTGGAAAGTCTGAAAATTTTGGCGAAGTTATTCATTAGCGAGTTCGGATGTTACGTTCAAACTTCGTTTCGGGCTAGTAATATTCATAATAATATTTTACGCGAGTTTCGTTACGTTTTTGTTCTATTTTTTGCGAATACTTCGTTACATTATACATTTATACGCACATACACATACATACATACATATGTACTTATGTATAGGGTCATTTTGGTCTGCTTATATTTCCAGTATAATAATCTCCGAACGCATGTTCCAGGTGAACGAAATAACACGGTGATAACGGGTCTTTATTTCAGGGATTATACTTATGTGATTTCGAGTCATGAAAGTTTCTTGGCAAACGTGTTAAATGTTGCGGATTATTTAGGAATATATATATATATATATGTATGAAAAAGTGATTTAGATTAAAGGAGAAATGCTAATTACAATACCTTGTCATTTCTCTCTAGAAAAATAACTTATCAAAATAAATAAACAACTGTATTAAATTTTCAATTATTAATAAACAAAGATGATATATATTCATTAATATGTGAGTATTAAGTAGTGAGTATGGTTAGAAATTGAAATATTAAAAAACAGACATGAATTGTAAGAAATATTAAGTAGAAACGGTCAGTAATTGTAAGAAATTAAGTAGTAACGGTCAGTCATTTATGTGTGTTCACAGACTTAAGTAGTAATGGTCAGTCATTTGTGCATGTTCACAGATTGAAGTAGTAACGGTCAGTCATTTATTCGTGTTCACAGACTTAAGTAGTCACGGTCAGTCACTTAGGCATCATCATACATTTAAGTAGAAATGGTCAGTCATTTATGCATGTTCATAGATTTAAGATGTAAAAATCATGTATTTCTATAAGAAGGGACATATTTGTTTATAATTAATTGTAAATATTTAAGGAAAAATGTTATTTAAATATTTTCAAATCGTTGTAAATCTTATAAAAATTCGATTGAGAATTCGAGATTATTTCTGGCACGCGACACACGTGACATCTAACCCGATGAAATTGGATTCTTTGACGGCCAATGTTACTTTCTTTTTCCTTTATCGTGGAAAGCCACGAATGGAATTTCTAACTTCGTACCTTCTTTTCAAATACTTTATATATATATATATACATACATACCTACTTATACATATATACTTTAAAGGGAAACAAGATATATCAAAATTTCGACTAGTTTTTTCTTTGTTTTTTTTTTTTTCATATTTCAATCATAACTTAGAAAAATTCTTTCGAAATATTTTTCTTTTTCTTTTTAGAAAGTGCAAGATATGGTCTCAAATTCATCGCAAAGTAAACTACAATCATTCGTTATTCTCTAGCAGTACTTCCTTTCTTTAGCCTACCCCATCCCCAGTTCCGGTAACATTGAATGCAAGCTTATCTCTTCGACATATTCTCCTTGCTGAGACTTGAAATGATCAAAGCGAGTCAGTCAATTTCATGTAAATTCGATAATGGTAGATAACCGATCAAAACAGTAGAATGATAGATGGAATTTTCTTGAGTTTTTTCAATATGTATAAAGATATATATATACATATATTTATATGTAAATAAAATGTGAAAAAATATATACCCAATGGCTTATCGGAATAAATAAAGCTCTTTGTTTAATGTATATCAAAAAAAGAAACTGAGGGAAAAAAAGAAGAACGAGGATTTACAACAACGAACTTGTTATTTATTTCACCGTTACTCGAGTCCAGGGTATAAAATATCGTGCAATTATTTTCAATATCAATTTTACTTACGTAAAAGTAACGTGTCGATATAAGAAATATGATAACATAAATATTTGTAATATATTTTGTTTCTTTATAGAAATGAATTGGATGATTATCAAAGTGTGATCGAAGTTTTACACAAAAAGTTTTTCTTATTAGTAGATAACAAATAAATAAATTTACATTTAAAACTAAATCTTATCGTGAATAAAATAATTTGTCAAAATGTTCAAACATCAAATTACGAAAAATACTATTTTTAATTTAGAAATGTAAAAATATAAATATTTTATATAATTAACAAGTATTTTCATAATAACCAGACGAAAACAAGTTTCTGTAATATTCATTGTTAATATTCGTTAATATTTGTTCACATGGCAAATAACGTAAGCTATTATATTATATTTAGTAAAGTAACGATATTCATACGTCATAATCGGTCATAGTGACACGTCGGCCATACTTGTAATTCGGTTTCACGAGTTTCCATCGTGGGACCATCTGCATTGTGCTTTCCACTCTTCTTCTTTATCCGTAACTCCCCTCAGGATTAATATTTCAAAATTAAGCTGCAATCTGCTAAAGCCCAATCCGACAAATCTCGATATCAATTTATTAATGTCCTTACATTATATAGGATCACCTAGATAATCAACTTGTTTCCTAACTGTATTATTTACATTATTCCCAGGAAATCAAGTGCAAAGGAAAATGATCACATATCAAAATATATATATTTAAAATTTTAATGATTTATTATTTTGATCATTATTATTTTATTTAAAGAAACAAACAAAAAATATTTTTTATAATAAAATTTTGAAGATTTAAATATTAACTATAATTATTTTATTAAAACAAACAAATAAATACAAATAAACAAATTTTAATTTTATTATTCTTAACACTATTTATCTTAAATAATTAAAATAATAATTTTAATTATAAAAATATATTTATATTTAATATATATTTAATAATTTAATTATAAAATAATATATATATATATATATATATATATATATATATATATAAATTATATTAAATTTAATATATTTAAATTATAAAAAAAAATAAATAATAAAAAAATAAAAATAAAAATTCGGTATTATTAAGTGTTAAATATTTCTTTGATATTTCATCTCAATTATTTAATATTATAAACAAATATCTCAGAAGAAAATATTCTTCTTATATTAAAAAAAAAAAAAAAAAAAAAAGACACGAATCTCTTTACTCGTCTTTTTTTTGTTTGTTCATGTCGATGTTGTAAGCTTTGTCGGTGTTTCGGAATCAAGCTTCCTGTTATAGAAGTTGGAAGTAGAAGGAAAAGAAAGAGAACAAACGATGAGGTTGGGTGATGAACGGCTAAGAAGAAAGAAAAAGAGTAAGGAAAGAAAAGAGAAAAAGAGTTACGAGTTTTTGTAGTGGGGGAAAGGTTGGAATGGAAGGAGGGGGAAAAGATACCTTTTATAATTAGGCCCACAGGCGACGGGATTGCTCCTCTAATTACCTGTCCAACAATCCCAAGCGAACGAGTAAGTGACTTCCCTGCTAGAAGTCTAGTCGGTGGCCGTTGTTACGGAGCTTATTCAGTTATAGAAACGACATTCAGTAATATAAAGCAAAGTCTCTATACTTTTTTTCTTTTTTTTTCCTCCTTCTTCTTCTTCTCTTCCTCATCCTCCATTTTACGTGACTAGGGGCTAAGAAGTTAAAACCTTCCATACGTTCTAAAACATTCAATGATTAACTGTTACATTGCTAGAATTTTGTGAAATATTTTACATACGAGATTTCAATATGTCAGAAATATAACTTTGTAAAATGAAATTATGTTTAGATGTATTAAGAAACTTTATGTATATATGTATTTTGCAAATTACTGAAATTCTAATGAAATACATTTAACATACAATTTATCATAAAATTATTAATCGTGTTAGACGATTGTTTTTTGTTGACAATATTTCTTTTTTAATTAATTAAATGTAACGATGATAATTATGTAATTATATAAATTATTTTTATATTATTATTTTATATTATTATATAAAAATTATTTAAAATCCATATTGATTATTACATATGTCCAACCATTTTATACAAAACTAACATAACCTTTGAAAATTTGATAAAAGTATATCCTATAAAAATATCACGTATCTTAGGCCCTCCTTGAATTAACCCTACAAAATTTCAAACCCTTCCTCTTTCTTCTTTTTAATTACTTAATTAATAAAAACATAAATAATTTGATGATTATATATAATTACTTCAAAACAGAATATTTGTCAAGTATTAAAGTCGATATTTATGAAATTCATAAACATAATATGATGATGACCTCCCGAATAAGTTAGGAGTAAGGAAAAAAAAGAAGGTTAGGAAAGGTAGTCGTTCGAGTTCAGGTTTCCAAGTATCTCGTTGGACGGATTTGCAGTAAATAGGCAAGTGCCCGTGAGGACCTTGATGGGACCGATCGTAAAAGAGGGATCTTCGTAAACGAAGACCTTGGTTGTGTTAGCTGGTTGGTTTGTTGCTTGGATGGCTGATCCGGTAATCGAATTAGTCCCTTAAGTAACAAGGCGTCTGTATACGCACTTTTTAGGGGATCATTCGAAAACATTCGTGTATATACATGTATGTATGTGTGTGTGTATATTTCTTTCTTTTTTTTTTCTCTTCAACAGTTAACACCAAATGCTTTTTACGAACAAACATGTATATACACTTCGTAAAAAGCTTTTTTATCTACGCGTGTGTAAAAAAATATTCTACGAGGTATCATCTAACGAAATAAAATAAATGAAACTTGTTACACGTCTCAGTTTTATCATATCATATTTCTCGTTGTTGATTACATCTTCAATTACATTTTATATCAAACAATATACAAAATTAATTATATATATTTCTTCGTTGTGTGTTTCTTGAAAACTTTCTCAATGAGTTAGAGGTTAGTTTTGAAGATGACAAATTCAACGTTTCTTGAATGTCATGTAATAAATGTGATTTTGATCATTGAAATTTTGGAATAGTTGTAACTTTAAATTTTCATGTAAGAATAGTTGCAAATGGGATCAAAGTTACATAGAAAGATAAAGAAGAATAAGAAGAAAACAATGTAGTATAGTTTGTTTCTTGTTTTTGAGGTTAGTTTTGAAGATGACAAATTCAACGTTTCTTGACTGGTTCTTTTTTGTCATTGAATAAATGTGATTTTGATAATTGACATTTTAAAATAGTTGTAACTATAAATTTTAATATAAGAATAGTTGCAAATGGGATGAAAGTTACATAGAAAGAGAAAGAAGAAGAATAAGAAGAAAACAATGTAGTATAGTTTGTTTCTTCTTTTTAGTAAAGTTACGAGTACTTAAAGTCGTCCCAATGTTCTTTAGGATTAAAGTAACGTATTCGTAGAGTGAAAAACTCTGAAGACATTCAACCTCCCCCCCCTCCCTCCCTCACTGAAGCCTTCAAACTATCTATCTATTTCTTTTACTATTACATCTACACTCTCACTTTACTTCACTTCCTTTACTTTATCCCCCTAAGATAGTCTTCGATTTTGTCTTGCTAGTCACGCTACTGTAAACTTTTGCTATTGGTACGTTTACGTGTAAGTGTATGTGTATGTGTATGTATATACGTGTGAAGCAAATTGCCTTTTTCGCATTGGTGGTATTACGAAGAAGTAACATCTGCCGTGCAATACTTTTTTGAAGTTGTTTCTAACCTGTTTCATTCTCTTTATTTTATTCTTTCTCTTTCTATTTATGTCTATGTCTATGTCTATGAGTTTGCAATCGAGTGTCCTAGAGATAAAGGCTAATGTGGTTCTCGTATAGTGTACAAGGCATGGATCATGATGATATACTACAGGTTATGCAGATACACTTATAAGTTATGTACGTTTATACTGTATATAGTATCACAACAACGTGTTTCCTGTCTACTATGTGTATATACATACATATATATGTGTGTGCTCATTATTATGAAAGTGGTCTGATCATAAGTCAAAATTTAAAAAATATAAATTAGTTTATAATAATTATTTTACACCAAATTATTTTAAATTGAATTAATTCAATATAATTTTTATGATATTAGTTAAATGCATACTTTGCAAAAATTCAATGTCGATTTTCTCGAAAATATAGCTTCAAACGAAAAATTTTTATACCTTTTTTTCGATTCATTTTTTCATGTAGAATCACCCCCTTTTCGCTTGTACCACCAGTTACAGATCACCCTGTATATTTTGTTTCTACTATTAAAGATTATATATTTCAATATTACGTATTTTAAAGAATATAAATGATATTAAATATATCAATTATATTTAATATTATTTATTTTATTAATATATTATTTTATATTTATATATTTAATAGAATTGATATATTTATTATAATATAATCAAATATAAAATTGATTATATTTTGATTGTTATATTTTAATTATATAATTTAAATATTAAACATCTAATTAATTTTTATTTTTAAAATATTTATTTTGTTGTCCTAAAAATTTGTATTTCTCAGTAACTCATACATGCACAATTTTATACTTTTTAATTTTCCTTTATTTTACTGACCTGAAAGAAAAATAAGAACAATACTAATTTATTGTATAATCTTTCTTTATATTGTATTAAATAATACAAACAAATATTATTAATATTATTCATATAAAACTTATTAGGAATAAATAAAAAAGCACAAAATTCCATCACTAAAAATACGTGAGTGTATATATATATATAAAAAAAAAAAAAAAAAAATAAACATTTCCAAAAGAAAAACACCGATTTTTATTATCATTCAAAATGCAAGATTCTTGTTTTTAAAATTGCATTGCGAAAAAGGAAAATAAATAAAAGAAAAAATACTATGGAAGAGATTCGTTAAATTAAGAATACCTTTAACTGAATTTGTACTCAAGTAAGAAGAAGAAGAAGACATAGAAAAAAACGAATTAAAAACAAAAGAAAAATAAGAAAAACTCATGATTACGTTTCCTCCAATGGCGATTGTTGTATCGGTACTACTCAACTGTAAGAAAAGAAAAGAAAAAGAAAAGAAAAGAAAAGAAAAGAAAGAGATAAAGTTTAACAGAGAAGAAGGACATCGAATCTCGAATGGAGGATGTTTCCGGTGGGGCACGTTTATCTATCGAATAATAGGAAAGGGTTTCGATATCGACTAAGGTACTACGCCGATTGAGCTTGGAACGTTTCGAAACGAAGGAAGTATCCTCCTTAGTAGTTGCATACTAGAATTTCCCCCACTCTTCTACTCCCCCCACTCTTCTACTCCCCCCACTCTTCTCTTCTCTTTCTAAATCTATCTTACACTTACACAACTATAGTTCTAAGCTTATATACACCCACTCGTGTTAAAGTATACATATATTCCCACATACACACACACACATACATATATATATTTATTACACCTACTGTGTATCTGTGCATATATACATGCAGATAGATAGATATACATGTATCTACCCACTCGCAAAAACGTGTATGTATGAGAAGATACATAGACATACACACGTATAGAAATCAAAGGATGTATGTATACTATATCTATATGTATGCAGAGACACTGTCATAGGATGTTGTCGGTGACAAGGGCGAGGAGAATCGATGGTAGAGGCTACATTGAAAACCGGTAGCTACCCCAAGTGTTTATCTACGAGCGGTAAGCGCTCTTGTGATTCGAATAGCCAAGGTTGCTTCGATATCTGTGGTGGCCTCTTAAACGTCGATGTGCATATAACGGTTGACCCAATAAGGATACCCAACCAACCCTTCTCCTCTCTTCTCTTCTCTTCTGCTCTCTTCCTTTCTTCCATCGAACCCTCCCCATCTCTTTCTTTCTTAGTTGCTTTCACCTAATAGTAGCTTCATTTGCTTACCTTCTCATCGTTGTTGTGTCGGCAAAAGAGACACGGATGAGTGGGTGGAGGTGGAGGAGGAAGTTGAGAAGGAAGGCAGATCGAATCCTGGAAGAGGCTCGAACACTTGAGAAAGCACTCCAGCCACGCCTGACTTAATCCTTGTCAAGTAGCGAATTTACCTATAGCTATATTCAGAAGACTAGCATAACAATTTTCCATCCACTATATCAACCATGTCTGTATGCGTGTGTTTGTGTCTCTTATTCATG
Organism: Polistes dominula; assembly: GCF_049000335.1. Taxonomy (NCBI): domain Eukaryota; kingdom Metazoa; phylum Arthropoda; class Insecta; order Hymenoptera; family Vespidae; genus Polistes; species Polistes dominula. Next base: position 2,594,286 of record NW_028300951.1, read on the forward strand.
TTTAGATTAACAAGCTACGACTAATACGGCAATGTCTGAAATTTCTAATTTACATACAAACGTACACATATGTATATACAATATATAAATACATATATAGATATATACTTCTTGGTTTTTTTTATGTATATTATTTTATATTATTTTTGATATATATTATAATTATTTTGTATATTTTTTATGTTATATATTTTTTTGTATATAAACACGTACACATATCTATATATAATATATAAATACGTATATATATATATATTTCTTGTTATTTTTTCTATTAACAGATTATAATTAACTTATCATATATATTGTATATTATACATTATTTTATTAACAGATTATTAATATTAAAAGATTATTATTTTTTTTTCCACCAGAATATTCATAGTTTTCTTTAATTCATTTTTCTCTTTTCTATTTTAATCCGTAGATATTCTTCTTTGACATCCTTTGCAATTATTGATTCTATCAAGACGCATTCATTACGAGCTCTCTTTCTCTTTATGTATTTGGTAATTGAAGTTTTAAAAATGATTTTCTTTTTATTACTTCAAAATTAAATATATCAAAGCGTGTAATCAAGCAGAATAATATTTAATCATTGATTCAACGTACGAATATAAACGCATATCTTTGGCTTTAGAAATAATATAATTCGATGTTTAAACTAGCGTAGGTTTGCTAAAACGAAGTTTCTAGTTTCAAATGTATACACGAACGAGTATCAATAATTTCATTGGATTTCTAATCGGCTTTAATAATTATTACTGAGATTTTACAATGTCAAAAATTTTACTCGATTTAATTATTATTTTATTCGTACGAGTGTAATTTGATGAAATTAATAAAACAATAATTTTCTTTCCTATCAAAACAACAACAAGATAAAGTAATTGTTTATATCTTCGAATAATAATCAATGAATAATCATTTGATTGTAATAAATTAATATTCGTTATGACACCAAACGTTGTTCAATTTATATAAATAAAAATGTAATTGTGCCTAATGATTGTCTTGAAATATTACCACAAAGTTGCATTCGCATACAGCTAGAATTTTTTTATTACATTAATTTATTTAAAAAATAATTAATTAATTTAAAACAATAGAAAAAAGATACAAATAAGTCCAGTGCTACTAATAAATAATAACGTTAATTGTAATCAAATATATATTTGATTTTATTAATAAAATAAAATAACAAGATTGTTGCTACTGCTGGATTTGTGATTTAATAATCGTCTAGCAATCATTTCTGATATCAAACTGGCTTAAAAATTTACGCATAAACACAACCTCTGGAATTAAAGGATAAATAGATAAAGAGGATGAGAGTAAAAGAGAGAAAGAGATATATATACAGACTTAGATACGATCGTTGAAAATCGGATTGATTTAGATTCTCGAAACTGCAACCAGCAATCGTACGTTTACGAAGTATACTGCACACACAAACCATCCACCCACACCCACACACATACGAATACATACAACAAATTTAAATATATATATTTATCTATATACCTATTTATCTACTTGGATATACACGTATGTACATTTATCGTTCGTCGATTGCGTTGTAGCTCACCTTTAGTGTTAAACGTGCCGTACTGATATCGATCTCACGTTTACGAGCGTCTCTATATTTACGAGCATATCAATGGAGAGGAGAGATGCTGGCTAATGAAAAGCTAACCCCTTCACTACCCCATTCCAACCCCACTCCTCTCTTCTGCTAACTATCACCTCCCATTTTCGTTAGTTTCTTTTTGGTAATTTTTAAATTGTTCTATTTAAAAAAATGAATTTTTATGATTTATCTTATTTCACGATCAAATATAATATAATATTTCAATAATATATAATTTATATGTATAATATATATTTTATATGTTAATATAAAAAAATATTATTATAAAATATTATAGTAATTATTATTATAAAAAATAAATATTATTATAATTATTATAAATATTAAATTATAATATGTATATAAAATAAAATTTCTTTATAAATTGTTTTTTTTTTATGTATGATTTGTCTTTTTTTGCATTTAATAATCCATCATAAATATAATTTGTATTTTCTTCCTTCTCTTTCTATTTGTTGTTTTTTCTTTCTGTTGGAATTTTGGTGTCTTCGTAAACGAAATCGTTCAACGTTTGTTTAAGCTATCACATTAGAATTTAACGAGACGTATATATATATAAAAGAAAAAAAACGAGACGCGTTAGAAAGAAGACGACCAGCAGATGTTAGTCGGGGTTTGGGAAGAGACGAAATGGATTGTTTGATCGTAACCTTTAGCGTCTGGGAATCCTTTTGGTGGTAGGAGGAAAATCGTAAAAGGTTCTTATCGTATTCCGTAGCCAATGAAATTTCAACGAGTAAGTACCTTTTCGTCTACCCGTCGTCGTTCGTAAATTTTACGATGTACGTCCACTCCATCCACTAACGTTAATTAATTGCTCATTAGGGTACAATCAATTTCATGCGTTTAACTAAAGATAGGACAATCAGTTGAAAGTCGTATTCTCATTGTTTTACCCTACCACCCCGCCCCCCTCCCCCCCTTTCCCCCTTTAACAACACTCTCTTTCATTTTATTCTTCCTAATACTATCGTTAAATTAAAAACACCGTTTAGAAGATTATCGTAAAGATTTGATTCGAAATATTATTATTAACGTCTCTCGATCTCGAATTATCCAAACGATTGTGTTGATGTTTAAGAAAATTATTGTTATGTGCAAATAAAATCTCTTGACGAGTTACATAAAAGAAAATATAATGTGTTCAATGATTAAGATTAGAAAATAAAAATATATTTTACAATTCTGTTAATATAATTTGTGTAATATTTAATATTTCTATATATAAAAAATCTATCGATAACCATTTAATATTGACACTTAATTAATGTTATACTGAACAAAATATATATCGAGAATTTATTTTACAAAATATTTATTTATTAATAAAATAGAAATACCAATCAAATTTAAAAGATATAAATGTAACGAATAATTTATAATCATTTAATTGCATTTGCAATTCATCATTGAAAAAGTAATAATAAAAATTCAAATAAACAATCGATCAATATTTAAATAAATCATTTTTGTATATATTATTTATAATATTTTACAGAAATATAATTCGATTTAATATATCGACACTTTATTAAAGTTATACTGAGCAAAATATACCAAATATTTGGTATAAAATCTATATATAAAAAAATACCAATCAAATTTAAAAGATATAAATATAACAAACAATCCCTTAATTGCATTTACAATTCATCATTGAAAAATTAATAACGAAAATTCAAATAAACAATCGATCAATGTTTAAATATATATATATAAAAAAAACTAAAGAATATAAAAAAACTCCGCTTATATTTACTGTAAATATAAAATATTTCAAGCGTGAGAATGTGTCGATGAGACAAGAAAGTTTACATGGAGGTAAAGGGGTAGAGCAAGGGATAAGGGTATTGAGGGTAAAAGAAGAAAAGAAAGGGATGAAGAGGCGCGTGGGCGAGCTGGGGTTGGTACGGGGTTTGCCGCGAGGGTGGGTGGTTGGTAAAGGGGAGGATAGGGGCTTGTTGTTGCTGGCGTGGCGCCGGAATGTGGAGCAGTGTGTCAGAACGACACCCTTCTGAATAGCAGAGCACAGCAGAACAACACGTTAAAACATAACAGAACACAACACCACCAACAAGTCAGCTGTTGGGCTCCTAACACATCAGTGTTTTCCACTTTCTTTCACAAAGACTCTCTTACGTAGATCCTCCCCCACTTTTTTTATTTTCTTTCCTTCATCTTCTTCATAGATGACAAATTTGTTTTCTTCGTTCAATCATCATTCGATCTTCTTTAATTAGTTTCTTATTAGAGGGTTGAAAAATTACAGATTAAGAAATTAATGTTATACTTCAATGTTATAACCTTCAATGAAGCTACTGAAGCTAATAAACACTAATCATTATTATTATTATTATTATTATTATTATTATTAGAACTTAGTCCTGTTATCTTTAACTTTTTTTACCGAGGGTAGGTTGCTAGCCTTGCCCTCGAACCCTCCTCCTTTATCTGGGCTTGGGACCAGCTAGTTATTATCTAATTATCTAGATACTAACTAGGCGGAGTTAAATTTGTTTATTAAAGATGAATCTAAATTGTATATTTTGTTTCCATTTTCAGTTTTTTTATTTTGGTTCGTTTTACTTCTTTTCGTCGTCTTTCAGCAATGTCTCAGCATGCATTGATTTTACTCAACCTACTAGCAACTTCTGTGTATATGTGTGTGTGTGTGTATACTTACCTTACAACCTAAGCCCTAGGTCCTCCTAAGCCTGGGTAAACACTCGACACTGCGAAGTGGTACACGTTTTGTACCCGTGCGAAAGAACGAACGTCGCCCATTAACGCACACATTCATCCATCCATCCATCCATCCATCAGCCTTACTACCACGACATATACTATATACTACCAACAAGAGTGAGAAAGAGAGAAAAAGAGGGAGAGGAAGCTAGCAAGGCTACTGGTTCATGGAACGAGTACGGTAACATAGACCAGATGAAAAGTTTTTCTCTCTCTCTCTCTCTCTCTTTAATTTTTTCACCGTGCGACGCGTTTTTCGGTTTTCGAAGCTAACGAGAACCCGTGTATGCCACTCATGGATTTTTCTTTTTTATCCTAAAGTTAAAGCGGACCTAGTGGCAAAATAAAAAAAAGAACACGAGAGATCATTCGCCCTTTTTTCTCTCTCTCTCTTTCAATCTATTTATAGTCTGTCTCTCTTTGTCTCTTATTTATTTATCTATCTTCAACCCTCTCTCTCTCTCTTTTTCTTTTTTTTCTTCCTCATACTTTATCTATCAGATTCTCTCTGTCTCATTTTGTGTGTGTGTCTAATTTTCTGTGTGTGTCTTCTTTTATTTTACCTTAGGAGGACACTCACAGTTACTTTGTGATTATATTGTATTATATATCGAAGTGGTTTTCTCTCGAACCTCTCGATCGAGGTTCACCGCGTTGCGCTCGAGTGTAAAGCAGCGGCCTTTACAGTTAATTAATCGAAGAAGAAAACGTAGACACACGACCGCGTACAAATCAATATTTTCCTCTCCTTTTTCTCTTTTTTTTTTCTTTCATCTCATACTATTTCATCTACCTATTAGAAATATTTAAGTTTGTTTTTTATTTTATATCAAGCGATATATATCGAATGAATCTTTCTTAAGGGTTAAAATACACTAACAAGGTAATATTTCATTACATGTTTACATGTTTAGAAACATTATATATATATATATGTCTCTTAGTTAATACATAGAAGACTCGGATTATTGATGATCGAGTTGTTGAATGAAATCATAAGAAAATGACGAAATGTTTAACAGGATAAAAACAAATGTGTTCTGATTTGTTTATTTCTTGTTCAACTTTATTTGATAAATAGTGAAAAATAGAAAAATAATTAAACACATAGAAAGAGGGAGAGATGAGGGAGTCTTGGGGAAGGAAATAAGAGTCCATTCGCAAGTTAACAAAGAAAATTTGGTACCATTAATAGCAACCATCGTATAAAGCTCTTATCGTTGTACTTAACGTCGTTACGAGTACGTAACTTTGGCAAATTATTGTTGCAACCCTCATAACATAGAAAATACGATTATTACAACGTTTCAAACGTATGTTATGAACTTAAAACACAACGGCGGTGATATGTGTAAACGTTATGAGGATTATTTTAACACTTGTCCATTTTACGATACACTTTTTAACGTGATATTATATATAATCGATTATTATTTTTTTGTTTTTTAAATCTTCGAAGAAAAATTAAGATACTTCTATCATACGTATTATAACATATTAGTGTGTTGCATAGGATAAAAAAAATTTATGTAAAAATAAAATTTGAAAATATGTTCAAGGATGATTGACGCACGAGGAAGATGGATAAAAATATACATGGTGACGCGTTGTTAAGGTATCTCGTTAATAATAATTATATATAATTATATTTATATAATTATATATTATATATTAATTATTACATTTAATTATGTAATAATAACATTAAATTACATTACATTTAATTTTGTAATAATTAATATATATTATATATATTTATTATTTAATATAATATATATTTTATATAATATATGTTATGTATTTTTTATATTAATAATAATTATTATTACCATTATTGTTATTATTTTTAAATATATATATATATATATATATATATATATATATATATATATTTAGAAATAGATATATTTAGTTTGGTGAACAGATTTTTAAGAGGATATTGAAAGTGATATATATGTGTATAGGTATTCTATAAATAATTTGATACCAAGTGATATATATATATATATATATATATATATATTATATCGAATGAGAGAGAGAGAGAGAAAGTAGATAACTCAGTGATATCTTATAATAGTTTTGTTCGTTACTTTATTAGATCGGTTTCTGGTCGTCGTCGTCATTTCGATGGTTATACGTATATAATAAAATAAAAAAAGACAAAAGTGACAGAACGAGGTAATGGTTATATATACATAGATACATGTGTATATTGGTGAATATACCATGTCTGACCAAACACGGTCTTCTCTACTTAGCTTTCATTCAGTAACTCTTTCGATATTCTATTGCTTTACTTCCTTTTCTCTTTATTTTATTTCATTCTCTCATTCTTTCTCTCTTTCTCTCTTTCTCTGTTTTTCTTTTTCTTTATTTTCTCTCTCTTTCGTTCTCTTTTTAAATCCAATAAAGTTTCGAGCGATAAATAATAAATTTATATGCGGCAAGACTCGTTCGTTGGCACGTAGTGTTTTAAATTTCACCCTTGAGAGAAATGTCTCTCTCTCTCTTTCTCTCTTTTTTTCATTTTCTTTTTTTCTTTTACTTTTTTTTTTCTATTTTTCTTTCTTCGGTTTCCAACGCTATCATTTTTAGTTTGCAGTTAGGATGCAGATACATAGATACTCGTAATATATAAAAAGCTTCGTTTCTTATGAAAGATGTAAAGAAAAGAAGAAAAAGAAAAAAATAATGTAATGCAGAAAAAAAGAGAGAAGAAAAATGATAAGAAGAGAAAGAGAGAAAGAGAGAGAGAGAGAGAGAGAGAAAGAGAGAGAAAAAAAGGATATGAAAATTCAATTCGCTTCGGTTAGAAATATAATTTCGTTAGTAAAAGTAAATTGTACTGAACATTTTTTTTTATTGCTCTTAGTACGGTTTGATTTACAAGAAAAGTTATTTAAAATGATTTTTTTTTTATTTTTTTAATATATCAGAATCAATTTAATAACAATTAATATAAGAATAATAGAAAATACATATTATTATTTTAAAAATTACGTGTATTTCAAAAATATATAAAAGTTGTTTTAATTTGATATTTTATTAGATATACATTTTCAATTGAAGATCATCAATTGTCAGGAACTTTCAAACAAATGTATTTTAATTTAAACAATCTTAAATATTATTATAGTACAGTATTGTGTTAGATTTATCTGAAATGATAATTAATAAATATAAAAAAAACATTATATTGTAAATTAAAAATAGGTAATGTAAGATGAATGTACCATACCGTTCTCTTCGAAATCCACCATAAGACTGACAACAGGTGACATAATCACTTTTATAAAATTTGATAAAATTTCTTTCATCGATTATTATTTATATGATTTTACGAAGACTATATATTTGTGTCAATAATTATAAAAAAGTTTTTTCAATTCTTTCTTTTATGAAACGCATTTCTATTTTTCAAAATCGAGTGAGTGGTTTATACTTCGATCGTTTAGGACAAGAAATGGATACTAGTCGTAGTATTGAGAGAAATACTTTCCTGAAAATCCGTAAAATCCTAGTTGGTAGAATGAATGAGACACGATTACATTGGTAAATGGATTCCTGTTGGGTTATCCAAGGAACGAGGGTAGGTAAGAGTAAATGGTGTTTTAACCAGCGACGAAAACGGCAAAGAGGGTGATGAAGAACCGTACCTGAGAATTGGATATTTTTAGTTTAAAGTCAAGATGAAAGAGGAAAATAGAAAGAGAGAGAGAGAGAGAGAGAGAGAGAGAGAGAGAGAGACTATTAATTTCCGTTTAATTTTCAATAATCGCCAGAAAATATTTATCGACATATATTTCACTAGACTTACCAAAAAAAAAACACACACACATTGTACTTTACATAGTATTAGTAAAAATGGTAAAATCCAATCAGAAAACAATTTAAAATCATTGAGAATAGAATACGACTAAAACTATTTTTTTTTTTTTTTTACTTTTGTTTTAAAATACCATAACAAAACTTGTTTTTTTTTTATTAGATTTGATATATTTTAATTAAATTATTATTTTTAGGTACAAGTTGATAGAAAAATCAAATTTTATTTCTTTTTTTCTATTTTGTATGAATAAAAGTATGTAAAATAATGAACGAATGAAATGCAACGAGATCGATGATAATAATTATATAATTATATATCGTATATAGTATTGCGTGCATGTGTGTGTATGACGAACATAGCAGAAATCGCCATTAATTCGATTTGTTCAGATGATTGCTTTATCCGACCATTCGAATCGTGAAAATAATAGCGACTGTCTATCTATATATATATGTATATATACATGTATGTATGCACATATATATAGATATATTTGAACGAGAGAAATATAAATGGTAGAAAGAGAAGTCAGAGTGGGGGGAGATCGGAAAACATCGTTATTATCGGCAATACGTGATAATGTTCCGTTGGACGTTAATTTGCGACTTGTCAAATATGACCACGACTATTGTAATTATAGAGACGATACTATAGATAAAACCATATATATATAAAATATTAAATATATCCTTTACGTTTCTAATTATTCATAATATAAATATTAAAATTAATAATTTTTCAATGTTCAATATTAAATCCTAACCTTTTTTCTTTCATTTCAATATATTCGATCGATATTTTGAATAATCTCACTTGCAAATATTTTTTAAAAATAAATTCTAAGCATTTTGTTTACTATTATATTATATTATATTAATTATATATAATATATACAATTATATAATATATAATTATTATTTATATTAATTTTCAATATTTTTATTAAAATTATTTATTAATATTATTAATCAATTATATTAAAATAATTAATATGTAATATTCATATAATATTCAAAAATAATATTACATGAATATTCGAAAATAATATTATATTAATATTCAAAAATAATATTATATGAATATTCATGAATAATATTGTATGAATATTCAAAACTAATATTATATTAATATTCAAAAATAATATTATATGAATATATATATACATGTATGTAGAAAGATTGATAGACAGGTATCAGGAAAAAAAAGGTAGTCAAAACTAGAATGTTGAAGAAGAATGTCTATAACAAATTTAAGGATCTTCTTTTGTATTGGGAAGGGGGTGGGGGGTATAGGTGATAGATGATCGGTGTTGTTAAATTAATTCGTGGCAAGATGTCGAGAGAAAAACAGAGAAAAAGAGATACATAAACAGAAAGAGTGAAAACAGCGTAAAATGACGTTTAGACTGAAAGAAGAAAAAAGTGTAATAGAGAAACAGAGAGAGGGAGAGAGAGAGAGAGAGAGAGAGAAAGAGGAAAAAAAATAATATTTCGCCAAGAATTTCTGGTACGGAAAAGCAATCGAGGTAATTTCGTTCTGTCTAAGACTGCAGTTGCTCTCTCTTTTTTTCTTTCTTTTTCTCTGTCGTACCTTTAAAGAAAATATTGGAGCTTGTTTTCTTTCTCTCTCTTTCTTTCTACTTCTCTGTCTTTTGCTTTTTAAAAGCTAATTGCTATCTACGGACGGCGAACCTTGTCGCGTAATTACTCGGCGTTTAATCTTCCGCCGGTTTTCCCCTCGTTACCGATACATCTTGTTTGGCATCTCGAAACAACCTTTCGCCAAGAGGATCTTTCCTTCTTTTAGGAGAATTCATCATCATCATCTTCTTATTCCTCTTCTTCTTCTTCCCCTTCTCCTTTGTCTTCCCCTTCCACTTAGTCTTCCCCTTTTCTCTTCTTCTTCTTCTTCTTCCCCTTTTCTCTTCTTCTTCTTCTTCTTCCCCTTCTTCTTCTTTTTTTCTTCTTTTTCAACGTCAATCTTTCTTATTGCGATTCCATTCACGTGACTTTAACGTATGATATTATTTCTTTTTGCCAATTTTTCTAAACATCGTCAAACATATTTTCTTACGTTCAAAGGGGAATCGTATTTCTTTGACGAATAGTTTCTCCTATTTTACGTTTATAAATGTTAAAAGATATACAAGTGTAAAAGTGTGAAATGTTTATTTCTATTTATTTTTTTATATTTAATTTTATTGTAAATATATTATAATATATATTGTATATAATAATAATAATAATAATAATAATAATAATAATAATAATAATAATAATAAAAATATTAAAAATATAAAATAATATAAAACATAATTATATATATATATATATATATATATATATATATATATATATATATATATATATATATATATATATATATATATATGTTTTCAAATGTTATTTTTGTCTAATGAATCATGTTAAAACTCGATCACCTTACAAGACTATGCAGATGTTTTATATTTTGTTCTTCTTCTATTTCATTTGATTGTATAAAAAAATAATTAATTTATATATGTATATAAAAGAAAAAATAAATAATGATAAAGAGAGAATTGATATACCTGAAGTTTATTTATCTACTATAAACTAAGTTATAATAATAATTTATAGTTATACACTGTAGAGAGTTTCAATCCATCTCAGTTGTATCATAAAAGTCAACAGGAAAATGACAATATTTTTCAATACTGATTTCAACTACTCGTACGTCTAAATATGTATGTCTGTATTTGCATTTAACTATGCAACTTTCGAATTTTACTACGTATTCTGATTTACGAGTTAGTTTAGTTATATATATATATATATATATATATATATATATATATATATATATGTATATATTTTCTATAGCTTTGTCAGAGACAATATAGTAACTACATATATACGTATATCTATGTATGTGAATTTATTTACTTCTATACACGTTACTGAGAAAATAAAATCGTAAATGTATATTCCTGTACGTTGTGAACGTACGTTAAAACACTCTTTCTATTTCTATCTTTCGTAAATCATACCTTGTCAATAGTAAGCATGCCAATATTTGCAAATGCACACGAACTTTCTCTATGGTAGAAAAATTTTATCAACTTATATGTTTCCTTCTTTTATGTTTATTTTATAATCATTTTATTATATACATATATAATATAATAGTATACGAATACATTTATATATTTACATATATACATATACGTTTTTCATTTACAAACTTTAATTACGATGTAACAGAAAAGTTGGATATATGCTGCGCTAGTTATTTATTTTCTCATTTTATTAAATTTAATTTTCTTTCGTGGAACGTGTTTAAAATTTTCTCACCCATAAAAAAAAAAAAAAAAAAAAAAAAATCAGAAAAAAATGAAGAAATAGGATTATTACACACTTGACATTATTCTTGACGTTTCGATTATCTTTCATTCATTTTATTTTGGTTAATCGTAGTAATGTTTTTTTTCCTCACGTACTTTAAAATACGAGTGAATTTGTTTGTTTTATTTTATTGCAGTTTTTTTTTCTTTTTTTCTTTTTGTTTTTAGTTTAATCGAAGATGTTTTGCAGTGCAAAATATTCTGCAATTTCTTTGATGTGCTTTCTCTTTCTTTCTTTCACTCTTACTTCCACTCTTTCTTTTTCTCGCAGTCTTATTTTCCTAGGGGTTTTTTTCTTCTTTTTTTTTTTTTTTTCATAAAGACGACGACGGGCTTTTAGAAAATATTATGAGTATCGTATTTTAGGCGTGCTGTCGAAAGAAGACGACGAAGACGGAACATTTTTCGCGTCGAAAGGGAAACGCAATTTTTCACGAGAGATACTATTTTTATTTTTATTTTTCTTCACTCTTCTTTCTCTTATACCTTTCTTTCTTTCTTTCTTTTCTTCCTTCTTTTCCTCCTTTCATCTTTTTTTTTATTTTCTTCCCGATGAGAAATATAAAAAAAATAGAAATTAAAAAGAATAAATAATTAAGAACAAAAAAAGTATTGAAAAGATAAAAAGATGATCTAGAGATGATGATTTTATTTTTGTTGTTGTTGTTGTAAAGAAATTTATTAGACAATTCGTGCATCGTGCAATAGAAAAAAAAAAGTAAATCAAAAGAATATTTAAAAATTTTTCTTTCAATCGTATGAATTTTGTTCAACTTTTTGATTTAACGAAAATTTCAATTCGTTTTCAAGTACTTTTAACGATGATTGTGGTAAAAAATAAAATTCTTTTTTTTTTCATTTAAACAATGATAAAAAGTCAAAAGTATAGAAATTAAAATTGTACTTAAAAAAAAGAAAAAAATAGAGTTTGAAGAATATTGAGCTAGAAAAATCAACGTTATATAAGTAAACTTGAATATTCAACTTTCTTCTAGTATATATATAGTATATATATACTTTAAACATTAGTATATACAAATATGTCTACACACACGTACACACAAACACACACATGTATATATGTATGTATTTGACGTCTACATCTTACGTTTCCTCGTATCGATCCTTCCACGAGCTTTCTAAAAGAAAAGAAAAGAAAAGAATAGTCAAAATGGGAGTAGATGAAAGAAAGAAAGAAAAAAAGAGAGAAATAAAAAAAAAAAGAAAGAAAATGCTCTATAAAGTTAGGAAAAGAATCTAGCATAGACAAGAGGGACGAAGTGTCAGTGTAAAGACCAAGAGAAAGTTTTCTCAAAGTATCGTTATTTTTGTCAGTAGTAGTAGTTGCAGTAGTAGTGACTCGTGAAAATTCTATCATCAAACTTACACACATACGTACAAAATCTATTTAAACTCACATAAACATAGTTAGATATGCACGAATGCATATACAATCTCCCCCCCATACACACAAATGTTATACGTGGACATATACAAATATATTTTTACATATACATTTAGTATCAGGAATTTTATGCATATACACACCATATATATACTATTAATTATTATAATTGTAATTATTATATATTTTTTTATATTTATAAATTACAATTATATTTATAATAATAATAATTATATTTTTTTTATATTTATTATTGTATTTTTAATTACAAAATAGTAATTTTATTTTTTCTTATATTTATAATTAATATTATATTTTTTTCATAATTATAATTATTATAGCTATAATTATATAATAATAATTACAATTATATTTTTCTTGTATTAATAATTATAATTATTATTATATAATATTGATTATATATTAATTAAAATTAATATATGTAAGATTCGTGAAAAAAAACTGGACCGAGAGGACTCGAACCGGACTTTCGATTTCCAAACGACTGCTCTTATCCATTGAACTATTAATGGCCTAGTAAACAGTTTTTTACTAAATGCTTAATAAGTTTTGCATGGAGTTTTGCATATTTTCTTTTATTTTCTTTTATTTAGTTTCATATTTTTTTTTTTATTATTTGTCATAATATACTTATTCTAATAAGATTTATTTCCTAGAAATGGATTATATTCAATGATCTGTTTATTTCTGAAGGAAATATTGAACACGTGATATTTTCACCTCATAGAATATAGAATAGACCACGATTAACGTCGAAGAACGTACTCGAGGGAAATTAGAGCTCAACGATCGCTTCGTCATTGGATTATCTTTTGATTTCGCATGTTGAAGCGTATTTTCAACAGTCGTATCTTATTATATACATATATAAATATATATCTATATGTATATGTATATACTACTTATGGCTAATTTCTTTACGCATTTTTTAATTTTAAAGTAATGTATATCTAACTGAAATACATTATCAATATGCTTGGATAGAATTTTAATTCGATTAAATTTTATTGCAGATATTTTCGACGAGTTTTTTTCCATTCGATTTGGTATCAAATGAAATTCGATAATTATCTAAACACAAATTAGGATGCATAAATGTATAATGAAGTTATTAAAATGTATATATGTAATTCAGTTAAATTATGATAATTCTAAATTTTATACGAAATAATTAGACCTTTTTAAACAAAAACAAGAAAAAAAAATGTTAACAGAATATTTTATTGTACATTTAAACAAATAGTTGATTTAAGAAATAATTAGATATAAGCTTATATAAATTTGTATTTTTATTTTTATAAATAAACTTATACAAATTTACAAGAAGTGATAATTGAAAAATTGAATCATTTTTTAAATTTACAACGTTGTACCTTTGAAATTAGATTGAATGGAACACAACTCAATGGAAAATATTTCTTTTCAAAGAAACGTATAATCGAAAGTACTTATTTCTTCTCGTGTTTATTTTATTTTTCGTTTTCATATAATAGTTTTTGAAAGGAAACTTAGTTTAGCTCCTTAAATCGATAGAGAAACTCTATTTCATTCGAAATTAGATAACCTTCGCTTGGAAGACCATAAAATGAAGAAACACATAGTTTCTATCTCTGAACTTACAACGATGCAAGAATATAAACAGGTTACATTGAAATCAAATCGAAGAGAATTGTTTTTGTTTTTATACTTAGAATCAAATTTTGAATTTCATACTTTAAATAACTTCTCACGAATTCATACATTTTAGTTAAAGTAGTTACAATATAATAATTCATTCTTTTTTCATACTTTAATAGATCAGTGTTCGTTATTTCATATTTTAGTTGATTAATTCATTATTTAATAAATAATTTTAATAAATAATTTAATTCATTACTCAATAAGTAATTTTAACGTTCATTAATTGAAATGTTAACTTATATAATATATAATCACACAAAATAGAAAAAAAATTTACTGGGGTACAAAAAAATAATTAAAAAAAATGTACAAATAATTAGAATAATTCCCCCCCCCCTTTATTTATTCTCTCGCAAATATTTTTTTTTTTTATAAAAGATAGAAAGAGAGATAGAAAAAAAAACAAACAAAACGTGTACTAAAAATTGATTTTATTCTTTCAGTTATTTTATTTTTATCTTACTTGTAGGGAAAGGGATATATTTTTTTTTTTATTATTTTTTCTTTCTCTCTCTCTCTTTCTCTCTTATACTCTTTCCTTTAGTTCTTGAGAAAATCGCTGACACCGTAGATTGTTAATGCCAAGCATAATCCGTATTTAATGAGGTAGTTTTTATTACGTTCGTTCGTAACAACGAGGATCTTGAGGTATTGGAGTAGTTCTTGTAAAGTAGTCCAGAAACGACAAACGATACGTGAAAACGAAACGAGGTATTACTATCTAAATGGAGAGGATGATAGACAGATAGATAGAGAGAGAGATAGAAATAGAAAATAAACTAAGAGAACAATAATACACCAATCAGGTATTTCATATCATTTGTTAATTTTTTTTAATGCAAACAAGTTTCTTGAAATCTCTCGTTTATGATTTCGATACTACTCCTTAAGAAAAAATAAATTTGTTAATGATGGTACCATCTTTTATGCTATTACTAATTGCAAATTAGTTAAATACTATTTATCATATAGTGTTGTACATATTTTTGTAAAAAAAGTATAATAAAAACGAACATTGTGTGTGACAATGTGAAAGAGTAAAAAACAAACAGTAGAAAATTGTATTAGTAAAAGTATAGTAAATTATTGTCCTATCAGCAAATCGAATAATTCATGATATTATTTTAATTTTAATTGTAATTTAATTTTGTTAAATGTAGGAAAATTATTAAATTAAATTAAATGTTATTTTATTTTAATTTTAATTTAATTCTGTTAAATGTAGGAAAATTATTAAATTGAATTGAATTGAATTATGAATTTAATTTTATTTACATTTTAATTTTAATTTATATATTTATATTAAAAATTTTATATTTTATATATATATATATATATATATATGTAACACGTTTCCAAATAATTCCATTAAACGTAATATATATACATAAATTATGTAAGAATCTGACGTCAAGTTCTTATTATCAAAGTAATTGCTTGAAATTTCTTGCAAACCTTTGCGTTTAGTCGAAGAAAATATCTTTCGATTGGTTAAATCGCCAGATTTCTTTGACATCTGTCATCTTCCTCTCTTTCTCTCTTTTTCCTTTTCTCACTCTTACTCGTTTACTTTTTTTTTTCTTTCTCTCCTTTCTCTCTTTCTTTCTTTCTTTCTTTGCCTTTGCGAAGGAATCTTTGTAAGATTTTCAGTGAAGCGATAGAACGATTTGCCTTTGACGAGAAAGAAAGAAAAAAGTATAAAACTCAGGGACGTGGAAAATGCAGTAGTACTTTATATAAATTCTTTTCTTAAACATCTTTTCATCGTTTATTCGATTTATCCCAATTTATTGTATATTAAGTACTTATATACTCCCATATATATAAAATATACAAAACTAATAATTATCAGAAAATTACAAAGAAAAAAAAACAAATGATTTATTATATCCAAAAAGTATTAATTAGTATTAATTATTAACAATATCTTTAAAAAAAGGCTGTTAAGACCTGGAGAATTGGAGGGTCGCGTTCAGGAACGGAAAAGAAACACTGGCGATGAGATTTGGTATTTGTGGCAATGAACTTTCAAGTTTCTAATGACAATTAATAACAATATAATTAAAATATAATAAAATATAATAAAATTTATATTTATGTGAATTATTAATTTATATTAAATATTATTTTCTATTTTCTATTTATTATATAAGTTATATATAATATAATAAACTATAAAAAACTAAAACTATAAAGCTATAAATTATAAATAATAAAAATATCCAAATATTATATATTAAGTTGTATAACTTAAATATATAATAAATATAAAATAAATATAAAAATATAAATTTTATTATATTTTGTTATATTTTAATTAAATTATTATTTATTGGCATGTGATACTTGTGATACTTTAAATTGCATAATTTTGCTTTTTTTTTATCTTATAAAAGTTTTTATTAACACAATCATAAATAAAACACACAGAGATATTTTCATGTTCCAATTTAAATGTCCTATAACCCGTTTCTATCATACACATATATATGTGTGTGTGTATATGATGTGGTTATAATATATATCGTCGGCAACCTATCTATCCTGTCAGGCAAATAATATCCACGTTGCACTGTGGTGTCGGCAAAAACTTGGATAGATGCAAATCGGAGGTAACCATGCTAGCATAAAAAGCACGATCGTCGCCATCTCAGCAAAAACATTCTCCTATTCTCCCTCCTTTTTTTGTCTCCTTTTGCTATTTCTCAATCTCTCTCTCTCTCTCTCTTTCTCTTTCTCTTTCTCTTTGTTTCTCTCTCTTCTTTTTTTTTTAGTTTTTTATTTGTGCTTAAACACGCTCGCGTTACATAGTACATATCTTTTCTTCGTTGGTATTAAAAGAATAATCATTGAAACACTGTGCACCAAAAAAGAAAAAAAGAAAAGAAAAAAATAAGAAATAAGAAATATGAGAAACGTTTAACGACGAAAAGATGAAGAAAAAATGATTTTAATAGTCGCATGAGAGCTGCATATTCCTTTTTTTTTAATTTTTTTTTTTTTGTCTACAGTATAAGAGAAATTTTATTCGTCCGAAAATCTTTGACTATTTTTCGTTTCGTACTAAAAAGCATTCCACGTTATGTATCCGCGTACAAAGGATTTTTAATTTTTTTTTTTATTTCTTTTTATTTTTCCTCAAATAAATATATCTCTAGAATATATCTCTAGAATATATATATATATATATCTATATATATATAAAATTTTAATGGATATGCATATGTGTGTGTATTTATATTAATGATTTTCTCTATCTTTTATTTCTTTTTTATTTTTTATCTTTATCAAGATAAAAATTTTCTCGTTAATGGATATGCGTGTGTATACAGGGTAAGTCAAAAATTGTTACTCAATTTTTGTCACATCTAATACCATTTGTTTCTATATTATCGTAAACAAAAACAAAAGTATCAGCAAATTCAGAATTAAAACAACTCTCTAGTACATTAGTTCATTTTTTTTTTTTTGTTAAATTACTTCAGATTTTAAAACTTATATCGTATTATGCAAACTCATATTTTGCTATGGCTATTTAAAAATAATAAAACTATTTGTAAGAAAATAGTAATAAAAAAAAAAAAAAAAAAGCAATGAAACACGTTGTGGTTCTTCTAAATTAAAGAGTCTAGAAAAAAAAATGAATTATTTTTCTTTCTGAAATAAGCACAATAATTTGAAGAAGGAAAAGCTGCTACACGTTTCATGTTGATGGATGTTATGTTCCTATCGTTTAGCAGAGCAGAATGATAGAGTGGATATATAGCAAAGTATAGTATGGTATAGTATAGAAGAAGGATGCTGTGCGGCAAGGAAGTTCGTTAACTTTCTCTTGGGTTAAACGAGAGAAATGGGGTGGGGGGATAGTTTAAGGGTTAAGGGTGAGAGGGTTGCTTATTTTCTTCTCGAGGATACACAGCTGAGACTACGATATAGTTTTGATACGTAGACGACCGCAATCATGTTTTATGGTTTAAAGTATTCCTACGTATCCATTAAATCCAACGAAACTTCTGAAGAATCCTAACGCCTATTATTAACTATGTTCGATGAATTTTCTCGTGATAGTTTCACCACTATAGTATTTTTTTTTTTTTTTTTTTTTTTTTTTAATATGGAAAGAAAATCTTGATTTTGTTTAACACGATAAATGGTATATTTATTTGTTGGTTTTTTATTTTTTGTTGTTGTTGATATATATAGCATATATAATAAATATATTTATTTATTTATATATAAATATAAATATAAATATAATATTTATATTTATTTTTATATAATAAATATAATATATTTTATTATTAGAATATATTATTATATATTATAGAATATATATATATTATATTCATCTCTATTTAGATAATAGATAATTTGATAATTTGATTAATATATTTAGATAATTTTATAAAAATAAATTAAATGTACAAATCGTTTAATTAATACATAATATTAAATCGACAATTTAACGAAACATTTTATAATATATTCTAACATTGTGGATGAAAGGTAACAAGAAAACCGAAAAATTTGTCTTTTTCTGTATTTGCGAGAACGTATTTATCAAATATCACGTTGAAGTAACGAGCAGAAGAAAGAAAAAGAGAAAGAAAGAGAGAGGGGGAGGGAGTGGAAGATGGTGCTTTTACTTTTCTGTGCTATTTCTACTCCTAGTTTGAAGTATTCTCAAGTAGACTTGTCATTGGGGTAGAAAAGACGTTAGATTTTCTTTCCCTTTCACCCTCTATTCCATTTTTTGTCTTTTTACTCCTCTTCTTTTTCTTCTTTTTCTTCTTCTGTTTTTTTTTTGCTACTGTCAGATCCTCGTTGTCATGACAACTGCTAGGGGATCCCAAGCGTGAGAATGAACGACTGAAAAGTATTCTAGGGTGTCCAGTTTGAAGGCCACCTTTTGTCGTCCCTTCCCCAAAAAAAAAAACTCTATCCATCTATCTTTCTATTTATATATCTATTTATCTATCTATTTATCTCCTTTTCTTCAATTCATTTTTCATTTTTCTCCCTCTCAACTTCATTTTTAGTTTTGTTATTCAACAAATTTGATACAATTTACTCACACATTGTTTTATGAAAGAAAAAAATATATATATAACGAGAAATATTTTTTTTGCTTTTTTTTTGGTATTTTATGGTAATTTACAAATATTTTATATTATTAAAAAAAAAAAAAAAAAAATAGTAAAAAAAGCTGTTCAAATTAGGTTTTAAAAAAATATCATGTGTGTGTTGGTAAAAAACTTTATTCATTATTTCGATTTATTGTGTATCAAAATGTATGCTTGTTAATTGGAACAAAAAAACTGAACTGAAATTAAACTAATAAATAATTAAATGATAAATTAATAAATAATTAAAAGATGATGTGATTAAATGATGAATAATAATTAAATGATTGTAAGGATTTATAAAACAGCATGTATATATGCAGATTATTTCAACATGGAGTTATCTGTTGATTACAAAAGCCTATGATGAGAAGAATATAAGGATTAAATAATTATAATAAATAAAACATGTGATTGAACCAATAAAAATCGTAATACTTTATTATATATATATATGTTTTCTATTTCAATGAAATTTGACATTAATTTCTACAAGGTTTTCTCCATAAATTTAATGGAAATGAACGTGTCAATTAAGTCACATCAAAGTAATAACAATTTCATTTCATATAATAGATATTTATAAAAATTGAGTTTAAAAAAAGAATTAGATTGAAAATAGTTAAAGAGACGATATGAAAATAAAAAAGAAAAAAAAACTGTTTTCTCATAACTTTGATCTGTCAGTGAGTTTGATAAATTTGCCGAGTTGTCTTATCCGTTTCAACATGACACATACAGATCGCTTAGAGGTTGCATTTTCTCCTTTGTTTTATCCCTCCAAAACGATCAAGTATGGAACTAGCGAGAAGAGGAGAGGGGATGGATGATGGTGGTTGGGAATTGTGGGTGGACAAGGTAATAACCTTTTTTCCATTATACCGAATGAATAATAATAGTAGTTTATTCATAGAGTCAGGAGACGATGAAAATCGTTGTTACGTTTGTTTGATATGAGACAATTCTCTAAAGAATCTGACAAAAGAGAAACTTCAAAGAGAAAGGAAAGAAAGAAAGAAAGAAAGAAAACAAAAAATAACACAAAGGTGAATTCATTCGTTCATTGCAGTAGAGTAACTGTTACTGGTTACTGTTGTTGATTCTGCTGCTGGCAAATTTGGTCTTTTAAAATATGAAAGAATGAAAAAAACGTCACGTTGATCGTTTCAGTTTGATTGATAGTTCAATTATTTTTACCTCATAATTTCCTAACGACTAAATAAATTTCATTTTCTATGACAGTAGAAGAGCGTTTGATGATGAACTCGTTAAACGCATTGTTCGGACTGTGCATTTAGATTTTATCAAAAGAAAAAGTGATAAAGAGGAAGATAGACATAATCAAACGACAATTTTGTTTAATACGAAATTTGATCGAAAATGCGTCATACCGGCAAATAGGATATCACAATTTATTTCAAACGATAGACAGAAAATATTTCAAGCGTCAAAAGTTTTTTACTATCCATTATATGAACGTTTAATATACGCGTAATATACGTGAACACACACTCGTATAGTCTTATATATGTATATGTGAGATATTTGATACGTAGAGTGTTCACCACTCTTTTTTCCAATCTGTCGTTCGGCTGTATCTTTTTTTTTTTATTTATTTTTATTTTTGTAATGTCAAAAGAAAAAAAGTGGAAGGGATGGAATAAATTTCATAAAAGAGAATCGCTCTCGATGAATTTAATATTTTTGTTTTTCTTTTATTTGATACACGTGTATATATATATATTGTATTTAACTGTAATTGTATATATATATATAAATGTAGTTTACTGTTATAAACTATAATATAAAAATAAAATAAAAAAATATACAAAATAAATAATATATGAATAATATAATATATATATATATAAATAATGTATAATAATATATTATACCTTTTGGTGTTTCTCATTTTTTAAACGATATATACCGAAAAATGATAATATTTATATATAAAAAAAAATCAAATATTTATAAAGTAGAAGATGAAAAAATATCGATAAATATATTTGTATAGTAAAAGTAATTTAATCAAAACCACTTAATCGTCCTAAGTATTTCAACCTCGAAACGTTTACCATGTAAACACTTTGGTATTACTTATGATGGAAACTTTATGACGACGACTATGATGACGACGTGAACGTCAAGTATGAAGCTCGTGTTTTGCAAACAGCTCGAAACGCTTTACAAGATCATTAATGTGCTAACTAGTAGAATCTCTCATCACCCACTAAACCCACCCACACCTCCCCAAACCTCCTATATAGTAATTAACGATAGTTATCTTGTTAAGTCATCTCAATGATTATAACGATGATTTTCTAGAGTTAACGAATAGATGGAATTTCAACAATGTTATATTAACGTAACAAACTAGAAATAATTACGTTTTAATTGTCTAACATAAATTTTCCCTTTAATGTTGAAACATTCAATGAAATAACAAAATAAATACATGAATTAATTATATTTATTATCAAATTATTGTATGAAATAGAACTATTATATGAATCTTGTAGAAACTTTCAAGAATATGTACAAATTCATTGTTTATAAAAAATTAGTTAATTAACTACAATATTATAACATTTGATTTCAAATTAGATCGATGTACGTATACTTTTTACATCCACTTTAAAAAAAAATTTCTTATCAATTATCAATACCTCCCAAGAATATTTTTAATCATCACAAAATATAGAAAATACTTGATACAAATAATACTATCAAAAATAATTATACTTTGTTTAAAATTCCAAGAAATAATAATACAAAGGTATACAAAGTGAAATGAAATTGCAATGAGTAGAAAAGTTGGTTTTCTTTTCTCTTTTTCTCTTTTACTTTCTTTTACTTTTGGATTTTGTTTCTTTTTTTAACTTTGAGGGTAAGGAGATAAAAGATCGAACGAATAAGATTGAAGCTAGATGAGCTTGAGTGTACCACTACTACTACAACTACTACCGAAAAAGGGAGAGTTTAGAAATGAGGGTGCGAAGGAGAGATACACTTTAGGGGAAGGGGGTGGAAAAACTCAACTTGCTTAGCTCGCAGAAAGATCGAAATCGCAATGAAGGCACACAGAGAGACTTAAATAAAAAAAAGAGAGAGAGAGAGAGAGAGAGAGAATGAGTTAGGTAAATAGAAAGAAAAAGGAAGAGAAAGGAAAAAGAAAACAGAAGAAAAATATATATAGAAAGAAAGAGAAAGAGAGAGAGAGAGAGAAAATTTTCGTATCCTTTAGTTTATTTCTCTCCTTCTCTTTCTTTCTTTCTTTTTCTTTTTCTTTCATTCTTCGTTTTATCACACTTTGTCTTTTCTTTCTTTCATCGTGTTCCTTTTATCACATTTTCAACGTCAGCAAAAAGATGAGAAGAAACACGTACAGGAATGAAAGGGTATGGGGATGCAGGAACAAGTTGGGAGATGATAGAGTGAGAGTGAGAGAGAGAGAGAGAAATTTTGGGGGTGACTGTTGCTATGGTGACAACCCCGGGACTATACCCTCAACGATAGGGGCACCACCCGGCCACACTTTGCGATACCGGTTTATCCAGATATATAGAATATATCCACACAGAATGAAATTAGACGCCCTGTCGTTTCCTGAGTAGGCCGTTAATATCTTGCCACCGCACATTCTTACCAAGAGATACCGTCTGCCATAACGATAATGCTTTTCGACCGCCATCTTCGTGTTTTCTCTCATTTTCCATATCTTTCTCTCCCTTTATCTATATATCTATATATTCTTCTTTCATTATTCTAGTACTTAAAATAAGAAAACATTAAGTTCAATGTTATTTGTCAAATATTATTTATAAAAATAATGAATTATATATAAATGTCATATTTATTTATATATATATAAAATATAAAAAAATATAATATAAAATATTTATAAAAATATATTATAAAATTTATAAAAGTGACAATATAAGATAACAAAATTTGTCAAATAATACTAATTATTCTTCTTCTTCATTTTCTACATGTTACAATTATATAACATAAACTTAAAAATGATTAAATGTGTAATATTATTTCGTACAATTTCGTTCATTAAAATAATTATTTCAATTTTTATACTTTTCTTTATACATTTAATAATACTTTTTTTTTTTTTTTAAATATGTTTTCGTAAAGATAGTTAATGTGTTTCGTTTTTTTTTTATTGTTATTTATATGAAAATATTTCATTATTTATAGAAAAAACATGGAAAATTTTAGAAATTTATTCAGTTTTCTATCTTTTAATATTTGTCATAAATTCGATACGTAAAATTCTGTAGAAAAGTCTCGTGTAGTATGATATCAAAAATCTCTTATGAAGAGGGAATATTTGATCAGAATGTGTGCCACGTGTTAGAAACCCACAAGTCTCTCGCGAATTTTGCATTTACAAGAGGTCGCACGTGTGAGGCATATTCTCAACGACTACCGAACAGAACATCGTCTCTTTTTGTCATTTCATATATATATATATATATATCGTTATAATATATCTATATACATATTACATCTATATACTTTCTTTTCCCTTTTCTTATTTACTTTTGTTCTTATATCAAAAAATCCTACGAATTGTAATTTCCGTATAAAAATAAATCACTTTAAATTGAATGCATTTTGAATTAAAATTTTTGTGATTAACGGTGAAACAATTCTTACATTTACACATACGTAGCAATGATATTCTATGAAATGAATAAAAAAAAAAAACAAATGGTAAATATTTTTCTGTAATAAATTCTTAAATGACATTCAAATGAAAGATTTATTTCAAAATACAATAATTTAAATAGTAAAAAATACTATTTATTAATTATGAAATAATTTAATAAAGAAATACTATTACTTAATTAAGAAATAACTCATAAACAAAATAATACAAAATATTTAAGAATAAAAATAAACAAATAATTTATTGAACTAAATAAATATTCCATACTATTTATATATATTACAAAATTCTATATATATATATATATATATCCAATTGTATAATAAACTGTACAATGTTTGTTTGTCTGATCATCAATAATCCTGTAAATGATTGATTTAAAAAACAAAAACAAAAAAAATAAAAAATGAAGGGAAGAACACTGATATACTAAATCATGCCACAAGTGTCACAGTCGATATATTCATTGAGCATGTAAAAGTACAAACGTCGAAAATACGCGAGATAAAAAGAAATAGAAAAAGAGGATAGAAATAAATAGTCAAAGAAGAGAGAGAGAGAGAGAGAGAGAGAGAGAGAGAGAGAGAGAGAGAGAGAGAATATTTGGAAACGAGCCACACCATTTCAAGGTGGATAAGAAATGTTATTCGTTTTATAGGAAATATCATTCGTATTTTATAAATGACGTTTCTCCTCGTTGATCCACTTTTCAAAAAAAAAAAAAAAAAAAAAAAAAAAATAGGAAGAGAAGGAAAGAAAAAAAAATACACGTGTTTTTTACTTCCTTTAACTTATTTCCTAACTTCCTACCCTTTTGGTTATTTTTTTACCCCCTTGACAGGACCTCGACATATGTGTACGCGATCTCGTCTTAATGGCTGTCAGGTTTTTCTAAGCATGCGAAAATCGAATCCCAACCATATATCCCTCTGTGTTTATTTTTATCTCTCTTCTACAAACAATATGAGAGAGAAAAACAAAGGTAGGGAGAAAGAGAGATAAAGATAGTGGAAAGGAGAGAGAGGGGAAATCGTAATTTTCGAGTAAAACTATTTATTTTTCTGAGTTCTGTAAACACACGTTACACATATACACACATATACACATACGTTCGTATCTTGTGTTTTTGTTTTTGTTTTTTTTTTTGAATGAATACGACATATACATATGTTTCTGTTATCTTTTTAATTTCTCTTTTTATTATTCTTTCAACGTTTTTGTGCGCGCCGCGTTGACCCGTTTAAATTATTACCACATATTTATTATTTAATATTATATAATATATTATATATAAATATTTATTATTTAATATATATTTAAAGAACATATTTAAATAAAAATAAATAATTATTAAACACATAAAAAAAAATATGAAAATTAAAATAATTATATTAATACTCATTTATATTATTATACTAACATACAAAAAAAAAAAGATAATTAGTATTATTTGACAAATCATGTTAT
Source organism: Polistes dominula (assembly GCF_049000335.1). Classification (NCBI taxonomy): domain Eukaryota; kingdom Metazoa; phylum Arthropoda; class Insecta; order Hymenoptera; family Vespidae; genus Polistes; species Polistes dominula. Next base: position 2,620,279 of record NW_028300951.1, read on the forward strand.
CTTATCATCACTTCTATAAACGCTACAATATATTTTTGCAAATATTTTATAAATTTAATTATTCCTACGCGTTAAGTTACTTTTACATACTTAGTATATCACAAATGTATTTTATAGTATTCAATTATAATATATTTGGTTTAAAAAGAACAGTAGTAACATAGTAGTAGTAGTGTTTGGTCGTAGTTGTCGTCATCGAGTTTTCCAGCATCCACGCGCATGGCTTCGAGTATTGGAAGCATCGCATGAGCCAATCGATAGGATTTCATCTTGAAGGACGAATGGAGCAAGATGGTAAGGCACTCACTCATTCTCTCTCTCTCTCTCTCTTTTTCTCTCTCTTTCTATTTCTTTGGTGTGGGAGAGACCGATCGATAGTAATCAAGAACCTTCACCCTCCTCGTTAGACCGTTTTGTATTTCAATTGACTCATCTTCTCGTGTTGAGCAACTTCCGGCTCAGATTAAGTCTTGAGTATCGATACAAACGGGTAATCTTCGATTATCCCACCTGTTTAATATCCAACTATCTTTTTTCTTTCTTTTATTATTTTTTTATTTATTTATTTTTTTTTTGACCCCCAATCAACCATAATTAAATATAAGTGTAATTCTGTTAATACACGTGATTTAATTGTTTTTCAATTTGATTTAATTGTCGATCGATTAGAATGATTTTTAAAATTTTTATCTTCTTTCTTGCTAATTAGAAATTTATTGTTCTAAGAAAAATAAGAAATTAGAGATGATATTAGATTAATTTTTATTTTTAATTTTTATCATTTTAAATTGGATATCATTTTGAGATGACAAGGTGGATAAAGTTTGTTGAAAAAAGGAAAACAAGAAATCGTAGAAGAAAGAAAATATATATATACATAATTGCAACGTTATTTATTAGTAGTGACATCAGTTACACAGCATTCTGTTCAGGTAGAAAAATCTATCGAGCAGAATGCATCACTGTTTGATTTTTTATCGTTGCCTGATTGAAACGAGTGCAGCTTTAACGTTGATCAAAAGAATTGTGGGTGAAGCATTGTCTATATATAAATGTGTGTGTATGTCAATGTATTTGGTGACTAGAAAGCAATGATATATACATATATACGTACACTTAAATATAGTTGTATAAAATCACACACACACACACACACACACACACACACACACACACACACACACACACACACACACACACACACACACATATGCAAATATATACACGGGATTTTATTTGTTCTGTTTGTTCACGCGATACAAAACTCTCGAACGTTGCTTATCTTTGATTTTATAGAAAAAAAAAAAAAAAAAAATTTTCACGATATACTAACTCTAACAAATTTGTATCCGTTCGAGATAAAACAAAATAAAAAACAAAAAAAAAAAACAACAACAACAAAAATAAAACATAAAACCCAACCGTTGAGATCAAATCAATCCCCTTTGATTGAAACGATTGCACGAGAATAAATATATATATGTACTTTATTTATTTCATAAAATAACAATATATTTTGTATATATTTTTTCATAAAATAACAATATATTTAATATATATTTTATATATAAAATATATTTGTCATAGGACGTACAATTTTTGTTCAAAACGATACAAAACTTGAAATAGAATACTAATACATAAACGAATACTAATTTAATCAACAAAAGAAAGATAAATAAATAAATAAATAAATAAATAAATAAATAAAAGTAATAGAGTAATTTTCTTTTTTTATTTATAACGATCAACCGTAAAAGTTTTTCGTTGATATCGTATAATACATGCATTCGTAGGTCGTACATACGTGCAATAATTTTTCAAAAGGAAGATTGTGCAAGGGGGAATGAGATAGATAGATACATAGATGGATAGATCAAAATAGAGAGAAATAAATAGATAGATAGATAAAGAAGAAAAAAAGAAAAAAAAAGTAGAGAGAGAGAGAGACATGAGTTTTTTCCGTACTATCAATAACAGAACCCATAAATATTCAAGGTGCGTCGTGGGCTCGATTTAAGATGATCTATCGAAACGTCGATATTCGATCACGAAATTGGGAAAAAGAGAGAAAGAATGTGTGTGTATATGTGTGTGTGTGTGTATGTGTAGTTGCCTGTGTATTTCATGAAAAAGCTGGCCGGCCGCTGTCAACCTCTACCACTTGAACCTCAACCATTTCAACCTCAACCTTCTCAACCCTCTTCTTTTCATCCCCTGTTCTAACTCTCCGTTTTCCTCGACCGATCTCCGTGACACCCCCACTTTCGAGTATCAACAAGTCACCGAGTTCCCAGTGCTGGCAGAAAACCAATGAACGGTTAGCTTTCTTAGTAGTTTCTTACGTTCGAACACGTGAACCTTTTTATACATTCTGTTTAATATTCTATTTGAGTTGACTCTTGTTCGATTTTTGATTTGACTATTTACAGTATGTTTATTTAGAAACTAATTTATTGATAATTTATTTCAAGATTATATTCATGAATGTGTAAATACTGTGCCATGGTATTGGGGTGTTTCGTATAATTTTAGGTTTATGATAGTTTATAAAATTAAAACAATAAAAATAAATAAATTTTTGTTAAATTTTTATATAATATTATTATAATAATTTAAAAATAATTGTAATTCAAAATTATAATTATTATAATTTTAAATATATAATATTATTTAACATAAATTAAATTAATAATATATATAAGTAATAATTAATAATTGATTATATATATAATTTAATATTAATTATATACAATAAATATTGATTAAAAATATGGTTTATTCTATTTAAAATTTTTATTAATATTATTAACTTTCATGGGCACCCCATTTACGTTTCGTACAGGACCTTGCAAAGAGTTGGCAACAAATATGATTTTTTAAAATTAAATATTTAAAACGTTCTCTCTTCTTTTTTTTTATTCTTACTAAAATTAATTGTACGATGAGTCCTAAAAAAAATTTAACTACGTAAAATACTTTTTGTAGCATTAATATTGTATATAGGAAATATATATATATATATGTATACACAAAAAAAAAGAGAAAAAAAAGAGAGTTCATCGTATCAGTCTCGTTGAATCGTAGGTCACACATGCGATTTCGATGGTATCAAGGGACTTACAGGTGGCTCGTATACGCGTAGGAATGTCAAAGTTTAGCTCGTAAAGCCAGTAGAGTCGTACGTACCTACTACTATGCACCAGTCGTTAAATGGATTGTTGTTGGGAAGTGCATTGTTCAATGTAATGGAAGCTTACTTGGATCTGTCATCGGTTATGGTTTGACCTATATTTCTCTAAAAACTATTCTTCTATTTTTTTTTAATATTTTTTTTTTATAACAATTATCATCGTATTTTCTATCGATTGAAATTTTTTCCCATTGATTCACGAATGAAATTAATTTAACAAATTTATTTATTAAAAGTAACGAATGAGACACGAACGAATGAGAAATGAAAATAATCAAATTTCAATTAAAACGTTAAGATTTCATATTATCCTGTTATAGATAAACGTAATTGCAAAAGTACGAATTAGCAATAGATCTTTCAAGAAAAATGCAATATCCAATTTTGCGAGATATCGTTCAGAGGGGGGGGGTGGTGGGACATCAATTAATACGAGATTAAACGTAAAACACTACGAAGATGCAAAGATTTAAACAATTTTAACAGATGCAAATGTCAGAGAAGCTCGATTAGGATAAAAAGGGAATAGGTAATTCATTTTGTAAACCAATATTGTCTTTATAAAAATAAAATCTCGTTTAATTCTACGAATCGAATAATCAAAAGTAATTGCTTACCTTTTGTCAGTAGTACAATAAAACCGAATAACTGAATGTAAATTGGTTCCATTTATGTGTATTATTTGTATATTTTATATTTGTATGTGTATATGCGTTTGTATATACATATGTGTGTTATAAATGTAAAGGATATAAACGTCAAAATAGTATTAATGTTCCAATATTATTGTAATCAACTGGATATATATTTTTATATTTTATATCTGGACGTGTATACATATATATATATTATAAATTTATAATATAATATATGTAGGTATACTATATACAAATATATAAATATAATATATGTAATATAATATATATAATAAATATATAATATAAATATATAATAAAGTATATTAAAAAATTGATGTATAAATTAATTATAAATAGTTATGTTATATTATAACACTTTTATACTTACATACTTTATATACGTTTTTTGCTATATACTTTTATAAAAAAAAAAAAAAAAAAAAAAAATGATCAAAATTCTCTTTCTAGTTTTTGTTTCTTAACAAATATCGGTTGCAAGTAATTGTTAAACGTAGAAAAATGTAGGGAGGATGCATCATAGGTCGGGTTTGTAGTGAAAATGTTTAATATTTGATTAGGGCACATCGTTAGTACTTACTCTCTGTCGTTAGGAAGAGAAATGCTTGATAAAAAATGTAACGATAGAGAGGTAGAGATGCTTAGCCTGCGGAAAACTGTGCCTCCTATGTGAAATAAACAATACATGTTATCCCTTGACCTCACCCTATCTCTCTCTTTTCCTTTATATAGGTTGCTTCTCACCAAAACCAAGAGCCTATCATTGTGTGTACACAGTTGGTGGCTTTTATTGTTCCGAGTCTGATGTTACAATAGCAAGAATCGAAACTGCAACCCTCTCGTTTCTCTTTCTCTCATTGTCAGTCTCTCTTTCTCTTTCTCTTTGTAACAACAACAACAACGTAGTCTCACCGCTCTGCTAACATCGTTACTCTCCATTCGTCCACGAAACTTTCAACCTGCGAAAACTGTCCTTAACTCCCGTCTCCAGAGAGAGAGTTACGTAGAATAATAGCAATACTCGTACGAGTGTAACAGTGAATTTAATTGTCACCTATTGCAAAGACCTATTTCATCATATACATATATGTGTGTGTGTTATAGATGTAAACGATTTTAATGTCAAAATAATACTAGTGCCAAATATTTTTATTATTTATATAAATTAATAATAAATTTATTATAATTAATTATATTATAAAATGAACACTGGCGGAATTTGATATTTTTTTTATATAAATTAATAATAAATTTATTATAATTAATTATATTATAAAATGAATACTAGCGGGATTTAATATTTGCAGCAATGAACTTTCAAGTTTTTAAAACCAATTAATAATAATATTAATAATAATATACTTTATATACTTTTTTTTTTATAATACTTTTATTTATTTTATTTTATTATATAATTCAAATAGGAAATGATTTATAATACGTTGTTTTAAATATTAACGTTTTGTTTATATATGTTTAAATCATTTGATTATTTTTTTCTTTTGTTTTTTTTCTCTCTCTTGTGTATATCACTAACTCATAGGTTTTCTCCTATTTCTTCATTTCTTTATTTATTTTTCCTTTTTATTTTCGTTTGGTTTCGTTCGTTTTGCTTCGTTTCGTTTCACCTTTCTTCGGGGAATTGAATTTTTCTTCAGGATTCGATATATCGAACTTCGAAACGATTGTATAGTCTCTATTTCTTTCTTTATTTCTTTCTTTTTCTTTCTTTATTTTACACGGTTGAAATTGTCAATTTTTATGATATTTTGGAAAAAGATGGTTAGTCATATATATATATATATATATAATATGTATATATATATGCATATAAGTATAAATTTAGTTTATTCCATCCTTTTACATCTTACAATACTTTTAAGACGTTTTTTCATATCAAGGTGGGATCTATTTTCTTATGAGTTATGTCAAATATTATTTCACTTATAATAAAATATTATTTTGCAACAAAAAAGAAAATGTATATCAATTTATAAAAGTTTAATCCTTCGACTGCTGAATATACTTTTACCTAAAATGTTTTTTAAGAACAGAATAATTTATTATTAAAACCAAATTCTAATAATAAAAATTATATTTAATAATTTAATTTAATTAATATAAATATTACATTATTTTACATTAATATTAATAAATACGTATGTGTCGAACGACCACTCTAGTAATTTTTATCAAACGCATATATGCGTCCATAAACCCTCAAAGGGTTAATAATATCAAAATATGTTTCTGCTTATAAAAATTTGGAAATATTGTATTACAAAAAAAAATATTTACACATATATTTTTTTTTTAATAAATTGACAGCACATTTATGAATTTTCCTATGACTCAGTGTACATAGAATATTTACCAACACATATACACACATATACACACTTATCTTTGCTTCATCTATCTATTCATCTATTTATCAACAGATCTATCTATCCATCTATCTATCTATCTATCTCTTTGTGTCCAACTTACAACGGAGATCGTGAAATTCAGAGAGGACCGATTACTTGCAAAGTTTAAATTGCAAATTAACGTGCGGTAAAGCGATACTTGAGTCAACAAAGCTTCGCCATTGTTCATTCGTTGAGTCTAACGTTGAAATGTTTGAAGCAAGCGTTTGAAAACTTTCAAGACAATGTTATTAAATCCATTGTCGGTGTTATTCTTATTGTTGTTGTTGTTGTTTTTGTTTTTACTGTTGGGGCTTCGTGAATTAAAGTCACAAATAAAGCTAACCGCAAAAGCATTGAAAAATGACAAAAAAAAAAAAAAAAATGAAACGAAAGAAAATAGGAAAAGTGTACTTCCACAACGGTTGTTCGATTAAATCGTCGAATATACGTTTTGCTACTAAACTAATTGTTACGTTTTACCTCGTATATTATTTTCCGGTTTCAAAGCGGAAATAAAAGAGCCGGAGTTACTGAAATTTTCCATTAACGATTTTGGTTCAACGATTTTAACTGCTACCTAAGCTTCGTTACTTTATCTATATGTATGTATATATATATTATATTTTTAAATATTTAGTTATCAATGACTTTCTTTTCTTTCTTTTTCTCTTATTCGACGAGAATCGATCATTTCGACGTGTTCCATTTTTTTTTGTTCATTCCCCCTTTATCCTATTATCGTGTATTGTTAATTCGTGGAATATAAAATGAATCTAATTATAAGTGACATTTTTAAAATTATAATATGAAAAAAAAAGGGAGGATATAATTAAGCACGCATTGTACAATTATTAAAATTGTTAAATCATTTGATATTACTTCAATTCTTTTTAAAATTAAATAAAATTTAACATATAGTAAGTATTCAAATTGTTAGTAAGTTTGTGAAACACATAATAAAACTTCCTCTTTATTTTTTTATTTTTAAATTAATTTTTTTTCTTTTTTACATTCAATGATCCTAATGTAAAGATTATTATTTTTTAAATAAGATTCGATTAGATAACAAAAAAAATTGTGTTTATAGAACACAGGACACATTACATTCGCGTTGTTTTTTTTTTTTTTTTTCCAAAGAATTTCCTTAAAATCTGAACAAACCCCTTTTTCCTCTTTTACGAGAGACCAAACAAATACGTCACGAAACATTTGGAAAGCTCTATTCTCTGGAGATTATTCGAAAACGATTCGAGAGAGATAGAGAGATGTTCGTAGAAAATAGAGAAACGATATCGTCGAGAGTAGTATCTCTCTTCAATTTATTCAGTAGGAAACGTTCTTTTGTAAGTAAGCCGATTGGAAAGGGAAATAAGAATGAACGAAAAAGAGGCAAAAGTGGGAAAGAAAAAAATAGAACAAAGAAAAAGAAAGAAAAAAAAAAAGGGTCTCGTCCATTTATTTGTTAGTACGAGGATTTAGAAAAAAAAAGAAAGAAAAAAAAAAGAAAAGAGATAATAATTATTTGATGATGATTAAAATTCATCTGTTCTACAACCTTTTGTATCAATTCATCCTTTTTCTACGTTTAAAGGGTTCTAATGATTCTCTTCTGTACGTATAGTAATATGAGGATGAGGAGGAGGAGGAGGAGGAGGAAGGGGGGAAGGCGGTGCAGGGGGGTGGGGGGAGGTGATCTACGTTGGTAATTCCGTTTTCAAGTGGCTTCGTCGATCGCTTCACGAAGCGTAATAATATGCTCCGGGGTAATTCTGATTCAGCAATCCGCAAGGTAATCCCAGTGAAATCTCGGTTAACGTGGAACGCACGCTATTTGCGATAATACTCAAGCAGAGAGAGAGAGAGAGAGAGAGAGAGAGAGAGAGAGAGAATGAGAGAGTGTGGAAGGAAGCATTGGACCGACGTTACATACGTCCGCCGCCCCTGTGCTGCTACACGTAATCGATGTAAATTCATTTTGAATACGTTTATCTATGAGTTGAAAATGAAAACCTATTTAAATACCTTTTTTTATCTTTCTATTTTCAATTTCTTCCTATTTGCCTTTCTCTATCTCATTCTTTCTTTCTCTTTTGGTTACGATATTCATATGTGTTATAGATATATATAGGTAAAGTTTATACTTATGCACGTGAGGTAGGAAATTTGAATTTTCCTCTTTTAAAGTCTTTTGTAAAATGTTGTTCACAAAGTACGATTGTCGTTTAAATTTGTGTGTTTTATATTATTATTTTCTTTTTTCTTATTTCATATTCTTTTCTTTGTAAAATATATTTCACTACAAACTTGCTTTATATATATATATATATATATAAGATAAAAAAAAATAACTAATGGATTAAATGTTAAAAATGATATTTGAACTATAAAAGTTTATCTCACCTTATACCATTTCTTTTACACACCTATTCCATCTTTACAGCTTACAATTGTAAATTGAAACTTTTTCAAATTTATTGATATATTGTATATATATTTTGCGAAAGAATGAAATAAAAAAAAAAAAAAATCAAACAAAAACAACAAAAAATTCTTCTTAAAACAATTAATCACTCACCTCGATATATTTTTCTTTCTCTCTTTCATTACTTTATATCCAACGAATATCCTAATTTATTGTCGTTCCATCTATCTAACATGTGAGTCAATGACACATAGTTCGATAATAATTAATGTAAGGTAAAAAGAGAGGGAGAGAAAGAAAGATCGAAAGAGAAAAAGAATCACATACACACACATACACACACACACACACTCTCACACACATATACACAGAATGAACAGAGGAAAATGTCGAAGCTCGTCAAGTATCGAACGATATTCCTTTTTTGTTCTGTTTACCTTTCGAGAATTCACAATTCACGTGTCACTCTTGTGAAATCCGTCTTCGCGTCAACGTCATACCGAGTTTTTTTTTCTTTTTACAAGCAAAGACATCACCTCGTTATTATTACTTTTCCTCGTATATTCATTCATTCATTCATTCATTCATTCATCTACATTTGTATATTCGTTCATTCGGTAATAGCAAACGAAAACGTATCGAAAGATGTTACATTTTTCAATTATAAGCTCTAGCTCTTTACTCTCACCAAGGTACAGATCGATGCAGTTTGTAATATCATCTCCACACCCCTTCCCCTTCATCCTTATTCCCATCCTCAAACCTCCCTTCCATCCCTCATCATCATTCCACCTTCTCACCCTTTTACTTTTCCTCGTAATATTTTTCCCACTTTTTCAACTTCATATCCTCACGACTTTTAATACACTTTTCGTATCACCCCCTTGCTCCCCCTTATTCCTGTCATTTATGTCACCTACCAGCATTGAAATTAAACTCTTTCTATTTCTCTCTCTCTCTCTCTCTCTCTCTCTCTCGTTCTTCACAATACATCTGTAACTAAAAGTAAGATTTATCATCTCGTGCAAAAAAATTCTTCTTCCAACTTTACCGACCCCCCGCTCTCACTCCCCATCCACCCCCTATCTGTCTGTATTATATGTATGCGAATAATTCTTGTAAGAGAACGTTAACCCCTTTACAGTAGAATAACTTTCTCTCGGCCATATTTTTATCACGTTAGTTCCTTCATTGAATATCGATCGATGTAAAAGTATCGATAGGTGTATAATAGTAATTCGGGATGGAGGAGGAGGAGAGGGGAGGAGTACAACGAAAAAAAAAATAATTCAATTCAATTTAATCAGAGTTTCATTTTGGTCAAACCCTTAATTTCTTAATTTTCGATTAAAATCTATTTAACATTCCTTAGAGACGTTAAAATTCAATTATTTTTCAACGTTAATTTTTTAATGCTAATAATAATCGAATATTATATTTTCTAGAGAACATAAAGATTTGAAAAAAAAAAAAAAAGGAAAAGATCTATTTGTTTAATTCTAAACTAACGATCGTTTTCCTCCTAGCAATTTCGATTACATTCACGTGACCCTTACCCCCTTTCCCTCATCCTGTTTCTCTTCAGGATAGCACGGGAATTAATTTCGTTCGTTTATATCGTACGTGTGTATCACTGTGTGTCACGAATTCCCGAAGGCACGTGAAATCAATCTGATCCAATAGGATTGCACCTATCGATTTCTACGACGATGTATAACACTGTAGTAAAGTATTACAAAAAAAGGGATGAATGATGTAAAATTTGTTATTTTATTATATTTTTGTCATAAGTATTTTACTTATATGTATATGTACTATGTATTTAGGTGTGTGATATATTTTTGTATGCACTTGCATCCTTGCATCAATTGTATGTACTTAAGTGCATCATTGATGAATTGTTTAAATGATTTTGTATTATTTCTTTCTAATTTATTTATTTTTTGTTATTTATTCTTCCTTGTTAATTTTTGTTTTTATAATATATTTTTTTATTAACAGATTATTATTAATTTATTATATTTTATATATTGTATATTTGTATTATATTATTTATTATATATTATATTATATTTCTTTTTATTTTATTTTATTTTTTTTTTCAAAAATTTTATCTTCATTTCTACTTTCGTTTAAATCTGTATAACTTTGAATTTTTAATAGCCAATGGAACGAATGAGAAGATCTGTTTTTATTTTATATATATATATATATATATATATATATATATATATATATATATATATATATATGTCTCTTTCTTTCTTTCTATTTCTATTTCTTTCTTGTTTTCACTCTTAGTCAATCGAACGTCAAAAAAAGCGACAGAGCATTGTTCTATTTTAAAGTTCTGACAGAAACTCAATGACTCGTTAACTTTCGAAATACGGAAAGCTGCTAATGATCTATGATTTCTTTTCCTCTATCTCTTTCTTTCATTTTTCTTTTTTATTTTTTTCTCTCATCCCTTTCATTCAGTCTTACATATATGCATAAATATTATGCATTTGTATTTTTTCATATGTCTTTGCAAAGAATTATATATATATGTATATATGTATATGTTCGTTCATTTCCCTCAAGCATTGATAAAAATACTTTATCGTATATATATGTGTATATAACACGTGATGTGTGTAAAAGCTCGAAAGGTATTTTTTTTATTATTATTGTACTCTTTGAATATTATATCGATTAGTAAAGAAATGTTTTATATTCATAAGTAATTTTTAAAAAAATTATTTGTCAATTAATAAAGAAAAATTATAGAGAATTTTATTTTCATATTTTAATTATTCAATTATGTGTAAAAAAAATGAAAAAGAATTTATATTAATATTTATATTAATATTTATATACATATATAAATTGTATTTATTTAATATTATATATTTATTTAATTATAATATTAAACAAATATATAATATTATTCCATATATATATATATAATAATATTGAATAGATAAAATATTAAAAAATTAAATTTAATTAAAGAAAATATTTAAAAAAATGAATCACTATCGATTCATTGAAATATTACCAATTATATAATATTTTTCTAATAAAAATGTTCAACCAATCTACACGAGTAATTTTTATATTTTAATAAAATTTCTTCTTATTTCAAATATCGAGAACAAAAAATTTGTTAAAAAAAAAAAACAAAAGAAAAAAATATAGAAATAAAGAAAAGAAAAAGAAAGAGTTAGTAAAATCGTCTTGAAAAGTTTTATCCGTTGAAAACACAAGACCTTCATCATCTTCTTCTACTACTTCTTCATCTTCTTCTTTTTCTTTTTCTTCTTCTTCTTCTTTTGGAAGTTGGTTCGAGTAAAGTCTTTGGCGACATGAAGAAAATAACCGACAGGTTTTCGTGGTTCATTTACTCCACGAATGGAATACTCGGTATAAATTAATAACGTTGCTTAATGATGCGCGAAAATTCACGTGGCACTGGCAGTTTTCAAAGGCAAACAAACTTTTAATTACACCTACCTACCTACCTACCTACCTACCTACCTACCTACCTACCTACCTACCTACCTGACGTATACGTCATTTTGTTAAAGGATTAAATTTCAGACGATCTAGGCCGACTGTTGTAAGTGTATATATGCAAAATTCAACTTGTACATTTCAACTGGTGCACAAACCTTGTATACAATTTGACTTGTCATTTCTTTTCTATATATATATGTTCTATCTGTTTTCTATTTTTTTTTATTTTTCATTTTCTTTATTTCATTTTATTTTATTTTATTTAAATTTCTTCTCTTCTTGTTTCTCTTTTTCTTCTTCTTTTTTTTTTTTTTCCTTCGATCTATGCCATTATTTTAACTTCATGTGTGCAACTTGAGTTTCTTGAAAGTACCTACCGACACCAAATTATCTTCTATCAGATTATCTCGCATTTTAAGCTTATACGACGATCGATATTGCACCAACCGAGAATTTAATTATACCTCCGAGCAGAATTCTACTAGCTAGAAAGAGAAATATGTCTTACGAGAAATATATTGGAAAAAATCGAAAATTTATCCAGATTCCTATTATCTATCATACATACTTACATGCATAAATACATACATACATATATATATAAAAACATGCTATAGTTTCTTATAAAATAAGAAATATAGTAAATAAAAAAAATAATCATTCAATTAGTTGTTTTTCGTCTTCACAAAATAAAATATAATAAAATATATTATATTAATATATAAATATATATTATTATTAAAAAAAAATAATATATAATAAATAAAATTAGAACATATTGTTTGATCGATTAATGATCGAGGTATAAATAAAAAAAAATATTATTATACATTTAGTGTTTGGAAGAACTATGTATTTTTAAAATTATATAATTTTTATATTTTATAGTTACTAAAGAAGTCCTAGTAAAAGGACGAGATGTTCAACAGGATTAAAACAACAACTTATTTTCTTCTACCTGTCCAACTTCCCTATGATACGAAGTTTATAACAAAAAAAATAAATACATACTTTTTAATCATTAAAAACAACATAGTAACTAGCAATTAATAAATTTTCACATACACATCAACATATAAATATATATATAGTGTACACAATGTTACACATTTATTTTCCATGGGATATCACAAAGGATAGTGTAGTAGGACACGAAAGACACTATTTATACTTAACTCGAGATTCCCGGAGAGCAAGTAGCAAGGCATATCCTCTTTTATGTAATATCAGTCAGCGGGTAGATTGTAGTAGGAGAGAAGTCGGTCTTTAGGGAGTGGAAGAGGGTTATAACAAAAGCAGGGAAAGCATAGGAGCACATGGTAAACATCGCACAAGGTACTAACACACAATACTACTACCACCATCAGACACGATAGCTTGATACAAAGGGAGTAAGCCTTCATCTATAGGTATTCTGATATCCAATCCAGTATGGAATCTCGAGCACATCTCTCTCTCTCTCTCTCTCTCACTCACTTTCACATACCCACACTCACTAACTCTCATGATTGCATGTATACGACACATATGAGAGGAATATTCGCACTTCTACATACATATTGCGTAAAGGAGGAGTCTCTGATGGCATAGTGGCAGGGAAAGTCCTTTAAACATAAACCACCATGTGCGACCTTAACTCAAATACTGGTCCTGGCTTACGTCGATGATATTTGACTTAGACGAGTATATTACATAGTGAATACTTAAAACCTCAAGTTCAATTCGTGGAGAAGTTAGTCCGGTAAAATACAAATACAGGAGTAGTAGTTCATACTGTTTAAACCAAATGAGAGAAGGGGGAAGATGAGGAGGTTCATATTGATATGTATGAACATACTCGAAATTTCTTTCCAATAAATCTAATAATTTTTTATTCATATTTGATAATTCATAAAAAGAGAAGAATGATGACTAAGGGGGAAGGGGTGGTTACATTTATCGAAAGAATGGTTTCTCGGTCGTCTAATGTTCTGTTTATACGCGTAAACATATCTCACTCCTTGAATTTGTAAGTTCGTTGAACTTCGTGTACGTTCGGTGTTGGTCGAATTTATTGCGTAGCTGTTTTCATGTCAGTCGTCTTTCAACTTCAGGAGATGTTAGAAGGATATTAGGTAAGTGTCAAATTTATTTTGCGTATCCGTCTACGTGTCTTACTGCGTGATGTGTAAATGATATGCATATGTGCGCGAGTATGTGTGTGTTTATGTATGTATGTATGTATGTATTCAATTTATTTCGTTAACGACAAAGGACATTAAACAACGGTAAATCTTTCTTATTAATATTTATCATTATGACAGGTATTAATTAATTATCGACGTGGAAACTACGTTTAATGGCCATGAACATTCGATTTTCGTACATCGACTGGTGGTACTCGCCAATGATCAAAAATTATTTTCACGATAATGGAAACGAATTTAATGCGATAATATTTGTTTCTATTTATATATATACTATTCCTATCTTAATTTCCGATTAATTATTATGGTCCTTATACAGAGTGTTCAACAAAAAAATAACAATTCAATATTTAAATGGTAAGACCGAACGTGTATTCCGTGCTTTTGAACAACACTAGACACTTGCATTAATTAATTAACAATTATTTTATTATTTTAATGTGCACTCTACTTATATTAGAATAGTTATTATATACATATAATTATTATATAAAGAGAAATATATATTAAAATGGAAAAGAGAAATCGATAAACATATCAAAATATTATTCCTATTTTCATGTCGTTAACATTTGCATATACATTTTGTTTTTTTTTTTAATTATATTTCTTTATTTATTTTTCAATATTCCTTCATGCTCGATCACTTTTTACATTACACATGTGCTCGTTTAAATCGTTACATCGAAAGTAATAGGATATTTCCACGTTTGTTTGCACGCACGAACGAACGCAATGCAAACGCATGCTATTTATTCGTACGTTTGTACATATATGCATACATACATATACGCGTAGCATACGAGATATCGTTTGTTTGTTCATACAGGAGGATATGTATATATCGATTCGATGCACGATGCATTATATGTTACACCGTATGTACTTGACTCACTGCTTGTTTGAATATTGACGAAATTCTCACGTGTTTGTTTATTTTTTTTTTTTTTATCTTCCTCTCCGTCCCCTCGAATAAAATATTTTGTACATTTTTTTTTGTTTTTTACATATACACACACATTTCTATAATATTTTTATTATCATTAATTATATTATTTTTATATAAAAATTATACGGTACAATGTTTTATATTTTGAATTGTTTTTTGTTTTTTTATTTCAATTTTTTTTTTTTTTTACTGTCTGCATTGTTCACTTAAACTTAACTTTAAAATCGACAAGCCCTTATTTACTTATTTTTCTCACTCTCTCTCTCTCTCTCTCTCTCTCTTTATTTTTTTATTTTATTTCTATCGGTTTATTTTGAAATATTCGAGTGGATTTTATTTTTTTTTTTTTTTAAGAAGTTTGAACTCACCTTATTTCGATGGAAACAACGAGGAATCGTAGAAAAGTTTTGTTCACGATGTTCTTACGTCGCTTCAACGCCTCGTAACGATCGATTTCGGTTGTGTTTCGATAACGAGAGAGAAAGAGAAAGAGAAAGAGAGAGAGACAGAGAGAGTTAACTCTGTTGATAGTAGATAGAAAAACAAGCTTTTTCCGAATAAGAAATATCCTGCATTTAACGAGATACGAGGATTTTAACAATACCTTTTACTTTCAATAATTGGATACTTTCGTTGTTATATTGAAAAAAACAAGATCAAAAATGATATACATATATCTAATTAAAAGTATCGGAGGAAAAAAAAATATTAAAAAGTAAAATCTTCGAGAAAATAAATGAATAAAGTTTAATGAACTTTAATAGAATGGGAAGTTCATTGATCTCTGATCCTTCGTCCGTTTTTTTTTTCCTACAACACGTACAACTCTTATCTTTCTCTCTATCTCTCTCCAAATTTTTATCGATAATGAAAAAGAAAGAGATGGAAAAGAGAACAAAATCGAAAATTTTGTTTCATTCAATTAAATTCTCTTATTATGAAAGAATAAAAATAGAATTATCGAATCGAGTTATTATAAGCTTTTATTAAAAATAATTATAAATATCGATAAAAATATTAATCAAAATTCCTATCATTGGATAAGAAAATGAATCAAATTAAATTTACTTTTTCTAATATAAATTTAGTATTATAGTAAATTTATATAAGCATATATATATTATATATTTATATATTAAGTATAAGTAAATTGAGTATTTAGTTTATAAAGTTAGTAATAAAAAAAAAAAAAAAAAAAAAATAAAAGAAAAAGGTTCGATGAACTTTTGCAGGAAGGGGTCATTGACCGATCGATAAATGTCCTACGTCCTTTTCCCTGAAACACACATATATACACACACACATACATATATATACACATATCACACAAATATTCTATCCTTCTCTCTGAGAATTTTCGTTGAATGAAAAGAGAGAGAGAGAGAGAGAGAGAAAGAAAAAAGAATGGAAGAGGGATTGATCGAAAAGTTTCTCTCTTTCTTTTTATTTTCTGTCTGTCTCTCTCTTTTCTCTCTCTCTCTCTCTCTCTCTCTCTATTTCTTTCTCTTTTATTCGGTACTCGAGATCACACGATAAATATTCGTAGGAATATGTCGAGGGTGGCACCAGCTCGTCTCTGCCTTTCGTTTTCACGATTTATCGTTCGATACACCCTCCCCCTCTCCCCTCCCCCCACCACACTGACAAACGATATCGACAAGCTCGTCTTCGAGAGTATTATCGGTGAAACGATCTCCAGCTAGGAAAAATCTTTCCTCGTTGCGTTTTCTTTTACTACGACGACTATGACTACGACGACTACGAAAACTACGACGACTACTATGACGACGACACAACATTCGCACTGATTTCTCGTTACTCCACTTCTCTTTACGTTTTCTTTTCCTTTTCTTTTCTTTTTTTTTTCTTTTCCAATACTACTTTATATCTCTTTATTTTTCTCTCTTTCTTTCTCTCCATGTTTTTTTTTTCTATTCTTTCTTAAAAAACCTAGAGGACAAATCGATCGAGCTTATCAGTTATCTCAAACTAGGATTATCTTTTACCAGGCAATCTTAAAAAGTTTTTATTACACATATATGTTATATGATTATGTAATGTTGTTATATTATAAATTAGAAGTATATACAAAATATTATACTAATTATTATTATTTTCGAGTTTTCATAGTGTATTAGATATATGTACATATGTTTATGCGTGTAATAATATACGTAATACACGTGTTTTATGAAATATCAGCTGATTTTTGAGATTTGATTTATTAGATTATAAATTAATTTTATTTGATAATATTTATTAATATAATTTTTATAATTTAATTTAAAATTATAAAATTTTTTTATGATAAACTATCAAATTATATAAAAAATAGATTAATTAAAATGAAATATTAATAAATAACATAACATATAGGAAATAGAAATATAAGAAAATTTATACATATAAAAATAAATGAATTAAAATGAAATATTAATAAATAAAATATTACATATATATGAAATAATAGTTTAAATATTTGTTCTTATCGATAATTATTATTATTACAAGTAAATAGAATTTAAATGGGGTAAGCGTTACAGGACACACACCAAACGAATTTTCTAATTGTTTTTATTTTCTCACATATATATAGAGAGAGAGAATTGCAATTATGTGCTCTGCGGTTAACCGATTGGATTTGACCAATACCGTTGCGTTTAACTATAGAACAGTCGCTGAAGCTGATTCGGATGCCTAAAGCGGTATTCGATAACACCAGGATAATGTAGGACGAAGGACGTTGATTCGCTTCAATATAGCGAATTTAGCATTCCGTAGCTAAACCGCATGCTTTTCAATACGTTCATCGTACGAAATCATTGAATTTAATTCTTACAGAGCACCTTTTTTTTTTCCTTTTTTCTTTTTTTTTTTCCTTGTCGATAATTTATCAAGTAATTAAATTTTCTTTTTATGCTATCTATGAGCTTTGAGAACTATTCACTAATGACAGAATTATTGATTTTATTAATTATAGATGATAATCCAGTCTCTTTGATATTTTTTAATTAAATGTCTTCTTTTCATAAAAAAATTGTCAGATCTCAATAGTGATTTAAAATTTTGTTTTTAAATTGTAATTATATACGAGAAAAAAAATTATGTAATGGCAGTCAGGACGTACTTAGTTGAAATTTCAAGAGCAACAAAATATTTTACAATTGCTAAATATTTTTTAATATCAAACCAAAGAAACATATTAGGTTTATTTTTATATAGTATTAATTTAAAAAAAAAATAGATCAATTTTATATTATTCCTATACTATTTAATCGATCATAAAATAAATACTTACTTTACATTAAAAATGTTTTTAAAAATATTTTCTAACAATTTAAATGATAATCATACAAATTCGACAATAAATGATTTTTATCCTAAACAACAAAAAAAGAAGGATATTAAATTCTTTTTTTACACGAATAATCCTAAAAAAGGGGAACTAAACATTTACAAGTGTCAATCTTGTAAACATGGGAGTGTATTCTGTAGGATCTAGTATACTAGAATCAGGATACTTGATAGGTGCACGTGACCTTCTCGATGAATGCAACCAAGACTGAGAAGATTTATGGGCAACGTGCCAGCACGTGAAGACCATAAACTTCCGTATTCCGATATGGTGTAACGGCTGTGGGCAAACGCTGCTACCCCCGTACCCATGCACAGGATATCAATTCGAACATTACCCCTCAACCAATGTGCTTTCGTGCCGAGGATACTACTATTCGTCGCATCAACAAAATATAAAAAAAAAAAAAAAATAAAAAAATAAAAAAAGAAACAAAACTAAAAGAAAAGAAAGTTAAGGTTCGATATTACGAAAAATATTTTCAGTTAATTATTGAGAAGACTATGCACGCAATATTTTATAATTATAAGAAATAAATATTAGTTTATATTTGAAACAAATAATATATATATATAAAATAAACCTTATTCTCTCTCTTTATAACCTAATATCTTTTTTTAGTACGAAATTAAATTCACTATTTTTTGTAATTGAAAATAAAATTGTTAAAAATCTTATGATCGATTAAATAATAATAATAAGTAAAAATAATTATTACAATATAATTAAATTTATTTATCATTCAACTTAATGTAATATCAATTCGTATAATTTTTTATTTCCGTTTCTCTTTGTATAATAATATGAATATTTTTTTATATTTTTTATATAAATTTTTTATAATATATAAATAATTAATTATATATATATATAATTATAGTTATTTTATTATATATTTTAATATGTATTAAAATATGTAAATTATACTTATATTATTACTAGTTATTTATAATTATATAAATATAAATTTTTGATATTTTTTTTATATATGAATAATTTTTTATATCATTTTTCAACCTAACATATTTTTTTTTTACTTTTTTTTTTCAAAAAAATATTAACTTTCACGATATGGATGTAAAAATGAACGAGGATTAGTTCTAAAGAAGAACTCGAAAATCTTTCAAATCGGGGAGAGAAGTATGAAAAAAAAAAATGAAAAAAAAGATGAGTGGTAGAACAGGACTTAGCAAACTGGCTCGAAAGCTACGAGATATCTACTTTTTTTTCGAGGGCACATGGATTTTACTTTTTTCCCACTCTTTCTTTCTTTCTTTCTTTCTTTCTTTCTTTCTTCTTCTTCCTCTTCTTACTTACATACATACTTCATTCACTATCTTCATATTTCGCATATCTAAAGTTTCTACTTCCAAGCAAGAAGGAAAATTATTTTTTCCCCTGTAGATCCAACCCTCTTCCCTATCCCCTTCCCACCCCCACCAACTCGTTGAAGAAGAAGAACGTATTGTTATGACAGGAATAAAAAACTGAGAATAATGCTTTGTACCGTATCCGGTATATTTTCTAATACATATACACGCACGTATACTTTTTATCAGACTTATTTTACGCATACATGGATTACACTATAGAAAAATCTGTAAAACGTAACTCATCCTAATTCGCAATGAAATTTGTTTCTTTTTTTCGTGAAAAAAAAAAATATTATTTTACATAGCAGATACTCTACTGTTCATATTAATTAGATATTTAATTAAAAATTTTGCATTTCTGCTTAATTTTTCTTGTTTTTTCTTCTCTTTTTTTTTTTGGAAGAGTAAGGGAAGGAAAAGGAAAGGGATGTATATTTGTATTTTATTTTTAATCCCGTTAATTAAAATTATTGTCTATGTGTCGACGAATTTTTTTTTTTTATATCTTCGTACGAAGTGATATCAAATGTTTTTCTTGAAAACACTTGGCAACACTTGGGAACGTAAAAGAACAAAAAAATTATTTTTATTTAAATATACATACAAATATGTGAGACTGTATATATGTCATATAAAAGAGAAAGAGAGAGAGAGATAAACAAAAAAAGAAGAAGATAGAAAATAAAATGAAAATAAAATTGAGTTACTAGTAGCAAGAAAAACACAAATGATGTTAAAAAAAAAAAAAAAACTTCTGTCAATTTTTGTATTTTTAACTACTTTTTCCTAGTTTCAACATAAAGTAGAGATATAGTTATATACTATGTATACTGTACAGAATATACCTAAATACATATAGGAACATAACATACATAGTAATAGTAGTAGTAGTAGTTGTACATAGCTTTAAAAACGAACGAGATGTGAATGTGAATTATTAACGTGACGTTATATCTTTCATCGAATTTCCTCTTTTATCTCGTTAGTTAACTCTGGTCGCGGATCGTTCGTTAATATTTTCGATTCTTTTTTTCATGATGAATATTTTCCCTTTTTTTTCTCTTTCTTTCTTTATTTTTCATTTCCATTTTCATTATATTTTTCTTTTTTTTTTTTTTGACAAAGAGAAAATATATACAAGAATTGATTATATAATAATAATAATAATAATAATGATAATAATGATGATAATCGTTTTTGATAAGCCAATCAGATATCGGAATAATTTTATTATTCCTCTTTTCTGCATTTCAATGTTACCACGAGTATTAATAATATGTTTTTTTTATTTTTCTTTTCGGATTAAATTCAATTGGTTTTTTTTTTAAATATTTCTTTTTACAGGTCATTTTGTTTTTGTAAAAAATAAAAAAATAAAAATGGTTAGTATTAATGATTATTTTCTGACAGATTTAACACGTTCTATGCCAAATCCTTTTTACCTGACTTGTCATTCAGGCTATTTAATTTTGCTTTAACAAAATCAATCATTACATATAATTATTAATTATTGTACATATACCAATTAAACAAACTTATGTGCTTTGTTCTATACTGCACTTTGCATAATAAATTAATATTTTAATAGGAATATTTTTGTAAAGAATTAAATTTGTTATAAACATAGATAAATAAATATGTCTAATGGTAAATGTACCACCGGTGGTACACGTGACAGGGTACGTGTTAAATAGAAATGAGTATTCATATGTAATACATACTACTAAAAAGTATTGACAAAATTTTGATCAAATAAAAATCAACTTTAAATAGAAAAAAAAATAATATTTTAATAAAAACCATTCGACTTTGGTTACTCAATACACAGATTTAAAAAAAAAAAAAAAACAAAATTCATATGAACTAACATACTTTTTATTTCTATTAGTACGTTGCTTTTTTACCAGCCATTAAAATCCATAGAAAGCGGGAAACCGTGAAATAAAGTATATATATAATGTGTGTATGTATAGGTATGCAGAAGAAAAAAAAAAGTAAAAAAAGTCAAAAAAGAAAGAAAAAGAAAATGGAAAGTAAATGAGAGTGTAAAAGAGAGGAGAACATTTTCTTCTCTGTTATACTTACCGTCGTCGTCGTCATAGTTCATTCCTCAATGCAAACGAACGAATCTCAGAGTAGGTTCGTAAAGCAACGTATGAAATAAGGTCGACGCTCGACGGTCCACTTGTACGGCGCTTGTTTCCTAAGTTTATTAACGTGTAGCCGGTCTAATTAACTCTCTCAGCTGCTTTCACATTATGTTTCTCTCTTTCTCTCTTTGTCTCTCTCCCTCTTTCTCTCCCTTTCTCTTATACTTTCTTTTCTTTCTTTCTTTCTTTATCATTCTATCTATCCTATTCTCTCTTACTTTCTTGAATTTTTTTTTATCTTCTTGTTTTTCTTCTCTGTCTTTCCTATATGTCTCTTATTCTTTATCTTTTCTCTCACTCTTTCTATATCTTACTCATACTCATTCCTACATATATCTCTTTTTTTTTTTTTAATTTTTTTTTTTTTTCTGCAGTAGTAGTACTACTTGGATTATTCCTGTAGGGATTTATGTAAAAGAGGCTTTGGATTTTTATTTTGTTGTTGTTGTTGTACGAAGAAATAGAAAGAGAAGAAAAATACCCAAAGCAGCGTATAGAAGAAAGTGTGAGGGGTGGGAGGTGTTTTGTAAAATTTAAAAATAAAATTGACGTAGAAGTGACGAACCAACGAAGAATTGTTAATTTTATTTTTTTTTATTTATTTTTTTTTTTTTTCGTATGAAATAATAGCAAAAGAAAAAAAAATACCCAAATCAGCTTATAGGAGAAAGGTTGAAGGGTGTCTTATAAAATTACAAAATAAAATTGTCGTAAAAGTGACGAACCAACGAAGAAATGCTAATTTTATTTTTTTATTTTTTTGTGTGTGTAAAAAAAATAGAAAGAGAAGAAAAATATTCAAATCAGCGTATAGAGGTGGAAGTAGGAAGTGGCTTGTAAAATTTAGAAAGAAAATTGGCGTAAAAGTGACCAACCAACGAAAAATTACTCACAGATAAAGATATATATATATATTTAAAAATAGAGAGAGAGAGAGAGAGAAAGAGAGAGAGACAAAGAAAGATGAAGAAACAAAGTACGAGTTACGTCTCGATGAAAGAAATTTGCTGCTCTGCTGCTATTGGCGTTAATGAAATTCCAGAAACTCTGCTTTGCACCCTAAGGCACCAAGTTTTTTCATTAAAAACATTCAAACTGTTTCAGTGACAATCTGCAAGAATTGTAATATTTCAATCTTTGTCTTTCTTTGACCGTTTCTTTCTTACTTTTTAATTTTGTTAAACTTTGTAAAAATAAGTTATGCATATCTTTCGTGAAAAAATATTACTTTAAATATTACAGATAAATGATTTATTTTCTTACTTTATTATTTATTTCTTATCATTGTCGAATTTCAAGATAGTTCAAATATAATTTGATGTATATATATATTTTTTTAAACAGTTTAACAGTACTTTAAAATATTTACAAAGAATTATTATAATATCTTTGTTAATTATATATATTTTCAATCGTGTTTCTAATTATTCTATAATACAATTATTTTATAATATAATTATTTATTTTTGATAACACAATTATCGAATATTAATAAATGAAAGTTAAAAAGATCAACCGTTGAAATTATTTTAATTTCCATTAAATAATATTGAATAATTAAATGAAATTTAAAATCTGTGATTAAACTTATGAAAAAAGGTTTGACTTAGAATAACGTGTATTAATTTAAAAATAAATAAATAAATAAATGTTTTAATTAATGTGTGACAATTAGTTTTAAATGTTAGAAATGAAGTATTTTTTCAATCAAATAAAATTGATTGATATTCATTTATTACCACATTTTCAAAGTTTAGAAACTACTTAGACAATATAGGATATTTCAGAATTAGAATCAACGATTTTCATGGCTTAAAGCAGGAATATAATTTATCGTTTGAACTAACAGTATGTTTGTATGGCTTGGTTGAACGTTTACTTGCTTGCTTGGTTGCTTAGTTGCTTAGTTGCTTAGTTGAACGTTTACTTCTATTCCTACACGAACGTTATAGTAATTATTTAATGGCGTTGAGGACACCGACGCTTAATCTACTTTCAAAATTATAACCAACGTTATGATATGTGAAAAGCACGCTCCTGTGAAACTACGAGTTTCAATCTTTCGTGATTGATATATTATCTCGTGTTGGATAGAACAATTGTAAATGATGATAAATAATTATACAAAATGGTACGTGACTAAAGAAATATTAATTTCATCTTACTGAAAAATTTGTTTTAGTTTTTTGACGATACTTTTTGACGTTTAAATTTAGATATTCGATAAAAAAGAAGAATTTTTGTATAATATTTTACAAACATATTACGATTTTGTAAATACATCACATGTAATCGTTCAAAAATATTTTTAATTAATATGTAAATTAAAAATTCGAATTTTTTTTTAAATAGAATTAAAATTTACAAATAGGATATTTGTATGTAATTTAAATTATAAATTTTTATGCAGTAGCAAAAGTAGATTTATTTGTTATAAGAACATTTATTAGTAAAATATTATACAATTTTTATTATTTTATTTTCATCAACAAACTAATATTTTTGTATCAAATTGTTCTTTCATTTAAGAGAAAAAAATTTAAGAGAAAGAAATTTGCTATAATTAGCAAATGATTTTAAACTTAGGTTAGAATTGTTTTTTTTTTTTTTTTAAATTAAACGAATAATCTTTACTACTATTAAGAATAATATTTCAGGTTTAACTTGTTTGTTATAAAATCGAAAAGAACAACTAGTAGTACTAGTAGTACTAGTAGTGCTAGTAGTAGTAGTAGTAGTCTCGTGCCGTTTCGATGATGAAAAAATATGGATGACGTTAGATGTTACGAAAGTATGAATATAAATATTCAGCTTATAATGGGAAAACATCGTTACCCGGGGTGGGCATTTTGCTTATAGTACAATTTAGTTTTACTGTTAAAATATACAACTAGCCCTCTACCCTCCCCTATACCCCTTTATACGTGTGAGTCTGTCATGTGCGATGAAAATAAATTTTTAAACGATAGTCCCGAGTAATATTGTAGACAAGAAATTTACGATGAACGACGATGAGCTAACGTAAAATTTGTAGTCCAGGTAAACTAGGTGTTTTAGAAAGTAGAAAGTTAGGTGTTACCAAAAAGCAAAAGATAAAGTCATTTGCTACCCCTTCAAATAAAAATTTGTCATGGTCAAGTGGATACTTTTCGTGTGTTATAGTTTGGTACTTGAACTATTTAAATATATGCATAACTCTATTGTGTATTTTTAATTTATTTAATATTTATTTTTTTTATATTATTATTAAATTATATATTTAATATTATTGCATTATATAATATTAAATATTAATATTATAGCATGATTTTATAATGTATATTTAATTTAATTAATTTATTTATTGTTTTATATTTATTTTTTATATTATTATTAAGTTATATATTTTTAATATTAAATTAAAATTTAATATTTAATATAAATAAAATTATATTATATTTTATTTTTCACGACTGGTAGGATTCGAACCCATGATACTAGAATTTCAAGTCGGTAAATCTAGCACCGCATAACTAATGTAAGCTATAATTCTTTTATATTAAATTATATAATATAAAAAAATATTTAATATTAATATTATATATAATTATTTAATAAAGAATTTTTTTATCATCATTGTAAATACTAACTATTATTATTTTTTATCATAAAAACTTATTCAATTAATATCACTTTTATTTTTTATTTTTATTTTTTATTTTTTATTGGAAGTACTTACAAATTGGTAAAGTTTTAACATAAAAAGAAAAGTATTCTACACTCGTATAATATTTTCCTAGTGTATTATATATTTTTTTTAATTGGAAATTTAATTAAACTAAAAGAAACGTAAAAGAGAGAAAAAAATGACAAATAAAAAAAAAAAAACACAAAAAAAGAGAAGAAAAAAAAGAAAGATTTCACAATTCGATATGAAATCGTTCGAAACGATTTTAGATGAGAAGGAGGAGATCGTAGTACATCGGTGCACATACCCAGAAGTATAGTAGAGTGCAAAGAGCGAAAAGGAAAGGGTGGACGGAGGGATGGTTGAATTCGTATCTCGCAAAATGGAACGCGAGTTCGGCACAGTGGTAGTTCTCTCTATGTTTGGCAGAAACCCAATTAAAGCTTTTGATTAGTCCGTTGCTGGAACTTGAGCACCCGAGTACCACCAACCACTCTCTCTCTCTCTCTCTCTCTCTCTCTCTCTCTCTCTCTCTCTTTCCTTTCTCTCATTGGTTCGTCCTATCGTCTACTCGTACTATACACTCATCGCGTAGTTTCGGGGCTACGTACCCATCGACCACACTACTACTGTATGTTGGTCGTTAAGTATACGAGAGTATCACGGAAATACGTCAAGTCATGTTGGCTTTCCACAAATTTCACCTAAGTTTTGTCGCCCCTTTAAGTTAAGTCACCCCAACTCCTTTCCTCGTTTTGGTGACCTCTCATAGGTGTCAAGTTTTCTCTCTCTCTCTCTCTCTCTTACTCACTCTCTTTACTACCATCTTCTTGTAATACCTTCCTTGTATCCTTTGAAACTTATTCTCTTCTCTTTTCTCTCTCTCTCTCTCTCTTTTATGCTCGTTAGCACGTATCAAGCACATACTTAGAAAGTTTTCTAACTTTTCGACTACCACAACTTTCTGACCTTTTTCCATGCCACGACCCATACATTTATCGTCTGGTTATTACGTGAGATAATGTCCTGATACTCTGGTTTTTTTTTTTCTACGCTAAATTCCATTTATGAATTTATATATTTTCATTATCTCTTATTTTTACATGAAATTGTGAATTAAGATTTGAAAAAATAATTAGAGATGGATTTAGGATGTATTTTGTGGAAATTACATGTTCTTGATTGAAATTATATTAATTGTAATAATATTTAAGATAATTAATTAAAGTAAATAAGGTATTCAAGTATTTAATTAAATAATTGTGTAAAATATTATTAAATTTAATATTATTTTAATAATACCAGTATATTATATATTATTATATTATTTATTGTTATATTTAATTATAATATTATTTTCGTTTCTTCTTCTAAATTCTAAAAAAAGAGAAAATCTTGTTAAAACGTTTAAGATAAATACTTTTGCAAAAAATAGTTTTTTTTTTAAATAAAAATCGTTTATTTATTAAATAAAAAATCATTTTTACATCTAATATCATTTTAAACAAGAAAAAAAATAAATTTTGACTAATCAAAAATATTTGTGACTTTTATAGAAAAATAAATAATTAAAAATTGCATAAAAATGTTCGTCAAAAAGTAAAGTAAACCTAAAAAAAAAAAAAAAACAAACAACAAGTTCTAAATGAGAGAATGGACCTTTAAAAAAAATGTTTTTTAACCAATTTTCTCGAGTATCTACATTATTTTACTTCTTTGACCTCGTATATCAAATTTACACTCGCGTTTGCTTCGTCAAGTTCTTCTATTTAACCCTCGTTTACGTAGAACGAATTAATAAAAGGAAAAACAAAAACAAAAAAGAGTCTTTTATTACTAGCCATGTAATTTACACCTACGTATATCTATTAAAACCAATGAGGTTGAAATCTGTGGTATGATAAAAAAAGGGTTGACAGGGGATTAAAAAAGAAAAGAAAAGAAAAGACAAGTATGGATAGTTTTTTGTGGAAGATATCTAAGGGTTTAAAAAAATTGTCACGCTTGGTAAACAATCGTGTGATCGATAATACAACGATGCATTTAAAATACTGTGAACTTTTATATAAAGTTTAAACATTACATTCTTATATGAAAAGAAATTAAAAAAACAAAACAAAGTATTAATCTTACATTTTCATTAATTCATAAATGTTAAAGTAAAGTGTAAAAGTTCAGCACAGATAATAAGATCGTAAAGTTATCATAACATATGTCAGTATAAAATAACTATTTTCTAATCTAAATCTAATCAAAACTTTTATAAAGTTTAAACATTACATACTTAAAATGTAAAAAAAAAAAAAAATTAAAAAAAAAAAAGAAACTATTAACCTTTTATTTGCATTAATTAATAAATGTTAAAGTAAAGTGTAAAAGTTCAGCACAAATAATAAGATCGTAAAGTTATCACAACATATTAAAATATAAAATAACTATTTTCTAAAACTTTTCATTAACAATTTATTATTAACAACAAAACAGAAGAAACTTCTAACAAAATTGAAACGTGACACTTTTGTTTTTACTCAAAACACTTAGAAAACGTTCTACGTGATAAGTGATAAGTGACGTTTAAAAGTTTTAAGGATTATTAAAGCTTACGAGAATGCAAATGAGTGTGTTAAGGAATGAAATGGAAGATGACAGTGAACAACAACTCGTGACAGTTGTCACGAGTAGGAAGGTTGTTGTTTAAAATGCGAACGAATTTGGAAATGGTTTTAGAAAGATGACGAATAAAAAGAAATAGAAAATAAAATAGAAGAGATCAGAATTTCTCATGGGATGACAAGAGTGAGATAAAAGTGTAAAGTAGAAAAGATACAGGTGGAAAAAAGTCGGTAGGGGGAGGTGGTGGTGGTGGAGGGGAAAGGATTCTGTTTACAGCACGATCAAAGTTAGCTTGTAGGCGGTGGTTTATATTTTTCGCGGATCAATGAAACTTCATCTCACCTTTTTCACGAATCAAACTCGAACTGCACGTAGTTTTCTTCACTGTTTTAATTATCTGGTTATTTTTTATCTATCTATCTATCTATCTATCTATCTTTTTAATTTCAGGGATATTTTCTATCTTTAAAATAAAAAGTATTATAATTGTTTAATGAAAATAAATGAGAAAGGGTGGATTATGTGAAAAATGTTTGAATAAAACGTACGCAAAAGATAGCAAATTTGAAGGATGAAAAAGGAACTAAAAGATAAGAAAAAAATTAATGAAGAAAATAAATTTAAAAATGAATATAAAATTATCTGTGTTTGATTTTCACTTTTTATTATTTATTTTTTTTTTTAATAGATTCTCAGTCAGTTTAAGCGCACACTAAAAAGGTGCGCGAGCGCAATAAACTTCCGCTTAGGTGCTTTAGCACGAGTCCACCCCCACTTTCATCCCAAGCAAACAAGAAGAGTTTGTATACGTGAACGAACACTCGTTCACACGTATACATATATACACAGACATATACTTATGCAAAAAGCTATATTCTAACACATGTCCCTTTCACTCGAGATCTCACATTCTCGCAGTTACTCTCAACTATGACTTTGTCATTTATGCCGACAACTGTTTCACCATCATGACACAACTACTTATTTTCTTTCTCTCTTTCTTTCTCTGTTTCTACTGTTTAGAATTTTTTATTTTTAATAAAAAATGTTTCACACACACTGAGTAGAAAAATTATCCCATTCAATTTAATCGTTGAATATATGTTTTGTATAATTTTGTTTGTTTGTACGGAAAATTAATTGTCTGTGTAGACAGACGAAATAAATTATATTAAAAATATTTTAAAAATGAAATTAATTTTTCTGCATATTATTATTTATTAAATTCATTAAATAAATAGTACTGAAAATAATCCAAATTTAATTTGAATAAAAATTGTCTTATTTAAATGAAGTATTTCTTTTCCAAAAAGAAAAAAAAATTCCTGTCAATTAATATATTGTTATGTTTAGAAATACATTTAATTTATTTATTAAGTAAAAATGAAAAATTTATTGTAATAAATAATATTATTATATTAGAATAATTATATTAAAAAATTTTTAATTTTTATTTTTATATAATTAAAATGCGTATTTCTTTTTAAACAATTTTGTGCATTTCTTTTAGTGAAAATGAAATTAATTGTAATAAATAATATTATTTATTATAATAATTAAATAAATAGTAATGTGAATCACAATTATCTATCTAACTTAATTGAAATAAAAGATTGTCGCATATTATCGTCAAAGTTAATTATTTCTTTCCAAAAAAAGAACAAAAATTCGTGTCAATTAATACATCGATATGTTTATAAATACGAAAAATCATAAAAGAGAGAGAAAATATAATTTTAGGTGAATCCTAATTAGAGGATCGATCGTAAATTCATTAGTTTGATAAATATGTACATTAATTAAAATTTCGATGCAATTGAGAGAGAATGAGAGTGAGAAAGAGAAAATAGTTCGTGAGAGAATATTTTGAAAAGTGATTACATTAGAATATAGAGTCAATTTCAAATCGATGTTTAAAATGAATTGAAAAAAGAAAAAGAAAAAAATATTCGGTAAACACAGTTAGGTGCTCAACATCCTCGATGGATCGTTCAAATAATAGGTGCTTTTATTTGCGTACAATACAATGCCGGTGGTACCATCAAATATTTGACTGATGTTCATTAACCGTATCATGTATAAGGAGAGTAACATATGTCATGATTTTGTACACGTGTTTAGTGTTCGTTAGTAACGAATCACTAAAGTTTGCATATTTTTCTTCAATAAAAAAAAAAAAAAAAGAAAAAAAAATATAAAAACAAAGAAAACAAACGAAATTTCTTGATAATATATCGAATTTCATGTCACATTTTTCATCAAAGAAAGTGTATATGCGGTTCACGTTTTTTCCTCGAACTTTTTCTCCACAGAAAAGAAAAGTTTTTTTTCCCGCGTAAAACTTTCTTCAACCACCAACTCTTTTTAAGCACGTCTCATTAATTATTACCGTCCTTTGCCTTCGCTCGAGCAAATCGTAGAACGCGTTTTACTTTTCTTTTTCTTTTATCCTTTTCTTTCTCATTCCTTTAAGGAATAGAAAACTCAGTCAAAATGGCGTCGTCCAAAGTACAATCAATTACTTTCTACCTGAAAGATCACCAAAAGGGTTTTCTTTTCTTTTTTTTTTTTTTTGGTCATACTCCACTTTTCGTCTCTTTCAAAATTATTGCATTCTTTATGAACATTTTGAATATATTTTATGAATATATCGAATCGTCAGTCGTAATATTTCCGTGTCTTTTTTTTTTTTTTGGTCGGATTTAAGAATAAAATTATCCGAATGAAAGAATATTTCTTTCTTCGTTTTTTTTTTTCGTTTATTTTTCTTCTTCTTCTTCTTTCTTTTTTACACCCTCGTCAAGAAGAAAATAAAAGAAAATATGAGATCGTGTAGATGATGTGTACGATGATGGTGAAAACGTTGTAATGTTAGGACGATAAGTAGAGCGAGATAATTATTGATTTCATTTTATCGGTATTTTAAGGAAAGTCTTCTCCTCCATTTTACCTTCGAATAAACTTATGACGTTTTTTTTTCTTTTTTTTTTTTTTTTGAAATAATCGAAAATAAGATGATCAAATTTGTCGAGAGTTTACATCTATATCTATATCTATATATATATATCTTGTGAATTGATAGATGGTACTTTAAAATCATTTCAATTTTCTCAAACAATCGTAATATCTGATATTCTCGAAAGATTTTCATTAAAACGTTATAACCATAAAGATCATTGTTTAATCTATAGATAAGAACTTTATATTACTGACGATATTTTACAACCAACGAGTTATAACTTTCAAAATTAAATAAATCCCTTTTTAGTTTTATACATACTATATATATATTATTATAGTTAAGATTATATTTCAGTTTTAGTTCTCTAAGCTTTTGTTCTCTTACAACTTTACCTTTAATAATAAACCACGAATTCTAAAAAATAAAATTAAATTAAATTATTAACTTAAAAAGGTGAAATATATAATTAGTATTCAAAATTAAATATTACAAATTAATGTTAATATTTTATATACACACTAGTATTTGTTTTTTTTTTTTTTTCATTTTATTTGATGTCCAATAAAAACAAAAACAATAAAAAAAAAAAAAAACCAAGTAAAACTTGAAACTTAAAAGTGAAATATAATCAGTGTTATCTTTGAATTGATTATTAAAAATTAATGTTAACATTTTACATACACATTCGTGTTTTTTCTTTTTTTTTTTCATGCTATTTGTTGTTGGATAAAAACCACAGAAAAAAAAACATACAAAAGTAGAATTTGAATTAATGAAAGAAAATAAGAGGAAATTGCAGTAAAAAGAAAATCAGATAATAAAATGCATCTACGATTAGAATAGTGTATGTTCTAAATGTAATTTTTATCGATGAAAACATTTTGTCTAAAAAGTCATTCGATTTTGCTTTTAAACGAACTTCATGTTTTTTTTCACGAAATCACGTGAAAATACGTCCATGGAACGGAATAGGAAGTGAACTACTACACAAAGGAAAATGAACAAACGAAACGTTGAGGCATATCGCCTTTAACTTCATTCTTTGTAAGCTGCCAGCAGCAAATCGTACTCATATCCTACGTACGTACGTGTGTATATGTGTATGTGGGTTGATAAAAAAAAAGAAAGAAAAAAAAAAGATTGCAAATAAAAAAGGCAACTATCGTTTCTTTCCAACAAAGATAAAAAAAAAAAAAAAAAAAAAATGAAAAAAAAATATTTTTTACATTTAAAACAAACTTGTTCGGCTTATTATTTGTTTTATTTTATTTTATTTGTGTGTGTGTGTGTAAATTCATCATTGATCGATTAATTAAAATCTCGACGAATGTTCGATTAATTTTACGGAGATTAATTGTTACAGATATTTTATTAAATATAATCCGATAATTCTTTTAGATGATAGATAATATAATACTCGTGGGTAGATATTGTATGAATTTAAATCTGATAAAATTGAATAGGAAAAAAAGTAAAAGATAAATATACGGATGTTACACGAGAGTTATATGAGATAAAAAGTTTTTGGTGCTCTCAATGGAAAGGTTCGTGTAAAAAATAATATTAGTCGTGTGGTATAATAGTGGTGTTGATTTTATTAGAAATGTGAACATATCGAAATCGATATGGTAGAAAAATATCGAAGTTATCGAAATTTCGTTTATCATCGTCATCGTATCCTTCAACAATTCGACAAATATCAAGTTTTTTACTTTTACCTTTTAATTTAAAATGTATTCTCTTTTGTCTATTTTAATATCTCATTGATTTTTTTGACTGGCATTCGAGTAATTGGATAAATTGAAAATAAAACGGGTATATGATGACGATTTGACGTTGCATTGGTTGATAGATAGATTAGATATTGGAAAACTTTCTTCTTTTTTTTTTTTTTTTTTTAGAAACGATGAGCTATTTCAATAAAATATCTACGAATAAAATAAAAGAATTAAATATGTGTAAAAATCTATAATTAGATTTATATTTTGTTATAACAAATCATAGAGCTTTAATATCTTAACTGTTTAATGTTTTGTTGTAATTTGATTAGAATAAATTATTAAATAATATTCAACTCTACGAGTGATAATTCATTTCGAAAAAGGGATCGAGTACATTCGTATGAATTTTGCCCTTAATCATACAAATCAAATTAACAACTAACCCTATTCTATTCATCTTAGTTTTCTATTTTCCAATGAAGAAACAATACTCGTAACACGGGGTGTGTTTAATTCACTATTAAACAGTGGTAGGTGTTCTAATGGTGCTCGAAAACTTACTGATAATTAGATTCAATTGTTAGGATTAAATAATTAGTTCAATGTATGGTATAGGTCTAACTAATATAATCGAAGATGTATATTCTGTAAATGAATTTCAAACAATACAAATATTACGAATTTTAATAATTTACTAAATTACGAAACTAAGTACTAAATTACGAAATTAAATAATAAATATCGAAAAGAGTAATCTTGACAAAAATAAAAAACTGTCTTTTTATTTATAGACGTACAAATTTTAAATTAATATTATATGTTACAAATTTTAAATTAATTTCAAATAATATAAATATTACAAATGTAATAATCTATTTACAACAAATAAATGATATTAACATATACTATATTAAAATTAAATAATAAATATTGAATAGAACTTTCAATAAAAAAGAACTGTCCTTTTATTATATTTATGAACCGAACGTAATAAAACGGCTTTATCTGATTTATTATTATTTATTACCAAAAAAGTAGAACTGAAATGACAGCAAATTAATTGACTCAATCAGTTTGATTTATTTCATCTCTCTTTCTATCATTTTCTTTTTCTTTTCTTTTTCGGTCAATATTACGAAAATTAATCTTCATCGTAGTTACCTATGGAATACCTAGCTTATGTTAATAATTGAAAAGGTTACGATAATGCTACCTACTGTCGGTAATATTTTATCCATCTCATACTAACGTCCGAAAGAATTTATCGCGTCGGCTCGAAGAAATACGAGCGGCTTAACGAATGAATTTTGTAAACGAATAAATATTTCGCAAAGTGTCGGTGCATCGACGTTCATCTCTTAAAAAAGAATCTCAATTTGTATCTTATAAGATGGTTGAGTAGAAAAAAGTGAAGGGAGAAGTGTAGCAAGTGGAAGGGGAAACGGAGGAAGAGGTGGGGGAAGTTGTGGAAGAGTAGGGGGAAGTGGAAAGAAAAACTAAGCAAAAAAAGAAAATAAAAGAAGTAGAAGAATAAAAAATTGAGAAAAAACTTGGCCGAGTTCCTTATTATATGATCTATATAAACGATTTCTCTCTCTCTCTCTCTCTCTCTCTCTCTTACTCTTTTAAAGTATAGATAGGTACAGTTATATACTTACCCTACCTACTTCGAGTTACATAGTGCATTTCATACATCGAGACTTTCAAGAAGGAACCTTCTCGTCCCAGTTTCGTTGGGGCCATTTTCGCGGTACTTAATTCTTACCCGTTAGAACAACCTTGAAACTCGTACTACTTTTAATACTCTCTCTCTCTATCTTTCTCTTATATATTAGCTCGTCGATAGAATACATTGTAGTAAAGCCTATCAATATTTCCTAAAAGTTCTCGACGTGGAATAATAAAATGGTTACATCAAAAAACGTCTTTCTCTATGAGTTTTCTAGCAAAATTTCTATCAAATTGTCATGAAATATTTTTCATCAATTATATTTTATCTATTTTATTTATGTAGATGTATGTAATGTATTAAGTTGTATCAGAGATTAACAGTATTTCATATTTTTGTTTCTAAAGTGTATTTAATTGCTACATTGTTTAGAAGTATTAATATGCAATTGGAATGCATTAATATGCATATCTAAATAATTTCAAATATTAATTATTAGTTACAGTGACGAATTTACGAGAGGGTGTTTCATAAAAATGTTACAGACTCGTATTGAATATATTTCTAAAATGATTTGTCGTGAATTAAATAAAATGAAAATACATTTCTTCCAACATTTCTTCAACAATTTTCTTAACACATATATATATACATTGTATATGACATATAGTATGGAGAATATGAAAGAGTAGATAGGACACGTATCACGCGACTCCGAGTATCTCGTCTTATTTCACTTCATATCTCTCATACAGAAAGAGAGCGAGAGAGAGAGAGAGAAAGAGAGAGATAGAGAGAGACTGTCCAATTTTTACTGGACTGAGAGATACGTATACGTGATCGCAAAACCGAAAATGCTGTGGTGTTCGCGATCGGCGAATTGCACAGGATGGTGAATTTTGTAGGACAATTTGGTAGCTCGGTTACTTCACGTACGAACTTTGGCTTTGGAATACCGAACAGATAAAAGGTACGACGTACAGAGGATAATCTAAGAGAAAGAGAGAGAGAGAGAGAGAGAGAGAGAGAGAGAGAAAGAGAAAGAGAGAATTCAATCTGTATGAAGTTTCTTCTTGTGCAATACCTTCATGATCCTGGATTGGTATCTGACGATATTTCGTTCCTATCTGTATCTCTTTCTAACATCCATTCACACCTTCTTCGATTCCCGTTCTCTTCCATCTCCCTCTCTCTCTCTCTCTCTCTTTCTTTTCTTTTCGATAGTCGCACGTGCTAGGAATTTCATAAAGGATGGACAAAGGTAAGGCCATTATTCTACACGTGAAACGACACAAACGTACTACACACAATCCTGTTGCATTTTATGTTCGATCTCTAAGAAGCTTTTTGCTTTCATTGGTTTAAACCTTGTTCCACGATTTTGTTCGATTCAGTTGAATAGAGAGAGAGAGAGAGAGGGGAGAGTTCTAGCAATTCCTGTTCCTAGGATTATTAGCTTCTGTTAATTTCTCTCTCTCACTCACTCACTCACTCAATCTCTCACTCTCTCACTCTCTAGTTCTTGTTTTAACTATTGCTTTTAAGCAATAAATTAGTAACAGTGTACATTGCAGACAATTTACACATGAAAATATCTATATCGATTTACAATACCAGAGAAAGAGAGAGAGAGAGAGAGAGAGAGATAGGGAATATAATATACCGTAGGATTCACATTGTTTCGCAAATTTCAGTTAAGTTAGTTCAGTTTCGAAATTGTTTTGAGGTATGTACTATTACTAATCGTGTATACCAATCTCTTCATGTATATATAAGCTTCTCGAAACGATTCGAAACACTAATTGTTTGTTAAAGATAATGGCATTCTAAAACATTCCTTACAATTATAAACTAATTCGTTCATATTTTTATTTTATTTATTTTTGATTAAAGTATCAAATTGTTATATGAAATATTTAAAATTTATATATGTTCTTATGATATGCTTTAATATTTTATCATAATTAAAAAAATGAAATTACATTAAAGAAAGAACCACAAAAAATTATATTTCATCAAAGATTTTATCTTGCAATTTTTTTTATCTTGATTTGTTACTTATTGTTAGATACATTTGTAATAATTAAGTATTACTTACATTTATTTAAGGTATTTTCTAGTTAGGTCGTAAAAATATTGCTAGTAATACCAGATTTATCGATTTATCGATTTATCGCGCCAACAACATATCGATATAGTGTCATCCTTTTAGAAAATAAAAAATTGTTCGGTGATTTTTCTTTTATAGTTTCTTTTATCTTTGAAAAGGATTATAAGAGCCTATATAGGATTTAGATCTTACTGATTTGGTGGTGGGAAATGGTAGGAACCCATTAATTGTACTCTGTCTCTTTTTTTTGTGCTTGTGTTTCCGACAGTTTCTACATTTTTCTTATCTCATTCTGACTCGTAATAAGCATTATCATGAGTGTGAACACTTTTAATGGAACACATTGACTCGTATTTTATAAAATTACAAAAATATACCACTACCGATATTAAAACACTCCCTTTCAATTTCATTTCATTTACAATGTTTAATTTTGCAATTAGTTCGTGTTTAATAATTTTTTAAAACTTCTAATTCAAATAATGTTTCATTTATCTTATACGAAATTTTTTTTTAAAGTGAAAACTTTTTTAGAATAGAGAGTGATTTGAAAAAAATGAAACGTGACGGCGATGTAACGGAGCGGCAGGAGGCTATGTAACAGCCATGATATTTAGTAAGAAGAGAAAAAGAGACAAACATATAGGATTGAGCCTGCGAAAGAATGAGACAGAATATAGCTATACAGTATTTCCTATTCTTGGTCTCCTATTTATGCTATGCTTCGTAGTTATCGCTCCTGATTGTGTATGTGTGCGTTTGTGTGCGAATGTATTATTATTTACATTAATGACAAATCTAGGACGCTGAAATAAATTCCTCTCAATACTTTTACCTAAAGCATTAATATTTAAATCAAATAGTCGTTAATCGTACATTAAATCGTTAAGATATTAGTTGAAATGAATACGTTTATTCGCGTAATCCTTATAATTTATAAAGAATACTTAAACAAACATTAAAACACTTGAATCCTTTACTCATAAATAAGCCTTAAAAAGAAATAATAAAATATATATCTTATATAAGTGTTCTTAAAAAAAAAGTGTTTCGAATAACTTTAGGAAAAATGTATTCAAATTATTGATCAAAGAAGAAAAAATCACTATTAAAAACTTTAAAAATATTATCGATATAATAATAATAAAAAATATAAAGCGTTTTCTAATTAAAGAACAATGGATGAAGATGCTCATGCACGTGAAGATAATGAGCTAATACATTATATAGATGATATACTTAAAATGACATATTATGATGAAAGAAATAAAAAAAGATTTTTTGGTACTGGTTAAATAAATTCGAATATTTAGCAAATATATTCAAAGTACCGGACAATAAAATGGTTGAATTATTCCTAGAAATGGTGCATAAAAATATACAAAAAGATATCAAAAAGGAACATCCCAATGTCAACTTCACTGAACAGTCTTACGAAGAGATAATAAACCATTACATTAATTATTTCAATTATTCTCCTGAAATTCTTTCGAGTAGAAAACCTATTAAGAATCAAAATTATTATGAACGAAAAGCAATAGAAGAATATGCTTGTAGCTTACGAAATATGTATAAAAATTGTTTACATTATACTAATCTAGAAATAAAAATTGCCTATTTATTGCATTGTAGATTCCACAATTTAAAAATAAGGAAATATTTAGAAGAAAATACTTCATCATCATTAAGTTTTGGATCACCCCTTAAATTTGCAGTAACTGTTGAAAAAGCTCGTTATATTAATCCAGCCATTTCATTTATTAAAATATACAATCCAGCCAGTAATGTTAGCTTTTCTAAATGGTTAAATAAATTTGAGTACGTATTATATACTATACATGCATCAAATAATGAGATGCTTGAATTTTTTAATCATATGGTGCATGCTGATGTCCATAAATGTGTTAAACAATATTATCCGTCTGTCAACTTCTCTGAACATCCATACAAGGATATAATAAATTACTATCTACGTTATTTTGATCCTTCTAATGAAAATAATGTACACAGAAATCGTTTTATGTGTCGAATTCAATATAAACACGAAACATTAGAAAGTTATAGTGACTGTTTACTAAAATTATCCGATAAGTGTTCTTATACAAGTCAATTAGATGAAAGATTATGCGAACAATTTCTTAACGGAATTCGTGACGATGAAATAAGAAATATTTTAATCAAATTTCGTGGCCTTATGTTCGATGAAACTGTAGAATATGCCATTGCGTTAACTAAATTTAAAAAAAGCTACTAATCTACATCCGGAATTTTCAATGATTAATACTTACGATGCCGTGAAGGAAGGTACATTTTATGATTGGTTAAATAAATTTGAATATGTAGCAGATGTTATCGGCGTAGAATATAGAGGAAGGATCAAATTTTTCAAAGAGATGGTACACAATAATATTAAAGCTCGTGTTGAAAAGTATTTCCATAATGCCAACTTAAATTTAAATTTGTACAATTGGATATTAGGTCATTACATTCGATATTTAAGTTTAACTCCAGAATCGTATTTCCGCAAAAGACGTTTTATGTTTCGTAAACAATATAAACAGGAAACGATCAAACATTTTTCTGACAGCTTATGGGAATTAGTAGATCCCTGCAATTACGGCAATCCATGGAGTACAGAATTATGCGAACAATTTCGTTATGGAATCTATGACAATAGAATAAAAATCTATATAGATAAATATCCTAACCTATCATTAGAAAAAATGATGTTAATTGCAATGGCATATTCGGATGAATTAAGTTTTCTAGAAGATGAATAATTGTAAATAAAAGTATTTTACAATAAATAATTAATAAAGTATGAGCATATTACTATTATGCAAAATTTGATGACTTTTACAATTTACGTAAATATTTATAAAATAGACAATATTTTATTATTATAAAATCTGCTATCATTTCACATCTGTAAAATTAATTTATAAACTATTTAAGAACATAAGTGTTCTTCTTAAAACGTTACACTTGCAAAGATAAAAAAAAGATATAAATAAAGTGCATTGTTTTATTTTCGTGCACAGTAATTGTGCACATTTTTAAAAAAGTTTAAACAATAAGTCTTACATCTTCCACAATCATGAAAAAATATTTATAATTAAAGTATAAAAATTTGTTTCGAAAACTAAACATATGTAAAATAAAATATAAACAAGAAATGATAATTGATATTTAAACGTATATTGTTATCTATGTAAATTTTGTACTAAATCGGGAACCCAATTATTTATGATATGTATGTGATGTGTGTTTAGACGAGAGAAATAAAGTTTTTGCATACCTGAGACTATTAACTTAAAGAGTTACTAGAAAATCGGAAAATAATTTAAATAGTCAAATAACGATAGTCTTTTTTATGACGAACTTAATACTAAATAGGAGAAGAAGCATTTAAAAAGGCAATAAAAGTTTTTTAATCAGACAGACGACTTGTCTTAATGTATCAGTATTACCTTTGTTTATTTTTTTCTGTATTTTATTTATAAGAATATATTGTATTTCAAGAAGGAACGGTACTTTTGCTGAACTATACGGTCACAGACATTATCAGAATCTCTATTATTTTTTCGTTTCATTTCATTTCGAAAAAGTATTTAGACAGAAGAAATTCTGCACTTATGCAATGATTGATTATGAATTATGTATTAGGATAACCTAATTAGAACTTTTCAGTGTAAAAAATCAATACAGAATTGAACACTATCTAGAACCTATAAAATATTATTAGAATAATGAATATTTATCGAAACATTATGAGAATATTTATTCTTCAATATTATGTATAACTTTAAATAAAAATCATAAAATCATAAGAAGAAAATAATATAACTGATTACTCTTTTCAACCCTATATTTATTACACGAACTGTATATTGTTTTTCTTAATAAATCTTTATATATCCTTATGTATAAAAATTGAGTCTTACATTGTCGGTTTTCCATAGACTCCGAAACTACTGAACCGATCTTAATGAAATATTTTCAGTAAAAATTCTTATAAAATGAGAATGATTTGAAAACTGATGGATATTGAGCTTTCAGACTTGATATTAATAAAAAATTTTAAATTAAATACATTTTTAATAATTAATAGTGTTAATAATATTGCGTATTTTTAGGCGTTGTGATTCCAAACAACGTGAGACGAATAAATTATGACCAAAATTTTTTTGCTATTTTTCAAACATTTAAAAGTATTAGTTGCAACAACAAAATTTTTTTTATAATTATAAACTATATCAATTATTAAGGGTATAGCCGGATAAGTATGGGAAATCTGCCCTCGTGGCTTTTTTGACTCGCACTTGGGGGATCGATTTGGTGTCGAATAAAAATAATTCACCCCAAATTCTAGGTCTTTTACTCAAACGGTTCTCGAGATTTTTAAATAACCTTTTTTTTTCGATTTTATTTTTTTTTTTATAGTAAAATTCAAAACTAACCAATGATGATTTTTTTTTCTAATTCTTAGGAGTCTAAGACATGAAAAAAAATATTATCATAATATTTTAACGAAAAGCCGATTTTTGGCGGACGAAAGAAAATTACATTTTTTTTTTTTGGCTTTTTTGAAATATGTCAGTCACCAAAATTTTTCAGAAAATGTCTTTTATACTCCTCTACACTCAGGAATTTTCTTGAATTTTTTGAAGTGGTGGAACAATATGAAAAAAAATTAAAAACTCATTTTTTTCTAAAATCCCAAGTTTTAACTAATTTATATTTTTTTTCAGTTAAAAAAAAATGTGAAAAATAATTTTTTTACTCAAAATACACAATAACATTACTTATCAAACATTTTCAATCATTTGGTTTCACAATGATTACGTAAAAACTATTTTTTTTTTAATACGTTCCGAGCTGACGCATTTCAACGCTATATATCGGGATTTTCACTAACCAGCAATCATTTTTTTCTAAAGTTTTGCTTTAAAGTTTTCTTTATTTTGCTTTGTTGTTTGCTTACAGGGGTAGCATTACAACCACTTGAATAAGTAAATTTTTTCATCGAATCTGTCTGTATATTTCTCAATTCCCTATACTGTAGGAAAAAAAATCTAGAATTCAGCTCTTTTCGTTATATTCTATTTTCTGGAAAGGAAAATTCTATTCAGAAACTGAAGGGAAAGTTTAGAAGGGCCATAAAACCATAAACAAACATAAGAATTATCGGGATATATTGGTGCAATAAAAACCCTTTGTGCAGTGTCGGGACCCTTTGAAGAATTTCGGATTCCTATGTAAACATATGCGGTATACCATAAAAGAAATAACATTCCGATGTTCCAGATCAAGTTTCTTTATGCATTGTTTACACTACCAAAAACTATAGGCTGTACCCATCGGTGGACCATGGGGTGGATCCTTATGATATTGGTCAATAAGATTTATAATCTCCTTCCCTCTCCAAAGGGGTGTAGCTCATTTCTGATATAAATATGTGGAAAGAAGTAAGAAAGTGTCCTTAGTCTTCAGTCCTCAGTTAGTCCGTCTGTATCTGTCCTTAGTCAGTCCTTAGTCAGTTATCTTCAGTTTTATATTTCTTTCTCTGTCTGAAAACCTCACAATACATAATTCAAATCTTTATTTCAGAATGGATTTTGATAAAATATGCATTAATTGTAACAGATATTTGCGAAAAACAGTTGGATATAAAAAAGTTATTATGACAATTGATGAGGCTAATATTGCGACAGAAAAAATTGGAAAGAGAGTCTTTACTAATGATACCTTTTGTGGTAAGTGTCGAGTTATTTTAACAAGACCACCTATACTTAAAAACACTGAGGATTCATCTCCAGATCAAGTAAGTATCGAAAGTCAGCCAATTTCATCTCAATCCTCATCCACTACTATTCCATCTGTATCGTCAACTGAAGATCCTTCATATGTTATTGAAGAAAAAATGGAAGAAGAATTAGAATTTGTGGAGTTGGGTTTTCCTCGAATTGTTGCTACTAACAAATACTGTTGCATTTGTGGATCATTATCAAATATCAAATCTGTTCCATTTGAAGCACGCAAACAAGTGTTTTTCAAATGACAACTCCTTATTCCCGAAGGAAATCGGTGTTGTAAAGACCATCTTATAAAAAAGCGGTTCTACGATGAAGACATTAACAATTTTCGAATTTATTCGAACACCAGTGTATTTGAAGTTCGTGATTTGGAATAATTACTGGGGCAGCTCGCTATTGGTACTGACTCGTCCATAATTGATAAAATTGGAGATCACTCGTTTTCAGAAAAACACTTAGAGGCATTTACTAGTCTTACCTGGGAAAAATTGATAAAACTTCGTGAAAAGTTAACATCGATGAGAAACTCAGTGAATCGTAATATCGTTCAAGCTCTTGTTATTTTTTTATTCAAATTACGAACCGAAAATTCGAATGTATTAATATCTTCCGTTTTTGGTTTAGTTCGGGAACAAATTGTATCTGACTACTGTGATGAAGTTATATCTTTGTTTGAAAAAGATGTTTTACCTCAGCATTTTGGAATTGATGCTATCAGTAGGGAGACATTACTCACTAATACGTCAAACACTGCTAAAAAATTGTATCAAGTAGAAGATGACCAGTTGACATTCATTTGTGATGGAACATATATTCGTCATGAAAAAAGTGCAAATAACGAATACCAGAGGAAATCATATTCTGGTCAAAAAAAGATTCCTTTGTGTAAACTATTCACGATATGCACTACGAATGGTTTCGTTATAGATATGCTTGGGCCATATACAGCTAATATGAACGATGCTGAAATTATGAGAGTGATCTTAAAAGACCCCAATGGTCTGATTAAATTGCTGAAAAAAGATGACACTATTGTGGTTGATCGTGGCTTTCGTGATGTGATTGTATACCTAGAAGAATTAGGGTTCAAAGTGCTAATGCCTGCTCTCAAAGGAAAACGCAATCAGTTGACCACAAATGAATCGAATAAATCCCGT
Source organism: Polistes dominula (assembly GCF_049000335.1). Classification (NCBI taxonomy): domain Eukaryota; kingdom Metazoa; phylum Arthropoda; class Insecta; order Hymenoptera; family Vespidae; genus Polistes; species Polistes dominula. The sequence goes on from NW_028300951.1 coordinate 2,664,187, forward strand.
TTCGTTACCAAAATTCGTTGGGTTGTTGAAGCAGTACATGGCAATATTAAACAGAAGTTTAAGCTATTAGATCATAAACTGGATAACAAATTGCTTCCAAAAACTAGTGTTTTTTGTCGAATCGCTTGTTTTTTGCACAATGAATTTGGAACAAGACTTGATTCTGATCTTGATCTTGCAGAAAAAATAATTGCTGCCATGAATTCAAAAAAAGATCAAGAGAATACTTTAGCTTTGGAGATAGAAACTAATCGTTGAGACAGAAGAAAAGTTCCTTTTGCAATAATAACTTCAGAGCAATTAACTGACTTTCCAGAATTATCAGAGCAAGAACTCAAAATTCTTTTCACTGGATTATATCAAATGTCTCAAGCTGTATCGTATTTAGCTGAGATGATGGATGAAAACGGAATAATCACATTCCATTTTTTAAAAATTACAACTAATATTATAAAGTTTGAAGTCAGATCTCGACATATTAATTCGAAGACATATCGTAGTTTTAGCAAATATTATATAATAATATATAATATTCTATATTATATTCTATTATATTCTATTATTATATTTTATATTATAATAGATATAATTAGCGAATATTAATCTGATTGAATTTTAAATAGCTTAAAATTATATTAAATCAACGTTTTATAATATAACCGTAGAACGTATTATAATCGTATTACATACGTATATAAACATATATAAACGTATTCTAATCAACTCGTGAAAGGATCGTTAAGTATATTAATATTTAAATTAATGACAAATGTAGGACGCTAAAACAAACTCTCCTCACTACTTATACTTATAAGCAATAATATTTAAATCGACTAGTCGTTAATCGTATATTAAATCGTTAAGATATTAGTTGAAATGAATACGTTTATTCGCGTAATCCTTATAATTTATAAAGAATTTTTTAACAAACATTAAAACACTTAAATCCTTTACTCATAAATAAGCCTTAAAAAGAAATAAAAAATATATATTTTATATAAGTGTTCTTAAATAAAAAAGTGTTTCGCATTACTCTAGAAAAAATGTGTTCAAGTTATTGATCAAAGAAGCGAAAAAACACTATTAAAAACTTTAAAAATATTATCGATATAATTATAATATAGATTATAAATCGTTTTCTAATTACAGAACAATGGATATAGATTCTCAATTACGTGAAGACAATGAGATAATAAATTATCTAGATGATATACTTAAAATGACATATTATGATGACAGAAATAAAAAAAATTTTTTGGTACTGGTTAAATAAATTCGAATATCTAGCATATAAAATCAAAGTACCGGACAATAAAATGGTTGAATTATTCCTAGAAATGGTGAATAAAAATATACAAGAAGATATCAAAAAGGAACATCCCAATGTCAACTTCACTGAACTGTCATACGAAGAGATAATTAACCATTACATTAATTATTTAAATTATTCTCCAGAAATACTTTCCAGCAGAAAACCTATTAAGAATCAAAATAATTATGAACGAGAAGCAATAGAAGAATATGCTAATAGATTACGATGTATGTATAGTTTTATACATATTATTGAACTTGAAGTAAAAATAGTCAATTTATTGGTTGGGAGATTCAACAATTTAAGAATAACAAAATATTTAAGAGAAAATACTTATAATCCTGTCCTTTTTAATTCAGCCTTAACATTAGCACAAACTATTGAAATAGCTCGATATATTAATCCAGCCATTTCATTTATTAAAATATACAATCCAGCCAGTAGTGTTAGCTTTTCTAATTGGTTAAATAAATTTGAGTACGTATCATATACTATACATACATCAAATAATGAGATGCTTGAATTTTTTAATCATATGGTGCATGCTGACGTCCATAAATGTGTTAAACAATATTATCCGTCTGTCAACTTCTCTGAACATCCATATGAGGATATAATAAATTACTATCTACGTTATTTTGATCCTTCTAATGAAAATAATTTACACAGAAATCGTTTTATGTGTCGAATTCAATATAAACACGAAACATTACAAAGTTATAGTACTTGTTTACAAAAATTATCCGATAAGTGTTCTTATACAAGTCAATTAGATGAAATATTATGCGAACAATTTCTTAACGGAATTCGTGACGATGAAATAAGAAATATTTTAATCAAATTTCGTGGCCTAATGTTCGATGAAACTGTAGAATATGCCATTGCGTTAACTAAATTTAAAAAAAAAGCTACTTATCTACTTACAGAATTTTCAATGATTAATACTTACGATGCCGTGAAGGAAGTTACATTTTATGATTGGTTAAATAAATTTGAATATGTAACAGATGTTATCGGCGTAAAATATAATGGAAGGGTTCAATTTTTCAAAGAGATGGTACATAATAATGTTAAAGCTCGTGTTGAAAAGTATTTTCATAATGATAGCCTTACTTTAAGTTCTTACCATTGGATAATAGATCATTACATTCGACATTTAAGTTTAACTCCGGAATCGTATTTCCACAAAAGACGTTTTAGGCATCGTAAACAATGTAAACAGGAAACGATCGAAAATTTTTCTCGTAGCTTATCGAAATTATTAGATCTCTGCAATTACGACGATATTTGGATTGAAATATTACGGGAACAATTTCTTTATGGAATCTATGACAATAGAGTGAAAATCTATATTGATAAATATCCTGACCTATCATTCAAAAAAATGGTATTAATTGCAAAGGCATATTCAGATGAATTAAGTTTTCTAGAAGATGTTTAATTGTAATTAAAAGTATTTTAAAATAAATAATTTATAAAGTATAAGCAGATTACTATTACGCAAAATTTGATGACTTTTACGATTTACGTAAATATTTATAAAATAGACAATAATTTACTATTATAAAATCTGCTGTCATTTCACATCCGTAAAATTATTTTATAAACTATTTAAGAACATAAATGTTCTTCCTAAAACGTTACACATGCAAAGATAAATAAAAAGATAAAAATAAAATGTTTTCTTTTATCTTCGTGCATAGTTATTGTGCACATTATTGAAAAAGTTTAAACAACAAGTATTACATCTTACACAATTATGAAAAAATATTTATATTTAAACTATAAATATTTGCTTCGAAAACAAACTTTTGTAAAATAAAATATAAACAAGAAATGATAATTGATATTGAAACGTATATTGTTATTTATTTAAATTTTCTACTAAATCGGAAGACTAATTATTTATGATATGTATGTGATGTGTGTGTAGACAAGTGAAATAAAGTTTCAGCATACCTGAGACAATTAACTTAAAGATTTACTAGAAAAATTGCTAAAAAATTTAAACAGTCAAATAACGATAGGCTTTTTTATGACGAACTTAATACTAAATAGGAGAAGAAGTATTTAAAAAGGCAATAAAAGCTTTTTAATCAGACAGACGACTTGTCTTAATGTATCAGTATTACCTTTGTTTATTTTTTTCTGTATTTTATTTATAAGAATATATTGTATTTCAAGAAAGAACGGTACTCTTGCTGAACTATACGGTCACAGACATTATCAGAATCTTTATTATTTTTTCATTCCATTTCATTTCGAAGAAGTATTTAGACAGAAGAAATTCTGCACTTATGCAATGATTGATTATAAATTATGTATTAGGATAACCTAATAAGAACTTTTCAGTGTAAAAAATCAGTCAGAATTAAACATTATCTAGAACATATAAAATATTATTAGAATAATGAATACTTATCGAAACATTATGAGAATATTTATTTGTCAAAATTATGTATTACTATAAAATATAATAAAACTCATAAAATCATAAGAAGATGATAATGTAACTGATTACTCTGTTACCCCTTATATTTATTATATTCCTCGAACTGTATATTGTGCTTATAAATAAATCTTTATGTATCCTTATGTATAAAAATTGAATCTTACATTGTCGGTTTTCCATAGTCTCCTATACTACTGAACCGATCTTAATGAAATTTTTTGAGTAAAAATTCCTATATAATGAGAATGAATTCAAAACTGATGGATATTGAGCTTTCAGACTTGATATTAATAAAAAATTTTAATTTAAATACATTTTTAATAATTAATAGTGTTAATAATATTGCGTTTTTTTTTAGGCGTTGTGATTCTAAACAAGGTGAGACGAATAAATTATAACCAAAATTGTTTTGCTATTTTGCAAACATTTAAAAGTATTAGTTGCAACAACAATAAAAAGTAGTTTTATGTTCTGACCTATGGAAAAGATATCTTAATCTCACAGTAAGGCTATCATCTACCTGAGTTACAAAAATGGATATATTATATTTACTTAGGTTTGGACGGTCTATCTTTCCGTCGACAGACATTCTATAAATTCTTTTTATATATACGGCTATAGCGTTCGGCATATTCTATGTTAATTGATACAATTTGGAAAGTGATTGTTTTTGTCATCTATCCCTATCCCAAAATTATACTAGTGCTCTTTCCTGTATATGGTAACATTATTATAATAAATAAACCCTACAATTATCTTACTCCTGATATTCTGCATTCGTCTAATTCAATCGAAACTTAGTTTTTTCATGGTTTCAGCTCTAACACGTGTGATAAACACACATAATTTATTTTATAATTATAAACTATAACAATTAATAATTTTTGGTTTAATAATGCGTTTACTGTTGTACAATTTTTTCGTTCTTACTCTTTTGCAAACACAAATAGATTTGACGGTCTTCGCACACGTGAGCATGCTTCATATACTTTCTTAAAGATAAAACAAAAATTTTTAAACTCCAAGAAGCTAATTGATTACATAAAACGTATCTCTTGTCATAAGGAGAGGCAAATGAATAGAGAATTAAAGCCTGCATTAATTGATTTTGAAGTTGAAAAAAAAATTACAATGCATTTAAAAACGTATATATATATATAAAATACCTTCCTTCTTCTCATTTAATGAGCTTCAAGGTGAAATAATGTCGATTTTTTGCTTAGACTACAAAATTTAATAATACTCTAAATTAAAATGTATTAAAATAAAAAAACCAAATTTTATGTTATTTTATTTTTGATTTGAATTCCAAGAAATAATTAGCTAATATTAATTTGAATGAATTTTAAATAGCATAAAATAATATTGAATCAACATTTTATAATATAACCGTTAAACTTATTGTAATCGTATTATATACATATGAGAGAGTGAGAGAAAGACGAAGAGTGCGAGTGTATGGTTTGCGTGAAAACAATTGATGAATGTGAAAGATGTGTAAGAGTATGCAGCGATATCGGTATAAGTGTGAGTGCACGCAGCGATATCGGTATAAGTGTGAGTGCGCGCAGCAGTATGAATATGAGTGTTTCCAGTAAGAAAGAGAAGCGAGCGTGCACCCCGAAGTCTCTCGAATATTCCCGAACCGGAAATCGGGAAAAGGTCTTTTGTTTAATCGGTCGGGAATAGTCTGGAGATTTCGAGAATGATTGACGGAAGTGATTGGGACCATTGGTGGGGTGAATGTGTATATAAGCGCGGCGAAAAATGCGGTCTTCGCCTTCTTGATTCGGTGCGACTATTTGTGAGTGAAAGAGTGTAATACGAGTGTACTTAAGATTTCTAACTATTGTTACTTACTTTTCTTATCTTTTCTATCTCTTTAAACCTTAATAATGAAACATTTGTTCTATTATAATAAATACTTATATTGTAAATTCAAATAAATCTTACACATATATAAACATATATAAACGTATTCTAATCAACGCGTGAAAGGATCGTTATATTATATTATTGTTTACATTGATGACAAATGTAGGACGCTAAAATAAATTTCCCTCACTACTTTTACGTATGAACAAAAATATTTAAATCGACTAGTTTTCAATCGTATATTAAGACGTTAAGATATTAGTTGAAATTAATACGTTTATTCGCGTAATCCTTATAATTGATAAAGAATTTTTTAAATATTAAAACACTTAAATCCTTTACTCATAAATAAGCCTTAAAAAGAAATAAAAAATATATATTTTATACAAGTGTTCTTAAAAAAAAAAGTGTTTCGTATTACTTTAGGAGAAATGTATTCAAATTATTGATCAAAGAAGAAAAAATCCCTATAATAAACTTTAAAAATATTATCGATATAATTATAATATAGATTATAGATCGTTTTCTAATTACAGAACAATGGATATAGATTCTCAATTACGTGAAGACAATGATATAATACATTATCTAGATGATATAATTAAAATGACATATTATGATGAAAGAAATAAAAAAATTTTTTGGCACTGGTTAAATAAATTCGAATATCTAGCATATAAAATCAAAGTACCGAACAATAAAATGGTTGAATTATTCCTAGAAATGGTGAATAAAAATATACAAGAAGATATCGAAAAGGAACATCCCAATGTCAACTTCACTGAACTGTCATACGAAGAGATAATTAACCATTACATTAATTATTTCAATTATTCTCCAGAAATTCTTTCCAGCAGAAAAATTATTAATAAGCAAAATTATTATGGGGGAGAAGCAATAGAAGAATATGCTGAATTTTTACGATATATGAATAGTTTTATACATATTATTGAACTTCAAGTAAAAATAGCCAATTTATTGGTTGAGAGATTCAACTATTTCAGAATAACAAAATATTTAAGAGAAAATACTTCTCATCCATTCTGTTTTAATACAGCCTTAACATTTGCACAAACTATTGAAATAGCTCGATATATTAATCCAGCCATTTCATTTATTAAAATATACAATCCAGTCAGTAGTGTTAGCTTTTCTAATTGGTTAAATAAATTTGAGTACGTATCATATACTATATGTGCATCAAATAAAGAGATGCTTAATTTTTTTAATCATATGGTGCATGCTGATGTCCATAAATGTGTTAAACAATATTATCCGTCTGTCAACTTCTCTGAACATCCATACAAGGATATAATAAATTACTATCTACGTTATTTTGATCCTTCTAATGAAAATAATTTACACAGAAATCGTTTTATGTGTCGAATTCAATATAAACACGAAACATTAGAAAATTATAGTAGCTGTTTACAAAAATTATCCGATAAGTGTTCTTATACAAGTCAATTAGATGAAATATTATGCGAACAATTTCTTAACGGAATACGTGACGATGAAATAAGAAATATTTTAATCAAATTTCGTGGCCTAATGTTCGATGAAACTGTAGAATATGCCATTGCGTTAACTAAATTTAAAAAAAAAGCTACTAATCTACATCCGGAATTTTCAATGATTAATACTTACGATGCCGTGAAGGAAGTTACATTTTATGATTGGTTAAATAAATTTGAATATGTAGCAGATGTTATCGGCGTAGAATATAGAGGAAGGATCCAATTTTTCAAAGAGATGGTACATAATAATGTTAAAGCTCGTGTTGAAAAGTATTTCTATAATACCAACTATAATTTAAATTCTTACTATATGATAATAGTCCATTACATTCGACATTTAAGTTTAACTCCGGAATCGTATTTCTACAGAAGACGTTTTAGGCTTCGTAAACAATATAAACAGGAAACGATCGAAAATTTTTCTCGTAGCTTACCGAAATTATTAGATCTCTGCAATTACGACGATATTTGGATTGAAATATTACGCGAACAATTTCGTTATGGAATCTATGACAACAGAGTAAAAATCTATATAGATAAATATCCTGACCTATCATTCAAAATAATGGTTTCAATTGCAAAGGCATATTCAGATGAATTAAGTTTTCTAGAAGATGAATAATTGTAAATAAAAGTATTTTACAATAAATAATTAATAAAGTATGAGCATATTACTATTATGCAAAATTTGATGACTTTTACGATTTACGTAAATATTTATAATATAGACAATATTTTATTATTATAAAATCTGCTATCATTTCACATCCGTAAAATTATTTTATAAACTATTTAAGAACATAAGTCTTCTACTTATACCGTTACACTTGCAAAGATAGAAAAAAAGATAAAAATAAAATGTATTGTTTTATCCTCGTGCACAGTAATTGTTCACATTATAGAAAAAGTTTAAACAATAAGTATTACATCTTACACAATAATGAAAAAATAATTATGTTTAAAGTATAAAAATTTGTTTCGAAAACAGAACTTATGTTAAATAAAATATAAACAAGAAATGATAATTGATATTTAAACGTATTTTGTGATCTATTTAAATTTTGTACTAAATCGGGACACCAACTATTTATGATATGTATGTGATGTGTGTGTAGACGAGAGAAATAAAGTTTCTGGATACCTGAGACTATTAACATAAAGAGTTACTAGAAAATCGGAAAAAAATTTAAATAGTCAAATAACGATAGGCTTTTTTGTGACGAACCTAATACTAAATAGGAGAAGAAGCATTTAAAAAGGCAAAAAAAGTTTTTTAATCAGACAGACGACTTGTCTCAATGTATCAGTATTACCTTTGTTTATTTTTTTCTGTATTTTATTTATAAGAATATATTGTATTTTAAGAAGGAACGGTACTTTTGCTGAACTATATGGTCACCGACATTATCAGAATCTCTATTACTTTTTCCTTCGATCTTATTTCGGAGAAGAAATTAGACAGAAGAAATTCTGCACTTTTACAATGATTGATTATGAAATATGCATGAGAATAACCAAAATATAACTTGTCAGTGTAACAAATCAATCAGAATTAAACATTATCTAGAACATATAAAATATTATTAAAATAAATAATACTTATCAATATATTATGAGTATATTTATTTGTCAATATTATGTATAGCTATAAAATATAATAAAATTCATTTAATCATAAGAAGATGATAATATAACTGATTACTCTGTTATCCCTTATATTTGTTATATTCCACGAACTGTATATTGTGCTTATAAATAAATCTTAATGTATCCTTATGTATAAAGATTGAATCTTACATTGTCGGTTTTCCATAGTCTCCTATACTACTGAGCCGATCTTAATGAAATTTTTTGAGTAAAAATTCCGATATAATGAGAATGAATTCAAAACTGATAGATATTGAGCTTTCAGACTTGATATTAATAAAAAATTTTAAATTAAATACATTTTTAATAATTAATAGTGTTAATAATATTGCGTTTTTTTTGGGCGTTGTGATTCAAAACAAGGTGAGACGAATAAATTATGACCAAAATTGTCTTACTATTTTTCAAACATTTAAAAGTATTAGTTGCCACAACAACAAAAAGTATTTTTATGTTCTGACTTATGGAAAAGATATCTTAATCTCACAGTAAGGCTATCATCTACCTGAGTTACAAAAATGGATATATTATATTTACTTATGTTTGGACGGTCTATCTTTCCGTCGACAGACATTCTACAATTTCTTTTTCTATCTACGGATAAGCATTCAGCATATTCTATCCTAATTGATACAATTCTGAAAGTGATTGTTTTTGTCATCTATCCCTATCCTAAGATTATACCAGTGCCAATTTATATATATGGTAACAATATTATAATAAATAAACCCAACAATTATATTACTCCTGATATTCTGCATTCTTCAAATTCTATCGAAACTTAGTTTTTTGATGGTTTCACCTCTAACACGTGTGATAAACACACATGATTTTTTTTAAATTTATAAACTATATTAATTATTTATTTCGGGTTAAATAATGCGTTTACCGTTGTACAATTTTTCGTTATTACTCTTTTGCAAACACAAATAGATTTGACGGTCTTCGCACACGTAAGCATGCTTCATAAAGTGTCTCAAAGATGAAACATTAATTTTAAAAGTCCAAGAAGCTAATTGACTACATAAAACGTATCTCGGGTCATTAGGAAAAGCAAATGAATGGGGAATTAAAGCCTGCATTATTTGATTTTGAAGTTGAAAAAAAAAATTATAATGCATTTAAAAACGTATATATATATACAATACCTTCTTTCTTCTCATTTAATGAGCTTTAAGGTCAAATAATGTCGATTTTTTGCTTAGACTACAAAATTTAATAATACTCTAAATTAAAATGTATAAAAATAAAAAAACCAAATTTTATGTTATTTTATTCTTGATTTGAATTCCAAGAAATAATTAGCAAATATTAATTCGAATGAATTTAAAATAGCATAAAATAATATTAAATCAACGTTTTATAATATAACCGTTAAACTTATTGTAATCGTATTATATACTTATATAAACATATATAAACGTATTCTAATCAACTCGTGAAAGGATCGTTGTATTATATTATTATTTACATTTATGACAAATGTAGGACGCTAAAATAAATTTCCCTCACTACTTTTATGTATGAACAATAATATTTAAATCGACTAGTTTTCAATCGTATATTAAATCGTTAAGATATTAGTTGAAATTAATACGTTTATTCGCGTAATCCTTATAATTGATAAAGAATTTTTTAACAAACATTAAAACACTTAAATCCTTTACTCATAAATTAGCCTTAGAAAGAAATAAAAAAATATATATCTTATATAAGTGTTCTTAAAAAAAGTGTTTCGAATAACTTTAGGAAAAATGTATTCAAATTATTGATTAAAGAAGAGGAAAACCACTATTAAAAACTTTAAAAATATTATCGACATAATAATAATAAAAAATATAAAGCGTTTTCTAATTAAAGAAGAATGGATGAAGATGCTCATGTACGTGAAGATAATGAGCTAATACATTATATAGATGATATACTTAAAATGACATATTATGATGAAAGAAATAAAAAAAATTTTTTTGGTACTGGTTAAATAAATTCGAATATCTAGCATATAAAATCAAAGTACCGGACAATAAAATGGTTGAATTATTCCTAGAAATGGTGAATAAAAATATACAAGAAGATATCAAAAAGGAACATCCCAATGTCAACTTCACTGAACTGTCATACGAAGAGATAATTAACCATTACATTAATTATTTAAATTATTTTCCAGAAATTCTTTCTAGCAGAAAACCTATTAGGAATCAAAATTATTATGAACGAGAAGCATTGGAAAAATTTGCTAATAGATTAGGATGTATGAATAGTTATATGCATTTTATTTATCTTCAAGTAAATATAACCAATTTATTGGTTAAGAGATTCAACAATTTCAGAATAACAAAATATTTAGGAGAAAATACTTCTTATTTATTCCTTTTTCATTCAGCCTTTCCATTAGCACAAACTATTGAAATAGCTCGATATATTAATACAGCCGCTTCATTTATTAAAATATACAATCCAGTCAGTAGTGTTAGCTTTTCTAATTGGTTAAATAAATTTGAGTACGTATCATATACTATAGGTGCATCAAATAAATGGATGCTTGAATTTTTTAATCATATGGTGCATGCTGATGTCCATAAATGTGTTAAACAATATCATCCGTCTGTCAATTTCTCTGAACATCCATATGAGGATATAATAAATTACTATCTACGATATTTTGATCCTTATAATGAAAATAATTTACACAGAAATCGTTTTATGTGTCGAATTCAATATAAACACGAAAGATTAGAAAGTTATAGTACCTGTTTACAAGAATTATCCCAGAAGTGTTCTTATACAAGTCAATTAGATGAAAGATTATGCGAACAATTTCTTAACGGAATTCGTGAAGATGAAATAAGAAATATTTTAATCAAATTTCGTGGCCTTATGTTCCATGAAACTGTAGAATATGCCATTGTGTTAACTGAATTTAAAAAAAGCTACTTATCTACTTACAGAATTTTCAATGATTAATACTTACGATGCCGTGAAGGAAGGTACATTTTATGATTGGTTAAATAAATTTGAATATGTAGTAGATGTTATCGGCGTAAAAAATGATGGAAGGGTTCAATTTTTCAAAGAGATGGTACATAATAATGTTAAAGCTCGTGTTGAAAAGTATTTCCATAATACCAACTATAATTTAAATTGTTACTATATGATAATAGTCCATTACATTCGACATTTAAGTTTAACTCCGGAATCGTATTTCCACAGAAGACGTTTTAGGCTTCGTAAACAATGTAAACAGGAAACGATCGAAAATTTTTCTCGTAGCTTACCGAAATTATTAGATCTCTGCAATTACGACGATATTTGTATTAATATATTACGCGAACAATTTCGTTATGGAATCAATGACAATAGAGTGAAAATCTATATTGATAAATATCCTGACCTATCATTCAATATAATGGTTTCAATTGCAGAGGCATATTCAGTTGAATTAAGTTTTCTAGAAGATGCTTAATTGTATCTAAAAGTATTTTAAAATAAATAATTTATAAAGTATGAGCAGATTACTATTATGCAAAATTTGATGACTTTTACTATTTACGTAAATATTTATAAAATAGACAATATTTTATTATTATATGCTGCTATCATTTCACATCCGTAAAATTATTTTATAAACTATTTAACAACATAAGTCTTCTACTTATACCGTTACACTTGCAAAGATAGAAAAAAAGATAAAAATAAAATGTATTGTTTTATCTTCGTGCACAGTAATTGTTCACATTATTGAAAAAGTTTAAACAATAAGTATTACATCTTACACAATAATGAAAAAATATTTATGTTTAAAGTATAAAAATTTGTTTCGAAAACTAAACTTATGTTAAAAAAAATATAAACAAGAAGTGATAATTGATATTTAAACGTATATTGTTATCTATTTAAATTTTGTACTAAATCGGGACACCAATTATTTATGATATGTATGTGATGTGTGTGTAGACGAGAGAAATAAAGTTTCTACATACCTGATACTATTAACATAAAGAGTTACTAGAAAATCGGCAAAAAAATTTAAATAGTCAATTAACGATAGGCTTTTTATGACGAACTTAATACTAAATAGGAGAAGAAGCATTTAAAAAGGCAATAAAAGTTTTTTATTCAGACAGACGACTTGTCTTAATGTATCAGTATTACCTTTGTTTTTTTTTCTGTATTTTATTTATAAGAATATATTGTATTTCAAGAAAGAGCGGTACTTTTGCTGAACTATACGGCCACAGACATTATCAGAATCTTTATTATTTTTTCATTCCATTTCATTTCGAAAAAGTATTTAGACAGAAGAAATTCTGCACTTATGCAATGATTGATTATGAGTTATGTAAGAGAATAGCCTATTTAGAACTTGTCAGTGTAAAAAATCAATACAAAATTGAACATAATCTAGAACTTATAAACTATTATTAGAATAATTAATACTTATCGAAACATTAAGAAAATTCTTATTTGTCAATATTATTTATAGCTATAAATATAATAAAACTCATAAAATCATAAGAAGATGATAATATAACTTATTACTCTTTTACCCCTTATATTTATTATATTCCACGAACTGTATATTATGCTTATAAATAAATCTTTATATATCCTTATGTATAAAAATTGAATCTTACATTGTCGGTTTTCCATAGTCTCCTATACTACTGAACCGATCTTAATGAAATTTTTTGAGTAAAAATTCCTATAAAATGAGAATGATTTAAAAACTGATGAATATTGAGCTTTCAGAATTGATATTAATAAAAAATTTTAAATTAAATACAATTTTAATAATTAATAGTATTATTAATATTGCGTTTTTTTTGCGTTGTAATTTGAAACAAGGTGAGACAAATAAAATCTGACCAAAATTGTTCTGTTTTTTTTTTTTCAAAAATTTAACAGTATTAGTTGCAACAAAAAAAAAGTACTTTTATGTTCTGACTTAAGGAAAAGATATCTAAATTTCACAGAAAGGCTATCATCTACCTGAGCTACTAAAATAGGTATATTATATTTATTTAGGTTAGGACGGTTTATTCGACAAAAATTCTACAATTTATTTTTCTATCTACGGCTATAGCATTCAGCATATTCTATCCTAATTGATACAATTTGGAAAGTGATTGTTTTTGTCATCTATCCCTATCCTAAGATTATACCAGTGCCCTTTTATATATATGGTAACAATATTATAATAAATAAACCCAACAATTATATTACTCCTGATATTCTGCATTCTTCTAATTCTATCGAAACTTTGTTTTTTGATGGTTTAACCTCGAACACGTGTGATAAACACACATGATTTTTTTTTAAATTTATAAACTATATCAATTATTAATTTCGGGTTAAATAATGCGTTTACCGTTGTACAATTTTTTCGTTACTACTCTTTTGCAAACACAAATAGATTTGACGGTCTTCGCACACGTAAGCATGCTTCATATAGCGTCTCAAAGACGAAACATAAATTTTAAAAATCCAGGAAGCTAATTGACTGCATAAAACGTATTTCTGGTTATTAGGAAAAACAAATGAATGGGGAATTAAAGCCTGCATTATTTGATTTTGAAGTTGAAAACAAAAATTATAATGCATTTAAAAATATATATATAGCATCCTTCTTCTCATTTAATGAGAGATAAGGTCAAATAATGTCGATTTTTTGCTTAGACTACAAAATTTAAATATACTCTAAATTAAAATGTATTAAAATAAAAATACCAAATTTTACGTTATTTTAGGTTTGATTTAAATTCCAAGATATAATTAGCTAATATTAATTTGACTGAATTTTAAATAGTATAAAATAATAATTAATCAACGTTTTATAATATAACCGTTAAACTTATTGTAATCGTATTATATACGCATATAAACATATATAAACGTATTCTAATCAACGCGTGAAAGGATCGTTATATTATATTATTATTTACATTTAGGACAACTGTAGGACGCTAAAATAAATTCCCCTCACTACTTTTACCTATGAGCAATAATATTTAAATCGACTAGTTTTAATCGTACATTAAATCGTTAAGATATTAGTTGAAATTAATACGTTTATTCGCATAATTCTTATAATTTATAAAGAATTTTTTAACAAACATTAAAACACTTGAATCCTTTACTCATAAATAAGCCTCAAAAAGAAATAAAAAAATATATATCTTATATAAGTGTTTTTAAAAAAAAGTGTTTCGAATAACTTTAGGAAAAATGTATTCAAATTATTGATCAAAGAAGAAAAAATCACTATTAAAAACTTTAAAAATATTATCGATATAATAATAATAAAAAATATAAAGCATTTTCTAATTAAAGAACAATGGATGAAGATGCTCATGTACGTGAAGATAATGAGCTAATACATTATATAGATGATATACTTGAAATGACATATTATGATGAAAGAAATAAAAAAAAGATTTTTTGGTTCTGGTTAAATAAATTCGAATATCTATCAAATATATTCAAAGTACCGGACAATAGTATGGTTGAATTATTCCTAGAAATGGTGAATAAAAATATACAAGAAGATATCAAAAAGGAACATCCCAATGTCAACTTCACTGAACAGTCTTATGAAGAGATAATAAACCATTACGTTAATTATTTCAATTATTCTCCAGAAATTCTTTCCAGCAGAAAACCTATTAAGAATCAAAATAATTATGAACGAGATGCAATAGAAGAATATGCTAATAGATTACGATGTATGTATGGTTCTATATATATTAATAATCTTCAAGTAAAAATGGCCAAATTATTGGTTGCTAGATTCAACAATTTCAGAATAACAAAATATTTCAGAGAAAATACTTCTGCATCATTCTGTTTCGAATCAGCCCTTAATTTTGTATGTACTATTGAAAAAGCACTTTATATTAATTCAGCCAATTCGTTTATTAAAATATACAATCCAGTCA
This sequence comes from Polistes dominula, assembly GCF_049000335.1. NCBI lineage: Eukaryota > Metazoa > Arthropoda > Insecta > Hymenoptera > Vespidae > Polistes > Polistes dominula. Next base: position 2,679,925 of record NW_028300951.1, read on the forward strand.
GTAGTGTTAGCTTTTCTAATTGGTTAAATAAATTTGAGTACGTATCATATACTATACAAGTATCAATTGATAAGATGCTTGAATTTTTTAATCATATGGTGCATGCTGATGTCCATAAATGTGTTAAACAATATTATCCGTCTGTCAACTTCTCTGAATATCCATACAAGGATATAATAAATTACTATCTACGATATTTTGATCCTTATAATGAAAATAATTTACACAGAAATCGTTTTATGTGTCGAATTCAGTATAAACACGAAACATTAGAAAGTTATTGTAACTGTTTACAAATATTATTCTATAAGTGTTCTTATACAAGTCAATTAGATGAAAGATTATGCGAACAATTTCTTAACGGAATACGTGACGATGAAATAAGAAATGTTTTAATCAAATTTCGTTGCCTTATGTTCCATGAAATTGTAGAGTATGCTATTGAGTTAACTAATTTAAAAAAAGCTATTAATCTACATCCCGAATTTTCAATGATTAATTCTTACGATCCCGTGAAGGAAGGTCCATTTTATGATTGGTTAAATAAATTTGAATATGTAACAGATGTTATCGGCGTAAAATATAATGAAAGGGTTCAATTTTTCAAAGAGATGGTACATAATAATGTTAAAACTCGTGTTGAAAAGTATTTCCATAATTATAGCTTTACTTTAGATTCTTACCATTGGATAATCGATCATTACATTCGACATTTAAGTTTAACTCCGGAATCGTATTTCCATAGAAGACGTTTTATGTTTCGTAAACAATATAAACAGGAAACGATCGAAAATTTTTCTCGTAGCTTACAGGAATTATTAGATCTCTGCAATTACGATGATATTTGGCTTAATATATTAAGCGAACATTTTCGTTATGGAATCTATGACAATAGAATAAAAACCTATATAAATAAATATCCTGACCTATTATTCTATAAAATAGAACCAATTGCAATTGCATATTCAGATGAATTAAGTATTCTAGAAAATGAAAAATTGTAGCTGAAAGTATTTTACAATATATAATTAAAAAAGTATAAGCAGATTACTATTCTGCGATATTTGATGACTTTTACAATTTACGTAAATATTTATATAATAGACTATATTTCATTATTATAAAATCTGCTGTCATTCTACATCTGTAAATTTATTTTATAAACTATTTAAGCACAAAAGTGTTCTGTCTAAAACGTAATACTTGCAAAGATAAAATAAAAGAAATAAACAAAATGCTGTTTTTTATCTTTAAACAGTAATCGTGCACATTATTGAAAAAGTTTACAGAATAAGTCTTAGATCTTACATAATTATGAAAATATATTTATATTTAAGGTATAAAAATTTGTTTCGAAAACTAAACTTATGTAAAATAAAATATAAACAAAAAATGATAATTGATATTTAAACGTATATTGTTATTTATTTAAATTTTGTACAAATTCAGGACACCAATTATTAATGATTTGTATGCGATGTGTGTGTAGACGAGTGAAATCGAGTTTTGGCATGCCTGAGACTATTCAATTAAAGAGTTAGTAGAAAATCAGCTAAAAACTTGAAACAGTCAGATAACGATAGGATTTTTTTATGACGAACTGTATACTAAATGGAAGAAGCATTTAAAAAAGCAATTAAAGTTTATTAATCAGGCAGACGACTTATCTTAATATATCACTATTGCGTTTGTTTACTTTTTTTTCTATTTTATTTATAAGATTTTCTGGTTATTCATGAAAGAAAGGTACTTTTGCTGAACTAAACGATCACAGACATTATCAGAATCTCTATTATTTTTTCGTTTGATTTCATTTCGAAAAAGTATTTAGACAGAAGAAATTCTGCACTTATGCAATGATTGATTATGAATTATGTAAGAGGATAGCCTAATTAGAACTTGTCAGTGTAAAAAATCAATACAAAATTGATCATTATCTAGAACTTATAAAATATTATTAGAATAATGAATACTTATCAATACATTAAGAAAATACTTATTTGTCAATATTGTTTATGGCTATAAAATATAATAAAATTCATAAAATCATAAGAAGATGATAATATAACTGATTACTCTTTTACCCCTTTATATTTATTATATTCCACGAACTGTATATTGTGCTTATAAATAAATCTTTATTTATCCTTATGTACAAGTGTTTCTTTCGAATTTTTATAAGAATGGGAAAATGATACATGCATAGTAATATCTACAAAAAACTTGAAAATACAATTTCATTTTTCTTAGTATTTTAATATTTTTGTCTTTTTATTTAGACATCTATACGTGATTTTTATCTTTTTATATTTTATTGTAATCGTAAAAAAGTTACGTAAGGTACAATTCGTACTATTTCATTCGTTTTATTTTACCTTTATCACAACGTTTCATTTGTCACGAATTTGTGTTTTTTTATTAAAATGATTTATCGATTTAGTTGATCCAATCTTTTTAGATTACATGCTACCACGATATTTTAAATATTACAGATTTGATAAATAATAAAATCATAGTTAATAAAATTATGTTTAATTGTTATTTTACATAAACGTCAAGTTAATGGAACAAATGTTTCATTTAATATTTACTTTATGTTACAGAGAGTCACGGTGGTGAACACGAAAAACGATTATTAAATAACTTATTATCAAATTACAATACTTTGGAACGTCCAGTTGCAAATGAGAGTGAACCACTGGAAGTCAAGTTTGGGATTACGTTGCAACAAATTATCGATGTGGTGAGTATCATTTTATAATGTAATATTAAATTACGTTATTTTTAGTTAACCTTATTAATTCTGTTTATATGATCAAGTATTTACATGTTCAATAAATAGTCAATGTATATTTAGTATAAATATTAATTCGATAATTTCACACATTGAATACAATATGAGTGTCTTAGACGTTGACTCATAGTACTTGTTGGTTTCATCTTTTTCTACATTTGTCTAATTTTTAACAAAACATAGATAATTTTTTTAGAAATAATTAAATCAATGATTACTTTGTAATGAAAAATTCATTTATAATTTAGTATATATTTTGTGGTTAAATAAATAATGTGAATATTAATTTTTTTAATGTGTTAAGAGTAGAGAAAATACAAATCTAGATTATTTCGTGTTGCACTGGTATTTATATTATTATATATATATCGCACTTATATATAATAAATCGCGATAATATATAATATATAATATATAATATTAATATTATATATTATTATATTAATATATAATATAATATATTATTATATATAATATTTTATTATAATTATTATAATATATTATATATCGCTTGCGCGATAATTTCCGAATGGCACCAACGTGGAGTCACCGGACGTCATAGTGTTAATATAACAAAAAATCATTTATATTTCAATTTATTATAATACAGTACCGTATATTGTTTTTTATTATTTTAATTTGATAACTAGACTAGTTGAAAAAAAATAAAAAATAAAAATGGTAGAAATATAGGAGTTTCTAGGACGATTGACATCCATCTAACTGGAATATTAAAAACGTAGGATCACATTGAGTAGAAGGTATAACGAATCCCCATCGATGTTGCTACGATATCAAGTTTCACGGACACATTCATTGACATCGAATGTTATTATCGTTAATGGAGAAAAGTCAGAACGTGCGACGGTACTGTTAGAAAGAACGCGTCAAAACGAACAGGTGGGGATGTGGGGTGGGGGGTAAAGGAGATCAAACTGACAATGAGAGCACTCTAAACTCTTTCTCACTCTCTCACTTACTCTTATTCTCTCTCTTTATCCATATACGGTTCAACTAACCTCTATATATATGTTACAAAGGAGACGAGAAGCATAATAGAAAGCTTTCACAACAAACTTCCATCGGCCGATGGATATATGGCACTCGTAGTATTGTGCATTTTAATGTCGATAGAAATGGTAATGGCTGTCGATGTTATATCGTCAAGAGAGAGAGAGAGAAAGAGAGAATGTTATTCTTTCTTGTTTAAAGAATTATTTTTTTGTTTAATTCTTTTTTTCTTTATTGAGATTAATCGAATTTATTTTGTAATCTTTTCTCTTTTTCTTTTTCTTTTTACACGAATTTATATATAACATATTATATATATTTTATGATACAACCAAAAATTGTTTAATTTTGTAAACTTGTAATATTGAATTATATTATATATTTTTATACGTATAAATATATTTAATTAAAAAAAAAAAAGTTCATTTTACCTCCTACTCAATTTTCATTATTTTTTGAAAAATACTAAAATAAAAAAAAAGAAACAATTATTAGATTAGATCAAATTGATTATCAGAAACATATCAATCGATGGTCGTCTAACTTTGATTTTAGAAAAGAAAGATAAAGATAATGAACGTTATATTTCTTATAAAACTTAACGAAGTAAAAACATTTTTCTTAGAAGAAGAAGAAGAAGAAGATGAAGAAAAAGTAAGAAACATTTACAAAAGACAAGAATAGTTTATATCCGTTTCTTTACTTTCTTTTCTTTTAGATTTTTTTCTTCTTCTTCTCTTCAGTTATGTAATAAAACGCGAAACTCTCGAAAATACTATTGTAAGTAAATATAAAAAAAAGAGACAAAAAATATGAAAAAAGGATGAATGAAAAAAAAAAGTAAAAGCAAAGATGAAGGAGAAATGAAATATAGAAAGATCAAACTATGGATAAAAGTAAATTATTACATAAAATGTATATTTTTTTTATAAGATAAAACCAAAAAAATTAGAAGTGAAACCTTTATAAAACTAAATTTCTAAAGAATAAGACGAATGCAAAATATCAGGTGTAAGATAATGGTAGGGTTTATTTATTATAATAATGTTACCATATACATGAAAGAGCACTGATATAATTTTGGAATGGGGATAGATGACAAAAACAATCACTTTCCAAATTGTATCAATTACCATAGAATATGCCGAATGCTATAACCATAGATAGAAAAAGAAATTGTAGAATGTTTGTCGACGAAAAGACAGACCGTTCAAAATTAAGTAAATATAATATATCCATTTTTTTAACTCAGGTAGATGATAGCCTTTCTATGAAATTTAGATATCTTTTCCATAGGTCAGAACATAAAAGTACTTTTTTTTGATGCAACTAATACTTTTAAATGTTTGAAAAATAGCAAAACAATTTTGGTCATAATTTATTCGTCTCACCTTGTTTGGAATTACAACGCCTAAAAGAAAACGCAATATTATTAACACTATTAATTATTAAAAATGTATTTAATTTAAAATTTTTTATTAACATCAAGTCTGAAAGCTCAATATCCATCAGTTTTCAAATCATTCACATTTTATAAGAATTTTTACTCAAAAAATTTCATTAAGATCGGTTCAGTAGTTTCGAAGTCTATGGAAAACCGACAATGTAAGACTGAATTTTTATACATAATTATATACAAAAATTTACTAATAAGCTTAATATATAGTTCGGGTAATATAATAAATATTAGGGGTAACAGAGTAATCAGTTATATTATCTTCTTCTTATGATTTTATGATTTTTATTATTTAAAGTTATACATAATACTGACAAATAAATATTCTCATAATGTTTTGATAAGTATAAATTATTCTTATAGTATTTTATAAGTTTTATATAATGTTCAATTCTGTATTGATTTTTTACACTGACAAGATCTAATAAAGTTATCCTAATACAAAATTCATAATCAATCATTGTTTAAGTGCAGAATTTCTTCAGTCTAATTACTTTTCCGAAATAAGACCAAAGGAAAAAATATTAGAGATTCTGATAATGTCTGTGATCGTTTAGTTCAGCAAATGTACCATTCTTTCTTGAAATAAAATATACTCTTATAAATAAAATACAGAAAAAAAAGAAAACGCAATACTGATACATTAAGACTAGTTGTCTGACGGATTAATAAACTTTAATTGCCTTAGAAATGCTTCTTCTCCTATTTAGTATTAAGTTCGTCATAAAAAAGCCTATCGTTATTTGACTGTTTAAATATTTAACAACTCTTCTAGTAACTCTTTAAGTTAATAGTCATAGGTATGCTGAAACTTTATTTCACTCGTCTACACACACATCGCATACATATCATAAATAGTTGGTGTCCCGATTTAGTAGAAAATTTAAATAAATAACAATATACGTTTAAATATAAATTATCATTTCTTGTTTATATTTTATTTTACATATGTTTAGTTTTCGAAACAAATTTTTATACTTTAAATATAAATATTTTTTCATTATTGTGTAAGATGTAAGAATTATTGTTTAAAATTTTTCAGTAATGTGCACAATTACTGTGAACGAAGATAAAACAATACATTTTATTTATATCTTTTTTTTATCTTTGCAAGTGTAACGTTATAAGTAGAAGACTTATGTTCTTAAATAGTTTATAACATAATTTTACGGATGTGAAATAATAGCAGATTTTATAATAATAAAATATTGTCTATTTTGTAAGTATTTACGTAAATCGTAAAAGTCATCAAATTTTGCGTAATAGTAATCTGCTTATACTTTATTAATTATTTATTTTAAAATACTTTTAGTTACAATTAAAAATCTTCTAGAAAACTTAATTCATCTGAATATGCCTTTGCAATTGATACCATTTTTTTGAATGATAGGTGAGGATATTTATCTACATAGATTTGTATTCTATTGTCATAGATTCCATAACGAAATTGCTCGCTTAATATTTTAGGCGAAATATCATCGTAATCGCAGAGATCTAATAATTTCTGTAAGCTACGAGAAAAATTTACGATCCTTTCCTGTTTACATTGTTTACGAAGCCTAAAACGTCTTCGATGGAAATACGATTCCGGAGTTAAACTTAAATGTCGAATGTAATGGAATATTATCATATAGTAAGAATTTAAAGTTTGATTATCATTATGGAAATACTTTTCAACACGAGCTTTAACATTATTATGTACCATCTCTTTGAAAAATTGAACCCTTCCATTATTTTTTACGCCGATAACATCTGCTACATATTCAAATCTATTTAACCAATCGTAAAATGGATCTTCCTTCACAAGATCGTAAGTATTAATCATTGAAAATTCTGGATGTAGACTAGTAGCTTTTATTTTAAATGTAGTTAAGTCAATAGCATACCGTACAATTTCATGGAACATAAGGCCACGAAATTTGATTAAAATATTTCTTATTTCATCGTCACGAATTCCGTTAAGAAATTGTTCGCATAATCTTTCATCTAATTGACTTGTATAAGAACACTTATCGGATAATTTTAGTAAACAGTCACTATAACTTTCTAATGTTTCGTGTTTATATTGAATTCGACACATAAAACGATTTCTGTGTACATTATTTTCATTAGAAGGATCAAAATAACGTAGATAGTAATTTATTATATCCTTGTATGGATGTTCAGAGAAGTTGACATGCCGATAATTTTGTTTGACACATTTATGGACATCAGCATGCACCATATGATTAAAAAAATTAAGCATCTGTTTATTTGATGCACGTATAGTATGTGATACGTACTCAAATTTATTTAACCATTTAGAAAAGCTAACACTACTGGCTGGATTGTATATTTTAATAAATGAAATGGCTGAATTAATATAACGAGCTTTTTCAATAGTTACTGCAAATTCAAAGGCTGAATTGAAACAGAATGAAAAAGAAGTATTTTCTCTTAAATATTTTGTTATTCTGAAATTGTTAAATCTAGCAACCAATAATCTGGCAATTCTTTCTTCTAGTTGAATAATATGTACAAAACTGTACATACATTTTAAAATATTAGTATATTTTCCTATTGCTTCTCTCACATAATAATTTTGATTCTTAATAGATGTTCTGCTGGAAAGAATTTCTGGAGAATAATTGAAATAATTAATGTAATGGTTTATTATCTCTTCGTATGACAGTTCAGTGAAGTTGACATTGGGATGTTCCTTTTCGATATCTTCTTGTATATTTTTATTCACCATTTCTAGGAATAATTCAACCATTTTATTGTTCGGTACTTTGATTTTATATGCTAGATATTCGAATTTATTTAACCAGTGCCAAAAAATTTTTTTTTATTTCTTTCATCATAATATGTCATTTTAATTATATCATCTAGATAATGTATTAAATCATTGTCTTCGCGTAATTGAGAATCTATATCCATTGTTCTGTAATTAGAAAACGATCTATAATCTATATTATAATTATATCGATAATATTTTTTAAAATTCCTAATAGTGATTTTTTCTTCTTTGATCAATAATTTGAATACATTTCTCCTACAGTAATAAGAAACACTTTTTGTTTAAGAGCACTTGTATAAAATATATATTTTTTATTTCTTTTTAAGGCTTATTTAGGAGTAAAGAAATTAGGTGATTTAATGTTTGTTTAAGTATTCTTTATAAATTATAAGGATTACGCGAATAAACGTATTAATTTCAACTAATATCTTAACGATTTAATATACGATTAACGACTAGTTGATTTAAATATTATTGCTTATAGGTATAAGTAGTGAGGAAAGTTTATTTTAGCGTCCTACATTTGTCATTAATTTAAATAATAATATACTTAACGCTCCTTTAACGCGTGGCTTTGTTTATATTATGAAACGTTGATTTAATATAATTTTAAGCTATTTAAAAAGTAGTCAAATTAATATTCTCTAATTATTTCTTAAAATCTAAAAATATAAAATACTATAAAATGTTGTTTTCTTATTTAAACACATTTTAAATTAAAGTACCATTAAATTTTTATGTCTAAGCGAAAAATTGACATTTTTTAAACATGAAGCTTATTAAATGAGAAGAATGAAGGTATTATATATATATACATTTCAAAATTTATTATAATGTTTTAATTCAATGTCAAAATCAAATAATGCAGGCCTTAATTCCTAATTCATTTGCTTTATTAATAACCAGTGATACGTTTTATAAAGTCAATTCGCTTTTTGGTCTTGAAAAATTTATGTTTCATTTTTGAGAAACTATATGAAGCATGCTCACGTGTGCGAAGACCGTCAAATTTATTTGTGTTTGCAAAAGAGTAATAGCGAAAAAATTGTACAACGGTAAACGCAATATTTAACCCGAAATTAATAATTGATATAGTTTATAAATTAAAAAAAAATCATGTGTGTTTACCACACGTGTTAGAGGTGAAACCATCAAAAACTAAGTTTCGATAGAATTAGACGAATGCAGAATATCTGGAGTAAGATAATTGTAGGGTTTATTTATTATAATAATGTTACCATATACATGAAAGAGCACTGGTATAATCTTAGGATAGGGATAGATGACAAAAACAATCACTTTTCAAATTGTATCAAATAGGAAAGAATATGCCGAATGCTTTAGCCGTAGATAGAAAAACAAATTGTATCATGTTTGTCGACGGAAAGATAGACCGTCCAAACATAAGTAAATATAATATATCCATTTTTGTAACTCAGGTAGATGATAGCCTTACTGTGAGATTAAGATATCTTTTCCATAAATCAGAACATAAAAGTACTTTTTGTTGTTGTGGCAACTAATACTTTTAAATGTTTGAAAAATAGTAAGACAATTTTGGTCATAATTTATTCGTCTCACCTTGTTTGAAATTAGAACTCAAAAAAAAACGCAATATTAATAATACTATTAATTATTAAAATTATATTTAATTTAAATTTTTTATTAATATCAAGTCTGAAAGCTCAATATTCATTACTTTTTAAATCATTCTCATTTTATAGGAATTTTTACTCAAAAAATTTCATTAATATCGGTTCAGTAGTATAGGAGACTATAGAAAACCGACAATGTAAGATTCAATCTTTATACATAAAGATACATAAAGATTTATTTATAAGCACAATATACAGTTCGTGGAATATAATAAATATAAGGGGTAAAAGAGTAATCAGTTATATTATCTCCTTCTTATGATTTTATGATTTTTATTATTTAAAGTTATACATAATACTGACAAATAAATATTCTCATAATGTTTTGATAAATATAAATTAGTCTTATAGTATTTTATAAGTTTTATATAATGTTCAATTCTGTATTGATTTTTTACACTGACAAGATCTAATAAAGTTATCCTAATACATAATTCATAATCAATCATTGTGTAAGAGCAGAATTTCTTCTGTCTAAATACTTTTCCGAAATGTGATCTAAGGAAAAAATAATAGAAATTCTGCTTATGTCTGTGGTCATTTAACTCAGAAAAAGTATCGTTCTTTCTTGAAATACAAGAAATTCTTATAAATAAAATAGAAAAAAAAGTAAACAAACGCAATAGTAATATACTAAGAAAAGTCGTCTGTCTTATACATAAACTCTAATTGCTTTTTTAAATGCTTCTTCTTCTATTTAGTATAAAGTTCGTCATAAAAAAGCCTATCATTACTTGACTGTTTAAATTTTTTAGCAACTTTTCTAGTAACTCTATAAGTGAATAGTCTCAGGTATGCCGAAACTCTATTTCATTCGTCTACAAACACATCAAATCGATATTATAAATAATTGGTGTCTTGATTTAGTACAAAATTTTAATAAGTAACAATTTGCGTTTAAATATCAATTATCGTTTGTTGTTCAGATTTTATTTTACAAAAGTTTAATTTTCGAATCAAATATTTATAGTTTAAATATAAATATTTTTTCATAATTGTGTAAGATGTAATACTTGTTGTTTAAACTTTTTCAATAATGGGCACAATAACTATGCACGAAGATAAAACAAAACATTTTATTTTTATCTTATATTTATCTTTGCAATTGTAACGTTTTAAGAAGAACACTTATGTTCTTAAATAGTTTATAAAATAATTTTACGGTTGTGAAATGATAGCAGATTTTATAATAATAAAATATTGTCTATTTTATAAATATTTACGTAAATTGTAAAAGTAATCAAATTTTGCATAATATTAATGTGCTCATACTTTATTATTTATTTATTGTAAAGTACTTTTATTTACAATTATTCATCTTCTAGAAAACTTAATTCATCTGAATATGCCATTGCAAATGATTCCATTTTTTCCAATGGTAGGTTAGGATATTTATTTATATAGATTTTTATTCTATTGTCATAGATTCCATAACGAAATTGTTCGCATAATTTTTCAAGCCATTGATTGCTGTAATTGCAGGGATTTACTAATTCCCATAGGCTGTCAGAAAAATTTTTGATCGTTTCCTGTTTATATTGTTTACGAAACATAAAACGTCTTTTGTGGAAATACGATTCCGGAGTTAAACTTAAATGTCGAATGTAATGACCTATTATCCAAATGTAACTATCTAAAGTAAAGTCGGCATTATAGAAATACTTTTCAACACGAGCTTTAACATTATTATGTACCATCTCTTTGAAAAAATGGATCCTTCCATTATATTCTCCACCGATAACACTTGCTACATATTCAAATTTATTTAACCAATCATAAAATGTACCTTCCTTCACGGCATCGTAAGTATTAATCATTGAAAATTCCGGATGTAGATTAGTAGCTTTTTTTAAATGTAGTCAACTCAATAGCATACTCTACAACTTCATAGAACATAAGGCCACGAAATTTGATTAAAATATTTCTTATTTCTTCGTCCAGAATTCCGTTAAGAAATTGTTCGCATAATCTTTCATCTAATTGACTTGTATAAGAACACTTATCGGATAATTTTTGTAAACAGCTACTATAACTTTCTAATGTTTCGTCTTTATATTGAATTCGACACATAAAACGATTTCTGTGTAAATTATTTTCATTAGAAGGATCAAAATAACGTAGATAGTAATTTATTATAATCTCGTATGGATGTTTAGAGAAGTTGACATGCCGATAATTTTGTTTGACACATTTATGGACATCAGTATGCACCATATGATTAAAAAATTGAAGCATCTCATCATTTGATACTTGTATAGTATTTGATACGTACTCAAATTTATTTAACCATTTAGAAAAACTAGCTCTACTGGCTGGAGTGTATGTTTTAATAAATGAAATAGCTTTATTAATATAATGAGCTTGTTCAATAGATCTTCCAATTTTACATGCTGATCCAAAACTTAAAGATGATAAAGTATTTCCTTCTAAATATTTCGTTATTTCCAATTTGCTGAATCTAGTAAACAAGAAATAGGCTAGTTCTGTTCCTAGACTAATATTACTATTCCTATTATTGCTCATTATTCGTAAACTATAAGCATATAGGTCTATTGCTTTTTGTTCATAATAATTTTGATTCTTAATAGGTTTTCTGCGCGAAAGAATTTCAGGAGAATAATTGAAATAATTAATGTAATGGTTTATTATCTCTTCGTAAGACTTTTCAGTGAAGTTGACATTGGGATGTTCCTTTTTGATATCTTCTTGTATATTTTTATTCACCATTTCTAGGAATAATTCAACCATTTTATTGTCCGGTACTTTGAATATATTTGCTAGATATTCGAATTTATTTAACCAGAACCAAAAAATCTTTTTTTATTTCTTTCATCATAATATGTCATTTTAAGTATATCATCTAGATAATGTATTAGCTCATTTTCTTCGCGTAATTCAAAATCTTTATGCATTGTTCTTTAATTAGAAAACGCTTTATATTTTTTATTATTATTATATCGATAATATATTTAAAGTTTTTAATAGTGTTTTTTCTCTTCTTTGATCAATAATTTGAATACATTTTTTCTACAGTAATGCGAAACACTTTTTTTTTTTAAGAACACTAATATAAGATATATATTTTTTTATTTCTTTTTAAGGCTTATTTATGAGTAAAGGATTCAAGTGTTTTAATGTTTGTTAAAAAATTCTTTATAAATTATAAGGATTACGCGAATAAACGTATTAATTTCAACTAATATCTTAACGATTTAATGTACAATTAACGACTAGTCGATTTAAATGTTATTGCTCATAGGTAAAAGTAGTGAGGGGATTTTATTTTAGCGTCCTACATTTGTCATTAATTTGAATAATAATATACTTAACGCTCCTTTAACGCGTGGATTTGTTTATATTATGAAACGTTGATTTAATATAATTTTAAGCTATTTAAAATGTAGGCAAATTAATATTCTCTAATTATTTCATAAAATTTAAAAATATAAAATACTATAAAATGTTGTTTTCTTATTTTAACACATTTTAAATTAAAGTATCATTAAATTTTCATGTCTAAGCGAAAAATTGACATTTTTTGAACATGAAGCTTATTAAATGAGAAGAATGAAGGTATTATATATATATACATTTCAAAATTTATTATAATGTTTTAATTCAATGTCAAAATCAAATAATGCAGGGCTTAATTCCTAATTCATTTGCTTTAATAATGACCAGTGATACGTTTTATAAAGTCAATTCGCTTTTTGGTCTTGAAAAATTTATGTTTCATTTTTGAGAAACTATATGAAGCATGCTCACGTGTGCGATGACTGTCAAATCTATTTGTGTTTGCAAAAGAGTAATAGCGAAAAAATTGTACAACGGTAAACGCATTATTTAACCGGAAATTAATAATTGTTATAGTTTATAATTATAAAATAAGTTATGTGTGTTTATCACCCGTGTTAGAGCTGAAACCATGAAAAAACTAAGTTTCGATAGAATTAAACGAATGCAGAATATCAGGAGTAATATAATTGTAGGGTTTATTTATTATAATAATGTTACCATATACATGAAAGAGCACTGGTATAATCTTAGGATAGGGATAGATGACAAAAACAATCACTTTTCAAATTGTATCGATTAGGAAAGAATATGCCGAATGCTTTAGCCGTAGATAGAAAAAGAAATTGTATAATGTTTGTCGACGGAAAGATAGACCGTCCAAACATAAGTAAATATAATATATCCATTTTTGTAACTCAGGTAGATGATAGCCTTACTGTGAAATTTACATATCTTTTCCATAAGTCAGAACATAAAAGTACTTTTTTGTTGTTGTTGCAACTAATACTTTTAAATTTTTGAAAAAAAAAACAGAACAATTTTTGGTCAGATTTTATTCGTCTCACCTTGTTTAGAATCACAATGATTAAAAGAAACGCAATATTATTAATACTATTATTTATTAAAGTGTATTTAATTTAAAATTTTTTTATTAATATCATGTCTAAAAGCTTAATGTTCATCAGTTTTCAAATCATTCTCATTTTATAAGAATTTTTACTCAAAAAATTTCATTAAGATTTGTTTAGTAGTATAGAAGACTATGGAGAACCGACAATGCAAGATTCAATTTTTATACATAAGGATACATAAAGATTTATTTATAAGCACAATATACAGCTCGTGGAATATAATAAATATAAGGGGTAAAAGAGTAATCAGTTATATTATCTTCTTCTTATGATTTTATGATTTTTATTATTTAAAGTTATACATAATACTGACAAATAAATATTCTCATAATGTTTTGATAAGTATAAATTATTCTTATAGTATTTTATAAGTTTTATATAATGTTCAATTCTGTATTGATTTTTTACACTGACAAGATCTAATAAAGTTATCCTAATACATAATTCATAATCAATCATTGTGTAAGAGCAGAATTTCTTCTGTCTAAATACTTTTCCGAAATGTGATCTAAGGAAAAAATAATAGAAATTCTTCTTATGTCTGTGGTCGTTTAACTCAGAAAAAGTATTGTTCTTTCTTGAAATGCTTCTTTAAATGCTTCTTCTCCTATTTAGTATAAAGTTCGTCATAAAAAAGCCTATCGTTATTTGACTGTTTAAATTTTTTAGCAATTTTTCTAGTAACTCTTTAAGTTAATAGTCTCAGGTATGCTGAAACTTTATTTCACTTGTCTACACACACATCACATACATATCATAAATAATTAGTCTTCCGATTTAGTAGAAAATTTAAATAAATAACAATATACGTTTCAATATCAATTATTATTTCTTGTTTATATTTTATTTTACAAAAGTTTGTTTTCGAAGCAAATATTTATAGTTTAAATATAAATATTTTTTCATAATTGTGTAAGATGTAATACTTGTTGTTTAAACTTTTTCAATAATGTGCACAATAACTATGCACGAAGATAAAAGAAAACATTTTATTTTTATCTTTTTATTTATCTTTGCATGTGTAACGTTTTAGGAAGAACACTTATGTTCTTAAATAGTTTATAAAATAATTTTACGGTTGTGAAATGATAGCAGATTTTATAATAATAAAATATTGTCTATTTTATAAATATTTACGTAAATCGTAAAAGTCATCAAATTTTGCATAATAGTAATCTGCTCATACTTTATAAATTATTTAATTTAAAATACTTTTAGTTACAATTCAGCATCTTCTAGAAAACTTAATTCATCTGAAAATGCCTTTGCAATTGATGTCATCATTTTGAATGATAGGTTAGGATATTTATCTATATAGATTTTTATTCTATTGTCATAGATTCCATAACGAAATTGTTCGCATAATTTTTCAAGCCTTGGATAGCCGTAATTGCAGGGATCTACTAATTCCCATAAACTGTCAGAAAAATTTTCGATCGTTTCCTGTTTATATTGTTTACGAAACATAAAACGTCTTTTGTGGAAATACGATTCTGGAGTTAAACTTAAATATTGAATGTAATAACCTAATATCCAATTGTAACCATCTAAAGTAAAGTCAGCATTAGGGAAATACTTTTCAACACGAGCTTTAACATTATTATGTACCATCTCTTTGAAAAATTGAATCCTTCCATTATTTTCTACGCCGATAACATTTGCTACATATTCAAATTTATTTAACCAATCATAAAATGTAACTTCCTTCACGGCATCGTAAGTATTAATCATTGCAAATTCTGGATGTAGATTAGTAGCTTTTTCTTTAAATTTAGTTAACGCAATAGCATACTCTACAATTACATGGAACATAAGGCCACGAAAATTGATTAAAATATTTCTTATTTCATCATCACGTATTCCGTTAAGAAATTGTTCGCATAATCTTTCATCTAATTGACTTGTATAAGAACACTTATCGGATAATTTTTGTAAACAGGTACTATAACTTTCTAATGTTTCGTGTTTATATTGAATTCGACACATAAAACGATTTCTGTGTAAATTATTTTCATTAGAAGGATCAAAATAACGTAGATAGTAATTTATTATAATCTCGTATGGATGTTTAGAGAAGTTGACATGCCGATAATTTTGTTTGACACATTTATGGACATCAGTATGCACCATATGATTAAAAAATTCAAGCATCTCATCATTTGATACTTGTATAGTATATGATACGTATTCAAATTTATTTAACCATTTAGAAAAGCAAACTATACTGGTTGGAGTGTAAATTCTAATAAATGAAATAGCTTGATTAATATAATGAGCTTGTTCAATAGCTTGTGCAATTTTATATGCTGATTTATAACTTAATGATGAATAAGGATTGTTTTTTAAATATTTCGTTATTATCAATTTGCTGAATCTAGTAAACAAGAAATAGGCTATTTCGTTTCCTAGACTAATATTACTATTCCTATTATTGCTCATTCTTTGTAAACTATAAGCATATAGGTCTATTGCTTTCCGTTCATAATAATTTTGATTCCTAATAGGTTTTCTGCGCGAAAGAATTTCAGGAGAATAATTGAAATAATTAATGTAACGGTTTAATATCTCTTCGTAGGACTGTTCAGTGAAGTTGACATTGGGATGTTCCTTTTTGATATCTTCTTGTATATTTTTATTCACCATTTCTAGGAATAATTCAACCATTTTATTGTCCGGTACTTTGAATATATTTGCTAGATATTCGAATTTATTTAACCAGAACAAAAAAATCTTTTTTTATTTCTTTCATCATAATATGTCATTTTAAGTATATCATCTAGATAATGTACTAGCTCATTTTCTTCGCGTAATTCAAAATCTATATCAATTATTGGTATGTTCCTACGTTCCATTAGAAAACGATTTATATTCTATATTATAATTATATCGATAATATTTGAAAAGTTTTTAACAGTGTTTTTTCTCTTTTTTGATCAATAATTTGAACACACTTTTTCTGGAGTAATGCGAAACACTTTTTTTTTAAGAACACTTATATAAGATATATATTTTTTTATTTCTTTTTAAGGCTAATTTATGAGTAAAGGATTTAAGTGTTTTAATGTTTGCTAAAAAATTCTTTATAAATTATAAGGATTACGCGAATAAACGTATTCATTTCAACTAATATCTTAACGATTTAATGTACGATTAACGACTAGTCGATTTAAATATTATTGCTTGTAGGTATAAGTAGGGAGGAAAGTTTATTTTAGCGTCCTACATTTGTCATTAATTTAAATAATAATATACTTAACGATCCTTTAACGCGTGGCTTTGGTTATAATATGAAACGTTGTTTTAATATAATTTCAAGCTATTTAAAATGTAGTCAAATTAATATTCTCTAATTAATTCTTAAAATTTAAAAATATAAAATACTATAAAATGTTGTTTTCTTAGTTTAATACATTTTAAATTAAAGTATCATTAAATTTTTATGTCTAAGCGAAAAATTGATATTTTTTGAACATGAAGCTTATTAAATGAGAAGAATGAAGGTATTATATATATATACATTTCAAAATTTGTTATAAAGTTTTAATTCAATGTCAAAATCAAATAATGCAGGCCTTAATTCCTAATTCATTTGCTTTAATAATGACCAGTGATACGTTTTATAAAGTCAATTCGCTTTTTGGTCTTGAAAAATTTATGTTTCATTTTTGAGAAACTATATGAAGCATGCTCACGTGTGCGAAGACTGTCAAATCTATTTGTGTTTGCAAAAGAGTAATAGCGAAAAAAATGTAAAACGGTAAACGCATTATTTCCCCCGAAATTAATAATTGATATAGTTTATAAATCAAAAAAAAAAAATTATATGTGTTTACCACACGTGTTAGGGGTGAAACCATCAAAATACTAAGTTTCGATAGAATTAGACGAATGCAGAATATCTGGAGTAAGATAATTGTTGGGCTTATTTATTAAAATAATGTTACCATATACATGAAAGAGCACTGGTATAATTTTGGGATAGGGATAGATGACAAAAACAATCACTTTCTAAATTGTATCAATGAAGATAAAATATGCTGAATGCTATAGCCGTAGATAAAAAAAGAAATTGTAGAATGTTTATCGATGGAAAGACGGACCGTCCAAACGTAAGTAAACATAATATATCAATTTTTTTAACTCAGGTAGATGATAGCCTTTCTGTGAAATTTAGATATCTTTTTCATGAGTAAGAACATAAAAGTACTTTTTTGTTGTTGCAACTAATAGTTTTAAATGTTTGAAAAAAAAGATCACTTTGGGTCATATTTTATTCGTCTTACCTTGTTTAGAATCACAAGGATTAAAAGAAACGCAATATTATTAATACTATTAATTATTAAAAATGTATTTAATTTAAAATTTTTTATTAATATTATGTCTAAAAGCTCAATATTTATCAGTTTTCAAATCATTCTCATTTTATAGGAATTTTTACTCAAAAAATTTCATTAAGATCGGTTCAGTAGTATAGGAGACTATGAAAAACCGACAATGTAAGATTCAATTTTTATACATAAGGATACATAAAGATTTATTTATAAGCACAATATACAGTTCGTGGAATATAATAAATATAAGGGGTAAAAGAGTAATCAGTTATATTATCTTCTTCTTATGATTTTATGATTTTTATTATTTAAAGTTATACATAATATTGAAGAATAAATATTCTCATAATGTTTTGATAAGTATTAATTATTCTTATAGTATTTTATAAGTTTTATGTAATGTTCAATTCTGTATTGATTTTTTACACTGACAAGATCTAATAAAGTTATTCTAATACATAATTCATAATCAATCATTGTGTAAGTGCAGAATTTCTTCTGTCTAAATATTTTTCCGAAATGTGATCAAAGGAAAAAATAATAGAAATTCTGCTTTTGTCTGTGATCGTTTGACTCAGAAAAAGTATCGTTCTTTCTTGAAATACAAGAAATTCTTAAAAATAAAATAGAAAAAAAAAGTAAACAAACGCAATAGGTATATATTAAGAAAAGTCGTCTGTCTGATTAATAAACTCTAATGGCTTTTTTAAATGCTTCTTCCATTTAGTATACAGTTCGTCATAAAAAAATCCTATCGTTCTTTGAGTGTTTCAATTTTTTAACAACTTTTTTAGTAACTCTATAAGTGAATAGTCTCAGGTATGCCGAAACTCTATTTCACTCGTCTACACACACATCACATAGATATTATAAATAATTGGTGTCTTGATTTAGTACAAAATTTAAATAAATAACAATATACGTTTAAATATCAATTATCGTTTGTTGTTCAGATTTTATTTTACAACAGCTTAGTTTTCGAAGCAAAATATTTATAGTTTAAATATAAATATTTTGTCATAATTGTGTTGGATGTAATACTCTTTGTTTAAACTTTTTTAATAATGTGCACAATAACTATCCACGAAGATAAAACAAAACATTTTATTTTTATCTTTTTATTTATCTTTGCAAGTGTAACGTTTTAGGAAGAACACTTATGTGCTTAAATAGTTTATAAAATAATTTTACTGATGTGAAATAATAGCAGATTTTATAATAATAAAATATTGTCTATTTTATAAATATTTACGTAAATTGTAAAAGTCATCAAATTTTGCATAATAGTAATCTGCTCATACTTTATAAATTATTTAATTTAAAATACTTTTAGTTACAATTCAGCATCTTCTAGAAAACTTAATTCATCTGAAAATGCCTTTGCAATTGATGTCATCATTTTGAATGATAGGTTAGGATATTTATCTATATAGATTTTTATTCTATTGTCATAGATTCCATAACGAAATTGTTCGCATAATTTTTCAAGCCATTGATTGCCGTAATTGCAGGGATCTACTAATTCCCATAAGCTGTCAGAAAAATTTTCGATCGTTTCCTGTTTATATTGTTTACGAAACATAAAACGTCTTTTGTGGAAATACGATTCTGGAGTTAAACTTAAATATCGAATGTAATAACCTAATATCCAATTGTACAAATTTAAATTTAAGTCGGCATTAGGGAAATAATTTTCAACACGAGCTTTAACATTATTATGTACCATCTCTTCGAAAAATTGAGTCCTTCCATTATTTTCTACGCCGATAACATTTGCTACATATTCAAATTTATTTAACCAATCATAAAATGTAACTTCCTTCACGGCATCGTAAGTATTAATCATTGCAAATTCTGGATGTAGATTAGTAGCTTTTTCTTTAAATTTAGTTAACGCAATGGCATATTCTACAGTTTCATTGAACATAAGGCCACGAAATTTGACTAAAATATTTCTTATTTCATCATCACGTATTCCTTTAAGAAATTGTTTGCATAATCTTTCATCTAATTGACTTCTATAAGAACACTTCTTGGATAATTTTTGTAAACAGCTACTATAACTTTCTAATGTTTCGTGTTTATATTGAATTCGACACCTAAAACGATTTCTGTGTATATTTTTTTCATTAGAAGGATGAAAATAACGTAGATAGTAATTTATTATATCCTTGTATGGATGTTCAGAGAAGTTGACATGCCGATAATTTTGTTTAACACATTTATGGACATCAGTATGCACCATATGATTAAAAAAATTAAGCATCTCTTTATTTGATACTCCTATAGTATATGATACGTATTCAAATTTACTTAACCATTTAGAAAAGCAAACTCTAATGGCTGGAGTGTATATTTTAATAAATGAAATAGTCTGATTAATATAATGAGCTTGTTCAATTGCTTGTGCAATTTTATATGCTGATTCTAAACCTAATGATGAATAAGTATTTTTTTCTAAATATTTCGTTATTATCAATTTGCTGAATCTACAAAACAAGAAATAGGTTATTTCTGCTACTAGATTTATATTAATACTCCTATTATTGCTCATTCTTAGTAATCTATAAGCATATAGGTCTATTGCGTATCGTTCATAATCATTTCGATTCTTAATTGGTTTTCTGCGCGAAAGAATTTCAGGAGAATAATTGAAATAATTAATGTAATGGTTTATTATCTCTTCGTAAGACTGTTCAGTGAAGTTGACATTGGGATGTTCCTTTTTGATATCTTCTTGTATATTTTTATTCACCATTTCTAGGAATAATTCAACCATATTATTGTCCGGTACTTTAAATATATTTGCTAGATATTCGAATTTATTTAACCAGAACCAAAAAATCTTTTTTTTATTTCTTTCATCATAATATGTCATTTTAAGTATATCATCTAGATAATGCATTATCTCATTTTCTACGCGTAATTGAGAATCTTCATCAATTATTGGAATGTTCCTACGTTCCATTAGAAAACGATTTATATTCTATATTATAATTATATCGATAATATTTTTTAAAGTTTTTAATAGTGTTTTTTCTCTTCTTTGATCAATAATTTGAACACACTTTTTCTAGAGTAATGCGAAACACTTTTTTTTTAAGAACACTTATATAAGATATATATTTTTTTATTTCTTTTTAAGGCTTATTTATGAGTAAAGGATTTAAGTGTTTTAATGTTTGTAAAAAATTATTTATAAATTATAAGGATTACGCGAATAAACGTATTCATTTCAACTAATATCTTAACGATTTAATGTACGAATAACGACTAGTCGATTTAAATATTATTGCTTATAGGTATAAGTAGTGAGGGGAATTTATTTTAGCGTCCTACATTTGTCATTAATTTAAATAATAATATACTTAACGCTCCTTTAACGCGTGGCTTTGGTTATAATATGAAACGTTGACTTTATATAATTTTAAGCTATTTAAAATGTAGTCAAATTAATATTCTCTAATTATTTCTTAATATTTAAAAATATAAAATACTATAAAATGTTGTTTTCTTAGTTTAATACATTTTAAATTAAAGTATCATTAAATTTTTATGTCTAAGCGAAAAATCGACATTTTTTGACCTTGAAGCTTATTAAAAGAGTAGAATGAAGGTATTATATATTACATTTTTAAATATATTGTAATGTTTTAATTCTATGTCAAAATCAAATAATGTAGGCTTCCATTCCTAATTCATTTGCTTTATTAATGTCCAGCGATGCGTTTTATGAAGTCAATTCGCTTTTTGGACTTGAAAAATTTATGTTTCATCCTTGAGAAACTAATGGTTTGGTATCAAAAACCGTTGATGTTTACTATTTCAATGCTCTGACGTAGTAACATTATTCCACACGCAGAGTTTGCCTTTGTTTTGACACTAACACACAAACACACACACAAACAAGCTTAGTAGCCAGGAGTGGGGACTACGAATCAAAGACCGAGAATAGGAAAAACTGTATAGCTATATTCTGTTTTATACTCTCGCAGGCTCAATCCTATATGTTTGTCTCTTTTTCTCCTCTTATTTAGTATCGCGGCCGTTTCATAGCCGCCTACTGCTCTGTTACGAATTCGCCTACCGCTTCGTTACATTTCTTCAAATCACACCCATTTTAAAGAAGTTTTCACTTTAAAAAAACATACTACTACTATAATACAAAAAGTAAGATCTGTTATGATCGAAAATATTTTTTATATACCATATTTTCTCTTACTAGACTTTTGAAAACTTCAAAAGACTGAAATACGTGCAAGTACATCAGAAAATGTGAAATAATAAAGAGACCTACCTTATTGTGAACTCAAAAAGATGAATGAAAGAAAATTTATGAACGTTTCATTTTCTTCAACTCATAGTTTAAAAATTACTAAAAAAAAAAACATAACATATTCATACATATATGTATATTTAAATATATGATTTTATGTGTATGCAGTTACTTAAGTTACATACTTTTATCAAACCTAATATTATTTTAATAAAGAAACACATAATTTAGAATCTATATAATAATAACAATAAACTTCTTACGCAATAAAATCTGAAGAAAAATTATTAACTATTAATATCACGGTTCGATTAAACTAATTGTTAAATATAGTATTCGTTCATTAAAGTTACAAGTTAGATAACTAATTTAATTTGTTTTAATTTGCTTTTACTATTAAATTATACTCGAATATTATGTTGCAATTAAAACGCTATTTTAAAATGGCAAGATGAAAACATTATTTTTTTTTTATTTCCAAGCCTCCGATTAAAAAAAAAAAAAAAACAATAAAAAATAGGAAAAGAGAAAAAAATTGCAGTTATTTTCCATACCATGCGGATGTTCACAAAAATATAACACAGACTTCACCTTCATACACACACATACACACGTACAAACATTTCATTGGGCTTTCTTCTTATCGTTTTTTTTTTTTTTTTTCTAATTTCGAGCTCACGTATAAACGATTTTTGGTTTTGTTTCTTTTGTTTAAAAATTTGAAAAATGATTGAAAAAAATTCTTTACTCAACTTAACACATCGTTGATCAATTTTTTAAAAGAATTTATTACATGTCACCGATTCTATTACTTCGCAATTGGGATTAATAAATAAATAAATAAATAAATAATTTTCAATAAATTTCACTTATTATTAAACTTTGAAATATTTTTTTGTTTATATGATAAAAAATGTAACCAATATTACACACAAATAGCTTTTATTAAATGATATACAAAATTTTTTATGATGATTCAATCAGAATGTCTCGGTTTAAATTAAAAAAATCGACAATTTCAATGGGTTTTTCATTGTAAAAAAAAAAAATAATTGTTAACAATTTCTTACTTTTATTCTGTGGTCTACCGTAAGACTTTTTCTTTTCTATTTCAATTCTTCATTTTGTGAGAATGAATTAAAAGAGATTCGAATCATTAGCGACAAAAGGTTAAATTACCCGTTATAAGGCACTTTCAAATGTATTCTACACACATACACATATGTGTATATATATATGGTGCATGTATTAACGTATAAGTAGAAGCTCAGATGAATTTCCTTTTCCAGTGTGTTTGCACGTCCTGCGGTTTTAATCGGGTTACATGTTTCACGTTGAACGTATGTTTAATTATCGAGGATATTACGTCAGTAGAGAAAGCTTAAGACAAAATGAAATACACCTTTGTACTTAAGAGAAATTCACAGAAAAAGAAAAAACAAAACCGTGTTAATTTCTACACACTATTTGACACTATTCACCATTTCTCTCATTTGTCTCATTTCATCTCATATTTTCTTTCTTTTTCTCTTCGGTTTTTGTTTTCTCCATAAGAAATGGTTTTGTTAAAAGATGGGTGAGAACAATTTTACGTTTGTTAATAAAAATAATATTTATTGGTTTGTGAATATTTAAAAATGAATTAACTTGTCTTCTTATTTATGAAAATGAACGAATTTTTATGTTTGGCAATTTTATTTGATTTATTATTTAGCGTGTGTTTGGAAAAAAAATATTTTGACGGTGTTTTAAATAAATATTTAAATAAAAATTATTTGACGGTATTTTAAATAAATATTTATTAAAGTTTGAATATAATAGTATCGATAAATGTGTGGACTTTTCATTTTTTTTTTTTTTTTTTTGATAAAATAACGAGTACAAATATTTAAAAAATATATTGAGCAAATAAATAGAATTGTGTTTATATATTTTATGTCATTTCATAACTATGTGTATTACACATTTTTGATAATAATCAAAAACATGATTTCAGATTTATCCATAGTATTATAAAAACGTTCGTATCACGTTGTAAGTAAAAATCGTGAGATTTGAATTTCGAAAAAAAAAAGGGAAATTGTATAATATAAAAATGTTTGGTTAGTGATAGTAGAAGAGATACGGAAAAATTTTACATTCCTGGTATAAAAAAAGAAAAAAAAAAAGAAAGTTTCGATGATATTCAACTGCATTGGCAATTCCAATCGTGTTTTAAAGAGACGATAAAAAGTTGATATTTTATCCGTAAGCGATAATATTCATACATGCGCGTATTTGAACAAACGGAAAATGGTTGAAAGATATTTTTATAATACGATACGAAAAGAAAGAAAAGAGAAGAAAAAGGAAACAAAGAGAGTTAGTTTAAAAAAATAAAAATAGAAAAAAAAAATATTATTCGAATGGTTTAAAGTTTGGAAATTAAAAATAAATTTGAGAACGGTAATGAATTTTTTTTTTTTCAGATAACTTTTGAGCTACCTTATATAATATTTATTGTTTTTATATATAAATTTATTTTTAATTATTATTATAATATATGATATACTTATGATTAATTAATTAATTGTTTTTCAAATTCATAAAATAAAAAATATATAAAAACTTTATAATATGGGGAAGTTTCACACGTAAAAAGAAAATTAAAACATATTTGTTTTATTTATTTTATTTTTTATTTTTTATTTTTTTAAATATTTCGAGTTATCTATATATATATAACTATAATAATAATATATAATAATATCAATATATATTTTATATATATTTTATATAAATTGAAATAGTAATATATAGTAATAGTATATAGTAATTTAATATATAGTAATATATATATTTTTTATTTATAAATAAAAATTGTATTTTTTTATAATTTTATTTATATAAAAATAAATTATATATTTTAATTTTTTTCTTATAATTAATTATACAAATACATATATATATATATCTAATATATATTTATTTTTATATTCTTACTTGACAAAATTAATATAATTATACGTTATAAATATTATTATTATTATTATGATTTTAATTATTATTTATAGAAAATATCGAGGAATTAATAAAATGAGAAAAAAAAGAGAAAAATGAAAGAGAGGAGGAAGAAAAGGGATGGAAAATGAATAAAGAATTATGTTGATTATCGTACAACGTTATTATATTTGCACGTGCCAACAAATACGGTACGTTGCTCGTATATCGTATGGATCGTTTCGCGATTTTGTTCATTTAACGAATAAATATTTATTGTGTATGTCTTCTTGCATTCTCATTGCACATTGTCTCATCCATACACACACGAACATGCATTTCTACATATACATATATATATATTATCATCAAACACACAATATGCGTTGTTCTTTTCAATTGATATGATCGATATAGAATACGTGTGTACACTTATACGTATTTACAATATTTGTATGTATATCTTTGTGTGTATGTATGTACATTCTCTTCCTCTTATTATTCCTCCACCTTTTATAATTTCGTTTGGAAAATATTATACGTTCTCATCTACATAATATTTATGCAGTATATGTACTCGTATTAAATACCGTCGTGCATGTGTTTATATCCAAGTTATACTATTCGATAAAATTTCAGATAATCTCTCGACGAAAGCACGTTTATTGCTACGTTCATGTTTATGCATATACATGTACACTTGTGTGTACACCTTTATATGTGCGTAGGGGGTGTTTTTTTGTTGAATGTCATCGAAGTAAATACAGAATATATCAATTATTAATTTTTTAATAATTCAAATAGATATTGGTATGTGTATTTATGTTTGGCATTGAATTAAATCAAACGAATTAAAATATTTCCAATTTTTATGTTTGTTCTTTTGTGATTGCGAGGAATTTATAATTAGTTTGAAAAATATGTTAATTACGCGTTCGACGTTTTAAAATGAGCTTATTATATTTATGCATGTTAAAAGTATTAATCCTATCATTTAATTCTTTTTCCATGCGATGGAACTGGATTTTATTTTATTTTCATGTGTTCATTGGATTATGTATTACAGAAAATATACATCGGTATATGTCACATGGTATTAAATAAAATGTCATATTATAATATATTAATAATATTTTTTATTCAATGAGATATTTATATTAAATTAAATTATATATATATATATATATATAGCGATATTAATATTAAGTGTAAACAAATGTTTAAAAAGATATTTACAATTATCATTTTACAATTTTATTCTTTTTAATTTTATTAAAAATTAAAAATTAATTATCGATATATATTTATTTTTGTGTTTTGTTTATTAACAAATTTGTATATCATAGATCATAATACGTTTTCTAATGAATTTGATTTTAATTTTTGTTACAGGATGAAAAAAATCAAATATTGACGACGAACGCATGGTTAAAGCTGGTAAGTGTAAAAATAAAGATTCATTTTTCTTTTTTCTACAAATTCTTACTTTTAGATATTTAAACAATCATAATGTATCTTGTATCAATCTATTTCTCGTATCAAGTGTATTGGTTTCAATCGAAGATATCGACATTGATCGATGATAGTTGATCGATTTATCGTAATGTGTATTCGATGATAAAGAAAATAAAAATGTCGAGTGGGTGGTAGATTGGG
The DNA here is from genome assembly GCF_049000335.1 of Polistes dominula. Taxonomy (NCBI): domain Eukaryota; kingdom Metazoa; phylum Arthropoda; class Insecta; order Hymenoptera; family Vespidae; genus Polistes; species Polistes dominula. Next base: position 2,707,289 of record NW_028300951.1, read on the forward strand.
GGGAAGAAATTTTTTGATAACAAACATGTACCTTTCTTTTTATATATATATATTTTTTTTTATATCTTTTCTCTATAGCCAATATTTTATAATAGAAACTTTTAAATCGGTAAAGAATGAAGAAAAGTATCTACACATACACATATGTATACACACATGTACACTGGTAATATTCTCATAGGACTTGAAAATTCGCTTACAAGGTAAACTAATAAAAGTGTGTATCGATTTAAAAATACATGAATCATCGATCATATACCGGACAGTACAAGTTTTGTTGAAATTTTATGTTCCTTATTTTTTTTTTATTCTTCTTCTTCTTCTTCTTCTTTCTTCTTCGTCGGTTCTTTTTTTTACCATCGAATCCATCGAGATAACTCGAGAATGTAGTTTCATCGTCATCTAAAGTCACTTTATAAGCGATATATATTTGCATGAATCAACTATGAAAATGGTTTGTACACAGATAATATACTTGTATATAGTCATCTATGTATATATTCATACATAAATGAATGAAGAAGATTAAGAAGAAGAAGAAGAAAAAGAAGAAAAAGAAGAAGAAGAAAAAGTAAAGGACGAAAAGAGAGTTTCTTTTCTCTCACAGTGAATTTTCATAAACTAAATAAAATACAAGCAAAAAATAAAAAAGATGTTAAAATCAAAACTTAGTTTCACGAAGTAAAGTTATACGAAGGATAATAACAATTATTAAGTATTTACTAAGAAACATATGTGTGGGTGATAAAAAAAAAAAAAAAAAAAACAATTTTTTCACTGAACTGTTCATTTCTCTCCTCCCCTCACTTATTTTATTGTTTTTTTTTTCTTCTGTTAACTAATTAACTGCGACAAGTCGTGGTTAAAATTGCTCATTTTGAGAATACAATGAATTAAAAATAAACAAAAAAGAAATTGTAGTTTACAAATCTCTTCAATATTTTCTTATTTATCTTGAAATTTAAGAATATATTTCATTTTTCACAAAAAAAAAATACAATTTAAATAACCAATGGTGGGTACTTTGTACGCATGACATATATACTCGTCAATACACAAAATCCTGCCATTTCTTCATGACGAGTATATTCGTTAAACTCAGTTATAAACCGTACCACTTTTTCACAACGAGTATGTTTGTCAAACACAGTTAACTGATTAAATAGCAAACGATCACTACATTTTATTTAATGACGAGTATATTAGTTATGACACACAAAATCTTATCATTTCTTCACGACGAATATATACGTCAAACTCACATCAGTTAACTGGTTAACACTTAAAGTTTCTTTCGTAGTATTTTAAAAAGTAACCGAAATGTTGCTGCGTACTCGTAGAGTTCCCACGAGAGACAAGGAATATAAAATGTTAAATCCATTATCGGTAATTGGGTTTTCCGTTTGCGAAGAAAAGAAAGACGGAATGTTAAAAAAAAAAAAAAAGAAAAGGGGGGAAAAGACAAGAGGAAAGAAAGAGAGAGAGAGAGAGAGAGAGAGAGAGAGAGAGGAAAGGAAAGGAGAGAAAAAAAAATGAAAAGAGAAAGAAGAAAACCCAGGCCCGAGTTCGCTCGCGGGAAATCAATATCAGATATCGGTATTTCCATTTCCGTTTGGCGTGTTCGTTCTAATATCGCGGATAAAATATGCATCCGACGTACAGTTATCCTTGCGGAAAATGCACTATATAGTTGAGAAGTAAGGTGCCTTGGAGAAAAGGTGATAGAGAGAAAGTAAGAGAAAGAAACGGATGGATATGTTAAAAGAGAGAGAAAAAAAAAAGAAACAACGAGTGTGGAGAAAAACGAATTGTATTTTTTTCTTCTTTTCTTTTTTCCTCTCGAACGTCGAATATCCGGTAAAAGATTCACTCCATTCCGTAAAGTTACGCGTTATTACCCTCTGTGTGTGTGTGTGTGTGTGTGTGTGTGTGTGTGTGTGTGCATACATGAGTACATTTTCGATTGATATCAAAGGAAGTCGCTATTCGAATTATTATTTAACTTGATGCTTCTTCGTGATGGTTGTCTATTCTATTTGATGGGTTATAAGAATGTTAATGTAATTTTTATTTTTTATTTTTTATATTTTAGCATATTGTTATCTATGATTTTTTTTTTTTTTTAAAGAAAAACCTAAAAGAATGAATTGCTGATTTGCTGATTATCTTAGGTTATCGATTAATCACAAAATTATTATATTTTATTAAATTTTACTTTTATCGACGAGATTTAGAAGAATTTCATCTTCAAGATAAATTATTCATAGTGTCGATGATATAAAATATTTGTCAAAAAAAGTTTATCCTTTTATCTTATCTCGAAAAAGACACGAGAGAAAAAATAGTTCGAGTGTAAGAAACGAATCGAATAAAAGAATAAGAAAATTAAAAAAAAAAAGGATTATAAGAAGAAAAATAGTCGTGTTAATTAAGGGGACCTTCTACTCTGAGCACCTAAAAAAAAGGCTATTTTCGCGAATTTTTTCCAAGAAAACTATAAAAGATATCGATCTAAAAGTTGTTAGGTTTGTTAAATTGAGTCTTAAACTATATAAATGAATTTTTATTTTTTCATTTTAATTAATTTTTTATTGCAAAAACAGTAGTATAAAAAAATACCTTAGAACTTTAGTGCTTTGGTAGTTCCATCAGAACTTGAGAATGGCTTACCTGAAACATAAAAGTAAAATGGTTTTATATTCTGTATGACTTCAGCTACAAAGTGACAGTTTTATATAAAATTTTTATCAATAAATAAAAAAATGGTGGACAAATTACAAAAGAAACGTAAATTTGACCTTTTTTTTTATTGTTTTTGACTAAAAATAAATAGTAAAAATTAAAATATAAGAAAAAACTCTCCGTCACTTTGTTACAGCTCATGTGTAGAATATGTGGATTAAATTTTATAAGAATCGGTTTACTGGTCCGTGAGATACGATGGAGCTAGTATTTCAAAACATAGTTTCGAGATAAACGCGTTTAAAGTTTTTTTCTACTCAAAATCGTTAAAAATTCTTACCTAAACTTAATCTGCGATGCCTGGACCATACAATAGACCTTCTTCTTGTTCATATTCTTCAATTTCTTCCAGTCTTGCCTTCTTCCACTTTGATCTGGCATCTTTTGAGCACTCAGAGCTTCAACGGTTCGCAGATTCGATACGTCGGTCGTCGCGTCTTTTAGCAAAGTCGATCGCTCCTGGCCCAAGTTTCATGCCCATCGTTTCCATTATCTTCATCACTGTTTGAAATCCTTCGTTAAAGATACATGCTGAAACTTTGCACGCAATTTCAACAACTTTTTTGCCGTTAAACAGGTTTTTAGGTGCCATGTTCCATGCGCAGTTATTAAAGCTTTCATTATTATTCTGCGTAGGTCCACCTAAACATCTTTCCAGCAGTTCTGTCTTAGTCAGATCCTCATAAATAGGCTTTAGCACTTTCTGTACATCTTTAGAAAGTGCCGGAGGATGCTTGTATTTTTGCTTCAGTGCCTTAGTTTTGAGGTACTTACACCAGTCGATGGAACACGTATGGTAATTATTATTATCTTTTTTTTTTTTTTTATGAATCGTGAGATATTATGATCCCTTTCTATTTGTAAGGAAAGATACAGTCTCCGTCGAAAGTGTACGAACAAGTTGAAATGAAAATAAATTAAAATGCAAACAAACTTTGAAAAGGGTTGAGAACATGGGAATCTGTTATTTTATAAAATTCAACTTCAACGATCAATTAAACATTTCTCATTTCTTTTTCTTTTTATGAAATAAAAATGTTTCCTTGTCGAAGATATTAGAATGAGAATTGAAATGAAAATAATAAGGGAAGTGTAAACACAACGCGGAAAAGAAAGAGGAAGAAGAAGAATATGAAGAAGAAGTTGGGGTAGGGGTTGGTAAAGGTGAAAAGTTGGGGTGGAGTTATTCTTTTATTTATTTATTTTTTTTTTTTCAAGTCGAGTGATATTAATAATTCCCCATACAAAGTTTGAAAACAGGCCCTTGGATGGCCAATCGCCGGGCAAAGGATGACAACTAACGGCCGATCATTGACGTTTTCTAATAGCCCATAGAGGGCTCAATATCCAAATGATAACCCCGGCCCATTAATGGTAATTGATCATTGGCCGATTAATAATAGTTGATCATCGGCCCATTACCGGCAGTTATTATCGGCCCATTAATGGCAGTTATTATCGGCCCATTACCGGCAGTTATTATCGGCCCATTACCGGCATTTATTATCGGCCCATTACCGGCATTTAGTATCGGCCCATTACCGGCATTTAGTATCGGCCCATTACCGGCATTTATTATCGGCCCATTACCGACATTTAGTATCGGCCCATTACCGGCATTTAGTATCGGCCCATTACCGGCATTTAGTATCGGCCCATTACCGGCATTTAGTATCGGCCCATTACCGGCATTTAGTATCGGCCCATTACCGGCATTTAGTATCGGCCCATTACCGTGCTTTTAGTATCGGCCCATTACCGGCATTTAGTATCGGCCCATTACCGGCATTTAGTATCGGCCCATTACCGGCATTTATTATCGGCCCATTACCGACATTTATTATCGGCCCATTACCGGCATTTATTATCGGCCTATTACCGGCATTTAGTATCGGCCCATTACCGGCATTTAGTATCGGCCCATTACCGGCATTTAGTATCGGCCCATTACCGGCATTTAGTATCGGCCCATTACCGGCATTTATTATCGGCCCATTACCGACATTTATTATCGGCCCATTACCGGCATTTAGTATCGGCCCATTAACGGCATTTAGTATCGGCCCATTACCGGCATTTAGTATCGGCCCATTACCGGCATTTAGTATCGGCCCATTACCGGCATTTATTATCGGCCCATTACCGACATTTAGTATCGGCCCATTACCGACATTTAGTATCGGCCCATTACCGGCATTTAGTATCGGCCCATTACCGGCATTTAGTATCGGCCCATTACCGGCATTTAGTATCGGCCCATTACCGGCATTTAGTATCGGCCCATTACCGGCATTTAGTATCGGCCCATTACCGGCATTTAGTATCGGCCCATTACCGGCATTTAGTATCGGCCCATTACCGGCATTTAGTATCGGCCCATTACCGGCATTTATTATCGGCCCATTACCGACATTTAGTATCGGCCCATTACCGGCATTTAGTATCGGCCCATTACCGGCATTTAGTATCGGCCCATTACCGGCATTTAGTATCGGCCCATTACCGGCATTTAGTATCGGCCCATTACCGGCATTTAGTATCGGCCCATTACCGGCATTTAGTATCGGCCCATTACCGGCATTTAGTATCGGCCCATTACCGTGCTTTTAGTATCGGCCCATTACCGGCATTTAGTATCGGCCCATTACCGGCATTTAGTATCGGCCCATTACCGGCATTTAGTATCGGCCCATTACCGGCATTTATTATCGGCCCATTACCGACATTTATTATCGGCCCATTACCGGCATTTAGTATCGGCCCATTACCGGCATTTAGTATCGGCTTATTACCGGCATTTAGTATTGGCCCATTACCGGCATTTAGTATCGGCCCATTACCAGCATTTAGTATCGGCCCATTACCGGCATTTAGTATCGGCCCATTACCGGCATTTATTATCGGCCCATTACCGACATTTATTATCGGCCCATTACCGGCATTTAGTATCGGCCCATTAACGGCATTTAGTATCGGCCCATTACCGGCATTTAGTATCGGCCCATTACCGGCATTTATTATCGGCCCATTACCGACATTTAGTATCGGCCCATTACCGGCATTTAGTATCGGCCCATTACCGGCATTTAGTATCGGCCCATTACCGGCATTTAGTATCGGCCCATTACCGGCATTTAGTATCGGCCCATTACCGGCATTTAGTATCGGCCCATTACCGGCATTTAGTATCGGCCCATTACCGGCATTTAGTATCGGCCCATTACCGGCACTTAGTATCGGCCCATTACCGGCATTTAGTATCGGCCCATTACCGGCATTTAGTATCGGCCCATTACCGGCATTTAGTATCGGCCCATTACCGGCATTTAGTATCGGCCCATTACCGGCATTTAGTATCGGCCCATTACCGGCATTTAGTATCGGCCCATTAATGGTAGTTGATCATTGGCCGATTAATGTGCCCAGCAATGGGCCACGTTTTATTCAAATTATTAGCCCATTAACATCATCATAATTTAATAATCTATATATCATCATCTTCAGACAGTTATATATTTCTCTATGTCTGATCCCCCGAAAAATATACCTGACAATACGAAGGATTATACAGATTACAATAAAAAAAACTGCTTGAATAAACAATGAAAGAGAAAGGGATTGAACAAGATAAGAGTCGTCCGTGCGCGCCGAATGCTCAGGAAAGCGGTCCGAGGTAGTTACGTTCAGGCACCAAAAATGTAGTTAGAGACATCGGATCTTTTTGAAATTTTAACACAATATTTCTACATATATATACATTCGAAAAATGTAAAAAAAAAAAAAAAAAAATTTTTTTTAATTGCAGAGTAGAAGGTCCTCTTAAAAGATGTACAAATATTTTGTTTAATCGGTCGATATGATATTAAAATAGTTTTAAAAAGGCGTGATTAAATCTTAACGAAGAAAAAACTAAGAATAAAAAAAGAAGAATAAGAAGGTGTATAGGCTTGTATCTTCAGTAAGAAATTTTATCAGGTGGAAAATAAAAATGAAATTAAAAAATAAAAGGTTTTGAAGAGATCGATTCTTCCTTTTTCCTTTCTAAATTTTTTTCTCCTTCTTCTCTTTTATATACATATATATATCTGGAAATCAAGTTAATTCATGTGCATTCGTTCGAAACCAACGGTCCGGATATTTTTGAGACATCTCATTTTCATTGAAATTAAATTCTACCATACTATAGAGAAAAGTAAAAGAAGAAAAGAATAAAAGAATCAGAAAAAGAAAAAAGAAATATAAAGGAAGAAAAGAATCGTGGTGATAGCGGTTATTTAAAGTTCCAAGACAGATTTCGTAGTAGAAAGGTACATTGACAAGCTTTTAAATTAGAACTTTATTTTATATGGGTTAGAAGTGCTATAGCATGTTAAACTTGATTATCATCATGTTATACATATATATATATAGTAACATAATCATTTTTAAGAAACGAATTTGTTCTAACATTTACACTATCCAAGAATATTCTTTGTTTTCTTCACCAATTTTCATTATTTTCCTTTTTTTATGGTTTTCCTTTTATTGAAGTGTTTTTATGTTTACTTTTATTTTCATTTTAATTTGCTTTATATATTTATTTTTATTTTAATTTCAATTTTTTTTTTTATATCTTTATTTGTATTTCAATTTCAGCTTTTTATATAATATAAATATTTTTATTTCAATTTCAATTTTATTTATTATTAATTTAATTACACCTATTACATCGTCCTTCTAGGATTGCAAAGAAATAAAAAAAACAATTTGTTTTCCTCATTAATTGTAATAAACTTCTTCCCTCTCCACCCACACTTCCACCTGGTTATCTTTTTCCTTTTATTTTTATTTAAAGCTTTTACTATTCCTGTTACATCACCTATTTAGGATTTCCAAGATATAGAAGAAAAATAAATTAGAAAGAAAAATTTACCTTTATCATAATATCTAAAGTAAATTTCTTATCACAAAGTAACTGACAATTATCCATATACATTGTCCAATTTGTCTTTTTCTATGTAAAAAAAAAAAAAAAATATCGTGGGTAGATCACACGTGTTAGAAATGAAACGTTTTTGAAACAAAGCTTCGAGTAAATGGGTCAAATGTAGAGTATCAGGAGTAAAATAATTGTAGGATTTATTTATTATAATATTATTACCATATATATAAAAAGGTACTGGTATAATCTTAGGATAGGGATAGATGACAAAAACAATCACTTTCTAAATTGTATCAATTAGGATAAAATATGTCGAATGCTATAGTAGTAGATAAAAAAAGAAATTGTAGAATGTTTATCGACGGAAAGATAGACCGTCCAAACGTAAGTAAACATAATATATACATTTTTTTAACTCAGGTACATGATAACCTTTCTGTGAAATTTAGATATCTTTTCCATAAGTCAGAACATAAAAGTACTTTTTGTTGTTGTTGCAACTAATACTTTTAAATGTTTGAAAAAAAGAACACTTTGGGTCATATTTTATTCGTCTTACCTTGTTTAGAATCACAATGACTAAAAGAAACGCAATATTATTAATACTATTAATTATTAAAAATGTATTTAATTTAAAATTTTTTATTAATATCATGTCTAAAAGCTCAATATTCATCAGTTTTCAAATCATTCTCATTTTATAAGAATTTTTACTCAAAAAATTTCATTAAGATTTGTTCAGTAGTATAGGAGACTATGGAAAACCGACAATGTAAGATTCAATTTTTATACATAAGGATATATAAAGATTTATTAATAAGAACAATATACAGTTCATGGAATATAATAAATATAAGGCGTAAAAGATTAATCAGTTATATTATCCTCTTCTTATGATTTTATGAATTTTATTATATTTTATAGTAATACATAATATTGACAAATAAATACTCTCATAATGTTTTGATAAGTATAAATTATTCTCATAATAATTTATAAGTTATATATAATGTTCAATTCTGTATTGATTTTTTACACTGACAAGATCTAATAAAGTTATCCTAATACATAATTCATAATCAATCATTGTGTAAGTGCAGAATTTCTTCTGACTAATTACTTTTTCGAAATGAAATCAAACGTAAAAATAATAGAGATTCTGCTTATGTCTGTGATCGTTTAATTCAGAAAAAGTATCGTTCTTTCTTGAAATACAAGAAATTCTTATAAATAAAATAGAAAAAAAAGTAAACAAACGCAATAGTGTTATATTAAGAAAAGTCGTCTGTCTGATTAATAAACTCTAATTGCTTTTTTTAATGCTTCTTCCATTTAGTATATAGTTTGTCATAAAAAAATCCTATCGTTCTTTGAGTGTTTCAATTTTTTAGCAACTTTTTTAGTAACTCTATAAGTGAATAGTCTTAGGTATGCAGAAACTCTACTTCACTCGTCTACACACACATCACATAGATATCATAAATAATTGGTGTCTTGATTTAGTACAAAATTTAAATGAATAACAATATACGTTTAAATATCAATTATCGTTTGTTGTTCAGATTTTATTTTACAAAAGTTTAGTTTTCAAAGCAAATATTTGTAGTTTAAATATAAATATTTTTTCATAATTGTGTTAGATGTAATACTCTTTGTTTAAACTTTTTCAATATTTTTTATCTTTTTATTTATCTTTGCAAGTGTAACGTTTTAGGAAGAACACTTATGTTCTTAAATAGTTTATAAAATAATTTTACTGATGTGAAATAATAGCAGATTTTATAATAATAAAATATTGTCTATTTTATAAATATTTACGTAAATTGTAAAAGTCATCAAATTTTGCATAATAGTAATATGCTCATACTTTATAAATTATTTAATTTAAAATACTTTTAGTTAAAATTCAGCATCTTCTAGAAAACTTAATTCATCTGAAAATGCCTTTGCAATTGATGTTATCATTTTGAATGATAGGTTAGGATATTTATCTATATAGATTTTTATTCTATTGTCATAGATTCCATAACGAAATTGTTCGCATAATTTTTCAAGCCATTGATTGCCGTCATTGCAGGGATTTACTAATTCCCATAGGCTGTCAGAAAAATTTTTGATCGTTTCCTGTTTATATTGTTTACGAAACATAAAACGTCTTTTGTGGAAATACGATTCTGGAGTTAAACTTAAATATCGAATGTAATGACCTTTTATCCAATGGTAAGAATTTAAAGTAAAGCTATAAATATGGAAATACTTTTCAACACGAGCTTTAACATTATTATGTACCATCTCTTTGAAAAATTGGATCTTTCCATTATTTTTTACGCCGATAACATCTGCTACATATTCAAATCTATTTAACCAATCGTAAAATGGATCTTCCTTCACGGCATCGTAAGTATTAATCATTGAAAATTCCGGATGTAGATTAGTAGCTTTTTTTAAATTTAGTTAACTCAATAGCATACTCTACAATTTCATAGAACATAAGGCCACGAAATTTGATTAAAATATTTCTTATTTCATCGTCACGAATTCCGTTAAGAAATTGTTCGCATAATCTTTCATCTAATTGACTTGTATAAGAACAATTATCGGATAATTTTTGTAAACAGGTACTATAACATTGTAATGTTTCGTGTTTATATTGAATTCGAAACATAAAACGATTTCTGTGTAAATTATTTTCATTAGAAGGATCAAAATATCGTAGATAGTAATTTATTATATCCTCGTATGGATGTTCAGAGAAGTTGACAGACGGATTATTTTGTTTAACACATTTATGGATATCAGTATGCACCATATGATTAAAAAATTCAAGCATCCATTTATTTGATGCACATATAGTATATGATACGTACTCAAATTTATTTAACCAATTAGAAAAGCTTTCTCTACTGGCTGGATTGTATATTTTAATAAATGAAATAGCTTGATTAATATAATTAGCTAGTTCAATAGCTTGTGCAATTTCATGTGCCGATTCAAAACATAATGATGAATAAGTATTTTTTTCTAAATATTTCGTTATTATTAATTTGCTGAATTTACAAAACAAGAAATAGGCTATTTCTGTTCCTAGACTAATATTACTATTCCTATTATTACTCATTATTCGTAAACTATAAGCATATAGGTCTATTGCTTTTCGTTCATAACCATTTCGATTCTTATTTGGTTTTCTGCGCGAAAGAATTTCAGGAGAATAATTGAAATAATTAATGTAATGGTTTATTATCTCTTCGTAGGACTGTTCAGTGAAGTTGACATTGGGATGTTCCTTTTTGATATCTTCTTGTATATTTTTATTCACCATTTCTAGGAATAATTCAACCATTTTATTGTCCGGTACTTTGAATATATTTGCTAGATATTCGAATTTATTTAACCAGTACCAAAAAATCTTTTTTTATTTCTTTCATCATAATATGTCATTTCAAGTATATCATCTAGATAATGTATTAGCTCATTATCTTCACGTGCATGAGCATCTTCATCCATTGTTCTTTAATTAGAAAACGCTTTATATTTTTTATTATTATTATGTCGATAATATTTTTAAAGTTTTTAATAGTGTTTTTTCTCTTCTTTGATCAATAATTTGAATACATTTTTTTTACAGTAATGCGAAACACTTTTTTTTTTAAACACTTATATAAGATATATATTTTTTTATTTCTTTTTAAGGCTTATTTATGAGTAACGGATTCAAGTGTTTTAATGTTTGTTTAAGTATTCTTTATAAATTATAAGGATTACGCGAATAAACGTATTCATTTCAACTAATATCTTAACGATTTAATGTACGATTAAAAACTAGTCAATTTAAATATTATTGCTCATAGGTAAAAGTAGTGATGGGAATTTATTTTAGCGTCCTACATTTGTCATCAATGTAAACAATAATATAATATGACGATCCTTTCACGCGTTTATTAGAATACGTTTATATATGTTTATATATGTATACAATACGATTACAATAAGTTTAACGGTTATATTATAAAATGTTGATTTAATATAATTTTAAGCTATTTAAAATGTAGTCAAATTAATATTCTCTAATTATTTCTTAAAATTTAAAAATATAAAATACTATAAAATGTTGTTTTCTTATTTTAACACATTTTAAATTAAAGTATCATTAAATTTTTATGTCTAAGCGAAAAATTGACATTTTTTGAACATGAAGCTTATTAAATGAGAAGAATGAAGGTATTATATATATATATATACATTTCAAAATTTATTGTAATGTTTTAATTCAATGTCAAAATCAAATAATGCAGGCCTTAATTCCTAAATTATTTGCTTTAATAATGACCAGTGATACGTTTTATAAAGTGAATTCGCTTTTTGGTCTTGAAAAATTTATGTTTCATTTTTGAGAAACTATATGAAGCATGCTCACGTGTGCGAAGACTGTCAAATCTATTTGTGTTTGCAAAAGGGTAATAGCGAAAAAAATGTAAAACGGTAAACGCATTATTTCCCCCGAAATTAATAATTGATATAGTTTATAAATTAAAAAAAAATCATGTGTGTTTACCACACGTGTTAGAGGTGAAACCATCAAAAACTAAGTTTCGATAGAATTAGACGAATGCAGAATATCTGGAGTAAGATAATTGTAGGGTTTATTTATTATAATAATGTTACCATATACATGAAAGAGCACTGGTATAATCTTAGGATAGGGATAGATGACAAAAGCAATCACTTTTCAAATTGTATCGATTAGGAAAGAATATGCCGAATGCTTTAGCCGTAGATAGAAAAAGAAATTGTATAATGTTTGTCAACGGAAAGACAGACTGTCCAAACGTAAGTAAATATAATATATCCATTTTTTTAACTCAGGTAGATGATAGCCTTTCTGTAAAATTTAGATATCTATTTCATGAGTCAGAACATAAAAGTACTTTTTTTTGTTGCAACTAATACTTTTAAATGTTTGAAAAAAAAAAGATCAATTTTGGTCATATTTTATTCGTCTCACCTTGTTTGCAATTACAACGATTAAAAGAAACGCAATATTATTATTACTATTAATAATGAAAAATATATTAAATTTAAAATATTTTATTAATATCGAGTCTAAAAGCTGAATATTCATCAGTTTTCAAATAAATCTCATTTTGTAGGAATGTTTACTCAAATAATTTCATTAAGATCGGTTCAGTAGAGTCGGAGTTTATGGAAAACCGACAATGTAAGACTGAATTTTTTTACATAATTATATACAAAAATTTACTAATAAGCTCAATATATAGTTCGTGTTATATAATAAATATAAGGGGTAACAGAGTAATCAGTTATATTATCATCTTTTTATGATTATATGAATTTTATTATATTTTATAGCTATACATAATATTGACAAATAAATATTTTCATAATGTTTTGATAAGTATTCATTATTCTAATAATATTTTATAAGTTCTAGATAATGTTCAATTTTGTATTGATTTTTTACACTGACAAGTTCTAATTAGGCTATCCTTTTACATAATTCATAATCAATCATTGAATAAGTGCAGAATTTCTTCTGTCTAATTACTTTTTCGAAATGAAATCAAACGTAAAAATAATAAAGATTCTGATAATGTCTGTGATCGTTTAGTTCAGCAAAAGTACCATTCTTTCTTGAAATACAATATATTCTTATAAATAAAATAGAGAAAAAAGCAAACGCAATACTGATACATTAAGACTAGTTAACTGTCTTATTAGAAAACTTTAATTGCATTTGAAATGCTTCTTCTCCTATTTAGTATAAAGTTTGTCATAAAAAAGTCTATCGTTATTTAACTGTTTACATTTTTTTGCCGATTTTCTACTAATTTTTTTCTAGTAACTCTTTAAGTTAATAGTCTCAGGTATGCTGAAACTTTATTTCACTCGTCTACACACACATCACATAGATATCATAAATAATTGGTGTCCCGATTTAGTACAAAATTAAAATAAATAACAATATACGTTTAAATATCAATTGTCATTTGTTGTTTATGTTTTATTTTACAAAAGTTTAGTTTTCGAAACACATATTTACAGATTAAATATAAATATTTTTTCATAATTGTGTAAGATCTAAGACTTATTGTTTAAACTTTTTCAATAATGTGCAAGATTACTGTTTAAAGATAAAACACAGCTTTTTGTTTATTTTTTTTTTTTATCTTTGCAAGTGTAGCTTTTTAAGCAGAACACTTTTGTGTTTAAATAGTTTGTAGAATAATTTTACGGATGTAGAATGATAGCAGATTTTATAATAATAAAATATTGTCCATTATATAAATATTTACGTGAATTGTAAAACTCATCAAATTTCGCAGTATAGTAATCTGCTTATACTTTTTTTATTATATATTGTAAAATACTTTCAGCTAAAATTCTTCATTATCTAGAATACTTAATTCTTCTGAATATGCAATTGCAATTGCTAATACTACATCGAATGTTAGGTCAGGATATTTATCAATATAGATTCGTATTCTATTGTCATAGATTCCATAACGAAATTGTTCGCTTAATAATTTAATCCTATTATTATGATAATTGCAGGGATCAACTAATCTCTGTAAGCTATGAGAAAAATTTTTGATCGTTTCTTGTTTATATTGTTTACGAGACATAAAACGTCTTCTGTGGAAATCCAATTGAGGAGTTAAACTTAAATATCGAGTGTAATGATCCATTATACTATTGTAAGAATTTAAAGTAAAGTTTGCCGTATGCATATACATTTGAATACGAGCTTTAACATTATTATCTACCATGTCTTGGAAAAATTGAATCCTTCGAATAGATTCTACGCCGATAACATCTGCTACATATTCAAATTTATTTAACCAAACATAAAATGGACCTTCCTTCACGGGATCGTAAGTATTAATCATTGAAAATTCCGGATGTAGTTTAGTAGCTTTATTTTTAAGTTTAGTTACCTCAATAGCATACTTTACAATTTCATCGAACGTTAGGCCACGAGTTTCGATTAAATTTGTTCTTATTTCATCGTCACGTATTCCATTAACAAATTGTTCGCATAATCTTTCGTCTAATTGACTTGTATAAGAACACTTATGGAATAATTTTCGTAAACTTTTACTATAACTTTCTAATGTTTCGTGTTTATATTGAATTCGACACATAAAACGATTTCTGTGTAAATTATTTTCATTAGAAGGATCAAAATAACGTAGATAGTAATTTATTATATCCTTGTATGGATGTTCAGAGAAGTTGACAGACGGATAATTTTGTTTAACACATTTATGGACATCAGTATGCACCATATGATTAAAAAAATCAAGCATCTCATCTTTTGATATATGTATAAAATCTGATACGTACTCAAATTTATTTAACCATTTAGAAAAGCTAACTTTACTATCTGGATTGTAAGTTTTTATAAATGTAATTGCTGAATTAATATAACGAGATTGTTCAATAGTACTTACAAAATTAAGGGCTGATTCAAAAGAGAATGATCTAAAAGTATTTTCTCTTAAATATTTTGTTATTTTCAAATTGTTGAATCTAGCTACCAATAATACAGCTATTGTTATTTCTAGACGAATATTATCTCGACAACTATTATACATATTTCGTAAAGTATAAGCATAATCTGCTATTGCTTTTCGTTCATAATAATTTTGATTCTTAATTGGTTTTCTGCGCGAAAGAATTTCAGGAGAATAATTGAAATAATTAATGTAATGGTTTATTATCTCTTCGTAAGACTGTTCAGTGAAGTTGACATTGGGATGTTCCTTTTTGATATCTTCTTGTATATTTTTATTCACCATTTCTTGGAATAATTCAACCAATTTATTGTCCGGTACTTTGAATATATTTGCTAGATATTCGAATTTATTTAACCAGAACAAAAAAATCTTTTTTTATTTCTTTCATCATAATATGTCATTTCAAGTATATCATCTAGATAATGTATTAGCTCATTATCTTCACGTACACGAACATCTTTATCCATTGTTCTTTAATTAGAAAACGCTTTATATTTTTTATTATTATTATATCGATAATATTTTTAAAGTTTTTAATAGTAATTTTTTCTTCTTTGATCAATAATTAGAATACATTTTTCCTAAAGTAATACGAAACACTTTTTTTTAAGAACACTTCTATAGGATATATATTTTTTTATTTCTTTTTAAGGCTTATTTATGAGTAAAGGATTTAAGTGTTTTAATGTTTGTTAAAAAATTCTTTATAAATTATAAGGATTACGCGAATAAAGGTAATAATTTTAACTAATATCTTAACGATTCAATGTACGATTAACGACTAGTCGATTTAAATATTATTGTTCATACGTAAAAGTAGTGAGGGTAATTTATTTTAGCGTCCTACACTTGTCATCAATGTAAACAATAATATAATATAACGATCCTTTCACGCGTTGATTAGAATACGTTTATATATGTTTATATACGTATATAATACGATTAAAATAAGTTTTACGGTTATATTATAAAACGTTGTTTTAGTATAATTTTAAGCTATTTAAAATTTAATCAAAATAATATTCGCTAATTATTTCTTGAAATTCAAATCAAACATAAAATAACATAAAATTTGGTTTTTTTATTTTAATACATTTTATATTAGGGTATCATTAAATTTTTAAGTCGAAGCAAAAAATCGACATTATTTGACCTTGAATCTTATTAAATGATAAGAAAAAAAAGTATTACATATATACGTTTTTAAATGTATTGTAATTTTTTTTATTTAATTTCAAAATCAAATAATGCAGGCTTGATTTCCTAATTCATTTGCTTTTACCAATTACTAAAGATACGTTTTATGTAGTCAATTAGCTTCTTGGAGTTTAAAAATTTATGTTTTATCTTTGAGACACTATATGAAGCATGCTCACGTGTGCGAAGACTGTCAAATCTATTTGTGTTTGCAAAAGAGTAATAGCGAAAAAAATTGTACAACGGTAAACGCATTATTTAACCCGAAATTAATAATTGATATAGTTTATAATTATAAAAAAAAATCATGTGTGTTTACCACACGTGTTAGAGGTGAAACTATCAAAAAACTAAGTTTTGATAGAATTAGACGAACGCAGAATATCAGGAGAAAGATAATTGTAGGCTTTATTTATTATAATATTATTACCATGCATATGAGAAGGCACTGGTATAATCTTGGGATCTGGATAGATGACAAAAACAATCACTTTCTCAATTGTATCAATTAACATAGAATATGCCGAATGCTATAGCCGTATATATAAAAAGAAATTGTAGAATGTTTGTCGACGGAAAGATAGACCGTCCAAACGTAAGTAAATATAATATATCCATTTTTGTAACTTAAGTAGATGATAGCCTTTCTGTTAAATTTAGATATCTTTTCCACAAGTCAGAACATAAAAGTACTTTTTTGTTGTTGCAACTAATACTTTTAAATGTTTGAAAAATAGCAAAACAATTTTGGTCATAATTTATTCGTCTCACCTTGTTTGGAATCACAATGATTAAAAGAAACGCAATATTATTAATACTATTAATTATTAAAAATGTATTTAATTTAAATTTTTTTACTAATATCGTGTTAGAAAGCACAATATTCATCAGTTTTGAAATCATTCTCATTATATAGGAATTTTTACTCAAAAAATTTCATTAAGATCGGTTCATTATTTTCGGAGTCTATAGAAAACCGACAATGTAAGACTGAATTTTTATATATAAATATATGCAAAGACTTACTAATAAGCACAATATACAATTCGTGGAATATAATAAATATAAGGGGTAACAGAGTAACCAGGTTTATTATCCTCTTCTTATGATTTTATGAATTTTGTTAGTTACAATAATACAAAATATTGACGAGTAAATATTATCATAATGTTTTGATAAGTATTAATTATTTTAATAATATTTTATAAGTTCTAGATAATGTTTATTTCTGATTGATTTGTTACACTGACAACCTATATTTGGTTATCCTCATGCATATTTCATAATCAATCATTGTATAAGTGCAGAATTTTTTCTGTCTAATTACTTTTTCGAAATGAAATCAAACGAAAAAGTAATAGAGATTCTGATAATGTCTGTGATCGTTTAGCTTAGTAAAAGTACTATTCTTTCTTGAAATACAATATATTCCTATAAATAAAATAGAAAAAAAAACAAACGCAATAGTGGTATATTAAGACAAATAGTCCATCTGATTAATAAACTTTAATTGCCTTTTTAAATGCTTCTTCTCCTATTTAGTATATAGTTTGTCATAAAAAATCTATCGTTATTTGACTGTTTAAATTTTTAGCTTATTTTCTACTAACTCTTTAAGTTAATAGTCTCACGTATGCCGTAACATTATTTCACTCCTCTACACACACATCACATACACATTATAAATAATCAGTAATACCGATTTAGTACAAAATTGAAATAAATAACAATATACGTTTAAATATCAATTGTCATTTGTTGTTTATGTTTTATTTTACAAAAGTTTAGTTTTCGAAACACATATTTACAGATTAAATATAAACATTTTTTCATAATTGTGTAAGATCTAAGACCTATTGTTTAAACTTTTTCAATAATGTGCAAGATTACTGTTTAAAGATAAAACACTACTTTTTGTTTATTTTTTTTTTTTTATCTTTGCAAGTGTTGCTTTTTAAGCAGAAAACTTTTGTGTTTAAATAGTTTGTAGAATAATTTTACGGATGTAGAATGATAGCAGATTTTATAATAATAAAATATTGTCTATTATATAAATATTTTTTCGTGAATTGTAAAACTCATCAAATTTCGCATTATAGTAATCTGCTTATACTTTTTTTATTACATATTGTAAAATACTTCCAGCTAAAATTCTTCATTATCTAGAATACTTAATTCTGTTGAATATGCAATTGCAATTGCTAATAATACATCGAATGATAGGTCAGAATATTTATCAGTATAGATTCGCATTCTATTGTCATAGATTCCATAACGAAATTGTTCGCTTAATAATTTAATCCGATTATTATGATAATTGCAGGGATCAACTAATCTCTGTAAGCTACGAGAAAAATTTGTGATTGTTTCTTGTCTATATTGTTTACGAAACATAAAACGTCTTCTGTGGAAATCCAATTGAGGAGTTAAACTTAAATATCGAATGTAATGATCTATTATCCAATGGTAAGAATTTAAATTATAGTTGGTATTATGGAAATACTTTTCAACACGAGCTTTAACATTATTATGTACCATCTCTTTGAAAAATTGGATCCTTTCATTATTTTTTACGCCGATAACATCTGCTACATATTCAAATCTATTTAACCAATCGTAAAATGGATCTTCCTTCACGGCATCGTAAGTATTAATCATTGAAAATTTCGGATGTAGATTAGTAGCTTTTTTTTAAATTCAGTTAATACAATGGCATATTCTACAGTTTCATCGAACATTAGGCCACGAAATGTGATTAAAATTGTTCTTATTTCATCGTCACGTATTCCGTTAAGAAATTGTTCGCATAATTTTTCATCCAATTGACTTGTATAAGAACACTTATCGGATAATTTTTGTAAACAGGTACTATAACTTTGTAATGTTTCGTGTTTATATTGAATTCGACACATAAAACGATTTCTGTGTAAATTATTTTCATTAGAAGGATCAAAATATCGTAGATAGTAATTTATTATATCCTTGTATGGATGTTCAGAGAAGTTGACAGACGGATAATTTTGTTTAACACATTTATGGACATCAGTATGCACCATATGATTAAAAAAATCAAGCATCTCATCTTTTGATATATGTATAAAATCTGATACGTACTCAAATTTATTTAACCATTTAGAAAAGCTAACTTTACTATCTGGATTGTAAGTTTCTATAAATGTAATTGCTGAATTAATATAACGAGATTGTTCAATAGTACTTACAAAATTAAAGGCTGATTCAAAAGAGAATGATCTAAAAGTATTTTCTCTTAGATATTTTGTTATTCTCAAATTGTTGAATCTAGCAACCAATAATACAGCTATTGTCATTTCTAGACGAATATTATCTTGAAAACTGTTATACATATTTCGTAAAGTATAAGCATAATCTGCTATTGCTTTTCGTTCATAATAATTTTGATTCTTAATAGGTTTTCTGCGCGAAAGAATTTCAGGAGAATAATTGAAATAATTAATGTAATGGTTTATTATCTCTTCGTAGGACTGTTCAGTGAAGTTGACATTGGGATGTTCCTTTTTGATATCTTCTTGTATATTTTTATTCACCATTTCTAGGAATAATTCAACCATTTTATTGTCCGGTACTTTGAATATATTTGCTAGATATTCGAATTTATTTAACCAGTACCAAAAAATCTTTTTTTATTTCTTTCATCATAATATGTCATTTCAAGTATATCATCTAGATAATGTATTAGCTCATTATCTACACGTACAAGAACATCTCTATCCATTGTTCTTTAATTAAAAAACGCTTTATATTTTTTATTATTATTATATCGATAATATTTTTAATGTTTTTAATAGTGATTTTTTCTTCTTTGATCAATAATTAGAATACATTTTTCCTAAAGTAATACGAAACACTTTTTTTTTAAGAACACTTCTATAGGATATATATTTTTTTATTTCTTTTTAAGGTTTATTTATGAGTAAAGGATTTAAGTGTTTTAATGTTTGTTAAAAAATTCTTTATAAATTATAAGGATTACGCGAATAAACGTATTAATTTCAACTAATATCTTAACGATTTAATGTACGATTAACGACTAGTCGATTTAAATATTATTGCTTATAGGTAAAAGTAGTGAGGGGATTTTATTTTAGCGTCCTACATTTGTCATTAATTTGAATAATAATATACTTAACGCTCCTTTAACGCGTGGCTTTGTTTATATTATGAAACGTTGATTTAATATAATTTTAAGCTATTTAAAATGTAGTCAAATTAATATTCTCTAATTATTTCTTAAAATTTAAAAATATAAAATACTATAAAATGTTGTTTTCTTATTTTAACACATTTTAAATTAAAGTATCATTAAATTTTTATGTCTAAGCAAAAAATTGACATTTTTTGAATATGAAGCTTATTAAATGAGAAGAATGAAGGTATTATATATATATATACATTTCAAAATTTATTATAATGTTTTAATTCAATGTCAAAATCAAATAATGCAGGATTTAATTCCTAATTCATTTGCTTTAATAATGACCAGTGATACGTTTTATAAAGTCAATTCGCTTTTTTGTCTTGAAAAATTTATGTTTCATTTTTGAGAAACTATATGAAGCATGCTCACGTGTGCGAAGACTGTCATATCTATTTGTGTTTGCAAAAGAGTAATAGCGAAAAAATTGTACAACGGTAAACGCATTATTAAACCCGAAATTAATAATTGATATAGTTTATAATTATAAAAAAAAATCATGTGTGTTTACCACACGTGTTAGAGGTGAAACCATCAAAAAACTAAGTTTCGATAGAAATAGACGAATGCAGAATATCTGGAGTAAGATAATTGTAGGGTTTATTTATTATAATATTGTTACCATACATATGAGAAGGCACTGGTATAATCTTGGGATCGAGATAGATGACAAAAACAATCACTTTCTAAATTGTATCAAGTAGAATTGAATATGCTGAATGCTATAGCCGTAGATAAAAAAAAGAAATTGTAGAATGTTTATCGACGGAAAGACGGACCGTCCAAACGTAAGTAAACATAATATATCAATTTTTTTAACTCAGGTAGATGATAGCCTTACTGTGAAATTTAGATATCTTTTTCATGAGTCAGAACATAAAAGTACTTTTTTTTTGTGGCAACTAATACTTTTAAATGTTTGAAAAATAGCAAAACAATTTTGGTCATAATTTATTCGTCTCACCTTGTTTGGAATCACAACGCCTAAAAAAAAACGCAATATTATTAACACTATTAATTATTAGAAATGTATTTAATTTAAAATTTTTTATTAATATCGTGTTAGAAAGCTCAATATTCATCAGTTTTGAAATCATTCTCATTATATAGGAATTTTTACTCAAAAAATTTCATTAAGATCGGTTCATTATTTTCGGAGTCTATAGAAAACCGACAATGTAAGACTGAATTTTTATATATAATTATATGCAAAGACTTACTAATAAGCACAATATACAGTTCGTGGAATATAATAAATATAAGGGGTAACAGAGTAACCAGGTTTATTATCATCTTCTTATGATTTTATGAATTTTATTAGTTACAATAATACAAAATATTGATGAGTAAATATTATCATAATGTTTTGATAAGTATTAATTATTTTAATAATATTTTATAAGTTCTAGATAATGTTTATTTCTGATTGATTTGTTACACTGACAAGGTATATTTGGTTATCCTCAAGCATATTTCATAATCAATCATTGTATAAGTGCAGAATTTCTTCTGTCTAATTACTTTTTCGAAATGAAATCAAACGAAAAAATAATAGAGATTCTGATAATGTCTGTGATCGTTTAGTTTAGCAAAAGTACTATTCTTTCTTGAAATACAATATATTCCTATAAATAAAATAGAAAGAAAAAACAAACGCAATAGTGATATATTAAGACAAATAGTCTATCTGATTAATAAACCATAATTGCCTTTTTAAATGCTTCTTCTCTTATTTAGTATATAGTTCTTCATAAAAAATCTATCGGTATTTGACTGTTTAAATTTTTTAGCTTATTTTCTAGTAACTCTTTATGTTAATAGTCTCACGTATGCCGTAACATTATTTCACTCCTCTACACACACATCACATACACATTATAAATAATCAGTAATACCGATTTAGTACAGAATTTAAATAAATAACAATATACGTTTAAATATCAATTGTCATTTGTTGTTTATATTTTATTTTACAAAAGTTTAGTTTTCGAAACAAATATTTATAGATTAAATATAAATATTTTTTCATAATTGTGTAAGATCTAAGTCATATTGTTTAAACTTTTTCAATAAAGTGCACGATTACTGTTTTAAGATAAAACACAGCTTTTTGTTTATTTCTTTTTTTTATCTTTGCAAGTGTTGTGTTTTAAGCAGAACACTTTTGTGCTTAAATAGTTTATAGAATAATTTTACGGATATGGAACGATAGCAGATTTTATAATACTAAAATATTGTCTATATTATAAATATTTACGTACATCGTAAAAGTCATCAAATTTTGCGTAATAGTAATCTGCTCATACTTTATAAATTATTTATTTTAAAATACTTTTAGATACAATTAAGCATCTTCTAGAAAATTTAATTCATCTGAAAATCCAATTGCAATTGCTTCCATTGTATCGAATGATAGGTTAGGATATTTATCTATATAGGTTTTTATTCTATTGTCATAGATTCCATAACGAAATTGTTCGCCTACTTTTTTAACCCAAAAATTCCCGTAACAGCAAGGATCTACTAATTTCTGTAAGCTTTGAGAAAAAATTTTGATCGTTTCCTGTTTATATTGTTTACGAGACATGAAACGTCTTCTGTGGAAAAACAATTGAGGAGTTACACATAAATAACGAATGTAGTGATCTATTGTCTCATTGTAAGAAGTTAACGTAAAGTTGACATTTTGGAAATACTTTTCAACACTCTCTTTAACATTATTATGAACCATCTCTTTGAAAAATTGAACCCTTCTATTAGATTCTACGCCGATAACATCTACTACATATTCAAATTTATTTAACCAATCATAAAATGGATCTTCAATCTCGGGATTGTAAATATTAATCTTAGAAAATTCTGTATGTAGATAAGTAGCTTTTTTTAAATTCAGTTAATACAATGGCATATTCTACAGTTTCATCGAACATTAGGCCACGAAATGTGATTAAAATTGTTCTTATTTCATCGTCACGTATTCCGTTAAGAAATTGTTCGCATAATTTTTCATCTAATTGACTTGTATAAGAACACTTATCGGATAATTTTCGTAAACAGTTACTATAACTTTCTAATGTCTCGTCTTTATATTGAATTCGACACATAAAACGATTTCTGTGTAAATTATTTTCATTAGAAGGATCAAAATAACGTAGATAGTAATTTATTATATCCTCGTATGGATGTTCAGAGAAGTTGACAGACTGATTATTTTGTTTAACACATTTATGGACATCAGCATGCACCATATGATTAAAAAATTCAAGCATCTCATCTTTTGATATATTTATAAAATCTGATATGTACTCAAATTTATTTAACCATTTATAAAAGCTTTCTCTACTGGCTGGATTGTATATTTTAATAAATGAAATGGCTGGATTAATGTAACGAGCTTGTTCAATAGTTTGTGCAAATGTTAAGGCTGAATTGAAACAGAATGATCTAGAAGTATTTTCTCTTAAATATTTTGTTATTTTCAAATTGTTGAATCTAGCAACCAATAATGGGGCTATTGTTATTTCTAGACGAATATTGCCTTGACTATTATTATACATATTTCGTAAAGTATAAGCATAATCTTCTATTGCTTTTCGTTCATAATAATTTTGATTCTTAATAGGTTTTCTGCGCGAAAGAATTTCAGGAGAATAATTGAAATAATTAATGTAATGGTTTATTATCTCTTCGTAGGACTGTTCAGTGAAGTTGACATTGGGATGTTCCTTTTTGATATCTTCTTGTATATTTTTATTCACCATTTCTAGGAATAATTCAACCATTTTATTGTCCGGTACTTTGAATATATTTGCTAGATATTCGAATTTATTTAACCAGAACCAAAAAATCTTTTTTTATTTCTTTCATCATAATATGTCATTTCAAGTATACTATCTAGATAATGTATTAGCTCATTGTCTGCGCGTATAATAGATTTTAAATCCATTGTTCTTTAATTTGAAAACGTGTACTATTTTTTATTATAATTATATCGATAATATTTTTAAAGTTTATGAGAGGGATTTTTTCTGCTTTTATCAATAATTTGAATTCATTTTTCTTAAGGTAATTCGAAACACTTTTTTTTTAAGAACACTTATATAAGATATAAATTTTTTTATTTCTTTTTAAGGCTTATTTATGAGTAATGGATTCAAGTGTTTTAATGTTTGTTAAAATATTTTTTATAAATTGTAAGGATAACGCGAATAAACGTATTATTAATTTCAACTAATATCTTGACGATTAAATGTACGATTAACGACTATTTGATTTAAATAATAATGCTTATAGGTAAAAGTATTGAGAGGAATTTATTACAGCGTCCTACATTTGTCATTAATGTAAATAATAATACATTCGCACACAAACGCACACATACTCAATCAGGAGCGATAATTTCGAAGCATAGCATAAATAGGAGTCCAAGAATAGGAAATACTGTACAGCTATATTCTGTCTTATTCTCTCGCAGGCTCAATTCTATATGTTTGTCTCTTTTTCCCTTCTTACTAAATATCGTGGCTGTTACATAACCGACCGCCGCTTCGTTACATCGCCGCTACGTTTCATTTTTTTCAAATCACTCCCTATTCTAAGGAAGTTTTCACTTCAAAAACAAAACCTTTTCTCTCACCCATCTTGTCTTAAATTTCATCAATCTTCGTTCCTTCCCCAGTTTTCGAGTTAGTTCCAAGTGCCAACGACTGAAGGAAAAAGCTGACAAAGCGATGACCCTTCTCCCTTTTCCTGTTCTTCTTCTTATTTTCTTTTTCTTTTTCTTCTCTTTGTGTATTTCTACTTGTCTCCTTTTTTTCTTACAAGTCGATGGAAAAGTAGAAGGAAAATGTCTACCATGTGACAAGTCGTGAAATTAATCTCAGCTTATAGTTTCTTTTACTTTTTATGGCGAAACCAATTTCTAAAGATGTGTTTGCTTTTAAAGAAATTTGCTTTTTTTTTAGTTTAAAAAATCAATTATCTATCATAGTATAGAAACGTAACTTACTATTTCTGGTATACCCATATATTCAATCAAGAAATCTCGTTCTTTCCTTATAACAATCGTTTTCAATGAAATTGAAATAATGGGATTTCTAACTTTATCTCTTTCTCTCTCTCTCTTTATTTTCTTTTTCTTTGGATGCGTCTTGCACAAAAACCACCCCTCCCAAAATTGAACAAAAGATTCGCATTCGTCACTAACTCTCAAAGCATTGTTTCCATTCTATCATTCGCTTTTAAACGAATCAATTTCTAGTTCGTATAACACATTATGTTCATCATTTAATTTAATTTTATTTTTTATTTTTAAGATAACTTTTTTTAACATGGAATACCAGTTAAAATATTTTTTTATAATAAAACATGCGAATAGAATTAATTAATATCGTATAAATTTTTTTAGGTTAGGTTTGTAAAAGGAAGAAGTAAGAAATTATAATAATAATAATAAAATATATGCATTCCTCTTAATAAGAAAATTAAAAAAAATTAAGAAGAACTCTAATGATAATCCAATTGTTTTCTGTTTTAAAAAATATTCAAATATTTAATATAAATTTTTAAAAATTATATTTTACTTTTTTGTGAATATATTACATTGTTTCATATACCATTTAACACAATTACTATCCTCACATGAATCTTTGACGTGTTAATACATATTTTTGTTTTAATAAAAACAAGACATGTTTGTTTGATTAAAAAACAAGAAAAAAAAATGAAAATAATTCGTGAAATAGAATATAAGTCGAAAGAAAAAGTAATCGAATAACTAATGACGGCATTTTGAAGAGAGTGAGAAGGTAAAAGGAAATAAGGGAAGGAAAGATTATTAGTACGAGGATCGTGTAGCTTCTAGAAAGGGCTAATCAAAACTTCGAAATGCATTAAGGTAGATGGAATTTTGAAACAGCTCTCGTAAAGGGCTATACACTATACTTCTCCTTGTTCTCTCGACCATCCTTCTATCCATCTCGTCGTTTACGTTACAACGATGCAATTTAAAGTAGTTAGTTATGTTGGTGTAATCGTTGCTGCAGCTACTGCTGTTGCTGCTGCAGCAGTTTCAGCTTCAGCTTCAGCTTTTCCACGTCCCATTCACGATACGCGAACTTTCACGAATGAAATTTCTGACGCGAATGACCAAACATTTTCTCATATTCCACTTGGCTGAAAACGCATCACAAACCAACCCTGACGCAACCCTGACGCGAATGATCAAACATTTTCTCTTGGGTGTGAATTGAAATTGAAATTGAAATGTGTTCTTTCTATTTTTCGTATCACTTATTCCATGATCTGGCAACTAGTTGCGAAAGTTTTTGGTGGTACCTGTTGAACTGTCTGTAATTCATCTACTGAATAGAGAAAGAAAGAAAGGAAGAAATGAAAGAAGAATGGAAGAAAGAAAGAACAAAAAAAGAAATAGAGTTACTGAATGGACCAGCAGTTTATTTCTGTCCTTTACTGTCTAAAATAATGGAAAGTATTCCGTTTAAATGTTCCTAGAATTCCGCATTTCTTCTTGCTAGGTATGCGAGAATTTTATCTTTCTATATTCAGATGGTTACACTCGAATTTTATTTCTTTATATATGTTAAAGCTATACAACTACTATCATCATCACTCCTATCTATAAAAACGACAGACAGTATGAATAATAAGATAAGAAAACAAAAAAAAAATAAAAAAAAACTAAACTATCTAATATAAAATCGATGGTTATTTTGCAAAAGATGAAAGACTTAAATTGCTATTTAATGATCTAAGTTTACAATCAGAATTCTTAATGACTCCATCTATACTAACACACTTGAACGTTTATTCTCTAGGGATGATAGTAGTTGTAGCTTTAGCTAATTATCCAAAAGTTTCAACCTTGGTCATTATCATTATCATCATCATCATCATCATCATCATCATCATCATCATTATTATTATTATATAAAGTACCAACAACAGTAAACCCCTACGCGCGTAGCTTGTAGAAAATTGAACGTCGAGTGATTGCGTGTTAACTTGACGCAAGACGGGTTAATTATATTAAAATAATTCTACCGGGTAGTCTTGAAATTACCAATAGAGGGTTGCGTGAGAAGGATGAAAGAAGGGTGGCAAGAAGGTACTCACAAATTGAGAAATTGGTTGTTGTGATACTTTGCATCTTGTCTACAAAGTGAAATAGAAGATGAAAGAGAAAGAGAGAGAGAGAGAGAGAGAGAGAGAGAGAGAGAGAGAGAGAGAGAGAGAAAGCATCATCCACACAACGTCACATCGAATATACCTAGGGGAGAAGGTTTGTAACATGTCAGCCCTCTGTGTGTCGGCACCAACCTTACTGGCTTTACGACCTAAATGTATATGACGAAGTCAAGGACGTTGTCGTAACACTCGCATTTCTAGTCGAGTATTACAACCTTAAACACACTTGCACATTGGCATTATAGATATGTTCATGTCAAATTATTGAAAAAAATATAAATTTTTGAATTGTTAAACATGTTAAACAATTTTATTAGATGATTTAATTGTTAGTTTATGAATATAAAGATTTTCTAAATAAAATTTGTTACGAATTTTTGGTAGTTTTATTCAAAATAATAAATAATAAAATAATAAATAAGTTAATAAATAAAAAAATGGAAGAATAATTTTACAAATTTTCATTTCAGTTAGGATTTGATTTTAGATGTGTGTTCTAGTTAATATTTGTTTAACAAACGTTGAAATTGTTATACTTATTGTAAAAAAATAAAAATAAAAAAAGAAATAAAAAGAATAATAAACAAAAGATAAGAAAGTGTTTTTAGATTGATTTAAGGTTAAGAAAGTTAGGATTTGATCTTAGATGTGTTCTGGTTCGTTTTAACCTGACGAATTATTCGTAACCCTAGTTGGCAATGCTCGCGAGAGACTCGTCGACAGGAATACTTGATAATGGGGGGAACGGTACGATGTCGTTAATATGACGTTAAAATTTATAGCTAACTAGGCGGAGAATTGGCCAAGGGAATCGTTACGGGGATTAATGTTCACCGTAGCGACACCCAACGATTCAAATGCCGTGAAGGCAATTAACGTTACATAAACTATTGCCATTTGTAATTGCAGGTTGGATCGACTTAACACCGATTATTTTCTAATATTTATTCTTCCTCTTTTTTTTTGAAGTGAAAACTTCTTTAGAATGGAAGTGATCTGAAAAGTAAATAAACGCGGTCGGTCAGGAAACGGAGCTATGAAACGGCTGCTATACTAAATAATGAGAGAAAAAGAGACAAACATATAGGATTGAGCCAGCGAGAGAATGAGACGGAATATAGCTATACAGTTTTTCCAGGCATAATTAAAAATACCCTACGGACTCATCGGAAAGACCCTACGGACTTATCGGAAAGACCCTACGGATTTATCGGAAAGACCCTACGGACTTATCGGAAAGACCCTACGGACTTATCGGAAAAAACATCACTACTTTTCGGAAAAAAGCCGTTTCATAGCTCCGTTTCCTGACCGACCGTGTTTCATTTTTTTCAGATCACTCCCTATTGTAAAGAAGTTTCACTTCAATAACAATAACAATCAATATACGTTCAAATAATATTTTTTTATTATATTTTTTTATTTATAGAAAATTATTTAAATCCAATATATACAATATTAAATTTAATAGTGGGATATGGGGGAAAATTGTTCAATATAATTTAATTTAATTACAAAATAAATAATTCGTAGTATTTAAATATCATAATATATGATATTTATTTTTGAACAAATTTTTTTTCCCAACTTTACATCTTTTTTTATGCTAACAATTGAAACATTTGTAGCATTGATCATTCTCAAAAATATTTTTTTTACAACAAAATAATATTTAATACAGTTAGGATAAAATAAAAATTATGGCAAAAATATTTGTACTTTTTTTTTTTTTTTAAGTTAACAACTGAAAATCTCGTATGCTCTCTTTTAGATACAGTGAAACATTCAAACGTAAAGCCTATTCAGCATGATCGAAATGGAAACTGAAATGAAAGAGAGAGTGAATGATAAAAGGAAGAGAAAATAAAAAAATAGAAAGAGAGAGAGGAAAAGATCGAAACTGACCGTCCGTTGAACGAATGTGGAATTTCAATTTCAAAAGTGGACATCTCGATCCTATCGTTTCTTCTTTTTTTTTTTTTCTTTCTTTCTCTCTCATCTAGTTGATCCACCTTGCTTCTCGCGAGAGAA
Organism: Polistes dominula; assembly: GCF_049000335.1. Classification (NCBI taxonomy): domain Eukaryota; kingdom Metazoa; phylum Arthropoda; class Insecta; order Hymenoptera; family Vespidae; genus Polistes; species Polistes dominula. The sequence continues at coordinate 2,737,158 of NW_028300951.1, forward strand.
TACATTTGCGAAAAATACAAACGTATATCTATATATGCTTTTCAAATACGAAGAACACACAATTTTGTTTATTAACATTATCGATTTTTGAAAAAAGGACTCGTTTTCTTTTCTAGTTTTTTTTTTTTTTTATCGTTGAATGTCAGATAAAACAAGTTAAAAATAAAATCAGAGTGTTCTCAATACTTTAAATGAACTTCTATTAGCAAACTCTTTTTATTCTTCGTATTTTTTCTTATAAGAAATACACACACACACAAAATTCAAGCAAACAAGAACAATTTAAGCAAGTATTTAATAAAAATACGTAAGTGGAAACAAAATTGTATAAACCAGCTATATTACAAATTATTAATTAGATAATGTACGTATTTAAAATCACAAATTGAAAACAATTAAACAATAATTCATATGGTGGTCAAGTTTTAAACCGTACCCTACATAAATATATTAATACAAAATTAGAAAAAATTCAGTTCTATTTTATTTATAAGAAATATGACAAAAAAGATTATTGATCATATTTTCTAATCAAAGTAGAAGGAGTAAGAAAAATATGCGACAAGTAGTATAAGTCAAGGATATTGATAACAGAGAAAAATAGAAGCATGCAACAGGTTCCAGGATAACGATTCCTGCTGTGTATTGACTTACTCACGTAAATTTTCTTTCTATTTACTCTTTTCATTGATAATTGTCCTTGCATAAGAGAAATCAATGAATCGAACCTATTGGAGGACCTTCGTGAAAACTTTGGTTGAGAGAAAGAGAGACAGAGACAGAGAGAAGGAAAATCAAATAATAGTAGCCGCCCCCCCTTTCCACCCCATATCTGTAAATCGTTTAGCTCTCTAATAAACTGAATTCCTGAAACAGGCGGGATATAGGAAGTGGTTCTGATTGACTCTTAATGGATTCAACAGACAACCACGAATTTCTCTTAAATTTCTCACTTACTTTCTCTTTTTCCATATCTGTCTTTCATTAGTTGATTCTCTGATCATTGAAAAAAGTAAAAAAAAAAAAAATGAATAGGTTAATCAATTTATATATTTTTAATGTAAAATAATTGTTAGGAAAGAACTATAAATCAAAATTGTTCGAATGATTACATTTGAAAATAAATAAATATAAATGAATATATATTTGGAATAAAATGATAAAACAAATATTTATCGTCTTAGTTAAATAATTATCAAAATATATATGTTATTATATTTTGTGAATAGAAATTTGATTTTGACTTTACTATCGTTGATTATTAATTAAGCAAAGTAAAGTTCGTGATTGAATTTGAAATTTATTTAAATTACTAGGATACTCTCTGGCCCAAGCTTTACTGTGGTTTGGTTATAAAATATGTTGATTTAAATATAATTCTAAACTATTTAGTAAATAACAACACATAAAATAATATCACAATTACAATGGAATAGATAAAATAATAATACAGAAAAAAAATTGTAAAAAGTAAGGTTTGTTGTGTTAAATGAAAAATCTGAAAAAAACGTGAAATAATTGAATTGTAATACAGCACCATATATTGAAAAAATTACAGAACCTAGAGACTTAGGATAACTTTTAAATAATAAATCCTTAAATTAGCACTAAAAAATAACAAATAAAAACTATATTATATACTAATTTAAAAAAAAATCATTGGTTTTATTGGAAACCAACAATGTAAAATTGAATTTTTATTAATCAAAATTTACATACTTTAAATAAAATTGTATGAACATTTTTGATAACTCGATGTAGTATATTATAATATATTTATTAATAATATCTAGTTGCAAATATAAAATTCGTACCATTTTTAAATTGACATACGTAAATTTATAAAAATTATTTTTTCTAATTAAATCTTTAAAATTTGAAGAATTAAGAAAAATATTATTTTCTTTTATTTTTTTACTCTCCATTTCGTTGAACAATTCTAACGAGAAATTAAAATGATCAATTTTAGATGACTTACATTAGATAAAATATTCGTTCTACACTTGATCCTAGTGAAATCGTTGTTTGCCTAGCCAACAATGGCTAGGGAAATCATTCGGTATGAATAGTCAGATCAACCAGGATAAACACCTGCCAGTCCTTTCTCTCTCTCTCTCTCTCTCTCTCTCTCTTTTTCTCTGAATTACAAGCTTCACGTATATTTACTCGAAGAAAATGAGCACGAATAAGTCTTGTGAGTATAATTGAACGAATAGGAATATAGTAGTGGTGTTTACCTTAACACGTTGATATATATTTCCTAACTCTCTATGTTAAATCTTCTAGGAATGTTGACGTAAATATTTATAATAATAGATTGTAATAATAAAAAACAAAAAATTTGTACTATTTCGTAAAAAAAAAAAAAACGAAACTAATCGAAAGAAGGAAAAAAAGATGATTATTATGTGGTTATTATGAAAAATATAAAAATACTATAAATAATATACAATATATAAAATAAGTATAAAATAAAAAATATGGCATAATCTAAAAAATACATAATTCTTCGAAACGTTAAATATATAATATAATATTTTTTTATATATACCACTATATATATATATATATTTAATATTGTAATTATGGTAATAAATGTGCAACACCATGAATCACGATTATTTAATGAAAAAAAAAAAAAAGGAAAAACGTTTAGATAGAAAGAAATTTTCTCTTACAAGAAAATTTCATTTCTAAGATTGGAAAGGTTTCAAGATCGTAGGTACTTGAGTCAAAAGAAAACATTGAAATAGTACATCATCTTTTTTTTAATAATAATTTATATCTCTCGTTATCCTTTTAAAAATCTTTTTTAATCTATTTAATGTATATAATCGTTTAATAATCCTCGTACTTGTGTATGCGTCTCTCTTTCTATGTGTTTCAAATCTTACAAAAACGTTCTTCCATTTCTTACATCTCAATTATCAACATTATCAATTAATCTAATAATTACACTAATTAAAAAAAAAAAACTCTCGCAATAACATTCCATACAAAAAACTTTCTTATAAATATTTTTCAAATTAATTCTTTTTTCTTTCCTAGAAAATAAATTGAAAAGTATACTTGTAAATTAATAAATGAAACGCAAAAATAGATGAATAAACCTTTGAACCAATCTGACTCTCAAAGCAATTATATTAATTAAATATTATGAAAAGATAAAGAATGTAATATATTTTTTTTTTTAATTTGAAATAAATACATTACTACAAACTAAAAATCGTCTAATTCGTAGTTTCAAAATTAAAGACAAAATAATACTTGTATAACTTTCCACGTCAATCATTCAATTAAAAATGAAAGATCCATTGAACGAGAAATGATGTTATAGATTATAAGAACAATTAGAACAGATTCGATGTGATATATTAATGATAAGAGACTAATACAGAAACTGGAATTATATCGTAGTAGTCTGACAAGTAGTACAAGGGTACAAGCCACTACATATGTACTAGTAACATACATCATATGTGAAATACATATACATATGTGCGTACACGTCTTTAATGATGCAAGAACCGTGCATCTGTAAATAAGAGTTAACCAACGTCACAGAACGTGTTTGTGTGATCGGAAACAAAATAAAACAATTCTTACATTGAAATCCAGACAATACGATTTCAGGTTTCCAATTGTAATCATCAAAGTTGACCATAATTAGTTTCCTTTCTATCCTTTTTCTCATTCGTTTGTAAATTTGCTCTCTCTCTTTCTCTTTCTTTCTGTTTTTCACATTAGTCAGTGTCAAAGTTCACTAATATTTATTCGATTTCATTTCTACCTGTCGAAAACTTTTTACTAAGATTTATTATTTCTGTATAATAAAAGAAGGAGTATTATCCTTTAACAAACGAAAAATCAGGATATCAAAAATTCGTTACGCGAATTTCAAGAATTCTCGTTTGCAAAACTAAAATAATAATATCACATCGTAATTTTCTTTGCCAGTTTCTCTTTTTTTTTTTTTAGCAAAAGTTTAGGAAAAAAGAAAAACTATAAACATAGGAAAAGTAGGGAAAGAAGGGCTTGTAGGATTTGTTCTCGTTTATCGAATCGTTTCCAAAACTTTGGCACGTTTTTAAAAGAGAAAAGCATTATCGAAAGGCTCGATCCATATGTCAAAACTGTACAATGAAGTTTTCTCTTGAGACTATTAGATTGGAAAAATATTACCAAAGAAAAAAAAAAAAAAAGAAAAAGAACAGAATAGACAAAACATAAAAAGCGAGAGAGAGAGAGAGAGAGAGACAAAGAAAAAAATAAAAAGAAAAGAAGATGGAAAAGAAAACTTATGGCATTGAAATGAATTTCATCTCGAATAATCGTTGGTTCCCTATTTTTCATTCCTCTTAATCTTTATTTATTTATAAGGTCTAATAAAAATACAAAATTACAATTACAACAAAAAAAATCTAAATAAAAATCTTTCGATATAATCACATATATTGAAAGACCTTGAAAAGATAAAATAAATATATTTTCAATAAAGAAAAAAACAAAAAAAAATAAAAAAATAAAAAAGTAAGGAAACTAAAGAAAAGAATGAATGAAGGAGAAAAGGAAAGAAAGAAAAAATATAATCGAAACTTTTACGACATAGATTGAAATTTATGTTTCAGAAGAATGAATTTGTACACATTCGTGTACTACTACTACTACTAGTTGGTTTCGTGTTAACTCTTAACGGTTCTCGTAAATTTTCAGAAGCTCACATCGTCCCCATAGTCTTTGGCCAAGCTTTCAAAGAACGGGGATGGCTCAATGTTGTTATGTATTTCTCTCTCTCTCTCTTTCTCTCTCTCTCTCTCTCTCTTATACTCTTTATGTGCAGATGCATGTGTTTGTTTGTGTAGATGTGTTAGCGGGTGTTAGAACACTCGGTCTTGCGGCAAGCTTTATCCTAGCGTTAAACGAGTGATAAACGTGCTTTTCAGTCGACCATATGTTACTGGTATCCTTTGGGATGTTGAACAACGTCGTCGATCGTTAACCGATAGTCGAACGAATGAACGAACGAACGAACGAACCAGAGAAGAGGCTAAACATTTCGTTCCCTTTTCTTGAAACGGCTTTCCATTAGCCCTTTCCCAAAAGATTCCTTTCCAGATATATATATATATATATATATCTCTTTTAGGATTATTCCTATCGTTGTGCTAAGATAGTTGAAAAAGGAAATAAAAAGAAATAACAAAACAAAAGAAAAAAGAGAAAATGGTGGAAAGAAAAGAAAGAGAGTCATTAAAGACAAAGCGAATGGTGTAAGGATTTCGATAAACGAGTGATAAAGAGTCCCCCTCTTCTAACACGCGAAGATATCGTGTTTTATTATCGGTACACGTTCTCGGAAAAACCAAGAAGAGAGTAGAAAAGGTACGTGACGGGGTGGTGAGTAAAAGTGGGAAGGATAGAGGGGGAGGGTAAGGGGTGCTAGAGTAGGGATGAAAAACAGAACTGGAGAATCGATAACAGGATAAATAGACTCCCGTCGACATAAAGATACCCCCTTCCCTTTCCTTCACTTTCCTTCTATTTCTTTCTAGTGTATCAAAGAGTAAGAGAGAGAGAGAGAGAGAGAGAGAGATAAAATTTTCCACTTGGTTTCTTTGCTAACGTTAGGAGTCACATGTTCGCGAATTCGTGGCTAGGACTTCATGGGCAGGACTTTTCTACGAGGTCCCACCGGTTAGCCTGATTTATGGGTAGGTGAAAAAGAAGAAAGAGAAAGAGAGAAAGAGAGAAAGAGAGAAAGAGAGAGAGAGAGTACTTTTCTATCTTTATTTCTTTTTATTTTTTTTTTTTTTTTAGTTCTTCTTTCTTTCTTTCTATCTTTAGTTTCTTTTTTCTTTTTCTATCTTTCCGTATCTCTTGGCTCTTGATCCCATAGAGAATTCAACGAGAATGAATAGGCACAGGGAACAAGAGCGATCGGGTTTCTTCTTATTTAGGACGTACGTCTTTCTTAACCAAAGCCCTTCCCTAGATAATACATTATATGTATTTATCTACGATATATATATGGGACTAATTAACTGTCTATGTTTGATATATGCATGTTTCTTTTTTTGATATATTATATGTGTTCCTAAAATATAACGCATTGCAGGTATAGGCCATATTATAGTCAAAATTGTTTATTAAAAATAATATACTTATACTAGTATATTTATATAATTAAATATAATATAGTAATATTAATTTATATATATTATAAAATAACTAAACGAATATTACTATAAAGGATTATGTAATATATTAATATTACTAATAATATTACTAATATTACTATGCATATATAATATATATCATATTATATATATTAATTACTATTTATATAATTTCTTATATAATTTATTAATATATTAATATATGTATTTTTTAAATATATTATATTATTAATTTATTATATTATTAATATAAATAATATGCTATATATATATAATATATATATATTTAATATAATGATGCATATTATGCGATATTAAAGTTTAATTAATTAATATAAATAAATATATATATATATATTAATCTACTCTCTTTAATACAATATTTCTACAACTTTCAGATTATTTTTCTATCATTAAAATTAAATTTCACTTTAAATAATTCTCTCTTCACGTTTTAAAAATAATTATATTCTATTTCATTTGTAATTATAGATGAAAAAAAAAACTAATCAAATTTGGTTTACATACTTTATGTTTTTTACCAGAAGATCGATAAAAGCTTATTAATAGATTAATTATCGATCTATCTTATTATCGAGAAGGTTAAATTTCTCATTAAATTCAATACTCACACAGATAAGACTATCTCTCATCTCGTAGACCAGATCAAAGCAAGAAAACTTAGATATTAATCTTAATGTTAAGATCTTAGCGATTAATTTGTATATTATCAATTCAATGAAGAATAATCGATCTTGTGAAGATTATATTAAATTCAATTCTCTAATTATTAACTATAGTTACTGATAGGAATCCAATATGAATTCAAACGTGAGTAATCTGTATTATTTCTTCTAACAAAAACACATGTATTATATATACATAGTGCAACACTTGTATATATGTATCTACAAATATACGTGTATGTGTATGTGTGTTTATATCACATAGTAAGGTGAAGGGATTGAAAGGGACAACGTGCTAACATAGAATCACATGCATTTAGTATCTCTCCGTAGCGATAATGTAACAATTTCCACGTGGAATTTGAGATAAGAGCTTGGAGATTATCGTGGACTGCAGTATGTAGCTTTCTCTAGCAAACAACTATACTGATGGTATTCTCAACCAAGATAGAGAGAGAGAGAGAGAGAGAGAGAGAGAGAGAGAGAGAGAGAGAGGTGCATGTAGAGAGTACTCTATGCAACACATGAAGGAGTGTTCAAGGGACGAGTGTACTCTCTTGCACCGATCAAATCACCTTGGAAAGTGCATTCACTCACTCGCATTAATTCTACGGTTCCCATGGAATCTGATTCGTTATCAACACTTCTATACACACATATACACACACTTATATATTTCTACTATTCCATACTACTTAACTTACTTTACTTAAATTATCTTTCACACTATTTTACAAGTGAAATAATTATCATCGTTTTAACCCTTTAGATACATTTGACGTATCAATACGTTATGCATTTATTTTGACAGAGATGCATATGACGTTTTGTATACGTCATTGAAACTGACAAGGAGATTTAATTTAAAGATTTAATTTAAATATTTAATATTACATTTAATCTTAATTTTCAAATAAATGTGTACCGAAAGGGTTATTTGGATTCCTTCGAATATTGTTTTTATTTTATTTTATTTTCTTCTTTTTTTTTTTGGATGATAGAAGGTGTGTTCGTCTTAAAAAACTCTCAGCTAGTGTGACAAGTTTTACTACATCGAAAAGAGCCACTTGGTCGGCCTAGTTATTTGCCTATTATTAGGTTATCGATCGGGGTTTTGCACTTGGTAGTAGGAAAAATGTAATCGGACGTGACCGAAAGGCACTGAAAGAGAGAAAGAGAGAAAGAGAGAGAGAGAGAGAAAGAGATTCTCTTCCTCCTCAACGAACTTGCCGAGTTTAAAAGGCTGACAACCTGTCAGCTTGTGCCTTTCTATCTTTTGCTTCGCGAAAATCGTGTTCATTGAAGAGAATGTACAGTGTCCGGGTGTAAGATAAAAGGATTTCGTCAGAAATAATGGTAGATCGAAAGGCTTTCGAGGTTGTTTAAACGATCACGATGCAATTTAAATGCACAGATATGTATAGATGAAAGATAGGTCATCAAACATCTTGATGTATCTTTTGTTTCTTATTCTATTAGACGAAATATTTATCATCTTAAGGTATTAGGATGTTAATACTTTCTTCATAGATACTTTTCATTTCTATTATTATGATTATTTACTATTTCTATCTATTTATCTATATATTCATTTTGCATATCTTCTTATCTTTTGGAATATGTACATATTTATAAATTCATATATATATATATATGTATTTATTTGTATATGTATATTTTTGTTTTATTTTAATTCTTATTCGGTCGTAAGACATGTAGGAAGTTACTTACAAATAATAAAATTATTATTATTATATTATTTTATTAATTGGTATTAGGAACTTGAAAGTTCATTGCTGCAAATAATAAATCCCGCAAAAATAAAAATATGGTATTAATTAAATAATTAATAATTTTATAAATTTTTAGTACCTCCTTTCAAAAAAAAAGAAATAAATAAATATAAATAAATGATTTCTAATAAATAATAAGTTATTCTTATAATACTAAACAATTTTGTTTGTTTGAAATTTCTACAACATTGAGATTATTATTTTATCATCAAAATTGAATTTAATTTAAAATTAATCCTTACGTTTCAATAATTATATTCCATTTCATTTGTAGTTATAGATAACAAAAGAAAATACATATATGTGCTGCCATATGTATGCAGTCATATGTATATGTATATTATATGTGGCTACTTACGCATTATGCGTATATGTATATTGTATGTATGATAAAAGCAACGTCCTGGCCCAAATCCCACTTATATTCGAAGCCTGACTGGGGTTGAAGCTCTTGATATGCCATGAGGATCTCTTCAGACTGGAATCATACCAAGCTCTGCCCATCCAACACGCCTAATCGGCCCTTCTACCTTCGAATCTCCATTGATGGGGGAAGAGATCTTCATTCGACGGGTCATATGATATTAGCTTTGATGAAAACCCTACATTTCATCTTGGACTTTCATTAATATACAATTGCATATTTTTTTTTTTGGAAATAGAGGACAAGAAAGAGAACTCAATTTTTTGAGGGTTGATATTTTTTTAATATTGGTAATTGAAACAATGAAATATATGATATATTGTTTGATTAACAAATGTAGTTAGAATTGTGCATGAGTTTTGATTATAATCTCAGAATTTTGTTAATAATTTTGTTTGTGTTTTTTTGTTATTTAGAATTTGTAATAAATTCATGTTAATGTAAGAGAAATTTTGTTGGTTGGTACGTAAAAATGCAGACGATTCAATATTAAATCGAACATTGGGTAACTTAGCATGCAATATTGTTTCTTTTTATTTTCCTTTTCTTTTTTACTGTCCCGTTACGCTTTATCCCATTGGAATTTACGATGCATATTTTTAATTGAATTCTTTTATTTAATTCGTGAGTCGCGAGAGAAAGAATTCGTTCCGCAAACCGTCGAAGGTAAATTCGAGAAGAAAAGTGCATAATACAAAATGACGAAGCGTAAACCATTTCTCATGACAAAATAACAATGTGAAAAGAACAAAATAAAAGAAATAGTAGTAATAGAAGAAGAAGTGCTAGTAGTAGTAGTAGTAGTAGTAAACATAGAAACGAAAGTTAGGTGAATTGTAGTACTTGCAACTCTGACGTGTCCCTTAAATTCAAAATTCGTAGTGGGATTCATTCGGACTATGGGGTTAGTTGGCTCGTAACTCTGATTCCGATATTTACGCGTCAGCCAAACGTTACGCTCGAAGTATCGTGCCAAAATGTTGAACAGTGATTTTCCACTTGCTGCAAGTAATATGCATTTATTCATACTTATAGTTTACTGATTTTCCTATTTACTTATATACAATACAGAAAGAATGGGAATAGAATAAAAGAATATTTATTTAAATTCAAAACTTAGACCATAATCAATTTAATATTTTTAAATATATGAAAAAATGAAAATCAAAGTAATCTTAAATCAAGATTTTTACTAAAAATGATATTTATCTCATTAAAGGTTATCTCAAATTTCATTTTACACGATGATCCAGTTGCTTTTATGTCTTAGACCACTTTGATTCTCATTATGCAAATTTTATAATATTATATGATATAATGCTCGTGAGATGCATTATCATAATTGGGGTAAAATGCAAACATCCTTGCTCAACCATTCTCTCTCACTCCCACTCTTTCTCTCTCTTTCTCTTCCAAAACGTTAACGTATTAATTTTATTTAAATTGAGCTTTAATTTGGTTTAAGAAATGAGAACAATTTACTAATTTTTATCGAACGTATGATTAAAATAACTGAAGATATTAAATTATTCCATAGTTTCACACTTAGAACAATATCTATCGTTGATTATTCTTCTAATTATCTTATCTATTATTTGTTATTTAGTTAGATATACTTAAATAGACACAATACGTTTAATCCGATTAACCTTTTATCATTATATTCCTCGTGACATTTTGTTGAAATTCTATGTTGCTTAGAATTATTGTTTTAGACTAAGAAAGCCTTAAACATATTCACCGTGTTTCTCCTAAATCGATTTTACCTATTACTTATTATCTCTCCTTTACTTCGCACTCTAATTCCGATTAGAATTATGCGAATGGACATTGCAAAGGCAAGTAAGGTAAAACAGGACACCTAGGGTTTCGGTACTAACGGTTAGCCTTATTCATGAGCAGGAATTTACAGAAACCACACATACACACACAAACACACACGTAGTCCTAATACGTACCATCACCTATCTACCTCTCTCTCACTCTCTCTCTCTCTCACTCTCTCTCTCTCTCTCTCTCTCTCTCTCTCTCTTCATTTACGTTCTTACCAGATCGTATCTCTCACATAACCCATCATAAATTTATTATACCAAACATTAACGCAAAACTTCATCCACGTTATATAATAATATAAATCATTCTTACGGTTAAATTCATTATTGTTTAATACGAGAGTGATTTAATATATCTATTATGAATAATAGTAACAGCAATATCTAATTAATGATTGAATATTATGATTGAACGTGTATATTGATTGTACGTTTTAATCGGATTTCAGGATAATTGTTTTCATTTTATATATATGAAATAATGATAATATTGTTTATAACAATTTCATGATAAATTATTGACATTACGATCAATTTTAATTTATTTATAAAAAAAAAAATTAATCAATATTAATTGATAATAAGGTATGAGTTAGGACAAGGAAATATTTTTTCTTTAATATACGAGTATATTCTTCGTGAATGTCATTTACACGTTGATGATTAGACTACACAACATACGTGTTTAATTCAAATTTGCACGAATTTACTATAATAGAGGTTTGTTTCAACGTATCGTATTATGCTATCTCGAGATAGGTTGCGTACGATGAGATATTTGCAATTACGGTGAGTCCATGGAACAGATAGCATTCATGTGAATATATGTATCTACATATGTACGTGTATATATGTAATATATGTAATATATAATATATATGATATATATCATATATATCCTATATATATTATTATTATTATTATTATTATTATTATTATTATTATTATTCCTTTATTCATATAAATGGACGCACACGCTTATATATTATTATATACGTATACTGGATATAATTCTATATATATTATATATATATATATATATATATATAAATCATGTAGGTACAACCTAGATGTAGATATATTAATGTCTCGGTCCAATGAGATTTTGAATGAAATAAATTCGTGATGCGTGACGAAACGCTAAATGTTGTTATATCCTTTAATCCATTTAACGATCGATTCATTGTACGCAGCTAATAATCTGTCAAAGAGTATCTGAAAAATAAAAGAATTAAAAAAAAAAAATGGTCAATGTAATTACTTTTATCATTCTCTCATTTTGTACTCTCTTTTATTCCTGTTTCATTTTTTTTTTTTTTCATTTATTTGCGTGACAATTTAAATAATTTATTAAACTGGCAGAGATAAGAGTACGAATTCGTTTGTATTGTATTCTTTGTAATATTGACATTTATGAAATAAATCATCATTGTTATAATATGTTATTTTAAATGAACCATAATACTATGTGTCGTTATGCATATTTCACGTACGATTATATTCGTTTCTGCGAATGACCAAAATATATTTCAAACGATTGATCGCACGATCTCATTTGTTACACTACTCACTTTCGAGTAATTATTACGTTGTACGATTAAATAAGCGTACATCAATTTTGTACGGTTAAACCCCTAGGTAAAGGATATTTCCTATCTGTGTGAGTATCCCTGTCACGTCTGAATTATGTTTTAGTTATTATGGGTAACTACATCCATGTAGAATATTTCATAGAATTCAGAATTACATTAAGGTTTACATATTTATACGTATTGTGTTCTAATATTTTATTAAAAATGTTGAGAATTTATTCGTACGATTGATCAAATTAACAAAAGAATAAAAATTAAATTAGAAACAATATTCTAATAAATGGTATATGCGCAATATAATTATTATATAATAATAACTAATAAACAATTGTATATTTAATTTAATTATATTTATTTTTCATATTTTTTTTTCTATATAATTAAAACGCTTGAATTCTATTCGTTTGAACGAATTATAAAGTTCCTTCTCGCAACCCTCATCCACCCTCACCTCTCCTCCCCTTGCCTATCCACGAGAATCTCCAAAGTTTTATCTCTTAGCATTTTAATCTCCCACGGGACACTAATTCGTTAATCAATAGTAGTACGAGGAACGACATTCGTTAAGGATCGATTAAAGTTTCAGGCGTCAAGCCGAAATTTCACTCAAGCCATCGCGTCGAGCTTTTCCTTTTACTCTTTCTCTCTCATTCTTTCTAATTCTCATTCTCTCTCAGTCTCTGGTTTCTGCTTTAAGCCGCCGAGATTCGAGGAAAAGCTTTTACCGGAAGTTATAGGTTGGCTTGGTCTATCTCAGGGCTCCTCCAGCACGAAACCACCCACGTATTCTCTCCTTTCGACCAATTATGTGAATTGCACCTTCTTTTTTTACTTCTCCTTTTTTTCTTTCTTCTTGTATTTTTTTTTCTTTTTTTTTTTTTATTTTTTATTCTTTCACAATTTCTTTTTTCAATTATTTTTCTCCTACTATTTCTTTTGGTTTTTAAGCTTTTTTTCTTCTTTTTCTTTTTCTTCTTCCTTTTTTTCCCCTTTTTTCTTTTTATTTTTCATTACCGTCCATTACTACCGAACTTCGTCGGCGTTGATTGTGTGTCCTCGTTTTCCAACAAGCCGACATAATGGAACATTTTAATAGGCTCGTCTCGTCTAGAAACTACTATGATATGTAATTACATGGGATAATTGTGAACACATAATTATCCAACATGGATACCGACCTTTTATAAAGACCATATTAATTCATCTGATATATATTTCCCATTCCTTATTTTTATAATGTAACTTTTTTTGTACGTTTATGTAAAATTTTTTCTCTCTTTTCCTTTTTCCCCTCCCCTCCTCCCACTTACATAATCAAATGTATATTTGATTATGTTAACTTTTGTTAGTTATCCTTATTTAAGGAGTGTCTTGTCAAAATGATTGTATTTTTTTCAATTTTTTGTTTGGAACATATTTCACCATTATTTTTGTATTTTATATTTTTCATTAAATATTTATTAAAATTAATTAAATTTTCACGAGAATATTATTTAATTGTCAAACAAATTGCATAATTTGCGAGTTTTCTCTCTATTGCGTAAATTTATAATAATCTTTATATTTTCTTTCTTCTCTTTTTTTTTCTCATTTCTCATTTCACGTTTCTCGTTTCTTTTTCTTGAACGCACTTAGCAGAACGATGTCGTAACTTGTAAAAGTTCGAAGAACATTATGGATCGTCACTAAAGAGGTAGACAAGCAGCAGCAGCAGCAGCAGCAGCAGCAGTTCCTCTCGTAAAGCCAATTAGCGTTGAGTCGTAGGTGCAAAACTTTTATGAGCTTCTTCCGTCATTATCGCCATTCTATCAGGGATAACAAGAATCCCCTCGTTAAGATTAAATTTAAGCCGATTTAAGAATTAATTTAACGAAACGCTCGTATTCTCGCGTCATATTTGACGATCAAACGAAACACTTTAAAGAAACTACCATTAAAATTCTTTAAATCAAAAAAGAAAAATTAATTTCATTCAATTTTGTGTTTGATAAAAAACAATAACAAAAATTATTTTTAATAACTTGTATTTATAATTTGTATTAATTTTATTCGACGAGTAATTTGTCCACACAATTCTCTCGTTTAACAACTTACCCTTCCCTATGACACCCTTTAATAACGCGATACTCACACTAAAAGCATGGTTTCGATATTATAATTGTATATTAAATTTGGATAAAACGGTTTTCATTTAGTACAATTGAACACGTTCCCTGTCCAAGCTACATTTTACTAACATAAACGTCATTACCATACCACACAGTAATATCTAAAACAGGTACTACAGGTTGTAAGCTTTAATATATCCCCGAAATTTACCTATTGTTTTCAGTTTCTCAACTGAAAAATATTTATTTCCTTAGTATTAATAAACATTAAAAATATCATTTACCGTAAGAATAAGTTTTAAAGGTATACCAAAAACGACACAAACATTTAGTTTAGCAAGAAACCTGTTAACCAATTAGAACAATCCTAAATGTGTTTTGGTTAAACACAAAAATTTATTAAACCATTAATTCGTCTAATTATTGTAATAATCAATGTGTGTGTATACCAAATATATTATAATAGTAATAATAGTATAAATAGTAATATATTATAATAAATTAATAGTAATTGTGAGTGGAATGTTTAAATAATGTTATGTAAATTTGGTATATTCTCTTTGTATAACTTTACTTACACTTGTCGGCAACTTACGTATCGGATTATGCGTAAAGCTACGGTTTGGTTGAACACATCGACCCACCACCGTTTGGCTGACCGATCAGCCATAGACTTGTTTGGTCAAGCCGACGAGCGTTTGTGGATTCGGCCGGATAAATTGCGGGTTGCTCGACAATAGACGCTCTGGTAAACGTTCTCGTCGAACGTTAATACAAATCGGTCTATAGATATATCGTAAAAAACGACAATCGTCAAAACAAATACGTTCCTTTATTTTTTAAGACATACAAAATCATGAAAATGTTTACATTTAAAACTAATGGTTTAGAACTTTGATAAAAACTCATTTTAATTATTTTTATATAATATAATTAGCCTGTGTCCTGTTATTGTGGCTCATGGGAACCAAAATATGAGGTTATCGTATAGATAAAAGTTAGGTTATGCTCAAATGTTCCCGCGCATTCACCGAAATCTATCGCAAATAGATGGCGCTAGACTTATGAGATAATAAGATTTCGTTTAATAATCATACGTATTATTTTATAATATTTATAGGATACTAATATATAGGACAAATTCTAAACGAGAAATCGAATATTGTATTTTTGTTTGTTTATTTTTTTATTTTCATAGGTCGAATATTTTACACAGCATAAATGCATCGAATGTATGAAACGATGGGTTACTTTTATTTAGATTTTTCCCTGCTTTTATATCTGTATTTTCTTTTTCTCTTTCTTGTTTTTTAGTATACTCAAAAATATTGTTTTGATCGGTGGTCGTTTGTCTATTTAAAAAAAAAAAAAATGTGTTTTTTACTGTTAGAGTGTATAGGAAAAAAAATGAAGTATCCGTACGTGTATTTCTTTTTCTTATTTACACATTTGAATACAAAAATAAAAATAAAAAATAGAAAGATAAATATATATAAAATATTAAAATAAAAATAAAAAAAAAATAATAATATATATTAAGAATACAAAATTGTATTATTAATGGGAATGAGCTCAGGTGTTTGTAGTCGAGTTATTTGAAATCTAAAATAATTGCTATAACTAAGTAGGTATAAGTGTTTACCGTTAGACGATGATATCTAAAATCCCATAGTGAAACTTTAGCATCATTCGAATAATTCTCACGTAACGAAGTATTATATATACCTACCTACCTACTGATTACAATTACACGTTACCGTCTCTGCTTTATTGTATTACCAAGTAGTTCTCACTCGAGGACCAGTGCACCGGAACTTTGGAAACTCGTAGGGCAAACCGATGGAGCAGAATATATCTTAAGTTTGTTTTCACAAGATTCATACTACTGGTACGATAATATATTCATCTCTCTCTCTTTCACTACAATTTTCATCTAATAACAGAATTAGCATGAAATGTGAGGAACAACATTCTAAATAAAAATACGTTTTTGATGATTATGATCAATTTATATTATTTTTGGGGGTGTGACAGCCAATAAAAATTCTCGAAGAAGAAAGAAATTAGACAAATAGGATTAGGATCATCAACGTTTGACAGATGTTCAAAGATCTGTCTATTCTTTCGTTGTTATTCAAATAGTCCGAGTAATATATTATAGAAATAAATGGGAAACATTTTCCAGGCTGATTAGAAACTTTAATTAACGTCCCGCTGTTGGCACGAAACGTAATTCCAAAAGCTGCAGTATACAACTATGCGTCATCATTGTCGAGACAATGTGTCTCCTTGCAGCTTTGTCGTAGCCGGTGTTACTGCTGTGTTGCTACCGTTGCTGTTTCTGTTGGTGCTTCTGTAAGTAGTAGGATTGAACGCGGAAAGACGGTAATAAGTTCACAGGGGAATTCAAGTGAACGAGCGTAAAAGAGAAGAAGACGAATAAGAATAATAATAAGAAGAAGAAGGATATGAATACAAATAGACGAAACTAATAAGGAGAATGAAATTAACGCAAAACCAGAAGGGAATAAACTAATGAATGAACGAACGTTCCCTTTACTAGAGACCAACTTTACTGACAGACGGTACTTTTAACCCTTTGAGTACTGAATACTTTTAGTTAAAGTATTTTAGTTGAAATGAAATAATTTCTTATTAATACGGATGTTTACATTGATTGATATAATATTAATAATTAGATATAACAATAAATATATTTTTTATTAAATTTTATTATTATTATTTATATATTTATAAATGATATAAATTTATTATATAATATATATTAATTATTTTAATTAATTCAATTTATTAATTAATTTATATTATTAATTATATAATTAATAATTATAATTATTAATATTATAATATAATAAATTATTATTAATTAAAATAACTCTAATAATATAATAATATTATTATATTACAAACAATAATAATATTTATAAATAAATAAAAATTAATAAATAATATAATTTCTTTAATATGAATAAAATTTTATTTTTTGGAAATTAATATCGAATAAAATAAATAAAATATTTTTCTTCAACGAATAATAATAATAATAAAAATCAAATAATAAAAATAATAATAATAATATGAACATATTGTTTAATCGAATACTACAAATTAAATCAAAAGTTCCGTGCAATAGTTTTATCTGAAATGATCGTAAATTTCCTACGACGAAATTCGAATCAGTTTTGAATAGAAATGTTTCATGATGAGTTACGTCAATTAACCAATGAGAGAAAAGAGAGAAAGAGGGTCGGTCGAACTTTAGCGAATTTACTCAGTTAGAATTCTCTTACACTGCACTGCTTGCATACAGTATTTCGTATTTGTCGATTCTCCAAGCCGTGAAACGTGAACACGCACCTGGAATACGTCGTGTACTTCACGGAAATCGCACGAATACGTTCAATCGCGTATCCGTTTGATTTTAGAGTAAACAGAATCGTTCGTCGTTAGAATAAACGACAAAAGAGAGAGAGAGAGAGAGAGAGAGAGACAGACAGACAGACAGACAGATTGACTGACAGACATAGAAACAAAGAGAGAGAGAGAGAGAGAGAGAGAGAGAGAAATGAATGAAATCAAGGTAAACTAAAACTAATTAAAATTCGAACAAAAATACGATTGATCGATTGATTACTTTCTTAATCCAATTAAATTCAGTTCTCCAATACATTTAAGATGATTTATTTAACTCATCTCAAATCATCCTACATTACGGAAAGATAAATCGTTTATATTGAATCTCGATGTATCAAAGTAAAGTGGTAGCGATGCACAAAGACAACCCTTTATGGTCCCTATCTGGTTTTGAAGCTATGTGCTACTACTCGTATCCATTAGAGAGAATATGTATGTGTATGTATATGTGTGTATGAGAGAGAGAGAGAGAGAGAGAAAGAGAAAGAGAAAGAGAACAGAAATTACTACAACAAAGGATCAATGTATCGTTCTCGTTATTTCGCTAAAATAATGTAAATACATGTGTATATATATATGTGTATATATGTAACGGGATAGTTACGATATACTCCTATGAAATATTATATTTTTCTATTAGTTTTGTATATTATAAAAAAAATAATCAACAAAACATAAAAAAAGATAACGCTTGTATACGTGGATTGATTTTTCGTTGCAAAAAGTACGACGACACCCCGGTTATAACCAAAAATAAAGACTAACCAAAAAAAAAAAAAAAAAGGTTTTAGTATCGGGGAGAAAGGGAAGAAACGGAACAGGAAAAAAAGGGTGGGACGAACTCGATGGAAGCGTTGAAAAATTTCTCTCCTGTTTCTCTGCGCATCTACCCCACCCTCCAACCATTCATTCTCTCTCTCTCTCTTTCTGTCACTCACGGTTGTACGGATGATCCGTTCCAGTTCCATGAATCACCCTCCTACTCCCTCCCTTCTGCTTCCTCATCGTATACATACATAAAAGCAATGCAAATAGCCTTTCAATTTTTATGCATTTCGAATATATATTCAGCCGCACGAATGCCCTTATCTTCGCGTGAACATACAATGCATTTTCGATATAACCCTCCCCCTCCTCCCCTAAAAGAGCTTACATCCAAAATCATCTTTTGGTTATGAACTATGAATCTGTAAGTTGACTTTTTTTTTTTTTTTAAATTAGTCTTAATAATTTATTACGGAACATTTTTTTCCTAAAGTTACTATGATTTATGATTAAATCATATTTTATTAATACATAAATAGTATTCATGTATTTAATTAAAATTCATCACAATTTTTTATAATTTAATTTAGACAATTAATAATGTTGCTTTTTAAATATATTAAAAGGATAGTATATAAAAAATTATTAGTTAATTTCTATGTATTTATGTATCAAAATTTTGATCAATCATTTTCTATCAAATGAATTTATTTGATGAACAATAAATTAGTATACGTTAATTCTGAAAATTTTCACATTTAATTTATATAAATATTTAGATAATAACTATAAGAAAATTAAACGATCAACGATATATGCATAAAATTTCATAATATCGACTAAACAATTGAAAAGTCACATAGGATTTATAAGTTAAGTAGGTAACCCATGGGTACGTAACACGTTCGATCTAATCTATCCTAAACCAAGCTGGTGCACAATTTATCCCGGCACCAGGGCAATCTCCTTCGCCACATAACCCGATAATTCTAATTATCCTAACAAGATCAATAATTTCACTTCTCGGTCTCTGGAACATTGAACAGCTGCTTCCTTGACGTTGACATGCGTCTATCGTTTCTGATAAAAGCATCGTCTTTCACTTTTTCACTTATGAAAAATGAAAATAAAATGAAAATAAAATGAAAAATGAAACAAAGTTAATTTATTAAAATAATAATTGAATAGAAAATATATTTTTATAATTTATCACGAACAAATTATTTAATTTTCCTAACATTTTTTATTATTCATTAATTAATTATTCAATTTTCTAACACTTTATATTAATTACTAATTAATTATTCAATTTTCCTAAAACTTTATATTAATCACTAATTAATTATTCAATTTTCTAACACTTTTTATTAATAATTACTTATTATATATATTATTTTATTAATCATTATAATATTTCATTATAATATTCGTAATTATGATCTTATAAAGAACATATTTTCTATACTTCTCATTAGTTTGTTTACATTATGTACAATTCTGTATTATCTGCACTCACACATACATGCGTAAAATATATTTAAGTTACTTTATTGAGCTTTCCATCGGCATTATTATTAATTCAGGTGGGTAATATGGACGAATTGTACACGAACGTAATTAAGAGTTCTATCGCACGACTAGTTTCATCGATGATTTCTCGTTTCGTTTCTCGTCTCATAGTACTTGTATTGGAATACATATGTGAATATGTATGTATATATTCATTCGTATATATACGTTTGTGTGTGTGTATGGGTGTGCGTGGACGAGTTCCGATAAATCCAAGCGAAAAACTCGAGCTCTTTTCAGACTCGTTTCATCCATTTTACTCCTCACTCTCTTCTCGTCCGTGAAATCTATATTTTTATTTTTTTCCCCTTCTCTTCTTTCCTCTATTTCCTATCTTTTACTTTTTAGAAAGAATAGTATTTGAAATGGAGAGAAGGAATTTCAAGAATAGTACTTTTTCGTCTCAATTAAGCTCGATATATTACGAAATTAACTTCTTCTTTTATTTCTCTAGTTAGTATAATAAAAGAAATAATTTTTTATTAATATATTTTATTTTATTTTTTAATAATTTTGTTATATAAACGATTAATTGGTCTCTGGTTATTCTAGTAAGAAAAATAATTTTTTATTGTTATATTTTATTTTATTTTTCAATAATTTTGTTATATAAACGATTAATTGGTCTCTGGTTATTCTAGTAAGAAAAATAATTTTTGATTGTTATATTTTATTTTATTTTTCAATAATTTTGTTATATAAACGATTAATTGGTCTCTGGTTATTCTAGTAAGAAAAATAATTTTTGATTGTTATATTTTATTTTATTTTTTAATAATTTTGTTATATAAACGCCTTTAGTTACTCTACTAAGAAAAATAATCTTTTATTAATATATGTATTATATTTTGTAATAATTTTGTTGTATAAACATTTCAGTAATAAAAGGGATCATATAAGTTAAATATACCGTAAAACATCGTATAATATTATTTATTAATTAAAATTTATTCAATTATTTTATATCTTTTTATAATTATCTTCATATCTCTTATTCGTTAAATTTGAAATATTAATCAAAGTTAATCAATTTTATAACCCAATTTATATTGAAATTGTTCGTAATATTAATCCCTCCTCAACGAAAAATTCCTTTAAAACAATGATAATCGTAAAATGTGATTTTGTTTAACAAAAAATTAAAAAGAAATTCTTTCAAATATGTACGAATCAAATAAAATTCATTAAATCTTTGAACAAATAAAACATTTCATTTTCTGATTTTGAATATTACATTCAGCCCTACTCACCCCCCACTCAAATTAGTTATTTCCAACCTTTAGCTATTTTCATGTTGGATATTTTCTGTTTGGTTTTCAGTCGGTGGAATGTTTCACGAACATTTCGAGGTTCACAAGATTTTCACCGACGAAAACAGAACATAGCAGAACCAGAGAATTCTCCGAATTTTCCTTGGGCCTGTAATTACGTTCATCAAAAGGAAAGACGACGTTGTTGTTCATCTAACGTAGAAGAAGAGAGAGAGAGAGATGATTGGTCGAGTTAGATGATGGTGGGGAGAGGAGTTTAAGAGTGGGGAGTTTGAAGAGTGTGGAGGGGGTAGGTAAGCAAGGAAATAGCGGTTTCTACTATAACCACATTGGTCGCCGCGAGCACGTTGTTAGTTCACGCGTAAACCCTATACGAAAAGGGAACAACCAACCAACCCTTCCCTGTCCACCCCCACCTGTTCGCGGATTCAATGTGGTCGCAGAAGATCGTGCCTTGGCATTGATCTTAACCCAAAGGCACGCAGCTGCATTAATACGTTGAATCTAAAGGAGAAGGAGGTGTAGGCGGTCAGGGATGAATGGTAAATAGGGTGGTCAACGAAGGGTGGGGAGTTGTGGGATAAGATAGTTCAATTGGTCCAATGTACGTTGCCCATTATTGTGGTTTTACTTATACATATATGAATGTAATAACTAACATTCTTGATTATCGAATTTATGGTAGTTGTTATATATATATATTTAACAAAATTTTTTTTTAAATTATCATATTAAGTTTTAGATAAATTTTATTAGATGATTATGATTTTGTTGTAATTTATATAATTTTTATTTTTATGTTGCTTTTTTATTCCGATACAGGGAATACATGTTTGGGTGTTTGTGTTGGTTGATTACACACACTTTTAGGTTTGAAATGTAATGTTGGATAATAAAATCATTGTTTCATCGAATGAAGTTGTTCAATTAATATTACTTTTTAATTTTAATTTTAAATTTAAAGTTACATTAAATTTTCTTGAAAGGAATTTCAATAAAATATGAAGTATATATATATAAAGAGAGATAGAAATATAAAGTTAGAAGGAAAATATGAATTTGAGTTTCACGTTTTATTTTCAAATCCAGAGATATTTCGTGATTCAAGAAGATTAAAGGCCACGAAGGAGGAAGCGTAGGAGGAATCGTAATAACAAGAAGTGGTACGCGAATAAACGCCGTTCCCACCGAAAAGGAAAAGTCTCTTTTTTCTCTCTCTTTTCTGTTTCCCATTTTTACGTCATAGCTGTCTCTTACGACTAGTTTTGATAAGTAAAAATAAAATGGATCTTTTCATTTTGTTATTCGTTTCTTTTGTAATACCTTTTTTTTTTTTAATTTTAAATTTAAATTTAAACAAAAAAAGAAAAAGGTTCACACGTAAATTCAGGTCGATTGAATCCTTGATCGAAGGTTACGAAAAATATTAAAAAAAACCAAATTAATAAATTACAAATATAAACGAGTTCAAATGAGTGTAAAAAAAAATGAACACGCTAGAAGTAAAAGGTTGAACTTCACTTTGATTTAAAAAGCAAAAAAAAAAGGGAATGGTAAAAAATAAAAGAAAAAAATGGTTTAGGGTGGTTCCTCTTCGATAAGCCCATCGTCCAATAGGTGTGTCTCGTGTATAGAACGATAATAATTGGAGCGTCAGGAATGATTTATCGGTGGCTATAAATTCGCGAGGGTTATTGCAAATGGACGGACAAAGCATGGGCATCTAAAACGTATCTTTATCGTTCGACCCCTCTCGATCTCGTCAAAGTTAATAAAACCTATTCAACCTACATAAGAAGTGGAAGAGAAAAAGACAGAAAGATAGAGCGAAAAAGAGAGAGAAAGAGAGAGAGAGAGAGAGAGATACTTACACATACATATATTCAAAAAAAAAGGTGTCTATCTCTCGTATTTTCCATTGGGTTCGTGTTAAGTGCGTTTCTTATTGGCGGATTCCATCCGAGAAATGCGAGTAAGTTTATCCATTACGTCGTACGAATAAAAACACCTGCGACCCAAAAGTTCGATCAATGAGAAAAGAGAGAGAGAGAGAGAGAGAGAGAGAGAGAGAGAGAGAGAGTGAGTAAGGGAGAGGATTCCTTTATTTTCCCTTACCTTTCATTATTATCTTCTACATAGAAATTCTCTTTGTACGATTTTAAAGAGAGAAAGAGAGAGAGAGAGAGAGAGATCAATTGTGGCAAACTATTTAATTACATCGAATATTTAATCAATTAGTTTTTTTTAATTAAGAGTAATGGTTGTTCTATAATTGTTTCAAATTGATTTCTATTTATTTCAAACGTATCATCAACTTTTTTTTACATTATTATTTTTTTAATTAAATTTATTAAATAAATTTTTTATTAAATATATTAACATATTAGATAATGAATAAAATTTATTGCTGTTGTTTTATAAATATAAAAAGAATAAATTAAGAAACTCAGGGTAGAGATTCTTTTGCTTATTAATAATAACCAAATTATAGTTATTTATTATTATATTTTATAATATTTATTAAATTGGAAATTGATTTTGGATACTTATTATTTGGGAATTTATATTTTAGATTGGAATATTAAATATAATATTTATTATATAAAAAAATATTATATTTTATAATATTTATTATGTTGGTATTATAATACTAGAGGGGATAGTTGTTCTATAATTGTTTAAAATTTATTATATCATCAACTTTTTAAAAATTATTTTCTATTAAATAATGAATATATTAAAATATTTTTTTTTTTTTATTAAATAACTGTGAGATAAATGTTGCAAAAAAAAGATAACTAAGAAACCCAGTGTAAACAATGTTTTGATTATTAATAACAAATAAAACATATATATATATATATATATTAAAATAGATTGAATTTTCATATTGTTAAAATTAAATTCGATAATAAATATTTGAAATATTATTTTCAAAATATTTTTAAAATAAAAAGAAAAAAAAGAAAAAAAGTGTTTTTTTTTTTAAATAAAGATGAATAATAATAGTAGAAGAGTCAGAGTTTAATATTAGATAATAATGTATGAGAGATATTATAGTACGTTAAAGTGTCATACATATCTTGCATAAGGTACGACGACAGAAAAGGTAGAAGGAGAGAACATGCTTACTTGCTAAGGGAAAGGCTTAGGTGCTTTTCACCAAGATTGAAAGCCAAGATTTTCTTGTACAATGGATACGATTTCTCTTTCTCCAAAAGGATACGAAAGTCCAGAGATCATTTTTTAACATCATTTCTTTATATCCTTGAATTATCTAGACAATAGAAATTCTATGTGATAAATTTGTGAATTCGATTATTATTTTTATTTTGACACATTCTTCTCATAAAAAAAAGAAAACAGAAAAGTGGATAAAAGCACAAGTGTTATTTTATTTAAATATTAAATATTTTCCTCCTCTCTCTCTCTCTCTCTCTCTCACTCTCTCTCTCTCTATGGGGTTTTAATTATAATAAAAAAAAATAAAAGTGGAACAAAGCAGAAATGTCATTTAAATATTTAATATTTTCCATGGTATTTCAATTATAATAAAAAAAAAAAAATAAAATTAATTATAAATTGTATTTAATTATAAATACAATTTATTTTAATAATAAATCATTTGCTTTTTTTTTATTTTACGATGAAATTGGAATCTAATTGTTTTTTACATTTTTGTTTTGTTAATTTTGATATTTCTTAATAAAATAATTCCTTAAATAAAAAAAAAAGGGTAAGATAAGTGATGAATAATTTGAATACTGAATATTTTAGGACACTGAAATAGCATTTAAAAAAAAATAAATTGTATAATAGTATTTTAATTGCATTATTCTATTAATCAATTAATAATAGCATTATTTCGTTTAGTATGAAACGAAAAAAAAAAAAAAACTATAAATGCAAAATCGTGTAATTAAGAGACGTTAGTTCTTTTTGAACGAGTGTAGAAGATATATAAGTTGGAATATCGGCACGAATTTCATTTTCTCTGTTAATTTTGCACAAACTCATTACTTTCATTGGCGTACGTTAAAAGTTAGCAAAGTTTATTAGTGCTCTTTCTCTCTCATTCTCTCATTCTCTCTTTTAATAAATCGCGCTCTCGACACTTTCATAGTTTATTTCCAACAGTCCTCCCAGTGCCAATAACAATAACTAGTTGAGTAGTACTATTCCTCTCTTAAACGTAATAAAATCATATTCAAAAATCGCGAGAACTTCAGAGAGACTATTCAGAGTCGCGTCTGTTGGTACGACAATTTTCCAAATAAGATTAAAATTTTAAGTTAGGACCAATCGTGTGTATAAGATGAACATTTTCCAAATTACGCTTAAACGAAATTAAAGAAAGAAAAAAAAAAGTGGTATAATAAATCTGGCTTAAAAATGAAAAACTTTAATTACAGTTGGACAAATTTTAACTGACCATTTTTACGTTAACCCATTATCTGCCAATGGCCTTTTTTTTTGAGACGTAAGGAAAAAAAATATATAAAAAAATATTATACAGTATAAATATGCATAAATATAAAAATAAAATTAAAAAATAAAACATTAATATTACAATAATAAAAATTATAATTATGTATTATAATTACATATTAAATAATAATTAAAAGTATAATTATATATTATATAATATAAAAATAAAAAAATAATAAAAAATTTATATTTATTATATAAATATATTATAACGCCAATATATGTGTTAGTAAGTATTATGGAATCGTACAACTAATTTTACAACTATATTGAATAAATTTAATTTAATTAACATTTTTTTCACAATTGAAATCTCTACGTAGTGAAAGAAAAAGCGTTGAAATCATTTGATTAAATTAATTACACATTTTTGGCTTAATTGGAAGAAACGTGAATGCAAAACGTTGTTTACGAATGTTTCTTATTCAACGATAAAAGTTTCACGGTCTTGAGAGAGAGAGAGAGAGAGAGAGAGAGAGAGAGAGAGAGAGAGAGAGAGAGAGGAGAGAGATAGTGATAGAGTTTATCTCTCTCCGATTGCGTTTAATAGAATTCAATCAATTCTAGGCAAGTTGTTAAGTGTTTAAAAGTTTTCCACTTTGGTTTTGAAAGTTACACTCGTACGGACGATTAACTTCTTAACGAGAACTATTTAAATAGATCGAATTTGTATATATATATAGATTTTTAGTTATTTTTCTTGTAACATAAATTACGTATATTTAAAAGAAAAAAAAATTAATTAATATTTTATCATCTAACTCGATATTGGAGTGAAAATTAACGTGAAATTAAACGATATAAAATTCATATGTATCTATGTGTTCTATCATTAACAATATTTATAATATTTATGATTTAAATTACATTGTTTTCTAATTGGAAAATATTTTTGTAGATTAATAATTAAAGATCAACGATTTTTAATCACATTGTATAACTAGTTTTTGTCAAATAATTATAATTAAACAACGTGTTTGAGTGTGGTTAGCAAAATGAATGGAACGATTCGATTGGTCAAATCAAAACCGTGTGCTATTAATTATGGTGAGTTTGTAAATAGTAATGTGATCTCTATGATGACATTGGATTAGATTTCAGAGAGTATTTTTTGTAAAGAATTTAGTGGAATTTGTTAAAAGTAAAAAGAGTAAAAAGACAATATATTTATAATTAAATTTCATCAATTATCATTGAATTGTAAAAAAAATTGTTTTATACCACGTGTCTGTAAATAATAATTCAAATTATTGACAGATTAGTTTTTTTTATATTTAATTATTATAAAATTTCTAAATTATATTTCTATTTGTTATAATTGTTTTTATATAAAATGTGTCAAAGTAATAACGTTGAATAAAAAAAAAAATTATTTAAATTGATAAAAAAAAATATCTTGTCGTATTTAAACTGTCATTTTGATTTAAACACGAGTAAAAATATATAACATTGTAAAATTTTCTAAGTTATTAATCTTGACTTAACAAGAAAAAGCTAAGTTGTTGCTTACTCACTTCAACCAATCGAAACTTTCAAATGGTTTTTATCGTCTTAAGAAGACTTTATATAAACGAGTCTTTTTCCTTTTCTTCTTAAACTTCACTCTTTACGGATTATGATCTTTTTAAAGTACCATTTTACTTGAAAAATAAAAAAAAAAATATCGATTACTTTCCATCATATTAAATGATATCTTTAAACGATTCTCGATAATTCTTTGGAATCAATTAAATCGTAATTTTACGTAACTTTTACAAATATTAAGATAAAATAAAAAAAATATAATCTTATAAAAAAAAAAAAAAAAAAACAGGAATACTAACCCAAGTAATTTTATTATTTAACAAGTACTATTTTTTATATTTTTACAAATAAATATAATGCATAATTATATATTTATTAAATTATATTTAATAATGTATTGTAATTATTATAAAAATTAGAATTAATTAAAATATATTAAATATAATAGAAATTAATATTATAATTAATTTTATAAATATTATAATAATAATAAATTAAGTATAATAAAAAAGTTAAATAATTAACAAAAAAATTATATAAATATTATTTAGAAATTATATTTGATAAATATATAATTATATTAAAAATGATACAATAAATTACAAAAATAATGCAAGGCATGTTAATTGACAAAATCATAGCACATTATTGATCAACTATCAACAAAATGTTTATCTAAACATTTCTATTAATAAATAAACTTTTTACTTCAATGATTCTATTATCTTTTACAATGAAAATAAATATGACAAGTATAATAATAAATACGTGACGTTTATCATCGAAAAGTTTCAAACTTGTTTATATATCGTTCAGATCATCAATATTTTTTGTTGATGTGTATGGTTAATGAGATAATTAATAAAATTGTATCTTGTTTTTTTCTTTTTGTTACAGTCGTGGACCGATTATAATCTCCAGTGGAATCAAACGGAGTATGGTGGAGTAAAAGACGTCCATATAACACCGAACAAGCTTTGGAAACCTGATATCCTCATGTACAATAGGTAATCTGGTCACGTTACGCTTACGCCAAATTGCTTTAGCTCGTAATATCGGATTTCGTAAAATTCCTTCGACATTAAGTCGTCAATATACGTTTACCATTGATCGCGGTTTAATCTATTAACGCGTAAACGTAATATTCATTAAACAAAATCAAAAAAATACAAACCTTAATCGTACGTAATTAAACTCAACGTGTATCAATACAAAAAAAAAATCGGAAATTAAATTAAAAAATTTAGGATAGATGATCGTCCAATTTATATATTTAAATAAAAAGTAATAATAAAAATAATAAAAAAATAAATAAATAAATAGAATAAACAGAATCGAGTAAATTGAAAAGTCGTGTCAATTATAATAATTCGATTTGGTGATCGTTGAAGTATAATAAACGCAATGTCGCGGTAGCAACGTAATTTAGTTTAGTTTTAAATTTGACAAAATACACACGTGAACGTTTAATTAATAATATCTAATTGAATTTATCAATAGTATGTACTTATGTAATTCGTGATAGTGAAGAGACGACAGACGTGTATTCATAATTCGAATGAAAATCGATCGAAAATGACGACGCGAGGTGGTAGTGCGTTAACGGAAATTGAATATTCGTGTTTTTCTTTTTCCTTTTTTTTCTTCGGTTTCGGATTAGTCCAACATACGCGTGTATTTCTTTTTCAATGTAAAAAGAATTTTTTGTATATATAAATATTATCGGGACAATTTTATTTTATTTTATTTTCACGTAAACGTAAGAGTGAGTCGTATATTTGATTATTTTTTATAACAAAAACTTTTAATATCCGTCGCGTTTCGTTAAAAGAAAAATGAAAAATGAAAAAAAATAATGAAAGAAGGAAATATAACTTTCTCTTTGATATAAAAAATTAACGAAAGAGATATTAAAAAAGAAAAAAAAAATAATAATAAAAAATAAAAAGACTAAGATTTTGAGAATGTTTCAGAGAAACATCACGAAGATACTAGGATTATTATGCTGCTTTGCAAACTTTTCTAGCGCTTTTAATGCTAGCTCGAAATGAATACTTTTGGTTCATTTTTTTTTCTTCTTTTTACTTTTATTCCTCTCCCAGAAAAAAGATTTTTTCTTTTCAATTTTTTTTTTCATTTTAATTTTACCTTCACAGAATGCTAATTGAATCGTAGATCGAAATTTTTTTTCAATATTCATTCTAATTAAAAAAATGGCATATAAATATATGTTTGATTTTTTATTTCCTTTCTTTTATCCTTTTTTTTTTTTTTATCCCATTTTATGTAATGAGAATAATTTTGTAAAAGAAAAACAAAAATTAAGTGACATTAAGGGTACGTAAAATTTATCCCCAGTGTTGCTTTGCATTTTATTATAAAGTATATTATTATTATAATTTAGGTATATATGCGTATATATATATAACACAATATAAAAAAAACCCAATTTTCCTGATACTTGCATGCATTTTTATTTCATACTTTTACATTAGAAACAATTATATATTATATCTAAATATTATATATTATATAATACATATAATATATATATATACACTCACATCTATTTGTAATATGTATACATACGTTTTAATTTATATATATATATATGACTACATATATGTATATATATATATATATATATATATATATATATATATATATATATATATACAGTTTTATATACATTGACTTTTAATCCCGTAGCACAAAATATATATTTTATTATTATATATATATACGAGCTGGTCGATTTATTTTTTTGAATTGAATTTTATGCAATTAAACCTGTAAAATATAATTGTAAAATAACAAAAAGGATAATAGATAAAAAATAGTTAATAATAATAAGTGATGTATACCGTGAAGTAATTTGTAAATAATTCAAAAAAAAAAAAATCGTCAGCTCGTAAAAGTAATAGATTTATCTATATATCTATCTATCTATCTATCTATCTATCAATCTATCTATCTCTCTGTCTATCTATCTATCTATCTGTCTATCTATTCTATTCTATTCTATACTATTCTATTCTATTCTATTCTATTCTATTCTATTCTATTCTATTCTATCCATCTGTCTCTATTTCTCTCATTTTGGCATTAAATATAATAATTATATATTAAAAAAAAAAATTTAACGAGAGAAAAATAAAAATT
This sequence comes from Polistes dominula, assembly GCF_049000335.1. Classification (NCBI taxonomy): domain Eukaryota; kingdom Metazoa; phylum Arthropoda; class Insecta; order Hymenoptera; family Vespidae; genus Polistes; species Polistes dominula. The sequence continues at coordinate 2,767,983 of NW_028300951.1, forward strand.
CAATCACATTTTCATTTTTCAAAGAAAATAACAAAAAAAAAAAAAAAAAGAAAATAAAATCAACATTTCACAAGCTTGTCGCAATGTTTTAATATTTGACATGTAAAGTTTCGAAATTAAATATAACAAATCCCATTTGTATATATTTAATTATTATATAATTATAAATTATATAAAATAATATATAAAAATGGATTTTTATATTTTGTAATTATTGAAAGTTTATTGACAAATGTCGATACGTTACATGGAAAAATATCATTTATTATGAAAAATGAACATAGTGACAAGCTTGTTTATTTTTTTCTTAACCCACTATTATCTTTCTCATAGCTATTAGATTAATTAGTATTAGGTATTTATAGATTGCCACTGTATACATCGATCTCGGGGCCCTCTTATGTGGTTAACCGTCACATCGACGTGATAATCCACGTATTGATGGTCCCGAATATTTCAAAAATACGAATCGTCGTTCGCCCTTAATCGATACCCACGACGTTATTAAGAATCGATCAATCGATCGTCTTCAATATCAATCAATATAATTCTTCGTTAATTTTTTTATTCGTTCGTTCATTTAAACTAAAAAACAGTAATCGAATTATTTGATCAAAAAAACATCACAAAAACATCACATAGAACAAAAATCATGAGTAATTTCAATTATTACAGATAATTGAATTGAAAAATACTTTTATTATTTAAGAAATTTGTATTTATTGTAAATAATAACTATGTGACACACAAGAAGAAAATAATGAAATAAATAAATCGTAATGGATCGTTGATCGTTTATCGTTTATTTGTGTTTGTTTACGTGTATATAGATACGTGTTCGATTAATCTTCGTTAAAACATGCAATGTATCACAAAATTAGATATTTGTCATCGACTATGTCCAACCGGGATATTGATTTTAATCCAATTAAAACGTTAGCCAGGTTTTACGATTTCTACTAGTTTTCAGAATAAACGATACTGTGTTTTTTTTTCTCTTCGTTCAAAAATCTTGCCAACTATTCATTTTCCTTTGTTTCTCGGTGTAACTTTAATATATTTTCGATGGTAATTCATATCGATCTAAAAAAAAAAATAGAAAAGAAAGATCAAAACTAAGAATAAACAATTTTACAAAAATTCATTACTTTGAATCGCGTGTTTGTAAATTTTTATTTTTACATTTTTTAAAACTATTTAAAAAATAAAGAGTACAATAATATTATATTATAAAATATACAAGATATTAAATATAAAAAATAAAAAAAAATATTATATATTAGATGAAATTTTGGGCTAGGGGGAAAATAAAAAAAGATCAAATTGAAAAATCAAAAGACGATACAAAAGTAATTTGTTTTTTTTTCTTTTCGAAAAAGCAACGCGGTTTGTAACAAACCTCCCCACCTTATCTTCACCATCCCCTATCCGGAGGGTAAAAAAACGCTTAGGCAAATACTTTAAACGCGTGAAACGGAAGATACGACGCTTAAGGCGAGAACGTAAAACGAATCAGCAAGAGTATTCCCGCTCGGAGATACTTTTAGTCGATGCGCTAGTGAATTTAAGCCACCATAATCCCTCGAGGCTACGAGACAGGACAAGGATTGGCGTGTGGCTCGTAAAATCTGTTCCGTCCAGGACCATTACCTCACGGCATCCTTCGAAAATGTCTCCCTACGTTCAAGCAATTGGCCGGAAATAACTCTTACATCCTTTCTGACTTTACGTGTGATTTTATTAACGATCCAACTTACGATTTCTTTTTTTTTTTTTTTTGGTTAACAATTTTTTTCACTTTGTCAATCTGCTTGTGACACTTTAAACAAATTTTACGAGATAAAAGAAACCATTATCGTTCTAAAAAAAAAAAAAAAAAAAAAACTAATAATGAACAAATATAGAACGAGATGAAACAACAAAAAAATTAAAAATTAATATAACCACACACGTAATATTTTTGCAAGCAAATAGTTCGATTAATTTCTTAAATAATAATTGTATGAGATAAAAAATAAAAATAAAAATAAAATCACACATATATATATATAATTTATTATATATAATAACTGTGTTGATAATTTTTAAATTTTACCTGTAATTTAATAAAATTAAAGGAAAATAAATTTATCTAATTTTTACAAGATAAAAGGAAGCATCATTGTTCAAAAAAAAAAAAAAAATATAGAACAAGATGGCAAAAAAATAAAGAAATAATAACCAAACACACACATTAATCAAATAATTCGAATAATTGTATTGATGGTATTTAATTTTACCTGTAATTGAATAAAATTAGAATAAAATAAGATAAATTTTATTCTAATGTTAAAAATAGACGATCGAATATAATAATAATAATAATTAATTGTATTATAAAATATATACATATAGATAAAATAAATTTGGATCGATTCTTGGGGTCGTTGGTTTAATATCATGGAAAGCGGTTTCGGTTGGTGGGCGAACGGTGCTCGTAATTATGTGGATAATTAATTGAATCGCGACGTCAGGCTACCCCGTTACTGCGTACCACCGCAGGACCGGGCCCGGTGCCCGCTCCCTCGCCTCTTTCGTCAAACGAACGAGAAGAGCCGTTTGTCCTTTTGCCGTTTTGCCACACGTAACACACCCACGACACACACCCCCTCCTATGATTAAATAGACGCAAATCTTCGGAGTGGGGAAAAAAAGGAATTCACCTCCGAATAACTCCGAGCATGTGTCCTCGTGAGGGATGCAATTCAATTAGAATGTTTGTATTTTTTTTTAAACAAAATCTTTATCACTCCATTTTTTGTTACTAGTTACCACAAAATCTAAAAATGTTTAATATGATCTTTAATAAATAAAATATTATATAAATAAACTCGGGGCTTTATTTTTTTTTTAATTTCAAAAATCAAAAATTTAATTAAAAATTTAATTAAATATTATTACGTATTATTAAAAGTTATATAATATATTAAAGTATATAATAAAAAAAAATATATTATATAAAAATATAAATATATATTAAGTTAATACGTTAATAAATAAAATATAAACTCCAGTCATTATTTCATATTTTAAAAATATAAAATTTGATTTGAAAAAAAATATATAAAATATTTATTACGTATTAATTAAAAATTAATATATTAAATTTCTTGATAAAAAAAGAGAAGATATATGGGGGAAAGAAAATAAAGCGCAGAGTTTATCGAATGAATGAGCGAGTTAATTTGTGCTTGTTTATGAACTTTTCGTGTTACGTTTTTAGAATTCGTTTTCTTATCTTTTCAAGTAAAAAAAAAAAACAAAACAAAACAAACAAAAAGGTATAGTGTTTTGATCACATCACATCTCTTAGATATAAAAAAAAAAATGTCTGTATAAACGGTATGAGAACCGTTAAAAGTATCATTAGCTTGGCTTGGCTTGCCTTTAAAGAGGAAGGATAATTAGCGGTTTATTCTACTACTATCTTTCTCATACTCTTTTTCTTTTTTCTCTTTTTCTTTTCCACTCTTATAATCGACGATCCTACTACCCCTACATTTTCAACTTATCTATCTTTCTTTTTCCGGTGAACGAGCTTAATGATATCTTCTAAATTCCTTTTTTTTCTTTTTTTTTTTCTTTGGCTATTACATGCTATAATTCACAGACATTTTTCGCTCACTTTGGTTTTTTTTTTTTCGATCTCTTCGCATTTTCTTTCTTTCTCTCTTTCTCTCTTTCTCTCTTTCTGAATTCTTTCTTACACAGAAAATCTTTTGCATTTGTTTCTTTTTGCTTTCTTAACTTTCTTTGAAATATCTCCTTATACTACTTCAACTTACAGGAATAAATAAAAGGAAAGAGTGTATATTACTCTTTGTAGGACGCAAGCTCGGACATACAGGGGAAAGAAATAAAAAAAAAACAACCCTTTTTTCTCTCCACTTCCGAAATGCATCTTAAGATTTCGTTTAACTCGAGTCACTAGAAACGATGTCTGACACCATTCGAAAGAAATGAAAAATAAATGTAAAGAAAAAAAAGTAGGTAGGAGTTGAAGAAAGATTGTAATAATTAAAAGAGTCATTCGGTAAATGAGTAATTAGAGTAGAAAATACTATTTATATTTTGAAGTGTGGTGGTTATTTAAACGCGAATAAAAATTAACGCGTATTCTTTATTTTAAATGAAAGCATTTATGAAGAAAAAGAAAAAGAAAAAAAAAGAAGAAAAAAAAGAAGAAGAAGAAAATCCAAAGGAAGATGATGACGGTGTTTTCTGAGAACGTTTTAACTGAAGTTAACGACCATTCTTGTCGCATGCTCGATAAGTATTTCTCTGTAAGTAATACTTCTGTACTAAGGGATGATTTTACATGAAAATACTGAAGAAGAAAATTTGCTCTTTTAAACAAGAATAAAATTCTTCTTTACATTTTACAGTGCTAAACTTTTTGAAATAAAAAGAAAAAAAATATTAAGTTACTTTTCGAAATTCTTTTACTTTCACTTAATTTACTGTGATTTAAATTCTTTTACTTCAGAGGGCTCTGATTTACAAATTATTTCGGATAAATTGTTTATTCATTTTTTTTTGGCGCTATTTTGAATAGTAAATTATTAAAATAAATACAAATAAAAACAATAAATTGAATGATAACATTTTCTATTTCTATTGAAATAAGAATTGACAAAAGATCATATAAATACACAAATATATTTTGAAGTTACATATGAAATTTGAAAATGATGTTAGAGAGGTTAAATTAAAAAAAAAAAACCACATATCAAAGTGATATCATTTAAAATGGCAAATTTTTGCACACAATTCAAATGACTTTTAACACAGGGTGTCCCGGTTAAATACGACGTATGAGTCGGACGGTGTGAAAGATAGAGTTTGAAAATACGTTTCTAGGAAGTCATCGTTTCTCATGAGAGAGGATAGATAAGTTTGGACGAGCAGCATAGAGATACGTTATGGTAACTCGTTGGATAGGTTAACAGTTCTCTCTCTCTCTCTCTCTCTCTCTCATCTTCTTTCTCTTTCTCTCTCTAAGGTATTAGTATTCCACTGAATTCGGTTCCTAAATCCTAGAATAGCAGAAGTCTGTTCTCTCTCTCTCTCTCTCACACACACACACGCACATATATATACATACCTACATATACATACATACTAATACACAGACACACATATAAACGCGCGTATTCATCACTTTTGGTATTCTCCGACAACGTTGGCGGGAGTTTGGAAGGTGGATGGAACATAGTAGGTACCTTCGGTTGGTGATTCGACGACGTTAACTTTCCGACAGTTTGCCCGACATTTATGACGTCCACACGAGGTTTACTCGAACAGGAAGAGGCTCCTGTTATTCCGCCTTTCAAAGGCACGCGTTGTTGTATATATACATATATATATATATATATATGTATAAACCTATGTGTACATATATCGATCTTGTTATTTCTCATTAGTTAGAAACAGATAAAGTTACTCATTCGAGAATTTAACGAGCACGTGTGTAATGATGAATTTTTTTGTTTTTATTTTTGTTTTCATTAACGTCTTGGATACACTTGACGCATCCGTACATCAGTCATGCGTTTGTTTGGGTAAAGACGTAAACATGGTGTTTTGATATGTCATTGAAACTGAGAGACGAGATTTTAAGTTCATTCTCTGATTTATTTCCAAGTAATATAAGTAATTTTTATATTATTTTAATATTTAATATTATATTTTTATATTGTAATATTATTATAAAGATATTTTATATATTAATATTATATATAATATTAATTTTTTATTATAATAATATTCAAATAAATGTTATTTCCAAATTGTTAATGAGGAAATTAAAGTGAGAGAAATGAAAATGAAAAAAAATTTGGAAATTTAGGATCATTTAGTTGGTATATAATTTGACTCGTCACTTTTATTACTCAGCAAAATTTGTCTTTTTCCTCTTCTTCATCTTCTTTGTTTCTTATCAAGATTCACGGCTATGAAGAATTACGTTGGACGAGATTTGAAAAGGTAGTCCGAGGAAATTACTTCCGAGTAGTCGAGCGAAAACGAAACGAAACGAAACGAGTTTGGAACGTTGGCCATGGTTTTCCCCTCTTTTAAATGCGGTGCACAGCTTAAAAGCTCATTTGGAAGTCCAATGTACCTTATATTTGTAAGTCCACCTTCTGTGAGAGAGAGAGAGAGAGTGAGAGAGATAGGACGAGTGGGAGTAGGAGAGAAAGAGGGAAACATTAGGAAACATTATAATTACGAGTCTGTGGGAGTACTCTTCGTACGTTTCGTATGCATATGTGAAAAAAAAGAAAGAAAGGGGGAAAAAACGAAAGCAAACAAAAAAAAAATAAAAAAAAAATCATTTTTCTCTTTTCTCATCATTTACTTTTATAGAAAACCTTTTTCATTTTTTTTTTATATTGCAATCTTTCTAATCTCTTATCGAATAAACATATAACATAAAAATTCTGTTTGTCTTGATATGTAGAAGATTTAATTGAAAATGTATACTGTGGTTAGGATTGTGCAGACATTATCAAATGTGACTCAGGGTTTAAAAAACGAAACAAATGTATATGTATATACCTTCATAAAAAAAAAAAAATGAAAAAAAAATGAAAAAAGAATGAATGAAGAATATGATAAATTTGTACATTGTAAAATATGATAAAAGCACACACGCGTGCTTGGCAAACGCCAACGAGGGAGCAGGCTTCGCGGCGTGGTCGATGAAACCCTGACCGCTGGGATCGAACGCACCACGAACTTTGATTCTCTTCTATATAACCAGCCCTTTTTTTTTTTTTTACAAAATAAAAAAATAAAAAATAAGAAATCAAACAGCAAAAAAAAAACAAATAATTTAGAAATTTAGAAAATTATTTTATTATCACGAATCATTGATGATTCGTTACTTAACAAGAATTTTATTGTAAATTAAATTAAAATCAATTTAAAAATCTAAATTAAAATAAATAATAATAATAATAAAAATAATATTTTAATAATAATAATAATAATAATAGTATTTTACTAAAAAAAAAGGAATTCATGAACGTGTATTCTTTTAGTTTTATTATACTACACGCGTAATAGTATAATCGAGTAATCGGGAGGAGGAGGAGGAGGAGGAGGAGTATACGCGTGCGCGTTAAAATTCAACATAGAAGAGAGAAATTAGGTAGAACGATAAGGGAAGGAAAACGAGCCCGAGGACAAATTTCGTTCTCACATACGTGTTAATCCTACTGGCAAGCTTGGAAAGTGTTCAGCGTATGCAGCGTAAATCCAGGGTAATCGTTAGCCGAAATTGATATTCTCTTTGGAACAGTTTTGTCAGCTCCATTACACTTGAATCTTTTAAAATGTCTGTCGGTATTTCTTTTCCTCTTTTTTTTTTTTTCGAGGAAAAGAGAGAAAAAAAAGGAAAAGAACATTAAACAGTTTTTTTTTTTCTCTTTCATACACACGTGTCTGTTTCTTTTTTGTGACGAAGTGAGTTCGAAAAGGTAATTGGAAAAATAGAAATTTGATAGAATAGGTTAAAGTTATTTTAAAGCATTTTTTTTTTTTTATTATTTTCCTATTTAAGATTTTTTTGAAAATATAATGAAAAGATGAGTTAATTGTGTATTAATTTTGTTTTATTAAAATTAATTATTTAATTAATGTCAAATATTCAATTGCTAAACAGGGATTATAAAGGATCGTAGAAAAAATTACTTTTCGATGATCTATCAGCAAAAAGTTACAGAAGAAGATGTACTGTTTTTTTTTTTATTATAATAATAATGTAACTTATTTATTTAATTATGAATATTTTTATTTGACAAATATTAAGTTAATCATGCTTATAAAAAGCTTGAAAAGAAGAAACAAGTGTATTTTCGAAGATCAATTAAAAGTCCTTTCTTGAAATGAAAAAAATTACAATAAGGAATAAAAAATAGAAAAAGAAATAAAAAATGGTTTTTTATAGAGAGAGAGAGAGAGAGAGAGAAAGAGAGAGAGAGAGAGAGAGAGAGAATTATGAAAAAAGTGAAGTTACTAGTTCGCATGTGTCTTATCTTGACTTGCATTTACAAGGAGAGCTAGCTAGAGTTTGAAAATCCAAGAAAAGGGCAAGGTAAAACGTCTGTTAGTCGTTCGACTTTCAGTGGATAAGGTTGTGATCGATGTTCTGAATTTCCGTTCTCGATACCTCAACGTTTTTACCGAAAACGAGAAAGAGATATCTTCGTGATTCGCGGTTTCGATTAAGTACTTTTCAAGACTTCATCGCATACGTTTCGATATATCGAGACGTGTGCTGCATTTTTAAACAACTTTTCGTTTTTTTTATCTTTTTTTATACTTCATTTTTTATACGTTCATCATTCACAAAAATATAAGTTCTTTTATATAATATAAAAAAATATATATAATAATAAAAGTAATAGTAAATATTGTCTATTAGAAAATCAATTACGAATTAATTCCAATTTTTTGTTTCTACTCTTATATAACGTATTATTTTTAATTAATATAAATCTAAATATATGTGATTGTATATTTTAAAATTAATTTTAAATTTATAAATATCAAATATATTATTTTATATATTTTTAAATTAATTTTAATTTTATAAATATCTAATATACAATTATATTAATTATATATTTTTAAATATATAAATATAAAAATTATTACATAAATATATTAGATATATATAATTTGTAATACAAATGTCAAATATATAATTATATTAATATAAATTAAAATTAACCTTTTAAAATATATAATTACATATAAATATATTTCTAATAAAATACGATTTTTAAATTGTATAACAAAAAAATCAATCTCTTTTGTTTTTTTAAAAACAATCAACGATCATAGCATTTTATTAAAGAAATATAAAAATCACTTTTGCATTGATTTTACAAAAAGAAAGAAATTTTGAAAACAAAAGATTAATTTTTCACAATCTCAAGGGTAACATTTATTTGATGTAAAGTTCATAATAATTTTTTTCTGTCAACTATAAAAAAATATTGCAATAGTAATTTTGTTTCTCGTTATTTCTTTCAAAACATTAATTTTATCACATGCATATTTACTTCTATAAGGTATACATTTGCAAACACACACACGTTGTAATTTATGGCATCGTTAAGTACTTATCATCATTTGGAATTGGATATCATTTCAAACAAACAAAACGTTCTCGTTAAAATAATCGTTCTACGTGAGATACAAATAAAGAAAAAAAAATATATATAAAAATTAACACATCTGGTATAGTTCTTTTATTCTGTATTATTTCTATTTCTTTTTCCAGTTGCTTTTCGCCTCTCTTTCACATTATATGACTTACTTGTTGCTTTAGCTACCACCAACTGAGGTTACAACCGTTCTCACATGAATGTCACCACCAAAAGAGACACGTGGGAGAGAACGTTAAAGGTAGAAAAGCAAACCGAAATAGAAAGAGAGAGAGAGAGAGAGAGAGAGAGAGAGGATGAAATGATGGCAAAAGGGGTCAACATACTCGGAAAATAGAATTTGTCGAAAGATTCGTGAACGACTATGGGCAACGATTGTTTTCATTGAATGAGAGAACGAGATCTCTACGGAAACGCCTACACTTGAATTTACGACCGGCCATCCAACAGTCCTATATGTGATATATATCTATGTACATATATATATATATATATATATATATATATATATATATATATATATATATGTTAGTGAATGCATACGTGTGTGCAGTTGAAGAGTACTTGACAATTGTTGGGAAATTGAAAATAGATTTACGTTCATTCTCCTTGGATTCTCTATTTAAAAAGAATCTCGTAATAATGTTCAATTTGTTAGGAATTTAATAATTTAAAATTATTATAATAAATTTTAATAATGAAAATTTTAAGGAATGGTTAACCAAGTTGTTCAAAAGGAATTTTATTTTGTCATAAAATTGTCAGAAGAATTATAGGAATACTTAGTATTTTGTTTTTATTTATATATTTATTTATATTTTGTAATTGAAATATTGTTTCAAAAATATATTTATTTTTACAAAAAAAAATAAGTATTATATATATATATATATATAATATTAATATATTCCAAACAAAATGTTTTTACTTTTACATATTAATCCATGTATTAACAAATTAAATCTATTATACAATAGTTGCATAAAAATTTTCAAATAATTCAGTACTCAAAAGGTTAATGACTATATAAAGATATTGAAAATATTTTATTTTAATTTAATAATAGTAACAACTAATACCAGTATATGTAAAAGATATATATACTCATCTAAATGAAAAATTTGTCAAAAAAATTCATTTAAATTACATCAATACGTAAATTGTTTAATCACGCGTTATATTAACCATCGTTTTATCATGCTTCTCTCTCTCTCTCTCTCTCCCTCTCTCTCACTCTTTTAATTTCTTTTTTTTTCCTCATTTTAAGGGTAGGAGGGTATAGCATACAATCGTCTCCTACACCAACTCTTTTCTATTCATTTTTTTTTCTTTTCTTTTTTTTGGCGGCTCTAAACAAAGCCGGAGATATAAATGCACGTAGATATACGCCGAGCATTTCGATTCTCCGGACTCTCGAGTACTATCGTTCTTTTCTCGCATCTATTCCCTGTTTTCTTTTATTTATTTTTTTTTTTGTTTTTTTATTTCTTTCTTCTTCTTCTTTTTTTTCTTTTTACACTCCGAAAACAAAAGGAGGCTAGCGAAACGAGACCGTGACGCTTTTTCTTCCACGTACCCCTCGCGAATTAACTTTTTTCACACCTGTCCAACTACAACGAATATGTTTTCAGGTTTTTTTTTTTTTTTTTTTTTTTTACTAGACCTGTATTTATTATAAATTAAAATTCGATAAATATTTTGTATTATTTATCATTTTGTCGTAGCATCATATTTTTATAACATTTTTTATAATATATTTTATTGAAATAAAATTGTAAAAATTAAAGCTCGACAAATGTTCGTATAAGATTTTTTATTTGTATTTTTATAAATTTTTTTTTTTTTTAAATAAAAACGTAAGAAAATATCATTTTTGGTTTTTTTTTTTAGTTTTTTTTTAAATTTATTTTATTTTGCAATATGCTTAACGTCAAATTATAAAGTGAAAAGGTGAATAAAATTTTTATCAAATTTGAATATTAGTTTTCTTTCTTTTTTTTTTTTTTTAGTGTGTGTGTGTGGTGTGTGTGATATTTTATTAACATTTCTGAGATAAATCACGAGAAGATTTAGTAGAACGGTTAATCTGCTCTTTTTCTTTTTTTTCTTTTTTTTTTTTTTTTAACATTTTTATAAATTAAACAAGAACGTTGTTATTTCTTTGACAAAGTTTACGTCGTATACTTTTATCGAAAAGAGGGGTTTTTCTCCTTGAAGTTTGCGTTAAAGGTTACGACCGAAAAGCTTCACAACCCGAAAGCTCATTAGCCCTTATCTCGGAACGTTTAACTTCGCAACTACATTTACCGAGCTTGTAATGTTTTCCTTTTCTTCCTTTTTTTTCTCTTTCTCTCTCTCTCTCTCTCTATCTCTCTTTCTTTTATTCTTTCTTATTTTTTTTTTTTTTTTCATGAACGTGATCGCGAAAAAAGACGGAACGAATCTTCTTCTCTCAAGTATGCGAGAAAGTGTTCCTTTTTTTTTTAATCGTTTCGAACGCGACAAGAATTCTTTCCTTCCAAATTTTTTGTCTTCATCCAACATCTATCATCTGAAGTTTACTCAATTCTTCAAAGCTTATAATAATATCGAAGAAATTTTCTATGTAAAATAATAAGATTATAGCCCCCTGTCCCCCCTTCATCCTTATTTTTCAATAATTTTGAGAGTATTTTCACGTTTCTATCAAATTTTCATTTCTTCCTTCGATATTTTGTCTTTTTTTTTTTTTTTTTTGATAAATTAATATAAAAAATCTTTTTTTCTTAACTATCAAATTTTGATATTATTATCTTTTTATTTTTATTTAAAAAAATTTATAAATAAATATATTTATTTATATTAAAAATAGTTTAATGACGAGAACACTGGAAAGTTTTGGTATTTGTTGCAAATGAACTTTGAAGCTCCTAATGCCAATTAATAATAATAATAATTTATTATATATACCTATATACATATTTATAAATTCTATATTAGTATGTCAATTAATTTAAATATTACTAATATTAATTAATATTGTTAATTTATATATTATTAATTTTACTTATTAGATTATTAAATTTCGAATATACGCGAAAAAATTTGTAGGCGTGACTATGTTATTGTGTAAAAGGGGGTTGTTACCTGATTGGGTAGTGATAATCATGGAATCACATCATCTGAAGTTAGCTTACCCTTTTTCAGTAGCAACCCCTTTTCATTAGCGTCCGTCTTTTTAGTAAAATGCCGTGCCATGCCGTGGCCTCGAGATAAATGCACGTGGATAGAAGCAGTTATTATCTTTACGATTTTATCTTTTGAACGATGTCACACCAATTTGCTGGTTTTTACTATTTTCAAAAATATCTTCTTTTTTAGATGAATGTTTAATCGAAATGTCTTTGAACAAATTTTACAAATATTTCATTTTTTCTTTTCTTTTCTTTTTTTTTTTTTATAAACGACATTAGTCTGATATTTCATCAATTACAAAAATATTGTAAGATTTGAGTAAAGGTAAACATTTAAATATTTTTTAGCTAGATTTAAACAAATTTTCTTTTAATATTTTTTACATAAAAATTCACATTCTATTCCATAAATGTATGTAAATTGATAAAATCAATTTAAAAAAAAATAAAAAAATATTAAAAAAATTGTAAATCGTAAGGTGAACGATGGAATGTTCAAAATCGTATTGTCGTGTAATTATTCCTTTGGTATAATTCGACAATAATGATTTGTTATTATACAATTATACGAGAAATAGGGATATAGTAATAACAAATTGTTAGGTAATTATGTTGATACGATTTGAAATTAGAATTTAACGAATCGATATTGCAATTGCTTATAATAACATTTGTTATCGAAATTTCACGAATTTATCGATTATTTCATTTCAAACAAAATTACTGACCATAAGAGATAACAAATTTATATTTAACTTGCTAAAAAAAATATATTACATTTAATTATCGTTGTAAATCATAGAATAGAATAAATTTTCATAAGTATAGTTAACGTAGAGTTGTAAAATAACATTCAATGATATTCCTTTGTTGTTTTTGTTTTCTTTTCTTTTTGTTAATTTTAATACTAAGTCCATTCTTAATATTGTAATTATTTTCAGTCGAATTTTCAAGTAACATTTAAGTGATGCCGTATTTAAATGATGCCGTTACACCGAGGGGTATATTTCACAAGGATATTATCATCAAGAGCGTACACATCTCTTACTTTTCCATCCCCTCGACAATATTTCACCATAGCCTGGCATTTAAACCAACGCTATTTTCTAGAATATATTTACGTTGCTAGTAATTTTAACTCAAATCTCAATCTTCTTACTTTTATACATATATATACATAAATATATATATAATATATGTTCCATCCTATTTTTATTATTTTTTACTCTTATAAATATTTACAATGTGAATATGAAAAAAAGCATTAAAAAATATATATTTATATTAGAATTAATTATATTATAAATATTCAACATTATTTATGATATTCAATATAAATATTTCTCTTTTAGTTTTAAAAAGCAAATTTTACATGCATATAATTTTGTTTTATTATAAATGAAGTTATTTGATAAAACCAAAAAATAAATATTAAAATTATTAATATTAAAATTTATTAGCATACTAATATATATATAATATATATATATATATAATTTTGTTATATTATAAATGAAGTTATGTTTGCTACACAAAATATTAAATATTAAAATTAATTTAAATACAAATACAGAATTTATATATATATATTTATGTTTATGTTATTTTAACGGAATGTTTCTTTTGTTATTTTAAAAGGAATATAAATTTGTATATGTAAAACAAGATATTTGTTGTTAATGGACAAGATATATCGATTTATAAGCATTACATATAAACAATATAACGTGTCACTAACTCAGTACAAGACCCATCGACAATTATCGATATCATACGACTATCAATTGGACTCGTAATACATGATTACTATTAGTTATCTATAATGATGGTTACTATTATCATTGGTTGTCCATCTACAGTGAATAGTCCTTCACCAATCGAGAACATTGCTATACTCTTGTTTATCATTCACTGAATATTCTGCATTTACCAATGTTGTGTGTCATTTCATTCGATAGAAAATCAGAAATCAAATTAAACATTTATTATTATATATATATATATATCATTCTTTTATTCTTAATAAAAGTAACCCATTCTATTATTCGATTAAATTCAATAAATAAAATCGCACAAAAAAATTTTTTTTTCCTAATCTTCAACGAATTGTTAAAAGTATGCAAATATGTAGATGATTTAATATTATATAATTAAATATAATTATATTATATTAATATAGTATATAATATAATATATATTATTAATATATATTAATATTAATTTAATATATCTTTCAAATATATATTATTAATATATATTAATATTAATTTAATATATCTTTCAAATATATATTATATTATAATATATATTATAATTTTTTAATTAATATTTAAATTAATATATATTAAATTGTATATAAATATAATATAATTAAAATAAATAATTAATATAATATATAATATACAAATATTACATATAATATATATATATATATATATATATATATACAAATAAAATAATGAAGGAATAAAGATGAACGATATCAGACACAATGATGGTCTTTCACACCATAAGTCATAATTAACTCTCACATTTCAATATCCCATCTGGGATAGATTAATCAATGTATTACATTTACAGTCATTAAATTTCTGCGAGAGGCTCGTTAACGCGAATTGATTTGCCGTTTCTGTCGATAATATGTGAACCATCGAGATTTCCCTCCCCCTCTCTCTCTCTCTCTCTTTATCTGTACTATATCGTAATGCATTCTAGTACCTAACCACATATACACAGATATCTACATAACTGTTCATTATCTCTT
This sequence comes from Polistes dominula, assembly GCF_049000335.1. Classification (NCBI taxonomy): domain Eukaryota; kingdom Metazoa; phylum Arthropoda; class Insecta; order Hymenoptera; family Vespidae; genus Polistes; species Polistes dominula. The sequence goes on from NW_028300951.1 coordinate 2,783,135, forward strand.
ATAGATCAATAAATCTGATCGTGTTTGTTGAAACAACTTTTCAACGAGATAAAATAAACGTTTTAAAAAATTGTTATAATTTTTTTTTATGTTACTCCAAAGAAATTTCTTTGATAACAAAAGTATAATAATATAAGAATTTTGATTAATTTAGTTTTAAAATTTCTTTTTTCTTTTTTTTTTAATTTATCTTCGAAAATACACACGTAATGATTTCTATTTTGTTGTTTAAATGATGGATATTATGTGAAAATTGTACAAATTTATTTTAAATTGAATTAATTCTAAATTTAATGTATAATAATTATACATTTCGTTATACCATGGATGACAAATAAGTGACAAGTTTACTATGACAAACATTATTATGGTGATATACGTGCATATGCATACATATCTTTACACTCAATCAAATTTTATGAAAGGTACGAACCATTAAATGCAATTATAAGTTATGAGATTTATAAGATTCAAATATAAAACCATAATAAAATTCAAGGTATTTTGACAGGTAGATCAAATCCTATTTTTTCATTCATGGGTTAGAGTTAATTACTTGTCAATTAGGTATTCTCTCTCTCTCTCTCTCTCTCTTTTCTCTCTTTTTCTTTTTATGATAATATAACTAATATTATTATAATCTCATATCACTAATAGATTAGTGTATTTAATTACGATGGAATACGCTGCAATACGCTGGAAATGCACACAACTATAGTTATGGTATTTATACATAGTTGTAAAATAATATTATTAACATGAATGAATCAAACGAATAAACGTATGTACGAACGAAATTGTTAATGTCAATACAGTTTAAACGATAATCGGTCTAATTTCATGTTTTTAACAAACAAACAATTAAAAAATACATTCCGGCATTTAAAATGATCAATCTCGTAAAATTTTAAATATAATTTCTTTAAAAAAATATCAATTTTTCAAAACGTTTAAATAAATACTATTTTGAAATCGTATTTCGGTACTTAAACAAATTATAATCTATTGTTATAACAATTTATTCGAAGGAACGCACGAAACTGGTAAGATTGAGGGAAGAATATTAAAAGAATTTTCTATTTGTTTAGATTCTTTTTCATTCTTTCTTTCTTTCTCATGAGATTGGAAGCTTTTAAAGCTTCGAAAATCGATCATACTATACTTACACACTGTTAGAGCTTTTCTTTTTTTTTTTGGCTTTTATTTCATAAATACTCGAATATTGAATAAACGATTGCATCTCAATGGTCCTTTGATATTCAACCTTTTTTTTTTTTTACCACGAATAAATAATTTAGATTTTTGTTTTTAAATGGTGCAATTAAATCGATCAATTTTATATTATAATAATAAAAAATAATTAGTTAATGAGTAAACGAATTAACAAAACCAAAAAAAAACAGATATACAACACCTAATATAATTATATTTTTATTAATAAAATATTAATATAATTATAATATGTGTTAGGTGTTTTATATTTGTTTTATATTAATTATATATTTATAAAAATAATATTAATATAATTATATATTTGGTGTTTTATATATATTTGTTTTATATAAATTATATATTTATTAAAATAATATTATAATAAAATTATATATTGTGTTTTTATTATTTGTTTTTTAGATATATTTTATAAAAATTATAGAATAAATTTTTATTATAAACAAAATAAAACCAAGTATTATATCTGAATGGATTGAAAAATCTTTCAACTGAAAATAGAAACGAATTTTTGAAGGTTTGTTGTTTTGTTGTTAATAAAATAAATGATTCTTTTTATATAAAGTTTACAAAACTTTTCAAACAATCCTTGTTGTGTGTGCGAATAAGAATGAAATAAATTTTAATTAATAATTATCCCCCCGGGAGAGGTATCGATTGTATTTCTAAAGAAATTCTCAAGACCATTTGTTTTCTTTGATAATAAAGCTCATTGAAAAAAATTAGCATAAATGAATCAAGTACTTGGTATTATTTCACTGGGTACTTGTGAAACGAGTATAGATAGGTAAATACACGAGTACTTTACTTTGATGCTTGCAAAGGTAAAAAAAAAAAAGAAAACAAAAAAAAATTAGAAAAGGAAAAAAGAGAAGAATAAAAATCAAGTATTGCTCGCGTTCAAATGGAAAGTATGCCGCGAAGTGTGTTTCTTATCTCGAGCACCATTTCTATAATATCACATACAAAGATTCGAATGGTCCTCATCGTCGTAGCTGTTGTATTTGTTCTCGTCGTCATCATCGTTGCATCGTGTTTTCTTGCTTTCATTTTGAAAGAAAAAAAAAAAAATTCAGGAATAACAGTAACACGAGATACATAGTTTGAGATGATAGTCGAATTATTTTCAACTGAAAACTCTCATTAGTCAAGTTTTTTTGATACAAAATGTATAAATTCAGAAATTTAATTTTATTTATTTTATTCAAATTTATTTTAAAAAAAAATAATTATTACACCTTTATATTCTCGATTTATTATTTTAATTATATTAATTATTTAAATAGTAAATATATTATTTTAATTATATATCTATTATTTTAATTATTATTATTATTATTTTATTTCTCGATATTAAAAACTGTAAAACAATAGTTTTCTTTTTTTTTCAAACTTTTCATGGAAAAATATTTAACAAATAGAAAGAAATAAAAAAAAAATAATAAATTCTACCTTGAAACATTTTTAAATATATATACATTATATATAAAATTAAACTTACTGTTTCTTTGTATTCGAAATCTTCTTTTCGTTCTTTTGTTTTTGGTGTATTTTTTTTATTTTATTTTATTTTTTATTTTTTTTTATTTCTCTTTCAAAATAATTTAAATCCTAGAAACTCTCACGTGCGCTAGCGCAAAATATCCTACCTTTATCTTTTAATACCGTTTAAACGAGCAATCTGAATTATTCTTTCACGGATTAAAACAGAGATAACGCGGAACCCGTTCGTTCGTTCGTTCACTTTATTTATGTGAACATGTTCGATATGTATCTCGTTAGAAATAAGATCTACATTTATATTTATATATATTTTTTCTCAAGATTATAACACGTGTAAAGATATATGTTTCTTTTTATGCACACGTATGAGACGTTCACAAAAAGATTTATATATTCAAACTTATTCAACTTACGGTTTCATGTTTTCATCTTTTTTTTATTATCTTTAATCTATAAATATTAGAAAATTAATGATAAAAATGAAAATAATAATGGAAAAAGATAAAACGTAAAATTTACAAAGGACCATCATACACAGGATCTCAATCGTTTAAAGTACAAACACAAAAAAAAATAAAAAACAAAACACGTTGCAGTTATATTTATTCGACTCTCGATCTTACCTAAATAAATAAAATAATTAAATAAATAAATAAAAAAAACGAAGAACCACTCGCGTAAAAAAAAAAATCGAATTACTTAAAAACTTATCTAAACAAACAAACAAACAAACAAATAAACCAACAACCAAATATATAATAAATACTAATTGAACAAAATAACTTTGAAAAAAGAAGAAAAAAATACTTATATTGTTTTCTTTTTCTTAAAAAAAAAAAAACATATTTGGTATCTGAAGAGATTCATCCACAATTAATTAATGAAAAAAAAAAAAAATATATATATATATATATATGCTAAATATACACATATGAAACGTTAGCGCGGATGAGGGTTTCGACGGGACGTACCAAACAAACGTGGTGGTCGCGCATAACGGCAGTTGCCTGTACGTCCCACCGGGCATCTTCAAGAGCACATGCAAGATAGACATCACTTGGTTCCCCTTTGACGACCAACACTGTGACATGAAGTTCGGATCCTGGACCTACGACGGCAACCAGGTACACACACTACTGTCTCCACTAAACACTAAAACATAATCCTCAAAATGAAAAACCGAAAACAATTTTAAACAGCACCGATTTAACTCTGTCTCTCTCTCTCTCTCTATCTATCTATCTATCTCTTTCTTTCACATGTCATAATTAATCCTAAAAACAAAAAACAAAATATAAATCCTACGAATAATAATAAAAATAAATCCTTTAATTTCATCCTATTTTATATCCCATTAAATTTCCCTCTTGTTCACTCTTTATCTCTCTCTATCTCTCTCTCTCTATTTTTATCTATCTATCTAACTATCTATCTATCTATCTATCTACCTAACTCTATGTGGCCCCTTTCAAAGGTCGATACAGAAAGACGGAAAGTCGGCCGAACGGAGGACTATCGAAAGTGCCTTCCTCGTCGTTGCTTCGATTAAAACTTCCCCCTATCGAACCACACAAACTTCAATTTCAAGTTTCTCTGAACAATTTCGAGAAGGGAAATCTCTCTCTCTCTCTCTCTCTCTCTCTCTCTCTCTCTCTTCTATTCTATTTTCGTATACGAAGTGTATATCAGTTTTTCCACATAGTTACTATTAAAGAATATCGAATTTACTTTTGATAAATTTTATTCATTAAAATAATAATAATAATATTTCTCAGACAAAAATTTGTTCATACACTCGTACATTGAACTCTAGTACGTGTTTTTAAATAAACAAAAAAAGAAAAATAGAAAAAGATTTTGGAATAAATTTGTAACATACGTGTAACTACTTTTATACTTGCTTACCTTATTCTCATTCGATTTTTAATAGTTTCTAACAAATAATAATAATATTTTTAGGCAAAATTTGTTCACACACGCCTGCGTTGAATTCTAATACGTTTCTTCAAATAAACAAAAAAAAAAAAAAATAGAAAAAGGTTTCAGAATACATTTGTAGCATACGTGTAACTACTTTTGTACTTGCTTATTTTGTTCTCATATGAGTTTTAAAAGTTTCTAACTAACTAAAGTTCATTTGTTCACGCAAAATTTACCTTTGTGTTTCTTGAAATTCGTTAAATTTACTAGCCCACCTATTACAATTAAAGTATATAAAGTAATATAATGTTACGCGTTGTAAGCTACCTTTAAATCATTCAAATCTACAACATAAGTTGAAATTTCTTACAATATGGTAACTACTATTAACATAACGTTACACTTTACGTTAAAGGATTATTTTATTCTGCACTAAGATGTCTAGTATTTTTTATTTTTTTTTAAGAGTTAGTACAGTTTTTAGTAAAAGGAAGGAGTTAGTCACTTTCAAAAGTCCAACGTATCGAATTATTCTTTCTTTTTCCTACTATCTCTGTCTGTCTGCCTGTCTGTCTGTCTGTCTGTCTGACCAAACCCGTTCCAGCCGATTCTGAACGGGTAAAAAAGTACCTTGTCCCCCCAACCCCTTCTACTCAACGCCTTATGGGCACAAAAACGCGGCTTCTTTGTCCGACACGACAACTTTTTTCAATGCAAGAATAATAGCAATGCTCAATAGATAGCCATTCTCACGCTTTCGTAGCTTCAGCTCGGATTTTATATTGTATATTTATATATATATTATATATTTTTATATATAATATATACTATGCGGTATATAATATATACATTTATTATATATTATATATAAATATACAAAAAATATATTAACTTTTTTTCTTTATCTTTATAATTATATTTATAGATTTTTATAAAATTAAATATTAAATTTATAATAAAATTAAATAATAAATATATGAATTATAATACAAAGCGATAAGACTCGTAGTTTTGTAACAAACTTTTGAAAAGAATTACATCAAAGGACAAAGAAAATAAAATAAAGATAAAAAAAGAACAAAAAATCGAAAAAGAACATAGGGCGATACAAATGAACTTAAAAAAAATGTTGCGAATGGGGAAAGAAAAAAAAAAGAGACAAAAATATCAATGCAATGTTAGAAATAATGAATAGAAAAGTTGGCGAAGAGAAGTGGGTAAAAAAAAGAAAAAAATAAAAATAAAAAGAATTAGAAAAAAAAATAGAAGAAGAAAAAGGAAGAAGAAAAATGATAAAAAGGGAAAGTTTTAAGGGGGTTAAAAAAGAAGCTCTTGGAAGAAATAACGGAGTTGGAAAGGATGGGGGGTTGTAAGTAGTAATGGTCGACGAGAATCGACTAGCATCCTCCTTTATTCTCCTCATCGTCATAGTCGTCATATTCGTCGTGGTTCTTGTGTCAGTGTATAACGTTCGTTAAAGAAAAACACTGTCAAAGTTAGAGAAAGAGAGAGAGAGGGAGAGAGAAAGAAATTAAAAAGCGTTTCCGTTTGTTACAGTTGTGTTGCTTTGGTCTATCTCTTTCTATCTTTCTTTCTGTTACTGTTGGTAGAACTGGTGCTGCTTAACTTATGTTAGCCACTGAGAAAGCAAAAAAAAAAGGTCAAGTTGATCTTCTCGAAGGTGTCAAAGAAAGTAGAGGGTGGAATCTATTGTATTCTCAAGAGTGACGTGTCAATGTCAGGGTTCATCTTACATTTCGTTCTTTCTCTTTTTCATTCTTTTTATCTGCTCTTTTTTTCCTTCTTTTTATTTTACTTGATCTCTGCTTTTGTTCGAAATGGAGAAATAGGATAAGATTTTTTGGGAAGTTTTTTTTTTTGGGGAGGGTGGATATTTTTTATGAGATTTATTATCGTAAAGTAAACGTTTCATTCATTGTAGAAAAGAAAAAATTTGGATTGTTAATTTGATATTTGTTTTTTTCCTAATTTTCTTTGTTTCTTAGTTTCATTTATTCCGCGAAAGAGAAATTTTGGAATTTTGGAAAATTGGTATATTTGCTATTTTAAAAATTTTCTTTTTTCTTCTTAGTTTTATCACTGTGCGAACTAAAAATTTCGGAATGTTATTTTGGTATTTGCTATTTTTTAATTATTTTTTTTTCTTAGTTTCATTCATCGTAAAGTCAACGTATCATTTATTGTACAAAAGAGAAATTTCGAAATGCTATTTTTTAATTTTTAATTTTTTTTCTTCTTACAATTAGTTAACAAAAATATATGAGAAAATTCTTCGAGGTAGTCAATTTACAAAAGAGACCACGAAAAGTTGCTATTGTTATTACTACTACTACCATTACTATTACTACTACTACTGTTGCTACTCTTGCCGTTGCGGTCTGCCATTAGTCGAAACCACCGAATTCGGAAATTCGCCGTTAACTACGAATCATCGAGTTCCAAGAGTTGAAGCGTTGAATTATTTCCGAATAGCTGCTACTAACTCGAGGTGATCGGTCGTTAATGAAAACGCTTATTCCAAAACTCTAGTCAGTTAAATCATCCCACTCCTTCCGCGTTGGGAAATAATTTAAGAGAAATAACGGGAAGGAAATAAAAGAGAATTAGATACAAAGATAAATCCTAAAGCTATCACGATAATTATTTTCCAAGAGTACCATCTGTTGAGTGAGTAAACAAAGCTCCTATTATAACGATAATTATAATGATAACAATAATAATATCGCAACGAGTACGCTAACATCAAATTTGACTGGATCAAATAACATCAGGGGTGGTTTCTATAAAATCATTTTATTACTCGTCCGCAGAAAAAAAAAAAGAAATAAGTGACAAGAAATCGAACGATTCGAGATTATTGATTGGTCGACAAAAATTTTTCATTGACATAGTTTACGACGTACTCGTATTTCGAAGCACCTCGTAAAAATTCTTCTATGAAAAGCCACGCATGATCGTTCTTCTTTCATCATATATATTTTTTTATATATATATATGTTTATTGTTCATAAAAAAAAAATTGTATACAACCCTTATTATCCATTGGTTTTAATTCACGAGATATGACAACTAACGCGAACGAGCTTATCTGAAAAAAAAAGAAACAAAATAAAAGTGTTGATCGTAAAAAAGAGAAACAAACCGTCAATTCGTTTTCGATTAGATTCACCTGTTCATCCGTACGCCATTAACGTCTACCGAACGATACGAAATCGTAGTTCAACGAACGGCCCAACAACAATCGGCATTCGGTGGTAAACGACTGATGCTTCTACCCCCATTTCCTCTTCCCCATTGGTGAGTTTCAATCACCGTATATTTCACGACAGTTTCGTGAGCAACTTTCAACTACATAACTTTGTCCTGTATTACCAACGATTTTCGAATAAAAGAGAAACAGGTCTCTTTCTCTACCTCTTTCTTTTCACGTCATCGTTTATTTTCGTTTGTATGCACTTTGTAGTAGACACACAAAAATGTGCATATAATTTATTACAATGTTTCTTACCTTAGTACTGTATATTTTTCTAGTGTCGCATTTACAACATTGAAAGATTGAATAGAAACCTAGTGGTACGTGTAGAAAATAAAAACACTCGTCAAATTCTATAAGATGATATGAAACGAAAAGAAATACAACGAATAGAACAAAATAAAAAACAAAATAGAACAATTTTGATCATCGTAAAAGTATAAAATTATATTTTTATTTTTTGTTATTTTGATATGTAGAAATATAATAAATTCTAAAATAAAATAAAAATGATACGTAACAAAAAAAAAAAATACAAAGAGTGGAACAAAACAAAAAACAAAATAGAACACTTTTGATCACTATAAAAATATAAAATTCTGTTTTTTTTTCTATTTTAATATACAGAAATACAATAAAGATGATATGAACCAAAAAAAAAAAAAAATACAAAGAATAGAACAGAAACGAAAAACAAAATAGAACCATTTAGATCACTGTAAAAATATAGAATTCTATTGTTTTTTTTATTTTCATATACAGAAATACAATTAATTCTCAATAATTTTGAACTGTTACTCTCGATAATAAAAAATTGACAAATATTAAAATACATTTCAACTTTGTTTATCCTCGTTTTATTTCAGTTTGGTGTTTACAGACTGCGGTATACGTGGGGTAAGGGGGTGAAGGAAAGAACACACTTTTATCCAAGTTGCAACAGTCAGTTTGTCACACAGGTAGCAACGCTCCCTCGACACTCTCGACTTAGCTCTCGGCGCGTAACATATACACGACCCTATGATAAATTCATTTTACTTACGACCTGGCCTCGACACTTTGACATACTCGTGACATAGCTCGTCTCCAGACGCAACTCTCTCTCTCTCTCTCTCTGTCTCTCTCTCTGTCGTGGTTGGTCTCACGTTTCGTACTCACAGGTACTCATACGATTTATCAAACGTCCGACTATATAAACGGTGTATGTGTGTGCATAGACACGTTCCAACGACTGTTAAAACTTTTCTCGAACTTTCATCTTCACGAAAACACATCCTTCCCACTCTTCTCTACTTTCGTTTCTCACATCTCAAATATTGCTGTCTCTTTTCAACGTTCATTCGCGTTTACTTCGATCATCGGTTCTTTTCCACGCCTTTTCTAACTTTGAAAATACACCCCACACCTCTTTCAACCCAACCAACCCGTTTATCTTCAACCATATTTGAAATTTTGTCTAGATATAGGTAAGTGGTTGGTAATATATGAGGAATATATTTATTATATAGGTATGTATGTTAGTAATAAATTATGCTTTCAATTCCAAATGGTTGGCATTGGACTTAGGACTCTTTTTCTTTTTTTCTTTAAATTCATCTCCATTGAGATGAGACCAAAACTAGGGCAATAAATTTCAATCTTAGACATTTTGAGTGACATGTATTCGGTTAACCAACCTAACTATTCACATAAGTGAACTTCAACGATAACGATGTCTTAATCAGGGATCAAGTGTCTTTCATGATCTGCTGACCTACGTAGTTCTAATGGGGTCTATGGTATTACAGAGCTTCTCAACTTTTTTTACTTCAATGACATATAATACATTTGTTTTTAACGTTTATTAGATTGCAATTTTAATAGTAGATTGAGATCTTTGTTATATTATTAAAAAATTTTGTAAAATAATTTTTTTGGTTATTTCTTGTACAACAAATAAATTAATTTTCATCTGCACTTGTGATAATTATTATTTTGTTGCTAGTTAAATATTAATTTTTTTTTAAATATTGAACCACCACCCACCGTGGTGTTTAATAAATTGAGAAACGTTTGTTATATTATTTTGTTGCAATTTTAATGCAGAAATTTAATTTTTAAATCCGTAAAATAATAAAATTTGGTATAACGACTTCTTAAAAAAAAAAAAAAAATAATAAATATAATTTTTTTATTAATAATAAATTTAAATCTAACCATAGTTTCAAATATAATTTTCCAATTCCTTAAAAAACAAACCAACAAATATTTAACTGGACGAACAAGGAGGATGCTGGAACTATCAATTCTCGTCGAATGCTTTTTTTAAATATATAATAAAATATAATAAACAATAGAAAAAATATTAACGAGTAAAATGATTAATTATCGACAATCGAGTTTGATGTAAAATAAAAAAAAATAAAAAAAAAATAAAAAGGAACAAACTTTCCCCGAATGGCACGGATGCGAGATGCACGCGATTAGCACGAATTGATAATAAACATTTTGTCTACATATACTATATACATATAAATATATGTATATGTATATTCAATGTTTAATTATAATATATCTATCATAATTAAAAATCCTTCTACTTAGAGAAGGAACGCTAAAATGGGCTGATGTCGCTTGGCCGGTGTTTCCTTGCTTATTTCACGGGCTTATTTAAACGGAATCATCGAACGAAAGCTTTTATATTATACGCTATTATCTTTATATTTTTTACATATTAAATATTATACTTATATTTATATATTATTATATAATATAGAAACATACACATACATTATATATTTATTATTACAAAATTAAATTTCCAAATCTTTATGTGGAATAAAATCTAAACGAGCAACGAGTCGAGTCTTTTTAAAATATTCAAAACATTAAATTAAAAACAACGTAAAGAAAAACAAAAAAAAAAATACCAAAAAAGAAGAAGAAGAAGAAGAATAATATGAAACGTAAGGAATTTAAAATATGAATGGTGGTGGAACTGAAATGAAAATAAAAGTACAAAGAAAAGAATGAAAATACTTTTAACGTAGTTTTGTAGTCAAAGAATCGTGTTGTTAGGTCAAAACCACCCCCAACCCCCCCGACTGTCGTGTTTCTCCCCCCAATAAACCCCCCCTATTTTCTCTAGTAAACTATAATTATATATATTTAAATAAATATACGTCGGAAGGAGGTGCAGGATATCCGAGACACAGACTCCAATATTATATACTTATACATGCTTCACACACATAATACATCGACCAGTCAAAGCAGGGACCACGTGATTATGTCTGAGCTGGGATTGCGACTTAGCATGGAATAACAAGTCCACGACGTTCTACTATCGACTCTGCAACCGATCCTTAACTTTATCTCACACAAAACACACTATTCACAAACACTGTATATATCTCTCTATCTCTTTCTCTGTATCAATCTGTCTCTATTTTTTTAAATTCTGTTTCTTTTATTGCTCTTTTTTTGGTTGTCTCTCGTTTCTTTTTTCTTTGATGAAAAATACATCCTGTATACTTTTAGTATACTAAAGATATACTATAGTAAAGAACTATACTGTATATTTTTAGTATATTTTACTTTAGTATACTTTTATTTCAAATTCAAAAACTCTAACAACTATACCGTATACTTTTAATATACTTTTAGTATACAGTATAGTTTCTAGAATTTTTGAATTTTTATTTATTATTTATATGATTTTATTATTTTTTGTTTATATTACTTTTTCTTGTTTTTATTTATTTATTTTATTTTTTTTATGTCGAGTGAACGATTTTTCTTTCTCATATTATTCTGTATTTTTTTTTTATTTTGGTTTATTTCCTTTCGTTTTTCTGTAGTTAGTTTTCTTCCTGTCGACCCGTTAGAGCGACATTAGTTCGCTTTAACGAGCCGAACTATTTTTATTTTACCAACGATTTCGATACGTACGAATGTGTGTGTGTATCTGTGTGTCTTTTTACTTTATTTCATCTATCTGTCTTTGTCTCCTTATGTTTTTTTTTCTGTTTTTGTTTTGTTTTGTTATTAGACAAAATGGTTGAAGCGACGTTTTTATATCAATCTGAAATTCACTAGAATTTTCACTAGAAAAAAAATAACAAACTAAATCGAACAAAATTGACAACTATCATAAATCCATAAAATATTGTCAAGAAAATAATTTTAAAATCTGTTAATTATTATTTTACCTACAGTTATTTAAAGAAAAGTAAAAGAAAAAAAATGTATCGAATTTTTTTCCCTCCCTTAAATAATAACTACCCTTTAACATTACCTTAATTAAAAAAAGTTGAGGGGAAAATATCCGAGACATTTACACCGTTCGTTTCTACCATTATAAATGTAAACCATTAAAAACCATCTAACCAATTTCCAATCATTCATTTAAAAACCATAACCCCTATGTATATAATCCTTCTCCCCCTTTTACGCCCCTTACCATTATCCACCCACCTTAACCGACAAAACTCGGTTATTGAGTTTCAATCTCGGAATGTTAAGAAAAAAAAAATAAATAAATAAAACCGAGCTCGAAATTCTTATTCTACATTTTTCAATATATGTGTATGTATGCGTGAATGTGTGTGTGCGTGTGTAAGTGGGTATGTTTCTTTCTTTCTTTGATTTTTTTTCTTGAAATCTTTTTTTTCATCCCAAGTAGTCTGTCGAGATCGTTGGGAAAATCCTTTTGATATCGTCCCAGAAGCATGTCCTTCGACGATCGTACTAACGTATCGCCAAAGGATACGCTTCTTAGGATCTATCGATCCGCAAACCCTCTCAATTCCAATACTAAGTAATCCCGTCGTGGAGTCAATAGCTGAACGACGTCTCCATGCCAGCCAGATGCGACTCCTCATTCTTGAAATTCTCCGTGAATCGACTGATTCCGAATTCCTGACTTCCTAGTGAGCCTTTCTTACCCCCTTTCCACCTCACCACCTCACTTTATACCTAAGAAGCTAATTCTCTCTTGTTTAAACCCCCTAGCCTAGACCAGCTATATCTTCCATCTTTATCTATCTCTATCTATCTTTATACCTGTTTCTGTATATCTGACTCTCACTCACTCACTCACTCACTCACTCACTATCTCTCTCTCTCTCTCTCTCTCTCTCTCTTTCTTACTCATTTTCTCTTCTCTTTCTTCTCTTTCTCTTTGTCTCTCTGTTTCTATCTATTCGTTCATTACGAAATTTTAAAGATAGTACAGAGTACAAAGAATTTATTTTCAAGATACTACGATCTTTCGTCAAACGACGAGAATCTTGTTTTGCGTCACATTTATATAACAAAATTTACAGTTCTTTTTTTTTTTTTTTTTGGTAATATTATTTACATAGATTTATTTTTTTTTTTTTAATTTTTTAATTTGTATAGGTTTATTTCTTTCTTTCTTATTCTCTCTTTCTAACTCTCTGTCTCTTTCTATCTTTCTTTCTTTCTTACTTTCTATCTTTTACTATCGATGTTTCTAAAGTTTTATGATACATCGATCTACTTAAAAGAATTTAATTGATCATATTCTATTCATTTCTCAGGACACTGATACTTTTTTTATAAGATCATGAGATTTTAAGTTTGACATTTAATTTTGTATTAAAAAATTATTTGAGATCAAAAGTAAAAAAAATTTTCAGATTCTTCAATGAATGTTTCTACTATTACTCTTTAATATTCTTAATTATTCTTCTGTAACTGTAATTTTAATCTTTTACGAAATATCCTTTTTTTTTTCTTTGGCTTATTCAAAACTCGATAATAATTAAATTAATTAAGTATTTAAAAATATTATTATATTAAAAATATATTTGATCAAATAAAAGATTCAGTGTCTTGACGAAATGTAAACAAAAAATCATTTGCTTCAGTAATATCATAGACGCAATACATTCCATTATTTTCAAAGTAGAATATTATGTATTTTTTTTTTTTTTTTTTTTTTTTTTAGCGAAAGATCGTAAATCAATTTTTTCGATAGATAATATAAAAAAAAAAAAAGGAACAAACGGAGATTTTTAAAATGACAAGAATAAGGTGCTCGCTTGGCTACGCTTAGGCTAAGTTTGCATTCATTTCGTACACATTGGTGGAACGTTTTATAATCTATTCCATTATTATTATTATGAAAATGTAATAAAGTATTCAATGATAGGTAAAATTTAAATTTTCATAGTTTGTTATTCCATTATTATTATTATTATTATTATATTATGAAATTTCGATTCTTTCCTTAAAAAGGTTAAATTTATATTCACCATAAGAAGTAAGAGACCATAACTCGTCAATCAGTTACGCTCGCAGAAGCTCGCAAGTGGAAAAGTTTAACGGTGCGAGAAAAATCAGCCAATCAGGGAGAATGTCTTTTATACAAGTTCACCGACTCGACACGATCGTATTTTTTTAAAATATCGTCATATAAATTTCGATCGAAATTTAGGGTTCTTTTTTTTTTTTATTTATGCATAACCAAGAAAAATAATGTTCAATAAATTTATGTTTACGTTGATAATCATATTTTTATTATAACAATTAATAAATGTAATTTATAACGATTTCATATTACGTTTAATACAATTTAACTTAGAATTATATAAATGTTTATAACACAGACGAAACTAGTCCTAATTTCTATATGCTTAATGAAATCTATACGAATCAAATTATCATTTACATCATTAATGATTCATATGTGGATGATTATGTCAAACGTAAACGTGCCGTGGCATACAAATCCCAAAGTTATAGATACACATATTAATTGCGTGTTAATAAAATTGATATAGAGATAAACAACACGTTTAATAATCTCAATATCTATTTAGACGAGAAAATATGTTAAGATAAATATCAAATTGAAATTTCAAAGCGATTGATGATTATTTTAATTAACTCATTTTCATAAACATCAGTTTGATAATAATCTTTTCCTTGATAATCAACGTCAATCTATATGCAGATAGATTATATCGTACATGAATCACAAATTACTATCTCACTTTGATATTTTTAAATTAACTAGAAAAAAAAAATATAAAAAAGAAAATAAATTAATGAAAAATGTATAAAGTTATATTCTTTGTTAAATAAAAATAAAATAAAAAAAATATATATATATATAAAATAAATCAAAGTAGAACGACATATGTGAGTATTTTTTACAACCATAAGTGTTTACGATTGAAAGCGGTTAAAAGTTGAATTTTTTTTTTGCTGAGATTGAAAAGGGATAAGAAACAGAATGGGGTGTGCAAAAGGGTCCGTTTCAAATCGCTTGGAAGACGATCGAGGCACGACTAGACGTTTTGAGAAATAAGTGAGCTACCCGATACCTGTCTTTCTCACCTGTTGCACAAGTGTTACTCGCTTTTGAATGCGAACGTATTACGATGCGTCTCTCAAGACACACTTTTATTTCCTTTTTTTTTCTTTTCTTACAATCCCTACTTATATTTTCTTTTTTTCTTTCATTTCTTTTTCTTTTCGTTTCTTCAAACGATTTCTTTGCAATTTTTCTTGCAATCTTATGTTTGGTTTTTTATTTTTAAAAATTCACTGTCATAGAGAATTGGCACTTTTCTTTTTTTTAGATTAAAATTGATTCGAAATTTTTCAATAGGTTTTTTAAAGTCATTGTTTTTTATTATATCGTTAAATTCTATTATAATAAACCTTTGTGTATAAATTGTGATAATATTTTTGAATTCGAATGCGAGAATTTTGATAAGTTTTACGTAGTTGATTGGTGCAAAAGTTTTAATGAGTAGAAAGAATAAAAAGTTACTGTCTTAATCACTCATCAATGTCTCCAGAAGTTACTAGATAAATACAAAAATTAATCGATATATTCATTCTATTCGAAAACGCAGATGTTTTATTTTTGTTTTGTTTTATTAATCTATTGTAATTAAATTAAATTAAATTAAATTAATTAAATTAAAAGTAGTAATCTATTATCTATTAATTTTATTAATCTATAATAATTTTTTAATAATAATTATAGTAATAGTACTAGAAGAAAAAAATAATTTAATACTGAAAAAAAAAGAAATAATAATTTTAATTTTCAATAAAAAAAGAAAAGTTATCCTCCTTTACTTTTCCACTTGCGATAAAATTGTTCAAACGTTAGAAAAAAACAAAAATGTCTATCAAACATTTTATATGACTACATTTAATGTTATAAATAAACAAAAATAAATAAAAACAAAAGAAGAAATATATAACGAAGCCGCTATTGAGTACGAGATGGATGCATATTTATTGTTCGGATGCATTCTTACTTGCGTGCCCCTCGGCGTATTATTATGACGTCACACATTGTTCTAATATTTAAGAACAATTTAGTGAAATTGTCTAATGGTGGGGATTACACAATGCGCACGAAAACAGGGCACTCGTGTAAGATGATTAATTACCGATAAATTTTTATCGGTTTTGTTGTTTTTTTTTTTTCACGATTATTAATTCAAATTGAATATTACGAACTTTTCTGATTTTTTTTTCGAGGAAAGTTCGACAATTATTAAAATTGTTCGATAGTGTTGAGTGTCTCGCTTCCGGTACGATCGATTAGTCTCGAAATTTTTCATAATAATTTAATGAAATTATTTTATTATTTTGATATTAAACGACTCTTACGCGAATTAAATTAAAAACAAAAAATATATTATTTATAATTAATTTTATATATATACGTATGTATTTAATTAATTATAAATAATTTGTTGATTTATCTCGAGACAAGGATACGTAACGAAAGAGAGAATGCTCGTTTTGTTTTTTTCCTTAAGCACAATGCGAGTCGGACGAAAATGTTTAAACAAAAAAATATTCAATAATATTTATGTTAAACAAAATATCGCGATTAATTAATAATTATCGAGAGCACGGTTGAGAATGCACACAACTTTCATTATATTTATAATTTTAAAATAATAAAAATAATTTTTTTGGAAAATATATTTGTTATTAAAGAAACGCGCATTTATTTTTATATTTTTCTATGTACAGTATTATTATAGTTATTCCCATGATCGCGTTTACTTACGAATGATTGATCGAATCGCTCGTTTATCTTCCTCGATCACTGTTCACCTTCTCACTTTCTATTTATTTCATTTTAATGTAACATATTTTCATCTTCTTGAAAATTGTCTACTTTTTGTTTTTTTATCATACTGATAAATCGATATCATTCGTCAAAAATTATATTACTTTTTTTCCTACCTGCTGTTTATTCAACTATATCGTTCGTTTCAAATCCGTTCGAAAGAAAAAATCGGATTCTTTCCGAATTATAAAAATAAAACAGATCAAAATAACAAGACAACACTTTTTGTCTCATTTTATCTTCTTCCATTTTGAACAAACAATAATTGAAACGAGATTTTAATTTAAATTCACGGTTATAAAAACAAAATAAATAAATAAAAAATAAGAAAACATTTCATCTCATTTTACATTTTTCTTACGGGATAAACAATAATTGAAACGAGATTTAAATTTAATTAAATTAATTTTTAATATATATTAGAAACGGTACTAAAAAAAAGAAACCTAACTAAAATTATTATTGAATTCTTGTTAATAGAAAAAAGTAATAAAATAAATAAAAAAAGTTTACAACATGAAAGAAACACTCGACAAAAAAAAAATCGTCGTAGTACGAAACTCAACCGTGTCATCCTCTTGTGCAACCCTACCACCCTTCCTCCCACTCCATACCCTAGCCCTTTTTTTTTACTCTCAGTTCAGAGCAGCCACGAGTAGAGATTTACGAGCGAAACGATCCTTCCTCCCAGTGATTCGATGATCCCAGAGCAACGTGTTCGTTCGTTGTCAACGATTGCCTATCTCTCTCTCTTTCTCTCTCACTCTAACTGCACTTTCGAGTCCCTTTTACCTCGTAAATTCGTATCAAGAGGCGGTCAAACGAATTTATTTTTCTCTTTTTTATATTTTCTCTCTCTCTCTCTCTCTCTTTTTTTTGTAATCTCTCACTCTCATTCAATATTTTTTTTCTGTCTCTCACACTCGCGTATTTCGTCTATCTTTCGTCTAAACGGGATTTGTGCAACACCCTCTCCCCAACCCCTGTCCCCTTTTTTTTGCCCCGATTCTCACTGTGCTCTCTTTCTCTCTCTCTCTCTCTCTCTTTCTCATTTTTCCCCGTCTCTATTTCGTTTGGAAATTTGACAAAAACGCAGTCCGAACGCATTGTCTTTACTCTGATTTTGTTATTTTTTACTTTATACATTTTTCTTTTTTTTTTTTTTAATAAACAAACGCCTATTGCATAATTATAACTAACCCCTAACCACGTCTCTCTGTCACTGTTCTATCTATCTAAATCTTTCTAAATTATCTATCTAATTAAACTAACTAATTAACTATCTATATCTATATCTATATCTATATCTATATCTACTGTCTCTCTTTCCCGTCTCAATCTCTACCCTTCAATTCCATGTATATATATATATATTATAATTATAATGAATTTGCTCTACTATGTTTCTCTAAATACCACCTGTTATTATATTATATATATATATATATGTGTGTGTCTATGTATTCTGAATGTCAATTATGTTCCTCTCCTGTTATTTGATTGAACAAAAATTTGTATATATAAAAAATAGAGAAAAACAAACAAACAAAAAATATTAGGAGAAACTACGCAATCATAGAAAGATAAAAAAAAGAGCATAAAATAAAATTAAAAAGTTATGAAAAAAAAAAAATAGAACAGAAAATAAAAAAGTGAAAATGTAATCATTCGAAATAGAAAATATATTTGAAAAAAAAAAAGGAAGCTAGTTACATAGGTCGTTACATTTCATATATGTGTAATTAAATGTGTAAAACAATATCGTGATACACGCGTGCGTATGTGTGTGCGTGTGTGTGTCGCATGTCCCTCGTATAATTGATTAATTATTATTGTTAGTCGGTGTACATCGGTGTACGTATTTAAATGGTCGTATTCCCTAAAATATCTGTACTTGTCCTACTACTGAAAACGTAGATGATGCATGTAATTAAACAATATAACAATATATATGTATATGTAATATATTATATATATATATAGCTACTGTTTATAAGTAGCACGTAAGAATAACTATAACTAATACGTATTTTGTACTCTTTCTGTTTTCACCTCGTTCGTTTCCTCTTTCAATCTCATTTTCTTCCTCTTTGTCGGTCTCTATCGTCACCCTTTGCATTACGAGTTAAAGGGACACACCTATTAGTCGTTCCTTTGTACATATGTACATAATATGTACATGTAGGTACTGTATATTCTCCTATCACGGTATATGTTCATGAACGAATATACATATATATATGTGTGTGTGTGTGTGTTTGGGTGGGTGCATATTTCTCTGTTGCGTGTATGTTTCTGTGTATACGTGAGAGCAGCTGTGCATATTTGCTATTCGCACGAACCTCCCTAGTCCCTATTTTCAATGTTCCCTTACGTATATACATATATACACACGTACAGATATAAACACGCACATTACATACATATATATGTACTTACTTATATATATACATAAGATACTAACCTATCTCTTCCTTCTATCTCTCTTGCACTGTACATTATCGTTTACCGTTCCAACTCTCAAGTACGATCCGAGATACTCGCCAAACTACTCACGAATTCCTTTGAAAGATTTCCTTTTGCAAAAGGGATAGTACCGTCCTACCATACTTCGAGAATTTATTTCATTGATAACGAGAAGAAATGAATTTAAAAAAATAGAAAAAATATTATTATTAAAAGAATTAATTAAATAAATCATTACACCACCCTCTAACTATATCACCCACCCTCATTTATTTATTGACGGCGAGACTCGTCTCGTGTCGTTGCATTTAAAAAAAAATAAAAAACAAATCTTGGATACTTGTTTGAACAGATAAACACCCATCACATATATCTATCTACCCCCATCTTCTATATAAAAAAAAAAATGATGATATAAATATTCAAAGATTTTTTTGTTAAGCAATGAGCAATGGTTCTGTGATAAACAAAACTTTGTTCGAACTAAAATGATGACGAAAATGGCTTGTCGAATGGTATTCAAACGTAATTCTTCGTTTTTCAAATATAATAAATTACACACACGCTTCGTATATATGTTTGTTTGTTTGTGTATGTGTATATATATATTTATTCAACGAGATTTATTGTTATATCTCGATAGATCCGATCATAGAAAAGTACGAGTCGATCGTATACAATTGAAAGGTACATTTTCCATCATAGTTTAGTGAAATTTCATACAAATTTATGTCCTGTTTGAACTAGGAACAAATGTATTTAGTTAGTTGTAATAAAGTAGTACAATCGTATGAATATTAAATCGTAACGTTTAATTTACAATGTCAAATACGATAAATATTTTACGTAATAGTATTTAATTCAAATGTAACTTATATAATAAAATGTAAATTAATCATTCATGTTTATTACGTACGAGAACACATGTGTGTATCAACGTTTCAAGATTAAATCAAATAAAAAAAAAAAATGATTTTTAATAAATCAAATATTACTTATGGTATTAAATCAATTGTTTTCAATCAATCTCATTAATGTCATTGAATCGATAAAACCGAAAGCAAAGGAAGTCTAGTTTGTTAGTTTAAACTATGCATTAAACCCCATGAAGTTGTTAAATAACGAGTCAACGTATACACACACTTCACCCATCCCCTTATGTTTTAATCAAAGCCACATTCTATTTAGTCTATCGTTAACTTCAATAAAATTGCCAGCAGACTTGAAATGAGAGTTTGATGTTAATCAAATGAATGTTTCATGAGTCAAAACGGATGCGATTTAGTTCAACTAGAATTATTTAACGTCAAAACATATCAAATAATTCGCTGGTAGCAATTGTTAAAGACACTTTTGATAATATGCTAATAACTAAGTTAGTTAGGGAAGGTGAACAAAAAAAAACGAAACGTAGTTGAGGGGGGTTAGGGGGTTAAAAGTTAGACTCGTTAGAATCTACGTACGTACAAACACATTCCATTTGACTACTGATCAAAGAGCAACAGATACTATACTATACTAGAATTCAAACGGAACGATCTTTTCAACGATGCTACTACTGCAACTGCAAAAAAAAAAGTAATCCAAAAAAATACAGAGAAAGAGAACAGAGTTTTTTTTCTATTCTCCGACTCGATTCAGTCACTCGTATATCACCTTTTAAGCTTTGATGCCGTTTAAATTTACAATCTCGTTGCACACCTGTATGTCACATGAAAAAATTCCATTAGAATGGTACCCTTCGAATGTTCAAAGAAAGTTGCTTTGGTCAATGTCAAAGAAAAAGAAAAATATATTCACGATGTTATTCTCAGTAACTCAGAATATTTTGTTTCACGTAAAGAAAATGAAAAAACGTTGAACTTATTTTAAGTAATTTGAAAAAAAAAAAAAATAAATAAAAATATATGAAAGAACCGTGTGTGTCACACGTTTGAATTTCACCGACGAGCCCATAACTTTTCACCCGTTCAATTGCTCCTTTTCAAAAGAAGAACAAAAAAAAACCTTGTACACGTTTAATTATACACACTTACACGTACTACACATACATTTTCTTACAAACATACTTCTTTACACGCATATTACATAAATGCAAGCTGCACGAAACTTTTCTTTCTAGTTTAGCATGTTTTAAATCGAGTAAAAAATGTTTAAGGGGCAGAGAGTATAACACAGAAGCCCACTTTTATTTCACTTTTTACGACCAAACGAGAAAACACTCTCTTCTCGCTCTTATTTTTTGTTTTGGAAAGAAACGAATTTAAGTTGCAATCGAATTAAAAAATCAATAGATTCGAGGAAACCGTCGTAAAACGGCATCCTACTGGCCGATAGGGTATTTTTCCCTTTTTTTTTTTGGTTTTTTACCAGCTTTCAATTCTTTAACTCAAGATTCGACTTACCAACTGCTGCAAAAAGCCAGTAAAAAAAAAACGATTTTACCTTTTGGTCATCGACGATTGCTCCTGAAACTTTTACTGATTTAATTTCATTTCTTTTCTTTCTTCCAAAGAAAGATAAAAAAAAAAAAATAATAAAAAGAACGGAAGTATCTCGTTCATATTTTTTTATCTTTTTTATACGCATGTCTTTTAGATAGTAATTAGAATTTTTTATTTGTAAATATGTGAATATATTATGCATCATTTATCGCATGCGAGGGCACGTATGATATATTATGTGTAATGATAGAAATTTCCTAATATAAACTAAACGGTACGTTAAAATAATATCATTGGTACACGCTCGTTTTAATCAAACTTTGACCTTGATAGCTCGATCTGGTCCTCGAGTCAGAGAAGGGAGGTGACTTGTCCGATTTCATCATGAACGGGGAATGGTACCTCATCGGTGAGTTTCACTGGAGTTCAAAGTTTGCCGTGAGTTGAAATCACCGAATTGCAGACATTTTCCTCTATTACAGCGTGTATAATAAACCTGCGTATTTACAAACAAACAAAAAAAAAATTAAAAAAACCGAGTATCGAAGACAAATCCAAAGGAAACTCTGATCTACACAAATACATTTATATAATTTAATAATAATTATAATAATTATAATAATAACGACAGGAATAGCATAAAAATCAAAATTTGTGTCTATTTAAAAATATTTCATATTTAATAATAATAATAATAATAATAATAAAAATAAAATTTGTTATTATATTATTTATTATTTCTACAATATTGATGATAATTAAAAAGGGGTAATAGCATAAAAATAAAAAGCATAAAAATCAAAATTTGTCCCATTTGAAAATACGTCATAATTAATAATAATAATAATTATTATTATAATAATACAAATTTGTTATTATATTATTTATTATTTTTACAATATTGACAATGATTTAAAAGGGGCTAATAAATGTTCTCTTTCATATTCTTTATCTCTCTTTCTCTCACTCTTGCTCGTATTAATTCGTTAAACTCGAGTGACATCGAGATGAGAGAGAGAAAGAGAGGAATGGCAGGATGAGGTGAGCTTATTAACGTTGAGGTCAACGTAGCGTCGATATTGGCGCAAGAATCGATTGTGAGAGTGGTCGTTGGAAAGGGTGGGTTGGGGGTGGGGGCTCGGTGGCTTTCTGACGGAAGCATATACCGCGGAAGCAGCCCTCCTTTCCCTTTGTACGTCGAGATCAAAGCCCCTTGTCTCTCTTCCCTTCATTTACCCTCCTTCCATACTCTCCACACTCTCTATATATGTCCTCCCCCCTACTACCCCTCTCTCGCGTTCTTCCCTTGCCCCATTATCTATCTAGCATTCGTACGTACGCATCTACCACGTTAATGCACACGGTTAATCCATGGTAATTTGCAAATCTGTTTGTCCGGTATTACCTCGAGCGTGAACGGGAAGATTGCTCGATGATTTTAGCCCGAAGGACGTCCTGTTCATATCCCGAATATATATATATATATCTTAAAAGGGTCAAATTTCCATAAGCTTAATGGTTACAAAGCATATACCTACTTTATCCTCTGTGTAATATTTATATCGTTTCACTTTGCTAATAACAATAGCGTATCTTCTTGTGTCACTGGTATATAATAAATAATTAAGTATAGATAAGTCGCACATACATACATACATACATACATACGCATATGCATATAGAAAAAGTTAGTTTGGAGTTAACATTTGAACGAGTGATTAATTTAAAAAGATTTAACTTTTGATCATAGTTTTTTTTTTCATACATGGAACACGTATATGTATATCTATGTATGTGTATATTCTAAACACATTGACAGACGGCTTTTCGATCTGTCACCAGCAGAATATATCCCTAGTCCACTCTTCGAACTCTGTCAACGGTTGGACATCCTTGACCGAAGAGTCGAGTCGGCTTACATCAACGTCCTTGACGTTTAATTAAAATCGAAGTTAAAATTCTCGCCCATTGCCATCTATAACAATCGATCCAGTTTCGATCCATGGGAGGTGGGAGGGTGTAGGGGAATCGATTAAAGTTTCTTTCTATCATTTTTGATTGATTTATTTATTTATTTCTGTACTAATTCTGTTTTTGATTTTTTGTATTTTTTACTTTTAGTTCATCGTGTTCCTTCAAAATTCAAAAATGTCAATCGTGAATTGGTAAAAAGATTAGGGAAGTTTTGAATCGAATCCATATCTACCATACGTGTATAGTAAATCGAAGGTTGCGACACAATGGCCTTCTTCGTCGTCGTATTTTTCCCCCTTAGATTTTTGCCAGAGTTTTTTTCCTTATCAACCCTTAAGTCACTTCGAGATCGTTGATATCCATTGAATAGAAAACCAAAAGAATTTATGAGCCTTCTTGATGGTGTTCAACCAAGACGATAGCCAACCCTTTCAAAATGTGATTTTTTTTTCAACGTACAATAGATACCCATATAGATTTAACAAAATATTCGTATTGTTGATATCTTTATTTATAATCTTATTGTTTTTTATTTAATTATATTTTGTTTAATATTTGAAATCAAATTTTAATGTCAGTTAAAAAATGATGAATATTTGTAACAAAATTTCTATTTTGCAACTATACTAAATTAAATTTGAATCATTCATTTAACATATTAACAATATATTTTTATTCTTATTTTATTAAAAAATTAATTTAAAAAAAAATAATAAATAGCAAATAAATGTATTTTCTTATTCCCTTGATTCAAGTCAATAACCTTTTTTTTTTCCTACATTTACAACCGAGATTGAACGTGGTAAAAGAGGATGAGGAAAAAAATAAAAAAAAAAAAAAAATAAAGAAAAAACAAGAAAGGAAAAGATGAAAAACGACATCGAAAAAGTTGTAGGATACTCTGAAATAGAACATTCGTTTAGATAAAATGTCCTCGTTTCGATCGAAATTCCCCGATGGTGTAATATTCCTCAACGCGAATGGATACCTATAACCAAGGGAAATAGAGACAAGGGCCTTTACCTTTCGACGTGAGAGGGAAAGAAGATGATCTTTCGTATCGAATAAATCGAACTAACGTACTATTCAAAACGTATCTACGTACATTTTGAAATCCTACGAATGTGACTGCTACCATTATTTCTATGTACATTTTATTTTTTTAATCTTTCGCGAATACCTTCCTGTCATTCAATCTCAATAAAAGAAAGAGAGCAAATAATGAAAAAAAAATAAAAACATATTTATATACATATATGTATACATATATATATGACACGATAAGTTAGTAGTAGTAGTAGTAGTTGCAACAGCTAAAGGAGAAATGACTTTTGGTGGTATTTACTTAACAGCGTTGAGGTTATGTTTTAGATCGAGTTTACGTTTAATTTCATGAGTCTCAACGGTCTGCGATCTCGGTCTCCCGTGCCACTCAGCAATTCCAATTGCATAATAATTATTCCCCTTGCGAGACTAGCAGGGTAATACGAGTAGTATAATAATATATATAACCTATATATATTATATATGTATAATTAAAATATATAAAAATTAATGGAAGGGGAACTTTGATGATCACACTATTTTAAAATACAAACAAAAATATATTTTATTAGAAGCAAAAAATAACACTTATTTATTTTTTCTCATAGAAATATCGATCGAAGAAAAGGAATACTTGTCGTGTTAACAAATCACGAATTATCGAAATTAAATTCAATTTACTATTTACAGGTATGCCTGGACGAAGGAATAGGATAGTGTATAAGTGTTGTCCGGAGCCGTACGTCGACGTGACGTTCACGATACAGATACGCAGGAGAACGTTATACTATTTTTTCAACCTGATCGTGCCCTGCGTCCTGATATCGAGTATGGCCCTATTGGGTTTCACATTGCCGCCCGATTCCGGAGAGAAGCTCACCTTAGGTAACGTAACTCTTAGCATGCCTTGCCTGCCGCACTTATTTATCAGCTAGATAAAATACACCTGTGTGTATGTTATTATTATTATAACTATATATATTTATTTATTTATTATTTATCCTTTTAGTTTATTCGTATATCCTATTTTTGTTTTTTGTTTTTTCAATCTCGAGAGTTCTGTCTCTAACCTAAACTACTACTACTATTATTATTATTATTATTATTATTATTATTATTATTATTATTATTATTATTATCATTATTTTTTTTTATTTTTATTAATATTATGATTATCATTCTTACTACTGCTATTACTACTACTACTGCTATAACTATTACTATTACTATTACTACTAGTACTATTCTCTACTATACTATTTACTATGTTATATGCGTCTCTCGTCGTTATGCATATATGGAGTTTGATATACACGTTGTATATTATATATATACCGGTGTATGTATTTACTTATTTACATATCCGACATTTTCGGTAACATATCCATCTCTCTCTCGTATAATACTCGTTTGTTTTCATTCATTTCGTTCGTATTTTTCGTATTTCTTTCTTTTCTCTCTCTCTCTCTCTCTCTCTCTCTCTCTCTCTCTTTCTATCTATCTTTCTATCTCTCAATCTATCTATCTCCCTCTCTCTCTCTCTCTCTCTCTCTCTCTCTCTCTATCTTTACTAATCTATATCTATCTATTTCTTTTTATCTTTCTATCTTTCTATCTCTAAACCTTAATCTTTTTCTCTCCGTACCACGGTTGACCATTCAACGTTCGTTTCGTTTCACATGATTCAAAGGATAAAATTAATGAACAGGGGATGTTTTGATTACATTTGTTTCAATTCGTGCATCTTAAATCAAAATGACCACCCCCTTAACCACCCCCCAGCTCTTTTTTTAGTTAACGTACTAATACTTTCTCTTATTTCTTTCCATTTCTTGAGAAAATGGTTCTCATAGTTCCTCTTGCGAAACGGCAACGTTTTCAAACGTACCTGTACGTGTGTATGTGTATATATATACACACACATATATATATAGGAGTAAAGTAAGAGTATTTTTCTCCGTCCGATTCCGTTCGATCACTGCTTTTGTCTTCGAAGCAAAATAATATAGAGTATGGGAATAGTAAAGTTTTTCTTATAGGAAATTGTGTTTCCTTGGGTTATCGGTGCTAGCTTGCTTTTTTCCCATATTGGTGGAAGAAAACGTGAAACGAAAATCGAGAGGAATATTTTTCTTCAATCACTATCACGACGAAATATGTATGTATGCGAAGGAAGGAAAAAGAACGCGTAGGTTGAATAAGTATAGGGTGGTACTTTGATAGATAATGATTAAAAAAAAAAAAAAAAAAAAAAAAATGGTTTAAACGTCATTTCTTGAAATTATGTCGATTTCATTTGAAAATAAAATCCATTGAGAGAATTCTTAATTATCTTTAGATTGATATATTGAAATCTTTTCGCAGTATTATAAAAAATTCGTCGAATATTATTTTTATTACGTACGATATGAAAAGTTTCATGGAAACGTTATTCTTGTTATTTTACGTAAGTTAGTTCGTTTCGTTCATTCGTAAGATCAAATAAAATAGATAAAAGTATCAAATGGTAGATAAAAGTCATTGAACGTTTCCTCAGTTAATGGGGTAAAAAAGATGAAGTTATATTATAATACTTGGAAATTAATCTTTCGTAGAAAAATGTGTGGGAGGGAAGGAACCATGATATAATTTCATTTCATTATGCACGACAACGCCTACGATCCTTTTATCTTTCTCTCCAAGGTTTCCCTTTTCCCTTTCTGTCCCTTTTTCTTGTTGTGGTCTCTCTTCACTTCTCATAAGTTGTGTGGAAACATTTTCTCATTCTCGTTGTGCTGAGAAAGAGTGAAATTTCACGAGTGAAGAGAAATAAGGGAAGATGAGTAACATTAGGGTTGCATTAGTTTAGAAAAGGGATGTGTGTTTCGTTATATATATATATATAGTATAGAAGGGAAGAATAGGATTTTTTCGGCAAGAGATAAGCTGTACGAAGAGCATTAGAGAAGAGTAAAGCAAACGCGAAACTTTGTTTACCTGGGTGAGTTTGCTCGAGTAACAGTGACATGCTAATTTATAAAGTAAATTAGTAATCCCGTTTGAAAGTGCAGTCTAATGCATTAAAACACACAAACCACGTGTACATGTTCACGTATATATACGACTAATACTACCAACTTATTACTACTATTATTAGTGTTTTACTAATACTTTCGGGGAAATGAAAAAATATTGGAATGAATTATACAACATTTATTGTATTTATATTTTTTCATAAAAGTTAATTAAAACATACTTTTCTATCGTTTTACCAACACCATGGGAAAATGAGAATTTATTTTTCCTAACTTTCCTGAAATCACGTTTAATTATGCACAGCTACATATATATATTTTGTAAAATGATGATTACAATTTTAATTTGGTTATTGAATTTATTTTTGAGTAGTTTTGTTCTTTTATTGACGTATACAAATTTAAAACTAAAAAAGACACAAAAGAAATAGAATATATAAATGATATTCATATAATATTCTTTTTTTTTTTTTTTTTAATATACAAATTTAAAACTAGAAAAGAAACAAAGAATATAAATGATATTCATATGATATTTTTTGTTTTTTCTTAAAGAATTTCTTTTGCAAATGATATGACATTGATCGAGCATAATTTACATGGGACCGAACAGTTCTCTTGGCTTATGTATCGCACCATTACGAGCGTTATGGTGGCTGCTTGAAGATCGTAATACACGAATATATTCGTCTACCATGTATATACATATATATGCGTCCCTTTATGCGTAAAATTTACCTCTATCTCATATAGACCTTCCCCTTTACCCTTTCTTTCTCTATTTCTTCTTCTTTATCTCTCTCATAAAATACCATAGTACCTATCTAAACATATAACATAGGCATAAACATGCTAACTTTATACCTACGTTTACAAACCTTTATTTAACCGAAAGATTTTTTAAGAATTACTTGAAAATGATTTGAAATGAAGAAAACAATTTAAAAAAAAAAAATGTTGAATCGTTCTACGAATTTTTGTGATGGTTTTTAACGTAGTGTATTTTAATATTTAAATAAATATTATTATTAATTACGTAATAAATAAATTTATTAATTATTTAATAAAATTTTAATTATTATTATTTAATACCTAAATAAATATTAATTTATGATCATTTTTAATGTAATTTATTTTAATACCTAAATAAATATTATTATTTAATACTTAACAAAAATAAATTTATTAATTAATATTTAATATTTAAATAAATATTGGACACGATAGAAAATAATTGAGCAAGATTTAATTAATCCAACAAAAATTTGTCTATAATTTGTTTCGTGGTTCGTTTACTCAAACAAATCTTTAAATACTTCACTACTTACTATTCTTAATTTTTCATCTTAACTTTTAATCGATCAAAATATATATACCTTCCTATATTATATCTTTAACTTTAATTTTGTTTTCAAGATATTTTTATTTTTCAAAAGAAAGAATATCGATTTTTGAATATTTTCCTCCAATGAAAAAACACGAGTTACTTGAAACATTCGAAAAGTATCTCTTTCCCTTTTTCATTTTTTTTTTCATTTGGCTTTTCTTTCTTTCTTTCTATCTTTCTATCTCAGTGTAAAAGAAAATTACGAAGTTTTACCTTACTCCTGATTTGTTCGGATGTTCTTTACGAGGGTCAATTAAATTCACGGCAATTTAAATAAACGTCGAATTCATTCTTATTAACCAGAACATCGAATGGTTTTACTTAAGTGGATTGATAACGTCAAGTTCGTTTAGCAAAGAAGAAGTTAAAGGAGATTGCGTTGAAATCAAATTCGATTTCTTTTTCCGGTACAAACTATTTCTACTTTTAGCTTTGAAGAAAAACAGCCGGAGATTTGATCTCGTTCGATGTACAATCCCATAAAGGGCACATGTATATATATATATATATCTTTATTTTCGACAACTGATCCTCTCATCTTTCTCTTCTTTCTCATTCTTCACGAAACTCTCTTCATCTTCTTGTACTTTTTCTTTTTCTTTTTGTACTTACTCGTCTTTAACCTTTAATGATCTCGTTTTGTTCGAAAAGCTTTTGATACCTAACCTCAACTCGAATTCAACCCTCTGACTTGTTTTCCTTTTCATCTTCCATCTCATCCTCTTTCGTTTTTCCATCTGACAAACTGGACTCTTTTCTTAATTATGATAGATTTATTGTGGAATTAGGTTCATCTACGTGAAACGTTTTTCTCGAGCTTGTTTTCTAGACGAACGTTTAAATCGACCATCTTTCTTTTTTTTCATTCGTTCTAGGTAAAAGTGTAAATTCCCTAGACAATCTCGTGACCTCGTTTTACGTACATCCAATTTATCGTTATACGTATTATAACAACGTGACAAGAGATATTTTCCAATTTCATTCTTTTATATTTAGTATTATAACGATCTATCTTATTTTTAATGAATACAACTACACATTTTATTTTTATTCATTTATTCTTCAACTAACACCGAATATACCTTGTCATTGTCAAATCATCCATGAATTTTTGTAATTAAATAAAAAATGATTATTACTTTTAAACAAATATGTCTGGTCAAATATAAAAAAATGAAACAAGTACAGGTTAGGTTCCTTTCAAACACCGATTCTAGCCTAAATTATTATTTATTATATGAAAGTATAGCTTGGATTTGATCAAATCTAAATTTTCAATCAATTTATATAAAACTATTTTTTTATAATTATTTTTTTATCACATTAAATATATTATGTAATATATATGTAAATCAAACTTTTAAAAATGGAAACAATTTTGAACGTGTAATAATAATAAATAAGTATTCATATTTTTACCGAGAAATTACAATTTTCCATATTGAATAACATCGTACGTGTGTATGGGTGTACCAATAAACGTTAATTTAATTAAGAATTCAAATCGATCGACCGATATCCCCAAGCGATCGAAATTGTGCAACGCAAAATTCTTCGAAAATTTTGTAAATGAAGAATAAATTCGTTTGAACAATTGAATTTTTTTTTTATTAATAATTTCAATTACCAATGTTCACGTTTTCTGTTAATCTCTGGCTATCGTGATAAGAGATATCAAATTAATTGAATAAATTTGTATTTTATTTTTTATCAAATAATGTAGAGAGAGAACCTTTTAATTATAATAAATCGAAGTAAAAGTATGATTTTGATTATTAAATGGATCGTGAATTTATTTTTTCATTTTTTTTTTTTTTATCAGCATATGATGTTGCAAATGTTATTATACATGCAACCAACGATTATGGTTTTTTGAGTTTGAACAAATTATTGAAAATTTTGTAGATTTATTAAATCTCTTACTTTGAATGTAAACGATGAATATTTGTGTGTGTGTGTGTGTGTGTAAATTCATACAAAAATTAACGTAATTTTTGACATATTGACGATATTAAACGATTCTTTTCAAAAGAACGTCTAGTTTGTGATACAATCTAAAATCTACTATATAAATGACTATACACTGGTAGAAAAATTGGACATCTGTCGAAGGACAACCGGTGCATTTGACGTTAACATATTGGATGTGACTTTAGACAGAACTTCATATCAGGTCTTTTACACTTTACGATTTCCTTTTCAAGTACTTACATTTCGATTCTTCTTTTTGTTTTTTTTTTTTATTTGCTTATTCTCGCTTAGATTGCTACATTTTATTGAATCAAATTTTTAAATATAAAAGGAGAAACATTAATCGTTTAAAAATGTCCATGTTAAATATAGATTTTTGATTAAATTCGAATTTCTAGCTTGTAATGGCAATCTAAAAGAATAAGAAATAGAAAAATTGTTGAAAATTAATCTTGTACATGGTTTTTGTAATAAAATTTACAAATTATAATAAAAAGGAACCAAATTGATTTGTACATCTAATATAAACACATTCTACAGTATGTAGGAATTATAAAATATTGTATACAAATATTTTTTTTATTACAAATTCTGACAAATAATATTTGATTATCTCAAAGAATATTGTTTTTTTTCTATAAAATATATTATATTGTGTTTACTAATTAAATTAATTATACTTTTTCAATTAACTTGGTAATTATACTTTTTTTTCAATAAAATTTACATTCATAAGAAATATTTTTTATTTAATGCTAATTTATCGAAAAATATAAAATTCATTTAGTCCTATTATCTCTCATCTAAATTACTTATAATAAAAAAAGACAAAAAAAAAAAAAAAAGAAAAAAGAATATTATGCATGTAAATTTATTGAACAAAAAGAAACTTTTTAACAACGATTTTATATTCAAAATACTAATCCAATAAATATAAAAGTCTTAGAAAAAAAAAAAATCTCGAGATAACAGAAACGTTAAATAAAAATTTCTATTTTGTTCTTTTTTTTTTTTTTTTTTCAAAACTTATAATAACCATCAAAAACGATGTTCATCTCGAGAATAGAATATAAGGTTCGATGTTGAAAAGTTTTAGTTCTTATTAAGAATTCTTTCGACATACTTCCTGATGTTTCTTCCACTATTTTTTTTTTTTTTTCTTAGTAAGAGAGTCGTGTCTACTTTTTTTTTTTTTTAACAGAGTTTCTCTTTACACATATACTATTGCAAAGTAAAGAAAGAAAAAAAACGACCAATCCGGTGTGAAGGGGAAAAAGGCAAACAGCTAAAGCCAAAAGCACGTTCCTCGTTCCGGAACTTGTTCTACTTCCGTTCAAATTGCACCAAGGTCCGATCGTGTGGCTAACATTTCGCAAAGAAAACTGCTAAAGTATTGAAACTTCCTTTTTTCCATATTTTTCTTTCTTTCTTTACACTCCTCTTTCTTCCCCCAATCACCAACCCTTTTTACTGATATCTTTTTGCGAATATCCTCTCTTTTTCCTGAATTCGGAACTCTTTTATTCGCCATATGGATGTGACACTCTCTTATTGCCATTTGACGGTCAAGAGATGATCAAAAGAAAGAAGAAAAGAATGAATTTTAACCCTTTGGTTACATTTGACGTATAAATACGTCATACATTTGTTTAAGTAAAGATTTACATAATGTTATGATACTTCATTAAAATTTACAACGAGATTTAAACTAAGTTCATTCTCTGGTTTATTTTAATGTAATAAGTATACAATTGTTTTTTATATTATTATTATTAATTATTGTAATATTTAATATTATATTTAATATTGATTTTTTAAATTATTATAATATTTCAAAGTAATTTTCAAATAAATGCCTACTCAAAGTATTCAATTTGGTTTATTCCAAAGTAATGAGTAATTTTTTTAAATATCATTATAATTAATTATTACAATATTTAATATTATATTTAATATTAATTTTAAGTTATATAATTTTATATAATTAACATTTAAAATTAATTCTGTTCCATAACTTAAAGTTTAAAAGTAATTTAAATTCAAATTATTTAATATATAATATTTCAAAATAATTTTTAAATAAATGTGTAACTAAAGGGTTAACGATAGTTACAACGAATTCGTATTCTTCTTAGTTTTCAAAAATCATAATTCTATTTTTCAATGATTCGTGAATTAAATATATATATAAATAATCTTTCGTTTATAACAAACATTAACTAACGTATAAAACTACGTAATAAAAAATTAGTTTATGTATCTCGAGTAATAAAAATTGACTAACCTTTTATTTTTACTTAAATTATAACTTCACGGTATAATAAACTATCTAATAATTGAAATGAAGAGAAAAGAAAAATTACTTAAAAAACAACAAACAAACCAACCAAAGAGTATTTGAAATGAAATAATATTTAATGGTTATTCTTAATTTTTCACTGTATATTTTCAATGTATAAGTTTACATGATTGATAAGTTTGAGTTTCTTTAGTACTTAAACGATTTGGATATAAAAGTTGGATTTTCTTGGAAGGAAAGGGTGAAATATTCAAGATTTCTTGGCACGACACGTCGTTGAACTTAATGGAGAAAGTAGAGACTACATTTGGATGAAGTAAAAAGTCTAAAGCTTTATCCACATTAAATTCAATCGAATGATTTTATCCTAATCTCGGTTTTGACTTCTACAGAAAGACCTACGATCTTGTTAAAGATTCTAGTAATCTAAGCGGGCTGTGACTCTATAATTTATTTATGATGAATGTACATATCTATTGTACATATATTATACATATCTATAAATATTTAAATTTATATTTGTTATAGAATTTTAAATAATTATATTTAATATTTAGTATCTCCTAAAAAGTAATTATTCATGTGCTCGTCAATAATTTATTTAAATAATTACAACCAGTAGCTCGTGCCAATTAGGACCTTTCATCCTCAGCATGATTGAGCACTGGAGGGACTTTAAATTTTTTGACTCACTCGTTACCAACGTTATATAACATATATATGACACTTTATTGGAATAAAATATTATATGTATGATGTATGAACAGTTGGCATTAGAAGTTCTGCGGTGGCTCCAAAACACTCCTACTTAGCAGCAAGTATTGTAGTCTGCCGATGAAAGACGATACTCGATTTGCCATTGAAGAAGATCCATTGAAGAATTTATCCAAATCTTTGAAAGGAAGAGAATTCATGTTTATATCTGTAAAATAAAATATAGCAAAATGATAAGTTATCTGGAATATTATTCAAAACCATATAAAATAAAATCGAATAAAATATAAATAAAAATGAATACTTACAATGCATTCCAAAGGGATACAGCTATATTGCACCATGGCGATGCACCTCGCGTGAATCTAATAACGCGGTTTAAACGAAAATAAGAAACTATAGATGAGTTTCTTATCGCGAAACCGAAATTTTATTATACGACGAACAACACTGACTCTATAATTCGCGTTTAATTTTAACTTATTACTCGCCCGATCACTGATTCTACAACTAATTCAAAGACTGCATTGCACGCAGTCAAATGCAAGAACAAAAAATTTCACTCCCGGTCACTTTACATGGGCCATTCGGTCCAAGACACCGGCCCAAAGTAATGCAATTGCTTCACACACAATTGCAATCTGAAACAGAAATAAAAAACAATACTATTAATATCATTATTATTACAGAAAAGCATTTAAATTTTTGAGGAATTATTTAATACAAAAATATACTCACTTTGATAAATGCACGATGAATGCACGATGGGTCTCCTACCCTTAGGATGACGATGAGCACACTTTTAAACCAAATAAAAGAAACTTGCGAGTTTCTTAACCGAGCAAACGAAACTTTTACATACCACGATCAACACTGAATCTACTTGTCGACTTTTTTATATTTTATTTTAACACGATGCAACACACGAGTATTTCATTGCCTACACGCACGATTGCAATGTTCTGAAACAGAAAAAGAACAATTAATGTCATTGTCGTAATAAAAATCTATTGAAATTATCATATAAATGTTTGATAGTAAAACATATTCACTTTTAGTCTTGATTGATGACTGCAGAATGGGTATCCTACCCTTAGGATGACGATGTATAAACTAAAATTAAATAAAAAGTCTATAAAGCTGAAACATACTAAAGATTGTATTATAATATTTCCTGTAAATCATTTCTAAAGGCAGGGCACACACACATTAAAACCATTGAATATTTTTGATAAAATATTCCATGGTAAATAGAAAGAAATAATTTAATAATCTATGAGAATTGACATAATTAAAAGTTAAAGTTATTAAATATTTGAGAAATTTATCAAAATATGCAACTATTTGCTTGCTAAATAACATATCAACTATGTAATGTTAATAAAAATATTCATTAAATATCTTTAAAATTGTCTAAATAAAAAAGTAATTGTATCAGCAAACTCAATAAAGAGTAACATAAAAAATAAACCCTTTTTTATACCATTCTATGTAATAAAAAACTTTTTGAATTATTAAAATCAAAACGATAACGTTAGAAATAATAATTGATTAAATAATCTAATCCATACTTACTCTTGCCGGTCTTTACGTGTCGAAGGACGGAAGGGGAATGAGATAGAAGTTACTATGTTTATCCTTGGTAGTGTCGAACGCTCGGTGCTCGGCTGTTTTTCTTTTGTTTTCTTCTTGAAAATACCTCGGTAACATACGTATACATTCATCATTGCCTATGTCGAATGTTTCGTTTATTATTATTTCTTTCTTTTTCACTTTATTTCTCTCTCTCTCTGTCTCTCTCTTTTTATCTTATTCATTCTCTGTGTACATTTTATATATCTCACTCTCGAAAATTAAAAAGCTATACATACGTTGCGAATATAAAAATGATAAACAGGTTGACACGATAATAAGATTAGGTATATGTATTCGTAAAGGATACTTCCCCAATGATGGTAAACCTTGAAAAATATATAAAATAAAATTCATTAGTATAATATGAAGAAAATTAAACATACAAAATACGTTCTATGAAAACATAATGATGAAAAATAATTTATTAGATAATAATAAATATATAAATATTATAAATAAAAAACAATATATATAAATAAAATATAAAATAAAACTAAATACATAATATGGTAATAAAATATTATATTATAATTAAAATTTAATATAATATTAAAACAATTATATAATATTTAAATAATTAAAATTATAGAAATAAAAATATATTTCTTTATCAAAATAATTTCTATAATTTTTTATAATAAAACATTTATAGAATTTTATATATGTATACATATTCTTTATCAATCATGCTATTTCATTTTTTACGTATATTTTTTATTTTATTAATTTTTTTTATTCAACACGAGTTCCAGCTTCGAAAATCATTGTCGATCTAATTAAAAAAAAAAAAAAAAAAAAAAAAAGAAGGAATACAAATCGATGAACCAATTATTTTTTACCGACACAATGACTACCCATTGGTTAGATAGATTTTAGTTTGTATGTGCATTCCCACTCGTATATATGTGTATATGTATTTGTATGTGTGTGTGTAGAAGAGGAAGTGAGTTTCCAAAGAAGTTTTTCAAAAGAGTCGATCGAAAATCACAGTATCTGTTTGTAACAGTCGCTCCATTTTCCTAGTACCGTTATTCTCTGCCCTTTCCAATTCTACCCTTTTGTTTTTTGTCCTTGACGTATTTACCATTGTTGTTACTTCGTCCAACGTTCGGTTAAGCCGAACACACACGCCCACACACACTAACATATAGTTTTAAGATTTTCTAGAATATCAAATCATTTATATTAAATTTAATTATCATCGATCATTTTTTGTAATGTCACCCTTTATATTTTCTCTTACATTTATCGTTTAAAGTTTAACATTTTTTATCATATATATATATATTTTTTTATTTTATTTATTTATTATTATTTTTAAAATCAATGAGGCTTGGTTTACACATTTTGTTTAACTTCTAAATATTGTATAGTTGTTTCTCGATTATTTTGAACGATTAATCATCATCAAAATGGGATTGGGTTAGGTATCTTCTTTCCTACCCTAACTCATCCTCCTACCATCTACCCTTTATTCCCCTAAGTGAACTTTCTTCCATTTTCCCTAGTTCAACATTTGACGTGGCAAAGTTTCTCTCGAAGCATTGGAGAACACATGGCATGGATCGACGCTCTTCCAAAACTTCCATTCTAACTTTAAGACGTATTAGAGTTTCACCGGACGAGAGAATCGATATTTTTGGTTTGGTAATACCATAACCACGAGAACATTGCGATTAATCGGCTCCAATTAACTTAACTTACCAATCTTACGAATACCTGAAGATTTTCTCAAGAAAAAAAAAGAAACTAGAACAAAGATTACATTAAACAGTTTGAGTAAACCATTTTTTTTTTCTTAAATATGTAAGAGAAGGAGAAAGATTATTTAATTATTAATTAAATTAAAGATTAGCTCAATTAAAATTGTCAGAAATAATAAAATCATTCAAAAACTTTTATATTATATTACATATTATGTTGTTGTATAGATAAAAGTTAGGTTATGCTCAAATGTTCCCACGCATTCACTGAAATCCATCGCAAACAAATGGCGCTGGACTTACTTGTATCTTTTTTGTTTGTTTTTTAAATTAATTAATTACTTTATAAATAAATATAATGTAATAAAAACCTAGCTGTATAAAGTACTTTTGGAAATTTGCGATTAAGCAGAAACGAAATCTACATTTTTATATAGATTATATTTTTTTAATTTAATTTTTTATTTATTTATTTATTTATTTATATATTTGATATATAATGTATATTATATATTTTTGTATTAAATATATATTATTTGATATTCTTCTTTAAGATTGTATTCAAAGTCAACAACAAAAAAAGAGGAAGTGTCAACCATAATAATTCTTCTATTTCTCTGGAAATAGGATACTATCTTTATAGTTTTCTATTTTCCAGTTACAGTCACTATAACGTCTAAATCGTAGCACGTGATACATCATCCTTAACGTCGCACAATACACATAACACGTTATAGACCTAAGTGGTGTTTCTCTCTTCCTTGAACTTTTTTTATTACAAACATTACGAAAACGGATTTATCATCTTATTTATTTTTACTCGACAGTCGCTGAAACTGTCCTACCTTTTATCAAGATATATACTTGAGTATCTACTTCGAAGATTTATTATTATGTTTCAAATTTTAAACACTTTTCTCTTTTATATACTTTAGTATATAGAGAAAATTTTATTTGTTATAGAGAAACATGCAAGTGTATTGAAAATATTTAACATTTTGAGTTCGATAAACTTCTATTTTGGTAATATCAATTATAAATGACATTTAAATTATTAACATTTTTTATGATACATGACAATTAATCCCTCGTATTTATCCCTTTTGGTTTAACCCTTAGATTACAAATTTATTTAAAAATTACTTTGAAATAAACTGGAATGAACCAAAAGGGTTAAATTTTACTATTTATGATTAAATTTATTTAAACTACTTGCAACATTTTTTTCCTCTCCTTTTGATCTTTCTATTTTATTATTATAAATTCTTAAATCTGTTATTTATCATACACACGAAAATCAACATTTAAAAAATATTCATTAACAATATCCAAACGTTACATGTTTATCTCGATATAAGTGTATATATACAAGTTTATACATATGTATGATAAAAATTAAAATAGAGAGTAAGTAAAGAAAAAAGAACAAAACAAAAAAAAAAGAAGAAATTGAATAAAATATAGCAAGAAAGTAAGATAGAAAGAAAAAGAGAGAAAGAAATATAAAGCTTTTCTAGTTACGCAAGAAGAAGAAGAAGAAGAAGAAGAAGAAGAGAAAGCTTCTTGGTTGTAGAGAGTCCATGAATGAAATCTCCATAATATCTCGTAAATTCCAAAGGAAGAGTCTCGAGTGACGAGAAGATATTACGAATTTCATTAACCGGATAAATAGGAGGGAAAAATGCAACGGGCTGTTATCCATAAGGTATCCAACCTTGTTCAACCTTCTCTCTCACTCACACACATACACACACATATACATAGTCTCTTTCTTACTATTTCTTTTATCAAGAGGAAAGAAGAGTTTAGCGTGTATTTGATCGAATATTAGCATAACAAAGGGATCATGGTTGTGTAAGTGTATGCGAGAGTGTTAGTGTGAGTTCGTGTTATATTCGCTACCTTCATTTTCAACCCACCACCCTTCCACTTTGGAGTTCACCTCAACCAACACCACCACTACCACCAACTGACTCTCACCACATTCACCACCACCACTACCACTAACCAGCAGCTAACTCTCTCTCTCACTCACTCACTCACCCCTTGACACACAACTCTCATATACATCGTCTTTCACCTTGGCACGATTAATACGCTCGCGCGTTTCTGAGTGGTTTCCACGACTATGATCCCACTGGCCACTTCTAAATGATCCGTGAAACGAATTGATTTATTGCTTTGCCTCTGTTATGCGGTGGTGGTGATCCTGGTGGTGGTGGTGGTATCTGTTCCAGATGTTAAATTATTGAGCATCATCGTACATTTTTATTTTTATTTTTATTTTTATTTATTTATTTTTTATTTTAAATACGCGCATACGAGTACACATAAATGAAAAGTAATAATTATTATTATTATTCTTATATCATTTTGCATATCATATTATTATATCATTTGCATTCTATTGTATCCTATATCAAATGTTTCTTTTAAATCTATACTAAAATATGTATATATATATATACATATTTTAGTATATAATAATAAAATCTATAATATATTATAATTATTTAATATTATATTATATTATTTAATTTTAAATTAATTAAAATAAAAAAATATAATATTATAATATATTATTTTATATTTTACAATATTAAATTAATGTAAAAAAATATATATTAATAATAAATATAATAAATAGAATAAATTAATAATAAATTAGTAATAAATTTATACTAAATAATAAATATAAAATATACAATTATACACACATCGATATTACCACTATCTACTATTATAATATCTGTTAGCATGGAAGATTAAAATTAAAGAATGTGAAGATTCACACACGGTGAAGAATTAAATGTCAAATGTATAATATTTGTGTTTATTCTTTTAGATGAATATTTTCGACATATCAAACAACCACATGTAAATTTTCTACATTCTTCGATTTCGATCTTCAACGATAACATATTTATCTAATGAAATTGAATTGTGAAATATCAAAGATCGATTATATAGCATTTACCATGCTATGATTTAGCGTTTATGGACATGGGATATCTGCTTTATAAGGAAGATTTACGGTAACGACGTACGCACTACTGCTTGACTCAAGAGAAAGGGAGATTGATAGTTCAGTCAATTGAGATTAAACGATCTTTCGTCGAAAATACAACGGCACCATTGAGATTCATTTATCTGTCTGTCTATCTATCTCTCTTTCTATCTCTTTCTCCCTTCCTATCTTGTTTCCTTCTGCAATCAATTTAAACATCATAAATGAAATTACATCATAACTCAACAATTTAATCTTATATTACCTAGAATCATATTTTTTGAAAAATATCGTGGATATATCATTTCACTCGTGACGAGTAGTAATTCATAATTTTAGCTACTTATACTACTTTGAATTAGCTCATTCGTTATAATTTAATTATATATTATATTATATATTTATTTATATTAGCTATTTATTAATAATCTAATAATATATAATTTATATATATATTGTAATATATTTAATTTAATAAATAATTTGTCAATTAAATAATTGAAATATTATATAATATAAGTATATATAATATAAATTAATATAAATAAATATAAATATAATAATATACAATATAATATAAATAATTTAATAATAAAATATATTTTCCTATATTGTAATTTAAATATAGTATCATCTTTCTCAATTGTAAATATATTACATTGAACATCCTTTATACGTTTAAGTATTTCCTTTTTTTTAATTTTTCTACTAATGCGACGAGAATATTTTTAGTTTACAACAAGAAAGAATTATGGCGAGTACACGATCTAATAAGTTAATTATTCTCTTTCCTTTTCCAAACTTTTTATTTAATTTTTTCTTCCTATTTTTTTTTCTTTCGTTCGGAAGGAAGAGAGAACAGCGTTAAAAAAAAAAAAAAAAAGAAGGACAATTTTAAATATAAATTACGAGTAGTTGGTTCTCATTTCTCTGTATTACATAACCACTTTTCGTTCTATTTTTGTTTTATTAATTTTGTAACATTCTCATTCTCGTGAAAAATGTAAAAATTTTCAGTTGCAGTACGAGAGTGAGAGGAAAAAATAAAAAGTAACGAAAAACGAATGATTCGTTTCTATTTTATTTATTTATTTTATATATATATATATATTTTTTTTTTTTTTTCATTTAAAATATCGTAGTTGGGTAAAGACTGACAGAGTTCAAAATACGATGGAAAGGACTTCGTGACGGAAATAGAAAATATACAGAAACACTCAACCACACCACACACACACATACACACACACATAAACCTTAATATATGGTGAACAAAAAAAAAGTGACGTTTCCTTTTGCCAGATGGTTCCGTTCTCTTGGAAAATTTGAAAATATTCGAAGAACGAATTCGATGAGGAGAAAGTAGAAAATAAAATTCATGAAAATAGATGAATGATGAGAGAAACGTACGATAATAAAGTATGAGAAAGGTATAAAGGGGTGTAACGAAAATGGGTAGGGTTGATTTAAAATTGTTCCTGTCGTGTCGTGCATTTTGAATGAAATGAAATTATCTCTCTCGTGTATATTATCAACGTGAAAATAATCGTGGAAGGTAACAGCACGTTTATACGCACGAGTCCGGGCATTTATAAAATGTCCAACACCCCCTTAAATTGTCGGTGTACACGGTAAATTTGATTTGCTACTTTTGATTAATTCGAATGCCGACAAGATAGTAAAGTTGAAATAAGTGATAGATAATTACAGTAAGATAAGATAATAATTTTTCTACGATTTATTTGATCATATAAAAGTAAAATCTAAAATTAAAAATCATTTGTAATTTGTTTAATCATTTGTTTCGTTGATAATAAATACTATTTGATAAAAATAATTATAAGAAATTAAATAACAAAAGTTGTGATAGATAATATAAAATATATTTCCCCATTATAATTAACCCTACGCATATATATGTCCAACTAAAGCACTCCGTGTGAACTAAGGACGCATATATGCGTTTATAAATTTTGTCAAGTTACATTGGCTTGAAATTCTTTATATTATTTTTTTTTTCTTTTTTATCAACAAGATGTATTTTTTATCTTTATTTTTATTTATTATCAAAATAGTTCGAATTAATAGAAAAATATTATTTTACCTTCTGCAATTGCAATAATTAGGTGTGTTTTGCATTCAAAGGGTTAAAAATTAATTTCTTAACAAAATTAACCAACGATCTATAGCAATTTTAATGATTGTACTTTTTTTTATTTTCTTTCACCACGACACGACGTATTTCGATTGAACACGAAGGGTTCAGAGGTGATTAATTGTAAGATTTAATTGCTCAACCTCTTTTTTGTATACCCACCCTTTTAATTCACGAAAAGCTGAGTTATCTTCTGCCTTGTAAAATCGTCAATCTTATTGGCGGTTTGCCACTAGCAGGCTGATGCGCCTTGTCGTGGTTTCTAACTGGAGAAGATCTCTCGTCAAAATGTCGGCAACGAACAACCTTCGAAACGAACTCTTATCGTTTGATTTATTTCGACCCGAGCCACAAAATATTCTAAACATCTGCAAATTTAAGAATATGTTTCGCATTTACGCATAACGAGTGATACACGCCGTGAAACTAAGTCCTGCTACTATTTCATGACGAGTATGCTCGTCAAACTCATTTAACTGATTAAAACTTAAAATAACGATCGATCTATCGTTTTGTTCCCTCAATCGTTGAATCCAATCGAATTTTTTTTTTATTGATGTCCAATAAAAATGGACTTTTCTTCTCCACCTACTATCCAACGATTAAAATTGTGAGAAATGGATGATAGCACCTGTCAAAAATAAATGAACGATAACGAACCTTCGAATTTTTCGAAGCTAGGCTTCGACTAAAGCAAAAAAAAAACACAAATGGGGCGTTCCCGCGAGAAGGAAAAACAACAGCAATAGAACCGAAAAAAAAAGGAAAAAAAAGAAAAATACAAAAAATATCCCCGAAATGTTTACGCTCGAATGAAAATTCGTTCGTTCATCCGCGTTCGTTGAAAAATTTACCAACCATAACGATACGAAATACGAAAACGTTTCTCTGATACATATATGTATATATCTATATATCTATATGTGTATATATATTTTATCATATTTCTTTTTTTTTTTTTTACGGCCATCAAATTCTCTTCAATTATTGGCTCAAAAGTATCTCGCTGTTTTATTTCGCGAAGTAATAATTTTTTATACGCTTAATGTTAGGATCGTTAAACCAAGCTATACTTTCTCAGTTAAATTATTCGTAAGTTAATTACAAATTCTTTGGAAAAATTATAATTTCGAGAAAAACATTTTCTGCATCTCATTTTTTATTCTCCCCCCCCCCTCTCCCCTTCCACCCAACCTTCTGTCCTTTTTTTCTCTTCGTTTCTTTTTCTTTATTAAGGGGAAATGGTTGCGTTTCTCTTCTCAAATAAAAAAAAAAAAAAAAATTGGATGGTAAAACGAATAGCAATAATCTTTCGAACGAATTTCCGGCAACTCGAAGTATGCTTTTAACGCGATAGTACTTTTGAAACTCTTATCAAGTGACTCCTTATGAATCCCGAAGTATAACCCTCCGTGGAATGAAATTTTCACGCCGGAGATTTTCTTCTTCGAAATAAGTCGACTAGGAGTTACGGTGTTGGTTTTAAGGATTTTCTAAGAAAAAAAAATAAAAAAAAAAAAAAAATTAAGTAGAAGTTGTTTCTAGCTAGTCAAACTAGTTTTTCAAAAGTAATAGTAAGCAATGGTTATTAACACGTTCCGTGCCAAACCCTTTTTACCTGATTTGTCATTCAGACCATTTAATTTTG
Organism: Polistes dominula; assembly: GCF_049000335.1. Taxonomy (NCBI): domain Eukaryota; kingdom Metazoa; phylum Arthropoda; class Insecta; order Hymenoptera; family Vespidae; genus Polistes; species Polistes dominula. The sequence goes on from NW_028300951.1 coordinate 2,827,638, forward strand.
CTTTAACAAAATCAACCATAACATGTAATTATTAATTATTGTAAATACAACAATTAAACAAACTTATGTGCATTGTTCTATACTACATTTTGTATAATGCATCAATATTTTAATAGAAATATTCTTTTACTGAATTAAATTTGTTATAAACATTTATTTACGTTTACCACTGGTGGTACACGTGGCAGGGAACGTGTTAATGATAGTAAGGACTTATATTTGAAAGCAAAGCATACAAAAATCATTCAATGATGTATACCAAACGTTCCTTCAAATTTATTTCCACCAAAATTCATCTGTAGCAAATAAAACAAGCATTAAAAATGATCTTTGTTAATCGTTCGTACATCAAATAGTTAAAACTACAATCTTCACATAGTACAATTTAAAAATGGTATTAATACTTCTACCTTTCAAGGTAAACAATAAAAACCATAGAAATAAAAATAATTCATAGAAAAATAAATTCTATAAAATTTCATGAGTTTACTTGGGTTAGTAGAGTAGATCATCGAACAGTGTAACCCCAAAATTAAAAGGATCACCAACGAGAAGATCAACGAAAGAAAAAAAGATCTAACCTCTCTGTTCTCCTATTACTTTACTTTGATAGGAATATTTTTTTAGGAATATTTAATAGGAATAAATTTGGAATATTATAAATTACAAATATGTAAAAAAAAAAGAAGAAAATTTTTTAAAAACCTCCAACAAGAAAACGAATGAGCAATTTTTTATATACATAAGGATTATTGTTTTTTCAACCTGTTCTATACAGGAGTGACGATTCTGCTGTCGCTGACAGTTTTCCTGAACCTCGTGGCAGAAAGCATGCCGACAACCTCGGACGCTGTACCTTTGATAGGTATCTATAATAATTCATCAAATTCATCATGGTCATCGTGTTGTCGCATCCTGGCAAGCGTGTTTCTTTTTATAAAATGTTTGTTATACATACCTATTTATACATGTCTGTACATATTAACGTATCTACATATATATATGTACCTATATATATATATGTATACATACCTGTTGCCTGGTCCAAATAATCCAATTTATTCAACACTAATTTGAATTAATTGAAATCAAGTATTAAACAATGATATCAGAATTTTCAAAACTGAATTCACCTAAACCAGTTAACTGTGACACCCTCGTTTTAAAGTGCGACACCGTTTTGTGTCACCAGAATCGAGCTATGACGTATATACTCGTCAATCACAGTTAACTGATTCAATGTTAGAACGTAGAATAAAATTTAAAAATTCAACAACATAGATTTTTTTTTGTTCTTATCATAGAATGAATCAAGGTGATAGACCAAAAAAGAAGTGCAAGTCATTAAAGAGATCGAATTTAATCGATCGGGTTTTTTTTTTCTTAAAAAAATCCTCTAGAAAGATATTTGACGGTAAGATGATTGAAAAAGAGTCGGATTAACAGTGTCGTTAGGTTTTCTTCGGTGAAGTAATAGAGCGTGTAAATTTTTCTCGAATGTTTTCGGCAAAAATCCTCGCGAAACGAACCGAATCGATATTGAGACTTAGGAGAAACAGAGAAAGAGAGAAAGAAACATATATGAAGAAAGGAGAGAGAGAGAGAGAGAGAGAGAGAGAGAGAGAGAGAAAGAAAGAAAATAATTAAAAGAAAAAGAAAAAAGACATAAAAATATGTCGTCGGAATAATTCCCAATGGTAGAGCCTTAATTCGAAAGGAAAAATGAAAGAGAGAAAGAGAGAAAGAGAGAGAGAAAAAAAGAAAAGAAAAGAAAGTAAAAAAAAAAAAAAAAGGCGACTCGTGACAATTCGGGGGAAACAAGTTGAAAAAGAAAGTCCCTGAGAAAAATTTCGTTCTCGATAGTAGTTAGAACAAAGGTAGGTGGTATGAAAGAAGGAGTAGGAGTAGGAGGAGTAGAAGAAGGTGGGGAAGGGGTAGAGGAGAGGTAGGGTAGGATGTTGGAAAATGGAGAAAAACCGTTTCACCGAGTACCTGCTCGTTTGATCGTTTCGAATCGACTCGAATGCCCCTCGAAATCACTTGGTGGACGAGAAAGCTGCAAAGGCTCTCTTTTAGGTGGTGAGTCACGATTATATCCGACTCTCCTCTCTTTTCTACTCTTTCGTTCATCCGAAGTAAATCTATTTGGTTGAAAAGAAATAACGAATAAAAAAGAAAAACCTCATTCTATTTTAACTGTTAAACATTCTCTCTCTCTCTCTCTCTCTTTCCTTCTTTCTTCCTGATTTTCTTTTTCATCTTCTCTTTCTCTCTCTCTTTCTCTTTCTCTCTCTATCCCTTATTATCGTTGATGTAAAACGTTTTTGTAATGTGTTTGCAAATGTCCACGAATTTTCCTAAATTTATTTTCTTTTTTTTTTTTGTCTAGATCAAATTTAGTATTATAATTTATTCGTTGTTGTAAGGTATATTATTATTATTATTATTATTATTATTATTATTATTAATGTTAATATTATTATTAATGGATTAATATTAAAAAAAAATTAGAATAGAGAATTTGCCAATGGTATTGCAATATTATTGAAATGATTTTCTTCTACTACTACCCCCACACCCACCCACCCTTTCAATAGTACTAAAATTTTATATTAGATTAATACAGTTATTGTGTTATGTTAACAAAAGTTTAAACAAAATCTATATAGCAATTGTTCGTAGATGTTCACGTTTAATCATCATCATCATCATCATCATCATCCAACAAGCATAACGTTGACAATATCGTCATTTTAACTTTACGAATGTGTAAAATTTTCGGTGCCACGTAGAACGTTATTGTTGGTTGGTTGTTGTTGTTGTTGTTAATATCGGTTTAACTTCTGTTATAATATAAATTTCTGAATGAAATTTGAGGGTTACTTGGACGAAAATTCGTCATGACGATAACACAGAGAAATAATATCAGACAAGGGGTTGTTGTTGGGCGTGTCACGTTTTAATCTAGATAATCTAAACTACCATAATCGTTTTAATACTCGATCAAGTTCGATTAACTTCGTATACGTACGTTTTGGATTATAATAAACACGACGAATGCTTCCTAAAGGTAAAACATTTTTCATCTAATGATTGACAATATAAAAAATCATTAATTCATAATAATCGTTTTAATTAATTAAAAAAAAAAAAATTAAAGATTAATATAAGCACAAAAATAATTTCACACGTTGAAATAATTAATTATAGTTATCGTTCAATACTGTATTTATTAATTATTAATATTATATCAAGAATAGTTAAACTATATGGTAACATAGGTATGATCATAATTTCTCGTGGCAAACAATTAGAGAAGTTTCTGCCACGAATTGCAGGGGGTAGTATATATATATATATTTATATATGTGTCTAATATGTTCGTGTTAAGCTTACCGTTCACCACAACAAACGATATTAATCATAATACGCGCGTACTATTAATTTTCGAACGAAGAGATAAACTACTTGGTAAGGAAGATAGCAAGAGAACTGAGGGTGAAGTAGTAGAAGGGTGAAGTAGAAGGTAGGAGGAAGAGATTGGGAGTGTTTGGAAAAGGATAAGAGAAATTTTGGCACTCAAGACTAGGTTGGTAGGTAGGTGGGGTGTAGATGGGTGGGTAGGAACGTACATAGGGTAGTTAGAGATACGTGTAAGAGAAGATAAAATCGATCGAAACTACGCTTGGAAATGTCGGTTCGAGATTTCAATTAATCTCGATTTACTCCCAATCTTCGTTTGGTCGCTTCACCAGATGAGATTCGTTTGCAATAGCTGCGATTCAAGTTAACTGGATGATTTTTCTCTTTCTTTTCCTTACTCTCACTGTCTGTATCTGTATTCCTGTCTTTTTCTTTTTTTTTCTTTTTCTTTTTCTTTTACTTTCTATCTATCTCTCTCTTTCTTTTCTCTTACTCTCATTTTCTCTGTTCCAGTCGATAGTTCGTAGGTACGAGACGTGAAAACCACACAAACGGACCATATATTTCGGATAACGGTGACATTTTTCGTACGTGATAATTCATTCTCGGGGCCAAAATTCAATTTCATTTCGTAGTTTAACACTAACACCACCAACCAACCGCTATATAAACTCAACTCAACTCAACTCTTCTCTTCTCTTTTCTCATCCTACCACTCTGGTCCACTTGCTTCACCTTTTCTCTTCTCGAGAATAACCATAGTATTTTATTGAACAATTCGATGATCGAATGAAGAAAAAAAAAAGAAAAGTACAAACTATATCTCATTTCATCTCTTCTCTTCTACGTTTCATTCTTTTCTTCCCCCCCCAACCCTTTTTTTTTGATTAATTTTATTCGTTCAAATATTCATCCCTAATCATTCCATTTAATTGGTATCGTGCTTCGGATCCAGTTTCATATAGGAAAAAAAAAAAAAAAAATAATAATAATACGAATAAGAGATGAAACGAAATGAAGGATAGGAAATATTTCGTCATAAAAAATAAAAAAAAAATAAAAAGCTTTGAGAGATCCGTCATCGTCGTTTTCGTTTTCGTCTTCTTCTTCGTGAAAGGAAACACCGAGTTAAAAGAAGAAGAAAAAAATTGAATGAAAGAAAGAGAGAAAGAAAAAGATAGATTGGTATGAAGAGGAAGAAGTTGGGGAGGGGTTAAAGTTTACCCAACACCCCTTATGCTACGAATGCGACGCACATTTCCGAGTTACGCGAAAAGATGTCGGAGAAAAGTTTAATTAAACCCGCGAGTAGTAGTAGTATTACTTCGTCTTATTTCGTTTCTCTCTTTTTCTTGCTACTTTTTTTTTGTTGTCGTTATTGTTACCACTCGTCTCTATCCAGTTTAATGCATAACAAAAAAGATTAGAGAGTGAATTATATATATATATTAGTTATATATAAAAAACAAAAATATAAAAATATTATAAGTTATAAATATAACTATATTTAGTTCTATACATAAAAATATTCTTATATTAAATAGAAAAAAATAATAGAAAAATATTTAAATATTAAATATAAAATGATTATATGTTATATATATATAACTAAACATCCGTTGTCGTAAAAAAAAAAAAAAAGAAAGAAATATCTTTATTAAATTATTTATATTCTTTGAAAATAAAAATATCTAAGAAAAGCAAAATGTTTTATTTTATATTTTTTTAATATATATTTTTTTTTTAATATCTTTCTCTCTCTCTCTCTCTCTCTCTCTCTCTCTCTCTTTCTCTCTTTCAATTTTTATTCTTTTTCTTTTCATTTTATTTCTCTTAGAATTTTCATTTCTCATTTCACCATTTTATATGGGATAAAGAAAAAGTTGTAGAAAAGGTTCAGAGGACACGTTTCTATCTCGAAAATTGCACTCGAAGCATCTACTACTTTTTTTTTTCTTCTTTTTTTTCTATTCTCTATCTCACTTTTTCTTGTTCTATTTCTATCCCTCTCTTTCTTTCTCTCTCTTTTTATCTCCTTAGCCTAGGCTTTTCCTCGATAAGTTCCTCTTTCTCGTAGCAATTAGTGACGACGCGCAAGCTGACTCAAGGGCAAATGGAATTCTAATGGCTGATTAGCGATCGCTTTGATATAACCTACCCCCTTCCCCCTCCCTCCTACTCCGCCCCCAAACGGTTTGAATTACTCTTTTGATTAAAAGTCACCTCTCTCGTATCTTCCAATCGTACACGAGAAAGACAAAGAGAGAGAGAGAGAGAGAGAGAGTGGGTGACAGGGGGAGGAGGGAAGAAGGGAGGATATTTGTAAATTAGAACGATTTCAACGTTAGGATTACTCTAATATCTTATCTGTCAAAGAAATTCTAATCTATGTTTCAATCTATGCAATCTAAATCCTAATTAATAATCGTATCTATCGAATAATTTTATTTAAAATTTGTGCCCATAATTATGAAAATGGTTTGGGTCCAAAATTGAAAAAACAAATAAATGAGTTTTGTCAGGTATTTTACACAGCCCATTATTTTAAATTACATTAAATTTAATGTATTTTTCAAAAATGAATTGTTAGATAATGTTTGTTAGTTAAATATTATGATAAAATTCATAATAGTATTCAGATGTAATTTTTTTTAAATAGAATTTATAATAGTGTTCAAATGTAATTGTCAAAAAAGAATTGTTATATTATAATGTTTGTTATTTTAATAACAATTTTATAATTTCATTCATAATTTGAATTTTATTATAGTATATTATTATAGTGTTCAAATGTTATTCTCTTTTAAATATCACAAAACAAGTAAATATATGACTTACAATGAGATCACTTTCATAATTATGGGCACATTTATTTTTTAACCCATTACCCACCTTATTAATGGCCTTTTTTAGGTAAGCATTTTCAAATTTTTATTTTTTTTTTTTTTAATAGTAAATAAAATTTGATAATAATGTTATTAAAATTTTTGTAATAAGATTTTTTTATTTTAAAAATATTTAATAAATTAAATATAAATATGAAATATTTAATAAATAAATTTTTTTAATAACTGCAACTTCATGATAAAATATATTAGTTAAAATGAAAAAATCATACGCCTCTTGGTTCATAAAAATATTACAAATTTCTCACTATTTTAATTTTAAATCAATAAAATAACAAAACAAAAAATAACAATTGTTGCAAAAATATAGTTCTATTTACTTAAACTAAATATCACATTAAACAATTACTTTAATTTTATTTTCTATATTTTTGTATTGTGGCAGGTAATGGGTTAATTTTGTTAATATATATAACACATACACGACATCACATATATTTATATAGATATACATAAACATACCTATATCGATATGTACATATATATTACCTTTATCGAATGCTATGATGATCCATTGGATCATATATAGATCTTTGATATCAATCACTTGAATCGCTTTGATCGTCAAACGAACGGGTGTTATTAGCAAATGTCTACTTTGTCAGTTTATATCCTTTGGCATCCCACGTACAACGTGTCAAACCGAGAACGATATTCTGCTCAAAGGGTTTGACAATCGACATAAACATTATCAAGATCGTTTAATAGTAACACCGTTGGATATGAAAAAGATAGAGGGATAAAGACAAGAATATTAGAAATCAAGTCAAACAATAAAACAACATTCGTTGTATCAAACATTCTACCATTGATTTCTAACATTTTTATACTTGTCGTTCGTTCTTTGTCATCATTTCACTTTTGATTATCATTTATCTGTTTTTTTTTTTTTTTTTTTTTTTTTTTTATAATATGGTAAGCTTTTTGATACGATTCATATTTTTAGGTTTTTATTTATTTTTTCTTTTTTTGATTCGAAGCTTCAATTATAATATTGACTTTTGAAATGTTGATTGTAAATTATTAATAAGGAATAATATCTATTTAATAGTATATTAAATAAATAATTAATAATAGTATATTATTTAATAGTAGAATTTGAAAGAATATATTCTACTTTTTGTTTCTTTTTTTTTTGGTTTGTTTGTTTGAAATTTAAAATATCGAATAATTAAGAAGCAATATTTTTTATATTTATTATAAAATAAAAAAAGAATTACAATATTTCGTTTTAAAATTGTAGTATTACAGATTTATCTAATTATTCGCAATATATCTGATTAAATAGACAAGAAAAACAAGTCTAGATAAAAGTTAGGTTATGTTCAAATGTTCTGCTTACTACTCACCGAAATTTTTGCCCAACAGATGGCATTGGACTTACCCCTGTATCTTTTTTTAAATTAATTAATTATTTTATAAATAAAAACATAATTGTATGTGAGTGCAACGTTGTATGAAAATTTCAAAACAATCGATGAAGTAATTTTGGAGATTTTCGATTTGACAGAAACGAAATCTACATTTTTTATATATATACCGATGTAGATTTGTCAAAACTAGAAAATGAAGTTTAAATGGAAATACGGTTATTTGGTAAAAGTCGACAAATATTTGCCTCAGGTGACCTATTTTCTTTTTTTCCCCTTTAGCCAATGCTAGTTTTCTCTTCGATTTCTTTACGATATCTTTCGTCGTTGGTCGTTTTCGTGGTTCGTGGTCATGGTTGTTGTCGTTGTAGTCTTTCTTACGATCCATCTTTCGAAGTTACACGCTTGAGGATATTTTCTCGATGTGTTTAAAAGAAACAAGTAAAACACAAATCGATTTGAAAATAATGTTAAATCACAGATCAATTTCGAACAAATTTCTGATTCACCTAAAGACGAGAAACAAAACGAAATAGTTTTTCTATTATAAAATATTATTTTTGTATTATTCGACGAAAAAGAAAGAAACTTTTTTAATGTCTTAGAAAATTACTTTAAAATTAAAATTGATTTTGTACAATTATTTTTTCCTCTTTTAATTTCTTAAAAAAAAAAAAATTTTTTTTTAAATATTTACAATAATTTATTATTATATTTACATAATTTAACTTTTTGTTTTAAATGAAAAAAAATGAAAAAATAAGTATCTATGAAAGATGTTTACAAAAATAACAATTTTGTTTTCGATCATTTTTGTTTACCGTGTTTTCTTTTTTCTTTTTTTTTTTTTTTTTGGCTTTTTAAAGTTGGCACGGTTACATTTGACTTCGGCACGGCGCCATGTGTTTAAGTTACGCGTTTTCAAGAATACGAGGGAGAAATCGGTGGTACACCCCATATATCAATGACTAAAAGTTTCTCTCTCAAGAAATCACAATCGAAAAGTTCGAAAGTTTAAACTTGAGTATATTTCTTAAGCTTATCTCTCTCTCTCTCTCTCTTTCCTTTCCTCTCTCTCTCTCTCTTTTTCTAAGAATTTTCTTTCTCAAAAGTGAAGAAGAAAAAAACCAAAAGCGTGTAGTCGATCTCATGTTGTAAGTTTTACTTGTAAAAATAAATAAAAATAGTTGCCAACTTTCTTTTCACCAAGTATCATCCTGCTAAACATAAACAACCTTTCATTTTTCTTCATTCTCACCAAAAAAAAAAAAAAAAAAAATGAAAAACAATTCTCCCTCTTTCTCATTTTTGCGAATTGTTTCACATTTCCTTTTTCTTTTTATTTTCTTTAAATTATTCGAAAAAAATGGGGGCTGAGGGTGAAGGGAGATTACAATTTTACGAGACGAAATTCTGATCTCCTTTTAAGAAGTCAAATATTTTTTCTTCATCTTCAGAGGAAGAACCAAAAAGGTTTTCCTGATAGGTGTGTGTACATACACACACACACACATCCATATGAACACTATAAAAACTCTCGTTTCCATTTTCCACCAATAGTATTCCAGAAGAGTTGTACATTTCCAATTCCATTGTGGATTGTAGATCAATTCGATATCGAATCTAACCGAATGAGATTGTACTAGGTTTTTCTTTTTTTTTTTTTTTTTTTAAAGGAAAGACCTTTAAACAAAGGTATCATTGAATCAATTCGATTCGATTTGATAAAAACATAGGGGTAAAAACGAGGGTTAACTAGATCTGATATTCTATCGTTGAAATTTTACAGACGAACGTTAACTAACGTTTGTCTAATCGAAAAAAAAAGAAGAAATAAAAAAAAAACAAATTCTTACAAATGATAATAATAACAATTTTAATAATAATAATAATGATAATAATAATGGATTGTTTACAGATTTAATTGCAGTAATATCAAGTATAACCATAATGCAGATTACAAATATGGCTTGAAAATTGTTTAAATCATTGGGATAAGATGAATTGTTTTTCCAATCGTAAAATAATTTAACTAAAAAGTTGTGATTTCGAAATAAAATCAAATTATTATTATAATATAATATTTATATATAATATATAATTATAAAGAAAAAAAGGGCTTACGATGGAAAACTTTTCACGTTCCTATTCTATGCAATACCCATAAGTGAGAGGGTGGGTTAAGGGAATAAGGGAGGTGGAAGCTAAGAGTAATAAAATTCGTTTAGAAATTCATTGGATAGAAAATGGTGTAGCAATTTCGGAAAATAATGAATTTCAAATAAGAGAATCGTCATTGAAAGTCAATTAGAAAAAGAGCAATGGAGAGGAAGAGAGAGAGAGAGAGAGAGAGAGAGAGAGAGGATGGATTAGAACGAAAAGGTTCGATCGATCGATTTCTTGACTTTCGGTCAAGTCCACTTAAGGTGTGGGAACTAAAGGGTTTTTGAAAAGGTCCTATCCTTTTGGAGAAAGGATAGATAACAATGGTGGACGATTAAATGACTCCTCTTCCTTCCCCTCCCCCTTCTCTTCCTTCCATTCTACGAACCAAACAACAGACCACTGAAATCGATCCTAATGGTCGCATAGATGTCTCCGTAATTTGGAACCGTGACACTTCGCATGGATAGGTTGTGCGATGTGCGGTATAATACGGTACGATCTGTTGCGGTGGTATGGTGTTGTGGTGGTGGTATGGTATGGTATGGTATGGTATGGTATGGTGTGGTGTTTGTGAGGTATGAGATGGTGTGCACCATCTATCGAACAATTTCGACATTTCTGACCAAACTTTATCGATTACGAACTCGCCTAAATCTATGCGTGTGTGAGTATACGTGTACGTGTGTGTATGTGTGAATACGTTGTACATATTACGTATGAATTGTACATTCAAACACTTCCTTGTCTTCCTATTTCTCAACGTATATCAAAACATATACAGGGTGACTCAAATACTTCCTTGTTTTCTTATTTCTCAAAATATATCAAAATATATACAAGATGACTCACTAGTTCTTACCACCTAAATAATTCAGAAAGTATCGTAGTAGCAGAAAAATGGATAAAGAAAAAGTTGCATGTGAGAAATTTAAGACTACAATATTACATTAGTGGTTTTTTTTTTTTTCATAGGTTCAGTCATATTTGAGATTTATTGGTCAACTTTGCTGACCGTATATTTCATATCTAAACTCGTCATTTACATCTTCCTCACGTATATCTCGTTTTTTATTTTTTTTTTTGATCATTCCTAAACAATGTGTGTATGTGAGAGTGCGTTTTTGTAGAGAAAAATTCCTTGTTTTATTCAATCACGTAGTGTCGTTTGTACTTCGATGATAAAATAAGAAGAAAAGAATTAACAAAAAAAAAAAACAAAAAAAAAGTGGAAATATATATTGTTTTGTTGCATCTTGAGATTAGGTGAATTTAGGAGATTGTTGATAGAAATTGTTAGTGATAGTTGTAAAAACGTATGAATTGAAAGGAACGCGCGATCCTTTTTCTTTTTTAAATTTGTTGGGTTTTTTTTTTTTATTTTATTGAAGAAAATTGATTTGTGTTGTTCGTAGAAAGTATTTTAGAAAAGAAAAAAAAAGGATAGAAAGAGATAGATAGAGATAGATAGAGATACATAGATAGATAGATAGATAGATAGATAGATAGATAGATAGATAGATAGATAGATAGATAGATAGATAGATAGATAGATAGAGAAAGAAAGAAAGAAAGAGAAAAAGAGAAAGTTTAATCAGGCGACGAAAAAGATGAAAAGGATAGCAAATTCTTTTGTAAAAAGTTGAAGTATGGAATATTTCTACTTTCTCTCTCTCTCTCTCTTTCTTCTTCTTCTTTTTCTTCTTCTTTTTCTTCTTCTTATTCTACTTCTTCTTCTTCTACTTCTTCTTCTTCTATTTCTTCTTCTTCTCATTTTCGACAAACGTTCGTTTATTCTTACCCTCTTCTTCTTCTTCTTCTTCTAGTTCGTTTTTTTTTGTCTTTCGTAAGGGTAGAAAAAACCCCCTTCGGTCGCGCGTTCCACGTGAAAAAAACCTGCGGGCGTCTATAGAACTAAAGGGGCTTTAGTTTTCAAAAAAGGAAAAAAGAAAATACAAAAGCAAAGAAGTAAAAAGAAAAGAAAAATAAAACCATGTGTCTCCACCGTGTCTTTCCCTTTGTACGAACCAACCCATATACACACCCACATGGATGTTTACATTCATACGTGTATTATACGTGTATTACACAGATACACATAGATAACACATACCCATCGAACTCTTTCTTCCTTTCTCTTTCTCTTTCTATTTCTCTTTCTATTTCTTTTCTTTTCTTTCTATCTCTTTCTCTCTCTCTCTCTCTCTTTCTATTTCTATCTTTCTATCTTTCTCTATTTCTTTCTTTCATTCTCCCACTTCCTTCTCCATTTTTTATTCTAGCTCTCTGCAATAGACAGAAGGTAAGTTCATCGACTTGTGAATACTCGACGATGTTTCTACGAAACAACGAAAAAAAAAAACAAAAAACAAAATAAAAAATAAAAAAGGGGGCGAAATATTTTCTACGTTATGTAAGAATTCGCGTTTTTCTATTTACGAAAGAAACAAAACTATTTTCTTTGATAGAAATTATTATTATTGTTGTTATTATTATTGTTGTTGTTGTTGTTGTTGTTGTAGAAAGAATTATTTTTTTGTTCAATTGGAAAAGTATTTTTTTTTATTTTTCTTTTTAACTGCGGAATAACGCGAGAGAATATTATTTTAAAATTATTATTATTGTTGTTGTTGTTGTTGTTGTTGTAGAAACAATTATTTTTTTTTTTTTCAATTGCAAAAGTATTTTATTTTTTTTTTTTGTTATATTATTTTTTCATTGCGGAAAATAACGCGAGAAAATATTATATTATTTTCAAATATTAATATTTGATAATGGAAGAAAAAAAATAGCGTTTGTGTAATCAGGTTGACGTCTATTTTATATTCCTTTTTTTTTTTTTTTCTTTATATCTTAACTCTTATCACGCGTGGCAAATATATTTTTTTTTCTTTTTTTTTTTTTTTAATAAAAGTTCAACGTTAAAATATATTTTTCTCTATTAGTCTTTTTATATCCTTTTTTTTCTTACTTTCAATTTAAATATAAAAAGAAATAAAATTTAAAGGAACGTCGTGTCGTACGTGGTAAAAAAGTTAGGCAAAAAAAAAGAAAAATGAAAAATAAAAGTATAAGATTTGCTCACGAAGTCTGGAAATGACAGGCGAGTTGATTGAAATTTTTACATAATAAAAATTTCGAAAATTTCGAATCTTCCTGACGGTAAGAATTATTATTATTATTTTTTTTTTTTAAATAAACCGATCGTTTACTTACGTACCTTTTATTCGATTAAATTTTTTTTATCTTTACATATTTTTTAATTTACGTTTACATTTTTTTTTACTCAAAAGCGATAGATAAAAATAATAATAATAAGAAATAGATTTTAATTTGTAATAAAACGAAAAAAAAATATAAAAAAATATTAAAAATACCCTTATCTAAAAGAAGAACTTAAAAACGGAAGAGAACGAGTAATCATACATATGTATATATACATGTGTGTGTATAGTGTGAATGTGTGTGAATGAATTGTGTGTGTTTGTGAACAAAAAAAGAGAAATGAAAAATAATATAAAATAAAATTGAGAAAGCAAAGCAAAGGAAAAAAGAAAATTGTAAAAAGAGCCAGTTTGGGGATCGACCAATTGGAGAGACTCCATTATCGAAGTTTGTTTCGATAGGTCGTCGAAAACATACGGTTACTTGTGAAAACGTTCCAACGAGAGAACGTTGTCGTTATTTTCTAATAAAACATCGTTTCGTTTTATTCGATTGGAATAAACGATTTTGCGGTTATCGCAAAAGAAAAACAAGGTTCACCCTATCCCCCTTCTTCTCTCTCTCTCTCTCTCTCCTTCTGTATAAAAAAATTGTCGATTTTTGACTCTACTTTTACTTTAATTTTCATTGGTTATTTTAAGAGTTTTTGGTTGAATTTTTATTTAACAAAATAACTGTTTTTATCTTATTATTGTCAAGAAAATGTTCATTAACGTTGTCATATTTTTTGTTTTGTAAATAATTTTCTTATGCTACGATCCTTTTATCCTTTCCATTTGTTGTTTTTTTTTTTTTTTTTTTTTTTAATTTCAATTATATTTTATTAATATTTTATTTGTCATTTTTTTTTGGTAATTTAATCGTTTCGTAAAAAAAAACAAAATTGATCCTCTATTCCTGTTTTATTTAATTTATTTTTAACTCGAACGATTATTTAATTTCAATTCTCCCTTTCACAGCAAATGAATTTTCTGTTTAATCTCATTTATTTTTATCCGACCCTTGTAGTAATTTCACTCTCTCTCCCTCTCTCTCTTTTTCTCTCTTTCTTGTTTTACGTCAATCCTCCCTTTTTAAAGAGCTCGTATTTCGAGAGAGAAATCATCGGTCGATTAAGAAACTTTGGTTAACAAGTAAGTAAGTAAGTAAGCCAAGTAACTGTTTCATCGTTACGAACATCAAGGATTATCTTAGGTTATCTTCCCATTCCGGTTTATCTTCATTTATTCTCCTTTCATCTCCTTCATTAACAGTTTCGTAATCTAATTGAATAAATAAAATAACCCAACAAAAAGAATTGTAAAATCGAAAAATGAAGACGTTGAGAATAATTAAATTAAGTTCACAGAGGTTTTGTATATACAAAACTTTATGAACAAAATTTCAAAGATATTTCAAACAAAAATTATTATTTTCAATATGTTAAAATAGAAAAGAAATTTTTTAAGTATCGTATGCAATTACGTTTCAGAATGATAGCCATTTTCTTTTTGTTTTTTGGTATCATACGTGGTGTTTTATATGATTTTTATAGAAAACGTTTAACGTTTGATCAGAATAATAATTCTTACACGAGAGATTCCCATATAAATTTATCGATTATGAAAGGTCAATTAATTGACCAATACAATTGCATAATTTAAATCCATTCAATTTTTATTTCTATGAAAGTTACAAGTATTTAATTTAAAATATACATCACATTAAACAATCAAAAACTACATCAGTGTATTCAAAAGATTTTTAAACAAATTTAAACAACATTTAGTATTTTTAAATAAAATAAATAAATTTTAATTTATGATAAAACATTTAAAAGCATCAATCGAGGTAAAAGTTGACCAATTCGAAAAATTGTTAATAAAAATCACGTAACAATTCATGTAATACAAATATGGAAATGAAATCATATCGGTCATATAATTTTATAAATTGTTTTTATTATTTTATTTTAACGTATTTAAATCCACAGTCCAGAAAATTCCTTCTTAGAATTTTTTAAAACACTCTGTATATAATACATATATATATGTATGTATATTTTATATTCTTCTACAAATATGTATAACACATGTCGGTGAAAGAAAAGTCTCTTTTCATTTTCCATCTCACGTTTCGATGCTAGGATTACCATTTTTCATATGGAAAAAGGGAAAGAAGGTCCCTTCGTGGCTTCGACGAACATTTCAGTAAAGAATCTCTAATGCCCTTCTTCCTACTAAACCACCCCCTTCACACCCATCGTTCTCTGATAGTTTGTGAATAAAAACGATTTCAAGGATTTTTCTTGAACTAACTCTCTTTATCCATTTAGATTTAAACGTGTGAAAAAATAATAAGAAAAAAAAAACAAAAAAACAAAGATGATATTTGTCTTGTCAATAAATTAACCCTTTGAGTGTTGAATAATTTTGATTGAAGTGTTTTTCTAGGTATGATTTATTATTAATGAGATTTTTTTCTGTTAATTGATCTTATCAATATTATTTAAAATTATTAATATATATATATATTAATAAATATTATCATTTTATAATATATATATTATTATATTAAAATATAATTTTATTTAAATTTATACAATTATAATATAAATATTATTATTATTATTATATGGCATTAGGAACTCGATAGTTCATTGCCGCAAATACCAAATCCCGCCATTGTTCCGTCCCTGAGCGCGATCCTTCCATTCGCGGTCTTCGTATCCTATTTCTCTCTTTCAGGATTATTATAATAATATATAATATTATAATATGTACTATAAATAATATCGAAAAATTATAAATATATAAATATAAATTAAATATAAATATTAATATCAATAAAAGAATTATTAATATACATATAAATTATACGTATATATTAATAAATATTATATAATATTATAATATATATATTACTATATTATTATAATTTTATTTAAATCTATATTATTACAATATTAATAATATTATATATTATATATTATTATAATAATATTATAATATATAATATATAATATATAATATAAAAATAGAGTGTCAAAAAAAATTATTAATATATAAATGTAACTACATATATATTATAAATATCAATTAAGTAATCTAACAATATCAAAATAATATAAACAAAATAATCTAATAATAAATTAAATTTAATAATTACAATTTTTATTTATTATATAATTTTCATGTTACAATATTCAATAAAATAATTAATAAGCTAACCAACATTACATTATTTTATATTCATTTTAACAAACGCATGTATGCGCTAGTAGTAATCAAAGGGTTAATTTACTAATGTGTTCGTGTTGAAAACTACAATATTATTATATTTCTTAATTATTTTTTTTTCAATCTTTCAAGAAAAATGAATGTTCATAAAATCCGATTTACAGAGAGTCACCTACTGTAATCTAAAACTTTTGCAAAACGATAAAAAAAATAGTAGAGGAAAGACAAATGAGAGAAGTAAAAAGATACTTTTTAATACTCGAGTTAAAAAAGAAATGTCTTTTTTTTCTATATATATATATATATAACCCGTTATATCACTGAAACGATTTCGTAAAATTAAACTTCCGAATAACGAGTCTTTCACTAACAACTTCAACGTCGCATCGTTATCCTTTACTTTTTCTATCCTTAACAAGGAACGATTAATGAACTACGAGAATGAAATTAATTGGAAATGTCGTGAGTGGAACATGTGTGTCTGTGTGTGTGTCTAGGTACTCGATCAGGTGACTGACTACTTTTTTTCCTAAACAAAAAGAAAAAAGGGAAACTGATAATAATTTTTTATTATTTATTTTTTTTTATTTGAATTCCTATGTGCACAATCCTTTTTTTTTTATCATAACCATAATAATCCTCATGGTCTTTGTCGTCAACGTTGATACTGAGCAAAGAAAAAAAAAACTTGTATTTTTTTCTTTTCACTTTACCTGCTACTCTGTTTTTTTGGGGTGGTTGGATGGGTGGTGTAAGGGGGAAGAAAAATTTCATCAGAACTTTGACGATAACCATTGACCCCTACGTCGTCGTACGAAAACCACTTACACTCCCTTACTATTATCTGCTTTTTTTTTCTATTTTCTAGTTTTTTCTAGTTTCTTTTTTTTTACTTTCCTTTTTTTCTGTCCTCCCTCTCACAATACTTTTATCGTTTCTTTTCAGTTCACTCGTGAAATGTATATAAAGATGAAAAAGTGGAATAGGAGTAAGAGGAGTGGGAGGAAAAAGGAGAAAAAAAGCAAAGTAGCCATTATTCCCAAGAGAAATTTAATGACACGTTATTCCCTAAAGTATATTTAATGCTTTTTACAAAGCCTTCTCATTCTATCTACCAAACTTTATCTCTTTTCATCGAAATTCATTTTCTTCGGACCATCATCCACCACCTCCACCTCCTCCTTTTCTTCCTTCTTCTTGTTCACTCCCGAAACTTACATAGTAATCTTATTCAGTTCTTCAGTAACATACATTTTAAACTAGAAATGCAACATCACTAGATTTATTTCACTTTTTTCTACAGTTTATTTTTCTTTTGTGGGGTGCAGAGAGAAATAAAAAAAAAAACGGAACGGACGGACACACATAGGTTTAGATATAAAATATAAAATAATCATATAATAATAATTCAATAATTATGTTAATTAACCCTTTACACTCGAGGTGCTAACTGATCAGCAACTCAAGATGATTTTGGCCAAATTAGGAAAACATTTGACATGTACTTTAAACACTTGCCTTACAAAGACGTTCCATGCACGTCGAGATACTTTTCTTTGAAAACTGCGAGCGACGTGGTGTACACGTGGTAAATAGATTTATATTCTTTTCATCATATCAAAATCTAAATATTGTAAAATGAAAAATAATAGAAAACTCTGTGATATTGTTTTGACAAGTGCAATATTGCAGCACACGACACTGCAACCGTGAAATTAAATCGTAGGGCAAGTGGTTAAAGTCATTTATAAGCAAACAAACGTATACATATAATCAAATTTCAACAATTTATTTATTTTTATATCAAAAACAACAAAATTTGAGAAATATTATACTCTGTAATTAGGTTTTCTATGATATTTCGTAAAACAATACCCAAGATACATCCTAGGTGTTTATCAGGACACGTATCACAATAATATGTTACTTCCGGCCTACCTCCAGGTGTATTACGATCAAAGCAAACCTTACAGTCCCTTATAGTCCCTTTAAGTATTATCTTTAAGTAAATATTTTTTCACGCATAACAAAAGACTTCAAATCAGTCGGGCGCCGTATCAGCGCCGCTCGAGTTGCCACTTCAATCTGCCGGGCATCGTATCAGCGCCGTTCGAGTGCAAAGGTTTAATATGTAAAAACGATAAAAAGAATCATCGATTTAAAATGATCAAATAAAAATGTTAACCCAATAGCAGCAATAAAAAAAAAAAAAAATAATGAGACTACGATACATAAAAAAAAACTCTCTCAAAAAAAAAGAAGATTACAATTGGTTAGAATAATTTTGATCTTATGGTTTTTGGCAAAAAAAAAAAAGGTTTTATCCAATATATATATATATATATATATATACATTCGTATGGAAACGGTATGAAACGAAGCGAATCGTGGTTTTACTTCCGACTTTGCCAAGGGATTCGATGGATTTCCATAAACGAACTCAGTTCCGTTACGATCACGTTCTCTCTCCCATATGGAAATTTGCATCCACCCAACTCCCCTCAGCTTCCCTTCTACCTTTCCTTCTATCAGCATCTCTTCCTATTTCACCATCATGACGAAAAGGGCAATAACGGATGAAAGAAAAGGTGAAAAAAAATAAAACGAAAAAAAAAAAAAAAATAGAAAAGATAAGAAAAGAAAAGAAAAAGTCAAAACGTTCCACGACTTTTTATGCGCATAACATTTGCCTCCCTCCTCCCCCCCCCTCCTACCCCTTCTCCTACCCACGCACTTTTCTCTTTCTCTTTTCTACGTGTACACGTGTGTCTGTGTGTGTGTGTATATTATATTATATGGATATGTTACGTGTGTCATGTTCGACCTTATGTAAAACGAAACGAAATTGAAATGTAGAAACGTTAGGATGATGATAAAGAGAAAAGGTGGGAATGGAAAAAAATGGGGGTGGGAGGGGGCGGGGTGGGATTGACGTTTTTATTATTGAAATATCACGGAGGAAGATACGCGTATTATCACCTTGATATATAAAAAACAAAAAAAAAAAAATAGGAAACGGAATAAAAAAGGGGAGATTTTAACAAGAAGGAGAATCTCCGAATCGAGTCGTTTGTCGGTTGTAAAAAAAAAAAAAAAGAAAAAAAAAAGAAAAAAGAATATGAAAAAGAAAAAGAAAAGAATGTATTTGCAATCTAAAAATCTGTCAATTTTTTGTCCTCTGTCTTTTTTTTTTTTTTCTTACTACCTGGTAAATCGTTATTGGTAATCGTCTTGACTCGATTTTACCTGAACGTATATAAAATATCGACTGTTATGTTGCCTGTCGTTAATCGAAAAAAAGAAAAAAGAGAAAACTAACGAGAATAAGGAAAAAAAAATTAGGATAAAAAGAGATGGCAGGTAGAAGGACTGGACTGACTGTCCAGTGTCGAGAAAAAAAAATTTATAAATAAAAAACGAGAAAACTACTACTAGTAGAACTCTACGTTTAACTGGTGGAACACAAAGTATCGTCCGACACTTATTGCTCAGTTTTTCTTTTTTTTTTTTTTCCTATCGTTATCCCAACTCGAATGACTTTTCTCGTCGAGTTGTAGAACGATTAAATTCGAAGATACACATACGAGCACGTATCTAGACACACATATATGTCATATTCTTTTTGTGAAAGTATATGTGTAAGTAAGTAAAAAACGTATACCTAACTCGTCTCATAAAAATCGAAGAAGAAAAAGTTAATGAGAAATGAATCGTGAACAAAAAACTAGTTGAACGTTTAAAAAAATTTTCATTTGATCCTTTGCGAAATTATACACACATATGATACAATATCCTATGTACGATTCAAAACGATTTTCCATAGTTACGTGAATGATAACGGGGGTGAAAATATAGGAAACAAATAGCACGTGCCAATGTACAGATGATTTCAAAATACATTAGTTAATTTTAGTACAATAAAGTGAAAATAAAAAAATTCATAGAATAGTAGGATCGATATAAACTTTATTTTTTTATTTTTTATATAATCATTGATTTTTTGTTTTATTAATAAAATTCGTATGTGATATATACGATAATTATATAAATTCAATGAAAAATAGATTAATTTGTATTTAAACAATTTCTATAAAATTACACGTATGTGTTTTGAAATATCCTATATATACACAGATATAAGTATCAAATATGCGCGTGTGTGTGTGTGTGTGTGTATGAGTTTAGTTGAATCCGAGCCATATCCTGTGTTTTAAGCGTTTCGTTTCTACGTCAGTTCGATTTGTTCGTTTCGTATATCGAAATTCTATAGAGTGGAAAGGTAATATAGTCGTTGATGACATACATGTGAATATACATATGTAGTAAACATTTAAAAGCCATCACATAGTTTCGATGTCCACTTCAGAACGATATATTGATACGACGAAGTTACTCTGAAGGGTTCACGTTGAAAACTAGAGGAGGGATGGGGGTGGGGAAGGTGGCTTACGTATCTCAACGAGTAATCTCGTGTTCTAGATGTGTAACTATCAGATTTTGTTTTTATTATTTTCATCTTATCTACCTTTCATCCTTTATCCTTCTCTAAAATCCTTCTCTATTCCTTTTTTCTTTTCGAATAAGCAAGCAAAGGATTAGTATCGAGTAAAGGATCATAATTATCATTCCAAAAGTTGAAAATCGATTTCACGAAAAATTTCAATCCCTACTTCATCGAATTTAATCCTTTAGTTTTAACGACTTTTATATATCTTTTATCTATTATCTATCTTTTTCTCATTCATTCGAGTTGTTACCCTTATTTGAAATTTACGAACGAGAAGGGAAGAAAGAAAATAAGGGTAGTAAAAATTTCTTTCCATTCGATTCGTTTCACTGTTAATGTCGTGAAAGAGTATGTTCGACTAAAGTGTCCTATAGTATCGGCCAAATATTTGTTCGCGAATGTCCTTTTAAGATATATATAGATCTATTATATATAGAGATGTACATATACAGGGTGATTCACCAGCTATTGCCACCTAAACAGCTCCGAAAGTATAATAGTAGCAAAAATATGGATAAACAAAAAGTTGTATGAAAAATTCAGGACTATAATAAGATTTTAGTATTTTTGTTTTGTTTGATAAGTTGAGTTATTTACGAGATTTATTAGTCAACTTTGTTTCTTTAAATACAATGTTATATTTAAATACTTATTTTAGGATAGCAGCTGTCAAGACAAATCAAATGATATACAACATATTGGATATTCATATTGTAGTCCTGAATTTTTCATGCAAATCTTTGTTTATTCAGTTTCCTATTGCTGTCATCCTTTCGGTGTTATTTATTTGACAATAGCTGGTGAATCACCCTGTACATTTACGATTTTTAACTTGAAGAACATCTATCCTTCTACTATAGTACTGCATACTACTCTTGTGCTAACGTTTCGAAATAAACATTTACTTAACGTTTGGAAAAGCTTCGAAAATGTTCGATGCGTGGATAAACGTTGGAAAAATTGAGAAGAAAAGTTTAACTGAAATAGAGAAAGATAGAAAACGATGAAGAAAAATAGATATATATATATATATAAAGATAGATAGATAGAAAAAGAAAGAAAGTACATTGGAAAATACTTTTCAACTAGAATGAGATACGTTTTTTCCCGTGACTGTTCATTTTCACTGACGTAATACTTTCCTTCTCGGTTTGTCGATTTATTAACGACAAAGTTACCCCGTTTTGAGTGTCCTTTGAGCTTTTTAAGCTTTTTCTCTCTCTTTCTCTTTCGTTTTCTCTCTTTCATCCGATACCGTAACAATGTTCATTCGCATTTTAATACGAATATATTATTTGCTCTCTTTTTGAATTTCATTTCTACAAGAAAATTTTTTCAATTTACTATGTGTTCAACTAGATCAAATAAATTCTCGTCTTAAGAGTGTTTTCTTCTTTTAATTGTATTTTTCTATCCTTTTTTCTTGTCTTTCTTCTTTCGTACATTTTACATGCAACGTAAACGTTAAAAATTAAGAAAATAAATTAACTTATTTCAAATGTCGGTATTAATTAACAATAACCAAAAATAATTCGTACTGAATGAAACAACAAAAAAATGGAAATGAACAATTTAAAAATTAACCAAAAATAATTCGTACAGAATGAAACAACAAAAAAAGGGAAATGAACATCTTTTTATTTTTCTATCCTTTTATCTTGTCTTCCTTCGTTCGTACATTTTACATGCAACGTAAACGTTAAAAATTAAGAAAATAAATGAATTTATTTCGAATGTCGGTATTAATTAACAATAACCAAAAATAACTTGTAAGTAATGAAACAAAAAACAAAAAAAGGAAAATGAACAACTTTAAAAGTCATTAATTTTATTCCATTACTTTCGTTTCGTTTCGTTTCGTTTTGTTTTTTTTTTTTTATTTATTTTTCATATATTTATCCCCTTCCACTTTTCTCATTTTCTTTTACTTTTTTGTTATCATTTTGTTTCAATCTCATATCTTCTTACCATTACAGATATACGCAAAACAAATAAAACATTTCCCCTTTCTATTCTTTTTTTTTTTTTTTTTTACAGCGTGTAAAATTAATGTCCGAAGTAATCGTAGGGAAACGTCAAAAGCAACGTTTGTTTGTTCCCTTTCATTCTTTTTTATTTTCAAACGTATTATTAATCGCGTTGCTCTCTCGCGACCGCTTGAGAACAAACCAGATGCGAAAGAAAAGCGAAAGATCTCTGAAAGTTAGAAACAAAGAAGCAGCCTGGTAGGTTTTTTTTTGTTTTTTTTTTTTTTACCCTTCCCTCTAATGAGGAAGCGCGTTTCTTTTCCTTTTCGAGGTTACCTTTCTCTTTCCTTCTTTCTTCTTTTTTTTCTACCCCCATTCCTTCCCTCTCTTTTTCTCTTTACTTTTTATTATTTCTTTATTTCTTCCCTTTTCCCTTCTATCCTTTATATACCTTTTTCTTTTTTCTACTTTTACCCTTCTATCTCGTTTCCTCGGTGATATCGATTTTACTTTACTCGGGATTCTGTGAGTCAAAGTAATTATCATTCCACTCTTTCATTTTCTTTTTTCATTTATTTTTTTTCTTGTACTTTATTTAGCAAAAAAATTTACTCCCACTGCTTTGAAATCGACACGATGTAAAATAATCTAGTCTTATAACTTTTGTTTCTTTCTTTCTATTACACTTTTTGTTCTTTCAACATTGTATCTTATCTTTAACACGTTGAACGCCACGCGAATTCTTAGGGAAATTCTCGTCAGGCCACAGGCATTACTTCGTATTGAAAAAATAGTTGAACGTGTCAGTCACCCGTGACAGACGTGGCCTAAATGTAAAACCTACTGTCAGCCATCGATGGCTGACGTGGCGCTCAATGTGTTAAACAATAAAACAACTGGTATATACAATAATTTATATGATTTCACTTCTTCTGATATACTCGAAAGAGTTGATTGAAAAGTTTTGACCAAGTTTCGGATCGAAACAGAAAATTGTTTCCCTTTTATGCTCAAGACTTTTCAACCAACCCCCTTCTCTCACGTACTCGTCAAGTGTCATGCACATACGAATGACATCATCTTATTAAAATAATTCAATGTTGTTTGCGTGTGCATCGTCACTTTTTAAACAATGTATCTTTTTATAATTTTCTTTTCAATTTCTTTCGAAATGGAGAAATCCAAATCCCTAAACTGGCTACAAACAAACAAACAAACAAACAAACAAACAAACAAACAAAGTTTACTCGTTTTCCGATGTATTTTAATGTTCGATAATTGATCAATCCAAATTCAGGTATGATATTTAAAAAAAACATAAACGGACGCGTTTCATCGTCCTGTGAAGGATGATACCATACTATTTATTAATAAAAAAAAAACAACAGGGGACAAAAGTAGTAGGAATCGTCGAAGCTCGCGCAAACAAAGTCGCCTAGATTTTTTTCACGCTCGAAAGAGTCGTGAAAATTATAAAAAAAAAAATAAATAAATAAATAAATGGGCGTACTTTATGTGACTCCTAATATTATTATGGAGTACACTTGAGCACGATTGGCTGCGATTGTTTCAGGAGTGACCATCTTGCTATCGCTGACGGTGTTCCTGAATCTCGTTGCCGAGACCCTACCCCAGGTCTCCGATGCTATACCCCTGTTAGGTACTAATCGACTTTTTTTACAATAATCAACGAATTAATAAAACATACAAACAAACAAAAATAAATAATAAAGAAGATACATTAAACGGCGTTTCTTCATACTCGGTACTTGTCACGGACGATGCGCGTGTTCCCGTTGTTTAAAAAGCGAAAATAGAAGAGAAATTAGATTTTTATTATTTCTTATAATAAAATATAAAAAAAAATAATTAATATTTAATAATTATTAAATATAAATAAATAAATAATATTTATAATTTATTATTTTCTTATTTATATTTAATAATATATTTTAAATATTCATTATTTTATTTATAAATAATTATTTATAAATTATTATTATAAATATTTTATAAAAATAATTTATATTATATAAATATTTAATTATATTTTTTCTTATTTAATTTAATTAATAATTCAATAAATAAAATATTTGAATAATTTTAAATAGGGAAAATGTGTTAGAAGAAAAAATATAAATGCAAGATCCAACCCCATTGAGTAAGATATTTTTTAATAAAAATAAAATTTAATAGAAACTTCTTAACTTAAACTATAAAAAACATGTAAATTACATTACATGGAATTCAATAGTAAAAAAATTTAATTATACGAAAAATACATAAAGAATTGAATTTTTATTCAAGTAATTAATAAGCAAGATTTTGATCACACAAAGATGAGAGTAGAGAAGAGTCGATTGGAAATTTGAATAAAAGTACGAAACATTGTAAAAAAAAAAAGGACAATTTCGTTTTTTCTCTAACTGTCCAGAGGACAAAATGTCACATCCTATCGTCGAGGGAGACACAAATCGCTGAAGCGAAACTTTCCAAAACTACCAGTTGCTTCTTTATCGAATTGTTCCGAGTGAGTAACCCTCCTCTCTCTTACTCGCTGGACGACATTTGTGTGTCCTTTCTATTTAAGCTCGGAAATATGAAAAGGGGAAAAAAAACGAAACAAAAGTTCAACAAATTTTCTTTCACGCAATATTTGATATCAGCAATTTTTCTTTGATCAAAATTAAAAAGAAAATATTGTTCGAATTAAAAAAATAATATTCAACATACAATTATTATATAAAGTATTATTTCACAAATTATTCTTAACAAAAATAAACAATTCACTTTTTTGACCAACGTTAAGAATAATTAACGAGAATACAGAACAAAAACAAGATGTGCAAGATGTTTTGTTATTTCTAAAGTTGTTTTAATAATAAACAATAATTTTTATTCTTTTTGTGATAAGAATAATATTCGAATTAATTATCGTAAAATATGTTATTGGAAAGAATTGTTATTCTTAAAGAAAAAAATATTATATACAATATTATATATAATTCTATTATATATATTATTTATTATTATAAATAAATTATAATAATTTTCTTATATATATATATATTATATCGTTCCTAATAAAAGAATAATCTTTTATTTTTTGCAAAACCGAGAAAACTTGGAGAAAATTAGATCAGAAAAAAAGAGAAGAAAAAAAAAATAAGCACCTTGGCTGCTTTTTTTCGAGGTTGTTACGTAGCTCTATTCCCCTGAACAATGTACTTTCTTTCTTTCTTTCTTTCTCTTCAACGAAATGCCTCAAACTTTTACAAACGCGTAGAAAGACGTTTTCCACGAAAACTTGAAGAAAAAAAAAAAATAGTTAACCAAGAAGGAAGTTCAAAGAAAAAGAAGAAGAAGAAGAAGAGGTATACGTTGACTCTTCTTTTTTTTTTAGGAAAAAAAATTTGAGTTAATCACGTCGGGTTACCCGACTCTAACTCCCCTCTTCCTAAAATTACCCATGGTGGACTTGAAAATGTAATTTTTTTTTTTACCTTTTTGCAAGGTCCACGAAACTCTCGCAATTTTAAGAGAAACTTTTACTTCCAATCCTCTTTTTTTTTCAATTTTACATCTTACAATTTTTATGTATGTTTTTTTTTTTTTTAAACATATAGTCGAACAAACAATGACGTTTCATATAAAAACAAAACCTCGTAGGTTTATCGAAAATAATATGAAGGACAATTTGCCAAAATGTGATTATTATTTTGTCAAAATTAATTTAACATTAATCAAATAATTAAATTAATGAAATAAATAATATTTAGGTGTGACATTTAGATAGAAAAAAAAAAAAATTAAAAATCCAACAAAACAATGAAAAAAATTTATTTGTTCTCGTATTTCCATAGTAGAAGTTGCATTTGAGTTGTTGCATTCGAAACGCTTCTCAACTTTTGCTAAAAATTTAATTGAATAAGTTTAAATCCGGAATACGCGAGATGAGGAAAAGAAAATTGATAAAAGAAAGAGAAGAAATGGAGAAGAAGACAAAAAAGAAAACACCAATGGCTTGTGTTTTGTTCTTTTTTTCATTTCTTTGCTCATTTTTTTATTATTTCTTATATTCTTCTTATACGTAACACGATCGCCCTTTTTAAGGGTGCATTATTCGTAGCCAATGCACACACAGCTGGAATCGATTAACCCCAACACTTTTTATCTTTCCCTTTTTCCTCTATCCCTATCTTTAATCCCTTACACGCCCTTATTTTTCAACTTTGTCTCGCCGCGAGGTACTTTCAAATCGAATTACAGTTTACGTTGAAATTGACGGATGAGAAAATTCGTACGACTTTTCTTCCTTTCTTCAAAGAGAGTCCTTTTTATTTCTTTTATTTCTTCTTTCCGTAGATTCGATTTTTTCAATTGTATCGAAAATACAATAAAAAAAAAAACAAACAAGAAAATGTTGTATTGCCAATCAGCCCTTTTCTAAAATATTAAGTTGATACGATAACAGTTATGTGACACTTTGTAATTAAAAAAGTGTAAAATTGAAAAAAAAGTAGTAGTAAAATTAAACACTTAATAAATAAAGCATCAAATTTTAATTTTAATTTTAATATAAAATTCATTAAAAAAAAACCCCCAATGAGATTACAAGTATATTATAAATATAAAAAAAAATGTTGATAATAAATAAAAACACCATATAATTATTTTCATTAATAAAATATAATATAAACTTTATAATATAAAACTTGAATTTTTTTATATTATAAATATTTATTAATTATATTATAAATTTTGTAATATAAAACTTTAAGGGGGGGAGATATCAACATTACTTCTTGTTTCTTATCTTAAGTCTGATGTGAACGAACAATATTTTCATATTAAATTATTTGTTTCGTAATTGAATTTTTAAAATTTAATATTCGCGCAATATCTTCCCTTTTTCTTTTTTTTTTTTTTTTTTTAAATCATTTTTCTTCGTTAAAACTATTTTCCTGCTGTTATCTGTCAAGCAAAAAGAAAAAAGAAAAAAGAAGAAGAAGAAAAACAGGAAAGTAAAAAAAAAAAAAAAAATAAAGTAAAAAACTTAGCATCGTAAATTGTATTACTTTCGGTTGAAAAAGCTTCTTTCAAGAAGATGCCGAATCTTCGACGGGGTCCAGGATTTTTCCTACCGTGAAGGATTCATTTACGTTACGATACTGCGAGTTGTCCCTAGAGAGAACACCGAAGAGAACCTGTCGATTTTCTTCTCTCCTCTCTCTCCCTAACTCATTCTTTTTATTTTTCCTTTTCTTTTTTAACCCCCTTCTATATATCTCCTCTTTTGTTTACCCCTATTCTTTTTTCAACCATTCATTTCAAGCTCGGAAGACCATCAGCTTCGATTTATCGGTGATCGTAGTAAATTAAAAACTTGTACTTCGATTTCTTTGAATGTTCTCTTCTTGTCAATTTCTTTCTCTGTCTCCTCTGTGTCTGTGTCTGTGTCTCTGTATGTGTTCAACTTGACAAAAATTTCATACGAATTTAAATCGACATCAAAGTAATCTATCGGAAAGAAATAAAAAAGAATAGAAACAAGACAAAAAACACATTCAATATTCGGGGGACTGTCAATTCGTAGAAAAATAATTAAAAAAATATCAAAATGATTCGTAACATGTGACTCATGTGACTACCAAACTCATATATGTGTTTCAAATATCCAAAAACAAAGTTAACAAGTTGATAACAATTTTTCTTCAATTGAGCTTTCACTTAGAATCATTTCAAACAGTTTTTTATTTTTTTAAATAAACAACTTAACAATCTCAACCCTTTTGTTCACACGTATACACATAGTAGATACATACATATACATATACATATATATAATATCTTTGACAGGCTACCTAAGAAGAAAGTATATTTTTTCTCTTTTACAAAGCGATTGAGTTAATCGATAATTTAATCTTCGAGGAAGATAAAAGACACTCTCTTTCTCTGTCTCTCTTTCTCTCACACACAACATACACATACGTACATACATACATACTTAAATAACTACAGTGAACTCTTTAGACCATGAGCATAGGGAAGGAGACTATATGAGTGTCGTTGTTTGAAAAGGAAAGAGAGAAAGAGATAGAAAGAGAGAGAGAGAGAGAGAGAGACAAAACAAAGAGAAAAAAGAGAGAGAGAGAGAGAGATGGATAGAACGCGTATGCTGTAGGATGGCAAGTCGACTGTGAGATAGTAAAGTGCATGGTAATTAACAACGTTGGGAACCTAGTGCACGTGTGCGACAAGTTCAAAACGTATATATACGTAAGAGAATGAGTGAGTGAGTTAGAGGGAGATAGAGAGAGAAAAAGACAGAGAGAATTTGCTATTGCCGGTCATACGATGCGAGACGAAGAGAAGACACTTTCAACTTCGTTATCGTACTTGCCTTGAGAATATATATGTACGTGATACTAGCAAAGAGATACCCTTAAACGTCGTATATACCTTTCTATCGTTCCCTTACAAGATTGAAAGAACCTTCCTTTGAACATTATCATACGTGATTCTTAGCGAATCTGTTCAGCAACAGAAGCTTACTCGTAATATTTTCTTTCTGGACTGACGAGAATGTAATATCTTGAAATAAACAAAAAAAAACAAAAACAAACTAAAACCTTCAAATATTTGGTCGTAGTAATGTTAAAAATATTTTTTTTTTCTAAATTATAAAAATACTGTGGTTTAGTTTGATTAAATAGAAAATAAAAACAGTCTGTAGATAAAAGTTAGGTTATGTTTAAATGTTTCGCCCAGTATTCAACGAAAACTATGTCTAACAAATGGCGCGGGACTTACTTGTATCTTTTTCTTTTTTTTAAATTAATTAATTATTTTATAAATGAATTAATATATAATTAAATAACAACTTTACTTACTAAATTTAATTACTAAAATTAATAGTAATAAAAAACCTAGCTGTATATGAATGCAACTTTGTGTTAAAATTTCAAAACAATCGATAAAGTACTCTTGGACACTTGCAATTAGGGACAAACAAAATCTATATTTTTATATATGTATATAAATAGATATAAATAATATAATAATCTATTTCTAAATTCTAAAAATAATGTTTTTCTTTTTTTTGTTCTTAAAGTTATTTATATCATTGTTTTATTCGTACAACATTTGGTGTACAACTTTTTTAGAATTCAACTTTACTTCCGCCATTTTTATATAAGCCATCTTTAGAAAAAAAGCGGAAGCAAAGTTATAAAGTTAAAATATACACCGTATATGATTTATGTTGATAAAAGAAAGATATTATATTTTTTTGACTGAATAATAACTTCTACAATAATTATTCATTTTTATCTATACCTTAATCTAAAATTAATTGAAAAATGTATTCTTGGTTTCACACATATGCACAAATACACATGCACAGATACAATTTCGATATAATGGACACATGTAAATATTATTTTATTTTTGTTATCGTTGTTATTTCTAAAATATTGGTAACATATTCGAAAATAAATAAGCTAATATCATTCGAGCTTATGATTCGACGGGTGGTTTTCTTCTTTCCCAATGGCACACTAGTAGCACTACCATCTCGCATTCATATTTCCTCGTTTATTTTTCGGCCTCGTACCCGGTTACCAAGCATCGTCGACATTCCGGGAATCTTGTTATATCTTATTTATCAGCATACGTTTCAAGCATACGTAATGTGTACGTAACCTTTCTCCTAGCTACTTTAACGAATGAGTAATACACGCGCTACTTACGCATACACTACACACATACATACACATCGTTTTATTAAAAAATTTTTCTAGTTGTTTTTTCGTTGTATAACATTTTTTTCTTTTTTTTTTTTTTTGTATACTCTGAACACGTACATGTATGTACGTTTGTATTTATGCATGCATGTATGTATGTATGTACATATTGTCACGCAAGGTTTCAAAAGATGAAAGACATTCCCTTAACATGATATGCATACATGCATACATACATATATATATACTATTTATCTTTGCAAGGAGCATTTTAAAATGTTTTCAAATATCGGAACAAATAAGTTTTTTTTAAATATTTGAATAATTACGTGTTTGTCCAATTGCCAATGCACTACCACAATTACAATTGAAACATTTAATTTAACATTGGATTTCATTTCAAGTTAATACTACCTTTAACTTATCTGAGATAAATTCAAATTGAAATTCTCACTCCGAAACAATTTAAATGGATAAGGAAACTTCGGTTCATCAAAGAATCTAAATTAGTTAAGAAGTTATTAAGATACAAACCAATAATCAAGCAGTTCATATGACACTAAACTTAAAATAATATTAATAAATAAAATAATTATTATTATTAGTATTAAATTTTAGATTCTTTCGATTATGCAACTTTTATAATATCGAACATGTTGTAATCTCGGTTCTTATTAATTTCAATTGAAAATAGAACAAATATAATTATGTCTCAAATTTTTATTTTTATATATTTAAATTTAACAAAAAAAAAATAGTAAAACATATTAAAAATATATTGACATTTTTATTCTAATATATTTAAAAAAAAAAAAATGTATCATATAAAACAATTTTTATTTCCTTAAAATCAAATTTATTAGTAGTATTAGGTATACAATTTTGCTTACGCTATTTTCCTACAGATGGCCAAATGGCTTATAGAAAAAATGGTGGGAACAAAGTTGTACACCTATTAAATAAAGTATCGTATAATGTTTCCTAACATATTTATAACATTATTATAAGAATAAATAATTATCGAAAGAATAATCCAATTTCTCATGATATATATTTATCATGTCAAAATTTACTATGATATAATACAAGTACTTTGGATTACTAGCCCATTTCTGAAACTAATTATGCTCACAAACCAAGTAATGCATAATTTTCTTCGAAGAAAAAGAAGTAGTGGTAGTTTGTGTATACTTTAATTATCGTTATTCGCGTGCACCTGTGCTCGATATTATTAAAGAGTATATCGTAAGTAGGTATACATATATACATACTTCTGAGCTTTAATAATGTCCTAGAAACACCTGCCGGACCATTTGTCCCGTTAGGAACATTTTCATGACACTTGATACTAACTACTCTCTCTTAACCGAAACGATAAATAAATTCACCTCATTCGACTCTCTCACTCTCTCTTTCTAACTTACTAACACCCACTCATCTTAGCCTGGTTTCCATAGGACTATCTAAAACGTTCATAATAATTAATATAAATCGACTATGAAGAAAATTATGTTTGTTGCAACTATGCGACGAGTTACTTCGTTTATTCATCAATTTAATAAAGCAACCAGCTTAAAAACCTGCCTTCAATGTTTAAATTGCTTTCTTAGATGAAAATTGTGTGTTTTAGAAATGTTTTTTTTTTTTATTAATTATATATATATATATATATAATATTAAATATATTAATTATTTTAATATAGTATTTATATGAATATTATAAAATTAAAATATTAAAATAATAAAATTAATATTTATATATATACATTAAAATAATCAATATATCTGTATAGAAAATATATAATATAAAAAGTTTTTGTATTATTTCATTCAAGGGTTGGATCTTGTAAAATATATTTAAAAAATACCAACTAGGATATTAACGATCATATTAAAAAAAAATCTCTTCTATTTTCGCAAAAATCTTTAATAACAACGTTAAATCATTATTTTTTTTTTTTTAAATAATTTAAAATTAGTATAAAACGTGCAAGAGATAACGCACGTGGAAAGAAAATTGATAAAATGACATTTCTTTGATCTCTTCTCTTCTTTTAAAAATAAAATTAAAAAATTTGATCTGCTAAAAAAGAAGAAGAAAAAAAAACTAAAAAATAATTTGAGTTCTTTCTTTCCACGTTTTAATTACATAAGTTAAAATTAAAAAGAGAATGATAAATCATTTTCGTTATCATCGTGATCGATTTACGCGAACTATTATTTTCCTTTCTTTTCATATTTTCCAATAGTTTGCGTCAAATTGACACGGGGGAAACGAAAATTTGACGAAATATGCGAATACGCGTTGCCCGAATAAATTTATAAAAATATATATATATATGTATATATTTGTGTGTGTCATATAAATATATTTTATATTATATTTATTCGACACATACACATGTATATATATTTATAGTATAATTAATTTCTATATCATTTTTACTGCAGGGTTTCTCATATGTGAATCTACAAAATTATTTAAACATGGTTTTAATTAAATTCATATATTAAAATTATTTGTTACATTCTCACGCATATCAAGAATTATTTAAGAAATAATTTTTGCTAAATCATTTATTATTAATAAATATTCTAATTAGTATTCCATACCCAGAATTGGGAAAATATAAGCTTATTGTTTTTGTAAACGAAATTTGTTTAGTAAAAAAATTTGAGAAGCCCTGATTTGGAATAATATCCAATGACGAATGTGATTTCATGTGTATGTGTGTGTCTGTGTGTGCTTATTTAAAAGAACAAAAATTTATTTAAGTAAACGTATGAATGTTAAATGCGTATGTAAGAAAAATGTTCGATTGAACGTATGAATGTAAAATTGTTGCATTTTTCTACTAGTGTACGTGAATGTATGAATATATGAATGTATGAATGTGTGTATGTATATAACATATATGAATGAATTAACTAAAGGTGTGACACATTTATGCATCCGAGTTGTCTGGTGTCGGTGATTATAGTGAGGGTTAACCTGTGCGTTTCTATCTCTGTCTTTTTTATTTCTATTCTTTTATTTTATAATTTCTAAAAAAAAATTATTTATTATTTTTATTTTATAAATTTTATTCTTTCCCATGTTCTCAAGCTCCAGAGAGATTTTTCTTTTTTTTTAAATCTTTTTTTTTTCAAATCATGTCTACCCTTTTACTATCTATCCTTTACCCTCCAGGACCGCCCCCCTCAAACCCCCCTTTTTTTCTTTAGTATCAACGGTAATTGCCTGGCTTCGCGTCGTTCAAACTGCGAGAGAACTTTTAAACCGACGTAGAGCTTGTGTACCTCATATTTTGGCTTCGCTATTTTCTCTGCTCTTTATCTTCTTATTCTTTTTCTTCATCTTCTTCTCTCTATTTCTTATTCTTATTCTTATTCTACTTCTACTTATATTAATACTTATACTTATATTATATTCTCTTATTATAAATTTTTAATTATTAATTTTAATATATATATATAAATATTATTTAATATTTATAATAAATATTTTTATATATTAAACTATAATTATTTATATTAAATATTATTATAATAAACACACATTAATTATTTATATTATTATATATATATTATTTATATTAAATATTATTATATTAAACACACATTAATTATTTATATTATTATATATATATTATTTATATTAAATATTATAATATTAAAGACATTAATTATTTATATTATTATTATATATATAATAATAATAATAATATTGTGTGTCTATTTGTGCATACATATATATGTATTATAGATATTATTAATTAGTTAGTTTAAATATATTACAAAAGTTATTAAAAAATGTTCATTCTGATAACCATTTAGCATCTCTCTTTCGTTCTCGTTCAATTTATCGATTAATTTAACTAGTCCAAACTATCTTTTAAAAAGTCTCCGATAATATTACAAACTTATGATAAAGAATAGGAATTAATATTATACTAAAAGTTTAATATACTCTTTGGTGTTAATTTTTTCTTTATGAAAAAAAAAACAAAAACAAAACAACGAGACACTATCGAGAATTTCTGAACAATTTGTTTTAGAGATTTTTTATAATACACTTTTTTTCTTTTGCAGAAAATATGACTTATCTTTTTTTCACACCACTTGAAAAAAACAAAAACAAAGATATATTATAATAAAATATCAACCGTGTTTTTAAATTATAAAGGATCAAATCTCTGACATTAAAAGAAACATAAATTCATCATAAAAATTCGTATATCTTAAAAATTTGTCCGTGGTATCATCGTTTTAAGTCGATTTTATTTACGTTATACGAGTAAGAAATCGTTCGTATAGAAATAGGAGATGCAATTTACCTTAAGCGAATCACCTTAAAACCCGTGTACTCTCATTCTCTTTCTCTCTCTCTCTCTCTCTTTTTCTCTACTTCTTTCTTTCTTTTACTTTCGATATACGAACAAAGTAGATCGCGAAAAAGCAAAGTAACGTGGATAAGGGTGGAAACAAGAAGGAACGTCTTACATGAAAATAGCTTTTTCCTTTCGAAGGAATTTTGCTATAACGTCCTTCTCTACTTTTCTTATTCTCATTCTTTCTCTCTCTCTCTCGCTCTTTTTATTTTTTTTGTACCCCTTTTGCTTTCAAAAAGCGAACGACGCTTTACGAACGGTCTCTACGTCTCTCTCTCTCTCTCTCTCTCTCTTTTTGGATAAACTCTTATTATTCAAACTTCTTCAAAGTTTCGTCGACGCAATTCACGGAACGAGGAAAGGAGAGAATAATGTTTGAGAGAAAAGAGAAAGAGAAAGGAGGAAAAAGAAGAAGAAGAAGAATTTTCTAAAGAACCGAATGAAAATTATTTGCATCGAGAAATAAAAAAAAAAAAAGAAAAATTCGCCACGTTTGAAAAAGAAAATTCAGTAGAAAAAATGTCTCTACTTGTCAAAGATTTTCAACTTGTATTTTTATCTATGTCTTTTAACCCTTTCCACGCGAAGTTTTGTTCTTCTTTACGCATGTAGTGTACGCATTTTTTTTTCTTTCGAAGTCACATTTCAATGGGTTCGGTCGACGTTGAAGAACTCTCAAGGTTTCTTTTATTCCATTCATTTTCACACGTTTATACTTATACCAGTACAGTCGTCACCACCCTCATCAAACACAACCGCAATCAAGGCAGGTACATTCTTTTGGCCCTTTACCTTTGTCAATGTAACTCACCCTACACTTTTGTTATTAACAACACTTCCGTCATACCATTTAAATCACCCTTCGAGTTCACATAAATTATTTTTTAATTTTGATAAATTCTTTTCTTTAAAATACTGTATCATTAGACTTCTTATAAATGTCATTTGAAAAAATCAACTTTATTTTAATAAATGAATATTTAAAAAATAAAATAAAAAAATAAAACAAAAGTATCATCTTGGAATAAATATTCTAAATATAAATATTAATATTATATTATTAATATTATTTATAAAATATAGTTTATAAAATATAAATATTAATATATATAATATTATTAATATAATTTATAAAATATAACTTTTTAAAATGTAATTATAAGTATTATATTAAAACATATAATTTATAAAATATACTTTATAAAAGATAAATATTAATATAATATTATTAATATAATTTATAAAATATAATTTTTAAAATATAAATATAAATATTATATTAAAAATATAGTTTATATAAATTATATTTTAACTAAACAATTTTGATATTTTAAATTCTTTTCTTAGTTTGATGATTATAGTTTAGAAAAACTTAAATAATATTATCTTAATTTAATTAATTACTTAAAATTAATTAATCTTAAATATAATATTATATTATAAAATATAATTTATAAAATATTTTAATATAATTTGTAATAGATTATAAATATTATAAATTTCTTAAATCTTTTTCTTGTCTCATTTTTTTTTTTTTTTTTTTTTTTAATAAAAGTTTGTTTATAACCATAAAAAAAGAAACTAAATAGTATTTGTTTCCACGTTAGACGGAAAAAAACTTTTCAATTCACCCAAGTATCTGTCGTATTAAATCATCCTTCGATATATCAAATGATACAGATAAGTAAAAAGAGATATGAAATAAGAGAAGACGAGGAAACGAAGTTAAACCTATTTTCAGGAAATTCTCGATAGATTGTCTCAGGATACTTGTCTCGTTCAAAGTACCTATACCACCTGGCAAGTTGGAAACTAAATGTAGTCCTTAAATCCCCTGACTACCAAGAACCTGGATCAACCCTTTAAGGTATCTAGGATCAACGAATGTACGGATGAACGAACACGTGTCGTTCCTTTCAAGGATGTTCCAATATCTGACGCGTTGAGAACGATCTGTCGAGTTTGATCGTTTTTCTTTCTTTCTATTTCTTCCTCTAATAAATAATTATTAGTTAATTATTTATTATGATTATTATTAGCGATTACTATATTATTTATTTTTTTTTAATTTTTAACAAAAATTACGAATAAAACTAAAAAGAGACCAAAACATTTTATGATTAAATGAATGACGAATTTTAATGACGAATTTTAATGACGAGAACGAAAGATGTTAAATAAAAATATCAAAGATGCTTTCTTGTGTGATTGTAAATTGTTCAAAATTTTTATTATTATAAATATCTTTTTATTTTTTATTTTATTTATTTTTTTTTATTTCTCTTTTTCTTTATCTTTCTATCTCTGATCCTACCTTTTCTAAAAAGATCTTATTTTATATTTGTATCTTCGTTTCATCTTTTCAAAAATCTTTTAAAATATATTTTCATTTACAGAATGAGAAAGGGGTAATTTTTTTACTATTTTATTATTTCAATTAATTTATCTTTATACCGATCGAACGAATCCAGGCAGTGTACCAAAACTTATCGCAAAACTTTGTTAATTTGCTGCTGTGTTTTTCACTTTCTTACTTTTCCTTACTTTTTTTGTCTCTCTCTTTCTCTCTCTCTCTCTCTCTCTCTCTCTCACTCTCTATCTCTCTATCTCTCTCTCTCTCTATTTCTCTATCTTCTCTATTTACACGCACATACACATAAGTATGAAAAATAATAATTAAATATATGAACCATTTATTATGAAAGTTTTATAATAAGTCCACTTCAAAAAAAAAAAAAAAAATATATATATATATATATATATAAAAGAAAAAAATATGAGAAAAACATAATTTCGATATTTTATTTTTAATAACAAAATTCTTATAATATTAATAAATATATAAAGTTTTGTCAATTGATTTTCAAAGAAATAGACTCACATACCACTTTCATAATAAATGATTCAATTATATATTTGAATATATTTTTACAAATTATTTTTTATATATATTTTATAAATTGTTAATATTAAAATATGTATTATACATATGTGTATGTGCAAGTGTGTTGCGTTAATCGGCTGTCGCTTCGCTACTGCTTCTTCGTCTTTTACAAATTTGCGTATATTATTATACAGATATACATATATATTATACATATATATATTATATACTTTTGCACAACACGATTGATAAATATATACGCTGCTATTTTCCTACGTTCGCTTCGTATTTATATTTATACATATACATATTTATATTATATTGTATTATACATTTCTAATATATTATTATTATTATTATTATTATTATTATTATTATTATTATACACAAATACATAAACACTAACATACATATAAATATACATATATAAATAGACATACATATAATAAAACCCACGTATATACACGCACCTCATTCACAAACTCACATAAGTTAAAATTAATGTAGAAATGGTAATAAACCTTATAGTGATATATATATTAGATTTAATTAATGATAAAAATGAATGAGAACTTACATTCAACCGTATACCAACTGTATAACATATTAAAAGATACATTATACATATATAATATTACACAAGTATTATCAACTTTGACTTCTACAACTTTTCTTCAATTCATATATTTCAAAGAGTAAAACCATTCACGTTTATATTCTTACCTTTTCTACGAAAGATAAACGATTTTCTCTCAAGTTTCTAGAAATTGGTCGAATACGTCTACGTATGTATTACTTCTTTTTCTTTTTCTTATTCTTATTTTTCTTTCTTTCGTTCGTTCGGTTTTGAAAAATGTTTAACATTATAATCCACCTTTTTGACGAATGTATCAAATTATTCCGACACGTGTGTATCGATCGATATCGTTGAAAGAAAAGATGAAAAAATGAAAAAACAAAAGAAAAATATAAACGTAAAGATTACTATTGCAGATGAATATACTAATTATTCTTAAAGAATCCTCGTCGTCGTAATCAATTTTATATATGTATATTTGTAATGACAAATAGAATAATTATTATAAATATTAATTATCTATTTAAAATATATCAATAAATTTTAATATACTTGTAATATCTAATTAAATGGGAAAAAAAAATAATAATAAATGATATCTCTTTTATTTTTTATATGTTTGTTCATTTAATGCAAAGATCGCATAAATAATATATATACATATATATAGATAGATTTTTTATATATAATATATTTTTTATATTATTTCATATATTTTACATTATATATAAAAAATCTTATATATAAATATATATTTTTTATATTATTTTTTTAATTATATATATGTGTATATTATTTATATTATTTTATATATTTTACATTAAATATAAAAAATTTTATATGTATTTTTTTTTATATTATTTTTTTTTTTTTATTATATACATGGTAATTCACCAGTTCTTCCCACCTAAATAATGGCAAGTAATTCCATTATTTAGGATTATTTAGTTGATAAGGAAAAAGTGGCATGAACAATTCAGTTCCCATTTAAAATACAATTCAAAACCAAATTCAATTCAATCACCCTGTGTATATATAAATAGATTTTTTTAGTTCGTAATCAATTTGGAAAAACAATGTTATTTATATATATTTGTTCTCAAAGATAATATATTTGTTTAATTCATTTCTAAAACATCTATCCATCTTTCTTCTTTTTTGTTCTTGAAGACTGGAATACAGTCGCGCATATTCGTTGGAAAAGGGTTCGTTCATAATATAACGAACTGGCATTGTCATTAGAACGATAAATCTAGCGTTGTAAAAGACCAACGGTTGTGCATCACCGCCTTCGTAACGTCGAGTTAAAAAAACCATCCTCATTATTCGCGTGAAAACAATGCGGGGGCAACAAGAATGTAGACGATGACGGTGTATGTGTTTTTGTGTGTTTGTGTATGTTTGTTGTGCTTGCCTAGGTAGGCGAATGCACAACGCAAGAGAGGTGAATTTTCTCTTCTGTTAGAGTGAACATACCCATACCCCAAACCCCTCCCTTTTACCTCGTTCGACTGTGACATTTTTTTATTACGCCAACAATTTTTTTTTAAGGAAACAAAAAAATACTTTTTAGATCCATTGATTTTACGTAAAATGAACTATAAACGTAGCTTATTGGAATCAAAAATATTTTTCACGTTTTATATATATATATATATATATATGTAGGGATTTTAATTTATTTAGGGTGAGAGGTGCGAGGTGAACATACACCCAGTTTAATCCTACTATAAGATTTATTTAAAACAGGTATTAGAAAAGGTACAATATTAGTTTCACAATCTTACGGTTACAACTTAGATGAGCGACTGAATTCTTATGACTGTTACAACTGATACAACTGCGACTGTTACAACTGATATCTAACTACGGCTACGACTGCTACTGTTCTACTTCTACGACTGACACTCCATTGCTTCTACCACCGAGACTCTCTTCTCTTATTCCTTTCCATGTCTTTTATATCAGAAATCACCTACACCCCTTTTTGAGAGGGAAGAAGCTTACAAATCTAACTGACCAATAGCATAAGGATCCACCCCATAGTCCACCGACAGGTACAGCCTATGGTTTTTTCGGTAGTGGGAACTATGCATACAGCAACTTAATCTAGCACATCGGAATGTCACACCTTTTATGGCATCGCCTATGTTTACACAGGTATCGGAAATTCTTCAAAGGGTCACTACACTGCACACATGGTTTTTTATTACACCAATATCCTAATAACCCTCAAGGTTCGTTTATGGTTTTATGGCCCAACTAATCTTTTCTTTTAATCTGGATAGATTTCTCTTTTTCAAATAAAATGAGATCTATAGAAAGGACTGAATACCAGCTTTTGTCTATCTCTGCTACACTTAAAACTCTCCTACATATATATATTAAAATATCTAATATTAATAATTTTATTTTAGTAAAATCAAAAATTCATAGATTAAAATTTATATTTTAATTAAAATTTTTTATTAATAAATATTTTTATATTCGTAGAAATTCGTAGAAAAATATTTTTCACGGTTTTTTTAAATACGTATGTATATATTAAAATATCTAATATTGATAATTTTATTTTAGTAAAATCAAATATTCATAGATTATAATTTATTATTTAATTAAATTATTTTATAACAAAAACACGAATCTTTTTTGACAAAGGAAAAATCCTATATATGAAACAAATAAGATATGCACAATATGCATATGTATTTTCTACGTAAGTCATTTTGAAAATTCTAACTATTACTATGTATATATAATTCATACAATATTCATCGTTATATCGTGAAACCGCAAGCAAATAAAGGATTAATCGATCGTCCTTCTTCCACATTCGAGTTTCTCTAACGTTTATATCAAAAAGTCACGTTTCACGAATAATAACGTCGATCTCGTCACTGACAGAGCTAAAACTCATTTCACACATCTATATACACACACACACACACACATACTCATATGTCCATCTATATACATATAGATAATATATTTTGTCATATAACTGTAAAAGTATAACGCGTTACATATTGTAACAAGTTTCAATCTATTCCGGGGACGGTTATTTAAATAATTAAAGGACCTTTATTTTAAATAAACACATTCGTACTCGAATTTATTTATTAATTTAACATTCATTCTATCGTTCGACCCTAAAGTTTCATTCAAACTGTCAAAGAAATTTGACCAAAACTCTTGCAATTCAACGTAGATAAAATAATACAAAAATATTAATTTTATTTATTATTATTACATTTATATAGTTATTATATTTATTATATAGGTATAATATTATATAGTTATTATTACAAAATTTATCAAATAATTTTATTTGTAATAATTTAAAAAAAAAATTTTATTCCTTAACTTGCCCATATTTTTTTTATTTTTTTTTTATATTTTTTTTATTAATTGATTGTTCGAAAAAGTTATATCATATTTTTTTATTCCAATGATTAAAAAAATTGAATTCTTCTTTTTTTTTCTATTTAAAATCCAAAACGTTTTGGATTTGATTGAACTTTGACATTTCAATTTTTTTTTTTTTTTTGGTCATGTTCCTGTTCGTTATTTTTGTTCATTTATGTTTTTATTTTTTTTTTTTTTTTGACGAATTTTTCAACAGGACACACAAAACACTGACCACCGTGTTCGAAAAGAATCTCGGAAAAAAAAGGGGAAAGAGGGAAGAATAAAAAGAGGAGAGGGAGGGGGAGGGTTAGCATAACTTCTCGTTTGTATCTCGTAAAGATCGCTGTGAAAATCGGCGTAACTAACGACACAAAACAACACACGTTTCTCAACCACAAACCGGACCTTTCTCTCCATTGTTCTTTTCAAACACATCTGAAAATCTTTCTCTCTCCCTTTTTGTTTATTCTGTCTCTTTTTCTCACATACGTACTTATTCATACACATATATATATATAGCAACACAGAATAATAGTTATTCACCCCGTAAATTTTTCTGTCGACCCTTCGCTAAGCTCATCCCTTCAAATGTCCCTTTTGAAACGCACCTTTATTGATTAATGAATTTATATATATATAGTCAATATTTTGTATAAAATCAAAATTCATATTCATATTCATTGATAAGAAACATTGGTAACTTGAAATATTAACTTTTATGCAAATTGTTTCAAATGTCAAGACATTACGTGTATGTATTTTTATCATATTTGTTAAATTTAATTATTTAAATAATTAAAATGAGTATACATACATTGTACATTGTACATAAATTGGTACAGATGTATAAGAATACGTAAGTATATATGTATACATACATATATTCACACATAGACTCATACAAACGTAACCTTTAAGCACGACTACCGATTTTGTTTAACACAAATTACGACAGTTTACCACCAGTCGGAAAAGGTTCTACATAATTACTAACTTTCGAGTTTACTTCACTCAAACAAAAGCTTGCCTAAACTATTCTCTTTTGTAATTCGTTGACTTTGTATAGTTGTAAATTAACGTTGGCCTATTTGAAAGACCACATAAATCACATGGTAGAAAATTCGAAAGATTTACGAAAAGAATCGCGAGTCCATTTTTCTTTATTTTTTCTAATTAAATATATTTTATTATTCTTATATTCATCTATTTATTTTTCTGTATTTTTTTTTTTTTCAATAATGTTTGGTTTGGTTTTTCTTTCTTAAGTAGTACGAGTTTAAATAATACAAGTTTAAGTAGTACGAATTTAAGTAGTACGAGACAATAATTGTGTTTCCGTTTGCACACTTCTTCTTATTAGAAGAATAAAAATATATTTTATTATTTTTATATTAATCTATTTGTTTTTCTGTTTTTTTTTTCTTAAGTAGTACGAGTTTATTCGCTTATATATGAAATCAAACATTTTTACAAATAACAAGAACCTTGTGTGAACAAATATT
This sequence comes from Polistes dominula, assembly GCF_049000335.1. Taxonomy (NCBI): domain Eukaryota; kingdom Metazoa; phylum Arthropoda; class Insecta; order Hymenoptera; family Vespidae; genus Polistes; species Polistes dominula. Next base: position 2,870,924 of record NW_028300951.1, read on the forward strand.
TTAATGCAATGCGAGTTTAGCATAGTTAGAAATTATTTTAAGTAGTATCAGTCAATCATTCAATGGTCAGATATTAAACTCACTAACTATAAACAAACCATTACAAATATATCTAATTTACAAATTTATTCTATCGTAATTTATATTTAAATGTATTTTTAAAAAACTAATTGACATTTAATAAAAATACTGACATTATTAATTGGTCAAAACTCAATATACATTACAATCATTTTTGTATTACAATAAAACACTATATTTTTTTTTGTATTACATTTTACACATTATATTCTGTATTACAATAAAAAATATTGTTAGATAAAAGATGACTAAAGAATAACTTTTCAAGCTTTTTTTATTTTTATTTTTTTTTATTTTTTCGATCTTAAAAACTTCGATCGGCACTTTGAAGTTCGATTTGAGAAGATTCACCTCTTCTTTTCATTGAAAAAATTCTTTTTCGTTGCCCCGCATTTTCTTATCGTTTCTTTATCGATATAGGAAAAAAAGGGAGGTAGATAAAAAAAAATATATATATATATACATTATAAGGGGAGTGGGGGAGGGGGTAGTGAAGTGGTAGCACGAAAGAGAACACGGATTTTCGCTCACGAATCGAAAAAAAAAAAAGAAAAAGAAAAGCAATGGCGTTCAAAAGGTGGAAGAAAGAAGATCCTTGTGTAGCAAAAGGGCTGCTTTTAACTCGATCGTAACCGTTACGAACACAAAATTATAGCCCTTTACTGAAAAAAGGCCTCTGCGAAAGGACCGTTTTTCACTTTATAGGAGTAATCTGGAAAATGTCCCTTTAAAAAAGGGAGAGAATTAAATTCTATATAATGACCTTCTTACCAATCCTTTTTCACCACCACACTCTTTCTTTCCTTTCTCTTTCTCTCTCTCTCTCTTTAACGGCTTCTTCATTTTTTCTACTTATTTCTTTTTTTTATGTAGACATTATTTTTATTCACTAATTACTAATAAAAGATTTATTAACAATATATTTTTACTTTACTTCTAGTTATATAATTAATAACTTTTATTTATTAATTATTAATATTAATTATTTTTATTTTCTAAGGTTACCATTAATTATACACAAATTGTAATTTGTTGAAATATTGTTTTTTAAATATATAAATTAGTATTTGTAACAACGGTTATGGTTTGTTAAATATTTTTAAATAATTAAATTATTATGAAATAATTAATATTGAAATATTTAGTAAAATATTTAGTAAAAATATTTTCAAATAGATAAATTAATATTTATAACAAAGTTATATAATTTATTTTCAAGATTAAATATCATATTTTTCTAAATAATATGAAGAATTTGAAAAATGTTGAAAAATATCTAACCAATATAAAATAACATTTTTTTATTATTATTATTATTACTATTATTATTATTTTTGATTTTCAAAATAATTCCCAATAACGTTGTTAGAGTCACGTATTCGCGTCGATGACAGAATATATATTTTACCAATTTTTATTATGAAAGTATTTTTAAATTGGTTTAACGTTAAAAAATGAAAAAAATGTACAAAAATAAAACCCAAGAAGAATGGAAAAGAAAATAAATGAAAATAAAAAATACACTAAAGAAAGTATGAAAAAAAGAGTAAATTCAAGATACACGTGTTGTGTTGTGTTGTGTTGTGATGTGTTGTGTTGTCCACTCGACGACTTACTGCAGTTCGTTCTCGTGGATTATTGCGATCGTAAAACGACGAGTAAGTCGACGAAAACGACAGAAAACTACGAGTATGTACAACGACAACGACGACGAGGTAATTCGAATTTTTCAACGTTTTTACGTGATACCTGGATAATACATATGGTGTATAAAACATCGATACAATTCTTGATTCGAAAATCACGTATATCGAAAGAGAAAGAGATATATATGTGGTATACACATGAATTTTACTCCAGGAAAAATACGTTTCTAAAAAAATACCCGATTTATTTCAAGACAAAAGCATATTTTTTTCTTCTTTTTTTTTTTTTTCTTGAATTAAAAGATACCGAAACACTGTAACAGTAAAATACATAAACACATATGTTATATAATTTTAAAATACATTTATATTTACATTTTAGATATTATTTTTAAAAATGCGATTTATTTCAAGACAAAAGTATATATTTTTTGGAATCCAAAGACATCGAACACCATAACACTAAAATACCTAAACACATATGTCACATAATTATAGATGACATTTATATATACATATCAGATATTATTTTTTGAATTTTACATATATATATATATATTTAATATTTCCTTTTTTTTTTATATAAATTATATTTTTATATTTAACACACAAATACACATTAAAACACTGAAATAACACATTGATACATACAATATTATACATACATATAAAATATAAATATTTTTAAGTGTATATATATTTTATATATATGAAATATTATTTTTAATAAGTGTATATATATATATATATATATATATATATATATATATATATATATATATATATATATATATATTTAATACAATAATTTAAATATAATTTGATCGATAAATATCTATATATATATATAGCTCTTTTTTTTATCTTTTTATCTCTGTTTCTCATACGTAACAAATAATTATTTATAATCTATCATGTATCTTAACTAACTAATCTAATCCGATTTTTTTTTGCTCCACTTGCATGAGCATACATTATTTTCTTCCTTTGCTATCTTTATTATTATTATTATTATTATTATTATTATTATTATTATTATTATTATTATTATTAATTATTATGAAATTTATCTAAGTATTAAAAAGATTGTCCTTTCTTTCATAATTATTATTGTACAGTTATAAATATGATCATCCATTTGCTGAGATTACATAATATTTATAGTCAGATAAATTCATTTTATTAATCACGAAAATAGCTTTTCCTATTTTATCTCGTTGAAATTTATTTATTTTTTTTTTTCGTTAGTTTGCATTAGTAAAATTTGTTGATTAACAATAAGTAAAATCTATCTTACATGCATTATGTATAATCTATTTATCTTATCTATCTATCTGCTCATATATATATATATAAATATATATTATTATATTATATTATTTGATCCATTATATTTCACCTTTGCAAGCTGCTGGTTCGTTTGTTCTATTTTTATTTTTTTTTTTTATTTTATTTAATAATTGCCTGCGTACTCGGACATTGCCTGTAACACTATGCTTATCATATTATAATCTAAATTAACTATGTATGTACGTATGTATGTATATAATATAATACACGAAAGTGAATGCAAAAGTTTTGAGCTTTAACTTTTTCATTTCATTTTATTTTATTGAAATAAATGTAAATTTGACAAGGAAAAAAGTGAAAATAAAATTCTTTTCTACGTTTGAATTTTCAAAACTTTTTAAAATTTTTTCCCACGTACACATACATACAGACATACATATCTATTCTTTATATATATATATCAATATAAATATATTTACATTAAATATACACGTGTTAATGTCTGTTGATTGGTGTTGGTTTGTTTCGTATACGAACGAGTATGAACATCTAAAATTAAAATAGTAAAAAAAAAACAATTGTTTAGATTACAAAAAAAATATATATATATTTATAGAGCTATAATAAAAAAAAAAGCTTTATACGCTGCACTTTATTAATATTAACTTTTGAAAAAAAAAAAATACTTTCGTGTTGAGTATAAGCTTGTTGTCTTGAATTCGTGCTGCGAAATTATTATTACATTTTGCACTTACGTCTAGCGTGATCGGTATTGAAACGTACTTAACAAATACATATATATATATATGAATATACTTACGTAAGTATATAAATATTGAACGACATTTATGTATATAATCTATTATCTATCATTAAGAAAAAAGAATTTGTTTTACACGTTTAAAAAATCAACAATTTATAATGAAAAATATTTTCCCCGTTCAAATTTTCGTTTACATTTCGTCAAATAAAATAGAAAAGTAAATTTTACTTTCTATCTCTCTCTATTTTATTTTCATTTATTTTTTTTTTTAGAATATAAACAATCATGGATCAACACATAAATAAAAGACATATTAAACATCTAAATTTAATAATTTATAATAAAAATATTTACTACACCTTGGAATTTCTATTTACATTTCGTAAAATAAAACAGAAAAGAGATAATAGTCTTACATTCTATCTCTCTCTTTTTTTTTTTTCATTTATTTTTTGGAATATAAAAAAAAGAACCATAGATCAACACACACTTAGACAAATACCCAAAAGAAATATTTAAAAAAAATGTTATCGACGTGAATAATAATAATCGATTAATATCCTAAGAATAAAGTTTCCAAAAGTTACTCATTTTTATTTTATTTTATTTATTTTTTTTTTTCTTTTTTTTTTAATATAAACTACAGTTTTTCTACCTTGCCCTTTTTGTAATTACACGGTTACATTAACTTGCGCCTTTTTGCGGAAAAGAACAGACAACGCGTATTCGTCTAGGCTAGAATAGTATGTGCCTCTGGCAAGGTTCGGCGCAATGTGTCGAGAGAGAAGCAAAATTACTGGGCGCAGGTAAATGAAATTGGCTTAAGCTTACTCATCCTCCTTTACCCAACCCTTCCACCCTACCATTTTCCGTTCTTCTCACTCTCTCTCTCTCTCTCTCTCTCTCTCTCTCTCTCTTTCTATTTCTGAATCCCTCTTTATCCAGTTCTCTTACTCTATCTTGTCTCAATCCCTTTTCTATCCGCCCTTTTGCCGTCCGCGTTATATTAACCCACCATCCCAACTTTTTTCTCATTCCATTTTTCCCACGTTTTATTCCTTATCTTCTATTTCTTACAAAAGAATAATATCATTTATATAATATATTCATATGATTACGTGTATTTTATAATGTATCAATAATAATAATAATAATAATTATTATTATTATTATTATAATATATGATGATGATAGTGGTGTAAGTCAAAAAATTAAAAAAAAAAAAAGAAAACAAGAAAATTTATTTTTTTCTCTTCTTATATAATAATATTTATTTATCTTTTTATGAAATAATTAATAATATAAATATATGTATATTATTAAATAAACAATAATAAAAATAATTAAATAATAATAATATTTATTTTTTATTATTATATATTTAATTATTTATTTTATTATCATATTATTTTATTATATTTATATTATTAATTTTTTTTTATTTAATTTATTTCATATATCAATAAATCAAATATTTATTTTTTTATTATATTATGTTGTTATATTTATATTATTATTGTTTTTTATCTAATTTAATCATATTTCAATAAATTAATAAATAAATATTTTAATGTTAAATTAATATTTTAATTTTTTTATTTACTCCACTGTCATAATTAAATGAACATATTATATATCATTATGTATCATATCATATCATATCATATATTATATTATGTATCATTATCATTGACACTTATTCGTAGTTAAGCAATAGTAACAAGCAGGATAAAAACAATAGTTAAAATTATAGCCAAATGACAAAGAATTGATTGGAATAGAAGAATCAAATTTTCTACAAAATTAAGAAGACAATTTTTGTGTATAAAAAAAAAAAAAAAACAAAAAATAAAACCTTAAAAGAGAAAGGGGAAGTAATACGTCAAAACTCATACGTCTTACGTTTATGCAAACGAAATAGAAGATTAAAAGAAAGAATATTATAATTAAAAAAAAAAAAAATTATAAAGAAACGAAGAAAGAAAAATGAGATTGAAAAGATGAAAATCGTAGACAAGTGATGCAACAAAAAAAAAGAAGAAATTATAATTAATGTCAGAAATAAAAAAAGAAGAAAAAATGAAATCGAAGAGATGAAAATACACAGGTGTGTGTATACTTTGTGATACGAATTGATCGTAAATCTTGGAATCAGGTGGAAAATCGAGTATTATAGTATCGTATCGTATAAAAGGAACGAACGTTCATTTACGGACGATTGGAGCGAAGAATTGCGTGTCTCGATGTCGTAAGTTAGTTTCCTTTTTGCACAAAGGATTTCAACGTCATGGACTCGAAAGAAAATTTGCTACCTTGCATGATAGTTCAACGTAAGTCTCTCTTTTTCTCTCTCACTCTCTTTTACTCTCTCGTTTTCACTATCTCGCGTTTCTTAGAGGTCGTATAATAAGAAGAGGATTTGTAAAAGAACGATGGTAAATTTAATTTTCGACAAAGTACAAGGATCTTACGACTATATATTTATTGGTTTACGAAAATTAGAAGAAATAGACAATAGAGACAAATGTAAAGAATAAAATGAAAAGAAAGAATCAAAAAAAAAAAAAAACAATAGAAAATAAATATAAAGTAGTAGAATAAGAATAAAAATAAAAAGGAGAAGATGATGAATAATAAAAAAAAAAAAACAAGAAATAAAATCTAAAAGAAGAAAAAGAAAATAATAAAAAAACAGACGAGCAAAACAATTGAAAATAATTCAAGTGTCCGAACAACAACGCGTCGAAGCAACAAAAGTTTCCGTGAAGTTAATTCCTGAACAAAATTCGAATAAACAAAGATAAAAAAAAAAACAATAAAAAAAAAAGCAAGGAAAAGAAAAAGAAGATGATGATGAATAATAAAAAAAAAAATAAATTTTAAAAAACGGAAGAGTAAAACAATTGAAAAGAATTCAAGTGTTCGAACAACGTGTCGAAGTAACAAAAAAGTTCGCGACTCTGACATAACCCTGACACAACCCTGAACAAAATTTGGACGATAAACTTTTAATTAAGGACATTGGTAAAATCGAGACGAAATTTAAGGGAGCATCTAGCAAAAAAAGTTGGATAAATGAAAGAAAGAAAATGAATGAAAATTAAAAGGAATTGGGAAAAGCGAGAGCGATGAGGATGGGGGAGTGGGGGTTGGTATGAAAAGAGGGGTAAAAGGCAAAAGAAGGAAACTTGCAACTAAAGAGTGAAAGAGAGAGAGAGAGAGAGGAGTTGAGTTAAAAGAAGACCAGGGAATAATTAAAAAGAAGCTCTGATCAAATATTTGCCTTTCGTCTCCCATGGTTAAATTTCTTATTACGTTTGTCACACGATTCATTCTCTCTCTTTCTCTCTCTCTCTCTTATATTCTCTCTCATTTTCTCTTATTCTCATTCACTTTTTCCTTCCTGTCGAAGAAGAAAGAAGAAGGTAGAAGAACATTTGAAAAGGTTCGTAAAGCTGCTTCGAAAAAGATGCTCACAGCAAAAAGGAACTAGAGCCAATCTCGTTTCAAACGAAATTAAGAGAGAGAGAGAGAGAGAGAGAGAGGGAGAGAATGAGAGAGTGAGTGAGAAATCGAACACGTCAAGAAATGAAGAACGATCTCTTTGATCCGTGAGAAAATGTGATGGCCGTATTGCAATGCGAATAAATACATCGTTGAAGTTCGTTCCTTTTTGATCCCAACAACACCACTAATATCCAATTTAAAAGCAATCGATTTTTATTTTTTTTTTTTTTTTTTAACACCCGATATCCTCTCCATTTTATTTTTTAATCATCTAATAATCGAAAAAAATAAGCTTCCTCTCTTAACTGCTAACCGTTCAGTTTATATTTTTTGTTATTTTTTTTTTCTTACATTACAACACATTATTTTAGGTGTACAATTTTGTTTCCAATATTTTCCTACAGATAGCTTCTAAAAAAAATGGCGGTAAGCTATTTCTTCTAATTTCTTTTCTTACATAAAGAAAATAATTGTTTATATACGATAAAATTAATAATTAAATTCTATTAAATTTTAATAATATAAATACTATGAAAAAGTAATTGTTTAAATCTAAATTTAATTTTGTATATTGCAACGTATGTAATTTTTTTCTTTTTGTATATTTTTTTTCTTCTTTTTACGTGTAAATCAAAGTGTACGAATATAATACCAACATATAATAGTATGAAACAAATAAAATTATATTACACGAAAAATAATAATGATAATTTTTAAACAAAATATTATATTATGCAAAAACGTAACAAATCGTTTAGTAATTGTTGAAAAATACAAATTTAACAAATAATATAATATATATATATTTAACGAATGAATGAAAATAAATGAAAACGTGGTGAAAATGTTCACACTTTTTTTTTTTTTTTTTTTTTTTTTGAATAATTTCTGTTCCGCGTTATTATTTTCAACGAACGAGCGTGAAATTCCAAGAATCGTCTAACGAAAAAAAACTTCTTTGTCCTTCTTTTTATATTTTTTCCTTCTTCTTCTTCTTCTTCTTCTTCTTTTTCGTTCGTTCGTTCATTTTTTCTTTCTTTAAGTTAAACGAGCGTCGTATCTTTCAGAAGGCTTCAACATTTCCTCAACGACCTTCCTTTTCCCGAGTTTATTTGCATGTCGAGAAGATATAAAGAAAAGAATAAGAGAAGGAGGAAAACCCTAGAAGCTTTTTGTTCTTTCAAGTACGAACGATTTCTCTCTTTCTCATCCTACCAATCGCAATCCTTCTATCACAAAAACACGACTCCCTTTGGACAGAGCATTACAACAATGTGAACGAAACCTTATATAAAATTTACCACCAAAGTTCATCCATAAAATTTGTTTGTTTTTACTACGATAAAACAAACAAATCGATGAAACGAATAGTCTAACAAAAGACAGAAAGAAAGAGAGAGAGAGAGAGAGAGAGAGAGAGAAAGATACAGTTTAGTTGTAAAAAAAAATTAAAAAAAAAAAACGAAGTGAATGTTGAAGATATGTTTTCAATGAAGATCAATTCTAAGAACTCAAGAGAAAAATGATGAAAAAAAAAAAAAAAAAACAGCATCCCGAAGAATGAGAAAAAATGTTGGGAAAAGTGAACCAAAAAAAAAGATAAAGGGTGAAGGGATAAAATGTTATCGAAGAAAAGAAGTAACAAGTTCATTTGCGAAGGGATGAATGATTACGTACGTGTGCTTAGGATACATCATCATTGAACGACGTTGAATATAAAAATAAAAAGAGAAAAAAATATTCTTCGATGACGTGCACCTGCTTCAATCGGAATAGCCACTCTACTTTTTTTCTTGTTTATTTCTATTGAACGAATGATACTTCTCTCTTTCATATCTCCGACTAAATGGTGTATAGGTCAAATATGAATATATGTAAATATGTATACGTGAATGCATATATGCAAGGTTGCATTTATAATAAAATGCAGAGATGTACGAGATTGTCGTCTTTGTTGAAACTGTCACGATCGATTTAGATATATTAGAAGATATTTAGTTAATAATAAATTATTTTTTTTTATCAATAATTATAAATGAGAATAAATATTATTTATTTGTAAATATTTCATATTATTTATTTATATATATATATATATATATATATATATATATATATATATATATATATATATATATAGAATTATAAATTAGATAAATTATATATAATATAATATATATAATTTATAAATAATAATTTACAATTAATTGTAAAATATTAATTATATTTTAATTCAGATAATTAATAAAATTATTAAAATAATATTAAATATTTAAATAAGAATAAACATCGTATTATTAGATTTTAATACGAATAAAAAAAAAAAAAATAAACCAAAACAATATCACACGAAAAAGATAGTAAATAGTTTAACAATAATATTGTTCCTAATTAAAAATTTAATTTGTTTAAAATATTACTGTTTCTTCGCGAACTAGAAAACAATTGATTGCTGATTTAAATAATTTCACAGATGAAAACAAGCAAGAAAAAATTGAAAGAAATCAAGCAAAACAATTCACGTCATCTAATTTAATGACAACAACGTGTGTCGTAGTGTGTCGTTGATAAAAAATATCGAAATAGGCATGTGTGCGTGTGTATGATGTTACAGGTGTGACCATCCTCTTATCACAGACGGTGTTTTCCCTGCTGGTGGCCCACGTGTTGACGCGAACCTCTGAGGCGGTGCCACTTATAGGTACCGACCACATCTTTTCCTATACCAACCCACACTATCAAAGTAATTATCGCAAGTGGGGAGTTTACAAACATTTTATTTGTTTTGTTTTTTCTTTTCTCATTTCCCATAATATTCGTACACACGAGACACATTTATGTTCTACTTTAAATTCGAATGAAAAAAAAAAAAAAAAACAAGGCAAACGTGTGAGATTATTTTCAAATGAACAAATTTAACTTCATTTTCATTTAAATTCATTTTGAAAATATTTAATACAGTGTGTCAATATAAAAGTATTCGTACTCATATCTAATTGATAATTTTAAATCATCGATCAAAATGAGAGAAAAGTTTTATGTATTAAGAAATAAATTTAGGATTATTGAATTTTTGAATTTTATTGCAAAATATTTTATAATAATTATATATATATTTTTTTTTAATAATTACAAAAGTATTTGGTATATTATTTATTCAAAAATTTATATATATATAAATATAATATTCTATTATATTATATTTATATATATATAATTTAATTATAATTTTATAAATATAATAGAATATATTATATTCTATTATATTTATAAAATTTATCTACTTATTAAATTTATTTATAATTTTATTAAATTATAAATTAAATATATACTTAATTTTATTTATTTCTATTATTATTTTATAAATATACATATATAATAATTAAAAAAGTATTTGTGTATATTATTGATTCAAGATACGATAAAAATACAATGAATATTTTTGCAATTAATACTTGACGTGTCCCTTTTACAATAAAATACTTTTAAACGATAAAACATATAACAATTTCCAAATTTGTTATTATAAAATATTATAAAATATCTATTTTATTATTCAATTATTAATAAAATTAATTATAAAATATCTGGACTATAACAAACACTTGACAAGTTTTTCATCTAACAAAGAAACCAATTTGTTTTTCTTTCAAATAAACTTTCACCCATTGAAAAAAAAAAAAAACTAAACATTCTTTTTCTTACTTAAATTTTAAAAACTTTTTAACCAAATTCTCTCACATTTAGTTCATAAAAGAATTTTGTAAAATTGCATTACAAGCAGACATCGATAATTTAAAATTGACAATAGGAGTACGAATACTACTATGTGACTTATTATAAATATGTACATGTATGTATATTTGTTATATATGTTTAACTATTATATACAATATATACTCTCGAAGTGGTAAAAATTTCACCACGGAAACGTCGTTATGCAAATTAACCTAGGCGCCAAGTTAAAACGACATTTTTATTAGAAGCACACTAGTTCTACGAAGAAAGAAGCAGTTTTTCGCCTCGTTTCGCGAACGAAGCTTTTAGCGTTAAAGAGGAAAGCTCCCCACGTGCTAAACCTTTGACTCTTTCTCTTTCACTCTTTCACATTCTCTCTCTCTCTCTCTCTTTCTCTCTCTCTCTCTGTCTGTCTCTCTCTCTCTCTCTCGTAGAAATTACCTCATAGCGATCTTTCATCCTTCTCTCTATCCTTTCCCCCCCTTTACTCGCTTTTTGCAACAATGGCTGTTCCAATTGTTGCACTTAATGCACTGAAAGAAACGAGGAAAAAAAAATGAGAAAAAAAAGGATTCAGTTTTCTTTCGAAAGTACAGCAGAAAAAACAGAAGAAGAAGAATATGAAAAAAAAAATGTTAAATATTAAATAATTCGCGTTTAACCTATTCAAAAGTACGAATCGTTTTATTGTTTTTTTTTTTTTTTTGGATATTTAAATAAATTCATTTATTGGAAATCTTTCAAATATTTTTCTACAATGATTGGCATTTTTTTATTTTTTTATTTGATGCAAAATGAAAAATCACACCGAACACTAGTGTCAGTTTGGATGAGTGAAAAAGTGAATATGTGTTGTGTGTGTATGTGTATGGGTATTTGTCGATGTATGCATATAAATTATATTATCAGCCAATTGATAACATTCCATAATTTCAATGATGATACACACACGTTGAATTTAACGTGCTGGTTTTATAATCAAAAATTGTCGTCAGTCATATAATAAAAAAAAAAAAAAATTAAAAACAAAAAAATTGTCATTAATTGGCTTGTAATTAATTCGAACGAGAAATATACCGAAATATATTTTATTACAATTTAATATGAAATATTTATGAAATATAAACCAATTTAATTGGTATATAATAGTATGATACTAATTAGGTACAGTTTCGATGGTTTTCTCGTACGATTTTTGACCCTCGTGTTCGGACCATAATCAAATGACATTATAAAATGATATAATTAACTTATTCTTTTCTTTTTTTTCATAATCATAATTTCTTGTATATACAATATATAATATATTAATAATATTGATTTTTAAATATTTCATTTTATTTCAATTCGTTTCACATTAACACGTTCCGTGCCAAGGCCCTTTTTACCTGACTTGTCATGGTCAGGGTCATTTGTTCTAACAAAATCAACCATTACATGTAATTATTAATTATTGTAACTATAACAATTAAATAAACTTATGTACTTTGTTCTATACTGTATTTTGTATATTTTAATAGAAATATTTTTTTTACAGCATTCAATTTGTTATAAACATATATTTTCAGTACATTAAATAAACATGTGTACCATCGGTGGTACACGTGGCATAGAACGTGTTAATAATTATTTAAAAATGAAATACTTTTGATTGGTGTCATCTTTCTTGTTGAAGATAAATGAAATAAAAGAAAAGAAACACAAAAGTAATATTAATAAATAAAACGATACACTTTAGTATTATACGTGTATAACGTGTGTTTGTGTAATTCGTCACAATTGTGTGTGTAAATACGTGAGTGTGTGTATGTGTGTATGTATGTGTGTATGTAAATGAATGAACGTTGTAGTTACGATTGCATTTACAGGCAATGTCCTGCCGTATGTAACGAAATATATTACGTGTATATATACATATACATGAATACACACGTGTATATTATGTATCATTGTATATAACCACGTATCACGTGTGTTGTTTCAAATGTCTGTTCTCAAGTAAGGATCGAGTCCTCGTAAATTATTTAATGTTAATTACTCGATCGGTAATTGAAAAGTTATTTTTTATTTTTATTTCCATTTCCAAGATAAGTATTTAACTCTTTAATTGTGTTAAGAACAAAAATGAAATTAAAAATTTCATTCGATATATTATTTTTGATAATAATCGTTAGATAAAAACGTAAAGCAATATTGTTTCGATAAAACATTCGTGAAAGATGGGAAGAAATATTTTTTGTTTTAAGCGAGAATATGACTCTTCAGATTTTCCTCTCTCTCTCTCTCTCTCTCTCTCTCTCTCTCTCTCTCTCTCTCTCACTCACTCTCTCAGAGATGAACGTGTCTATCTCTTTGGTCCAGATCACGTAATGTTTGCTCTGATATCAATACTATTAGAGCAGTGTAAGCGTTATGAACAAACATGATGATAATTGGACAGTGATAATAGAAGAGAAACAATTATCGAAGGATTAACATTCTTTATTATTTTCTCTCTCTCTCTCTCTCTCTCTCTCTCTCTCTCTTTCTCATTCTCATTCTCTTTTATATCTGTTTCTTTATAATAAAGTGTAAAATACCAAACAGTACATTTATTTAATTCCAAAGTTTAAGTTTAAAGTAATACTCGATAAATTCTTTAATTTATTATCCATTATATAAGAATATTAATTTTTTTTTTGTTTAAACTATTAATAAATATAATTGTTAACTATTAATAAAAATAATCGGGAGTCCAATAACGTTGATATAAAATCGTTTTACTTTTAGTACGAGCATATTTGTGAATTTAATAAACTTCGAACCAAATTGGTAGATAAAAATTTATGGGAATTTTTTGTTCAATTGTCAAATATTATTTGATTTATATTACACGTATTTCAACTATACTTACGTATATTATTTACAAGTATATATAACATCTATAGATACTATATTTATATATACGTACACTCACACACATTTCTTACGAAGAAAAATATTGAGGAACGTAATACACTGATACTACTATACTTCGTTATATATAGTACATTCATATTTTTTGAACACGGTTTCTCTTGGTACTTTAAGAAGAGTCATAATGCGTTGAGTTATAAATTGCATGACTGCTATATAATGGCTCGTAAAGCGTGAAACGCGAGGGAAGTTACTTTCACGCGGATTGTGTCTCCAATGAAGACTCAGTGGCGACGGTATCTTAAACTTTACTTATTTTGTTTCGACATTTTTCAAAAAGATTTTTATTTTATTTTTTTTTTTTCACTTCTATATTGACTACTTTATCTTAAGTTTTACTAGTTCTACTCGTTTTAATAAAAAAAAATAAATAAATAAATTAGAGTTCATCTTAAAGTTACTCTTTCATACGAATTGTGTTTTCAATGAAGACTCAGTGATGTCGGTATTTACAATTTTACTTATTTTGTTTCGACATTTTTCAAAAAGATATTTTTTTTTTCACTTTTACGTTGCCCACTTAATCTTCAGTTTTACTGGTTCTACTCATTTTAATAAAAAAAAAAAAGTATAATAAATTAGAGTTCATTTTAAAGTTACTCTTTCATACGAATTGTGTCTTCAATGAAGACTCAGTGGCAACTGTATTTACAACTTTATTCATTTTGTTTCGACATTTTTCAAAAAAACTTTTCTTTTTTTTTTCACTTCTATGTTGCCTGCTTAATCTTCAGTTTTTACCCGACTTCATACTGGTTCAACTCGTTTTATACCACAAAATAAAAGAAACAAAACGGTAATGAAACAATTTAGTGTTCGTTTTAGTAAAAGTTTTCAATAAATCCGTCACGTTATTTTTGTTTTGATGGTTTATCTATCTATCTATCTATTTATCTACCATAATAATCTTCTTATGAATAAATTATCAAGTAAATTATTACGTTAGGTAGGGTATATCATAAGAGATACCTCTCACGAGTCCTGTAAAGTGCATAGAAATCTATCTATGAATCGCCAACTAGTAAACTCTATAATTTACTTTATGAACTAACACAATAAGTCCATTACATATTTACATGATTATTCATTAGAAATTTTGCATTTAATTATGTTAATTTTATGTTTTAACTTATCTTCATCGTAACTCAAAATCCATAAGGATAATAAACTTACTCGACTATTAACTATGAATGCATTTTTCTTTTTATGTTTTCTTCTTTTCTTCTCATAGGAAAACATTAAACGAATTGTTTTTAATATATATATATTTTTTTTTCAATAAATATTTTCACACTCGAAAATGCGCATATCTGTGATAAATAAAATTAAAAAATCACCACGCAGTTGGAAAAAAAAAACACAGAAAAAAAGAAAAAGAGAGAGAGAGAGAGAAAAGAGAGTATTTCGTGGAAATTTAAAGGCTCATGTAAATTCAAAGGTACGACGAAGTATAAACCGCTTTGCTGAATATTTGCACGCTAGGACTACACCCCTTCCCCCTTCCCACTCTTCCACCCTATCCTCAAAGCCCCCCACTTCTTCCTCGTCCTCCTTTACGAAGCTTCTCTTAAATTTATTCCTTTGCAAAATTTTTAATCCTTTTTTATTGAAGAGAAACCAAACCAAGAGGAACAGTAACAACTATCGATGAAAAAATTCCAACGTATCGCGTTAGATTGTTTTTATTTTATTTTTTTTTTTTTTTTTAGAAAAAATATAAATCACTCCAAATGGCGTGCGAGAAAAAAAAACTGAAAATTTTCAAATTCTTTTGACGACAAAATGAAATTAAATTTTAATTAAGAAAAAAAAAAACAATTACACATTCAATTTCAAGGAAATATATATGTGTTTTTTTTTGTCTATTTGACTCGATATTTGAATGAAATAAAATAATTTTTTTTTTTTGACAGATTTGTTTTTTAATTTCACGTCGATTGAATTTTTATTTCAAACGTTTGTTTATCAACCTTTTTTTTTTTTCTTTTCATGTTATATCAACGTTGTAGTTTAGTTAGAATTGGAAATATTAAAAAGGAAAGTTAGATTGAGAAGAGTAATAAAAGCAAAAAAAGAAAAAATAGAAAAAAGCTTACGTACATATATACGTTTCGTAGAATTTGTGCGAGTCAACAAGGAGAAAGACCAAAATTGCCTTTTGTCGTGGAATTCATTCGCGAATGAATTCCCAAAAGCTTCTCTATTTTTTTTTTATCGTATCAGCAGTGAACCGATCGGGAAACTCTTCCACGTCGCTAGAGTCCACTTCGAGAAATGCCCGTTTTTTCTTTTTTTTTATATCACGATTTTTCTTGTTTACTTTTTTTTTTTTATTATTTTTTACTCGTTCAACGATTTTATATTTTCACGTTTTATACGCGTCGTTAAACGTTATGCCGATGATATTATTATTGTTATTATTGTTATTATTATTGGTATGAAACGTGTATTAAGGTTCTTCTCTTTTCTTTTCCTTATCATTTTTTTTTTTCTAAAGATATATCACACGTGTGTGTATATATTTTCTATGCTATAGAAAATATGAGACACATTGAAAATGTCGTTAAGAGTTTTATATATATAAGAAATGTATAATAGAAACTTAGAGATATACGTGACGAATACCGATGACATTAACGTATGGAAATACGAAGCGAACTGATAATATAATATGACAAAAAAATAAAATAAAATGAAAGAAAAGAGAAAAGAAAAAAAAGAAAGAGAGAGAAAATATATGTGCGTACAAAAAAAAAAGAAATAGAAAAAGAAAAGAATACAAAATAGATACGTTCCGCCAACGAGTGGGATGAATTTATGAGTAAAAGAAAAAAGGAATAATAATACTACGAATTATGACTTACGGAAATCTTTTGTGTAACGTTTAATGAATTATTTTTTTTTTTTTTTTTTTAATATTCCAAATTATAATTTTTAATTTTCATACATAATTTTAATCTACATACGACCAGTGAGTTATCGTTCGAAAAATAAAACAAAAATTCTTTAATCAATCGGATTTTTGTTCTTAAAAAAAAAAAAAAATAAAAAAAAAAACAATAAAAAGTACAAGCATCTAAAGAAGAATTTTATTACGAAACGCATTTATCGTTAAAAAAAAAAAAAAAAAAAAAAAAAAAAAAAAATAGAAAACACAAACATTCAAAGAAGAATTTAATTACGAATTGCATTTGCGTCTCATTCAATGGTAAAGAAGAAAAATATAAATTATAATAATAATAATAAGAAGATGAAGAAGAAGAAAAAAGAAAATTAAAGAAGCATAGTAGTATTTATAAAGACGCATTTTAAAATCCGCATTGAACTTCATTTTACTTTGATATTTCTTAGAACAGAATATCACCATTACAGAGGAGGGGAGGGGGGTGGGGAAGGGGCAAGCATTGTTTGTACTTTACCTTATTCTACTATCACGAAGCTTAATGAAGCTTTCTGAAATGATTCCTCTTTGCTCGGTCTTAAAACTAAAGTAATTAACGGGAAGTCCCGAACTCCGTTATTTCTTATTACAAAGCGACGTATAATCAAAGCTAAGTTAATCACCGTTCGCGGATGAAAGCATAAATGTCTCGTAATCTTGCCATTTTTTTCTTTTTTTTTTTTTTAATGAAAAAGTCCTTTTTTATTCGTTTTCCAAACCTCAACATAATATTTTCTCTCTCACGCATTCTCTTTTACTCTTTGTCTATTAAAATTACCGACGAATGAATTAATATTTAATATTTCGAGGTATATCGATTCTTACAATATATAAATGCAAGATGATTCACCTACTGTTGTCACTTTAATGGCACCGAAAGTATGATAGTAGCAAAAAAGTGGATAAGAAAAAAGTTGCATGAAAAATTTAGGTTTACAATATGACATTAGTATTTTTTTGCTAGGTTAAATCATTTTCGGAATTTATGGATCAATTTTGTTTCTTTTATAAATATAACATTTTATTTAAAAAAAAAGAAATTTGACTAATAAATCTCAAAAATGATTCAACCTATCAAAAAAAAAAAAAAAAAAAAAATACTAATATCATATTATAGTCCAGAATTTTTCATGTAACTTTTTTCTTATCAACTTTTCTACTACTATCACACTTTCGGTACTATTTAGATAACAAGAGCTGATGAATCACCCTGTATATATAAATACATATTATGTATTAACAAAAAATACAATGTATATTCAGAAACAACAAACGTAACCGCATATAAGGACAGAAGAAGAAGAAGAAGAAGAAGAAGGAGCATTAACGAGATCACACAATACTTCACTTTGAAGTTAGTCTTTACCACTACCACTACCACAATCAATCCCTCTCAACCCTTGAAGCCCAACCCTATTCCCTTGATCGTGGCTACTAAACAGTATTATGTATATTTGTGTGAATGTATGTATGTGTGAATGTATGGGAATGGCAGAGTTTGGTGCGTCATGCTCGGCTCCCGATTCACAATGCTTCTCTGCCCTCTGACTGAACAAAGAGAAAGCGGAATCTGGATTTCGATTAACGTGCCCCTAGTGAGAAAGTATTTACATGGGGTGTCTTTCTCTCCTGTGTAAGTAAAAGCGTACGCTGCACTGAATCAAGGAAACGATCTGTCTCTTTTTATCTCTCTCTCTCTCTCTTTCTCTTTTTATTTTTTTCTCTCTTTTCCTAGCACAGACACTAACCTTCTCTATATTTACCTCTATCAGTCTTTCTCTTTCTATCTTTTACTTTCTTTCTTTCTTTCTTTCTCTAACTCAATTGTGCTTTAAAGAATCTTTCTCTCTTTCTCTCTCTCTCTCTCTCTCTCTCTTTCTCTTTATTTCTCTGTCATACTCAGTCTGTCTATCTACCACTAGACTTCTACTACTTGTATAAGTCTATCTAAGGACCACTCCAATGAGCGTTATCGGGGAAGGACCAAGGTGAATCCTTGGGATATTGGGAGGGTAGAAAAAAGGTAGTAAAGGACATTAAGAAGCTTTCAAGCTCGGTGAAGCAAGTCCTTTCGAATATAGGATAGGCACGTCGATAATAAAATTAAAAGGAATTTCGCGAGACCCGACTAGACGCCTATTGGTTATTGGTTCTACTTGCTCTAAAGCTTTTGCCACCCTATTTTCTCGCTCTGCAGTTCTATGCTCAAAAATTTCTACTTCACGTAATATTATATATATATTAACATATATATATAATATTCGTGAATAATTAATAACAATAATTAAGAGTGACTCTTGGTTATTGTTTCATCGATTAAAGTACAGAAATAAAATTAAATTTATCATCGAATTAAACGTAAAACGAACGAACATTATTGTGAAGATTTACATTGATAATTTATGACAGTAATTTCGTTTAAACAATTTTTCCATCGAATAGGATGAAATAAAAGAGAAACAAATATTTTACAAAATTTTAAATGGAGGTAACTTTCGTGAATGCAAACCTCGTGTCTCGATTTGACAACAGTTCTGTAACTTTAATTTTATTGTTTAAAAAATATCCAAAAAAAATCTTCGCGAAATAATGTAAGATCGTTTTTACGTGTATAAATTATATTAGAATAGTAGTTAAATGAAAATAAAATATTAACAGAGGAAGATGCACCTGCCCGGAATTTGGCACCGCTATTATCGCTCAAACGTAACATCTCTCTCAAGCTAATTTATCGCTGTATTCTATATATCTATCTCTATCTCTATCTCTATCACTATCTCTATCTTTATCTCTATCTCTATATCTATATCTATCTCTATTCTGTTTCTGACGGAATTGCAATATCACGTCGAAATATTTCGTAACAATTTCCTCAAAACCATAGCATCCATTTCTACACACACGCACACGCGCGCATACATACACACACACACATACACACACTACCGTATTAATCTAACAGGACTATCAACATTGCACATGAATGTGCGAATATTCTTCTTCCTCTTTCTATCTTATTCACTATTGCTTTCTTCTGTCCCTGTCCTTATCATTATCTCTCTTTATTTTTCTGTTAACCCGTTTGGCTACATTTGACGTATCAATACGTCATGCATTTGTTTGAGTCAAAGACTTACATTACGTTCTGATACGTTATTGAAACTAAGCGAATTTTTACTAAGTTCATACTGGTTTATTTCAAAGTAAAGTGCCGGTCACCGGTGACCCCCTGTGCCATTCAACGTGTTAATATTAATTTAAATTAATATAGTACTTCAAAATAATTTTCAAATAAATGTGTAACCAAAAGGGTTAAATCATTCCCAGCTTCTTATTTCTTTGAAAGACTAAATAATATCGATAATATCGATTTCCATTTCTTCTTCTATTTCTTTGTTTATCGTTGATTCGATTAACAATAAGTAACAAGTTGATTGACGTATCGTTCATACGTGATGATGATATGTACAATATTCAGTTTTCTTTTTTCATCTTTATCATATTCTCTCTCTCTCTCTCTCTTTCTCTCTCTTTATCTCTCTTTCTCTTTCTCAATCTATCGTCCTATCTCTCTGTTTCTATTTCTATCTATCTCTGTCTCTGTCTCTGTCTTTATTTATCTATCCATTTCGGCTGCTACGCTGATTGAAAGTTACCGTCATAACAGGATACGTAGTTACTCTGTCGTGCATGAGGAAGCACCACAAATTCTTCTGGTACAAAATTCTACACAGTTGCATAACGCGAAACGTCGTCCAATCGCTTTTCATCACCGCTGAAATTCCAATTTCTATCGTCCACCACTTCTCCCCATTTATCATTGCCTACCATCAAAAGTAAATATACCATTATTACTTCCTTAAATCCTTCTTTTTCTATCTCTTTCTCTCTATTTCTCTATCTTTTCCTAATATTCCTAATGAAATAATTCTAAAACTCTAATCTCTCTCATGGCTTATTTCTTCCCACAACCACTACCACCACCACAACTCAAAGTGGCACCGCTGAACGTGCTGATTGTAGACGTTAAATATTAGTAAAATTATCTAAACCCCTTCTGACAAATATAAATAAATAAATACATACAACATTTAGGGTTAAAAAAATAAATAAATAAAAAACATATCGATATCTTAGAAACGCATACCTTTTATCAACAATAATTTTGGGTGGTTCTATATAAAATTAAATAATAAAAAACATACTATATAATATATATGTATATATATTAATAACATAATATTATATAATAAATATTATATTATATGATAATTATAATATACTATTATACCAAATAATAAAATAAATAATAGAAAAAATTGATGTCATTTCTAAATTACGATGATAATAGACGAAATACGGATACAGTTTATGGGAAGGGATATGTCGGATCTAATTGCGGATACAAGCCTTTGAAATCAATTTTCCTGATTTGATGGAAACGGCTAGACGTAAACGCACGGTGAAACCACGTCAGAGACGAGACGAGACGAGATGAGACTATGCCAACGAATGCTTCAATTATATATACGTGGCATCCGCGACACCATGCATGAGTTTCACGTATTATGGCTCCGAAATTGTCATGCTAGGTCATAATGTTCTCCTCTCGGTCTCTTGACGGTACAACGACGATCAATGGAATTAATTCATCGGAATGTTTCATACGGATTTCCTCAATTATGGTCACCCAGTCTCGAAGTATTTCATATTATATCTCTAACTATCTTTATATACATTTTTATATTTTTCTTTTTCTTTTTAAACAATCATATTTTCATTCATTTTTAAATTACATATTAAATCTTCTAATTGTTATATGTAAATCGGGTGCTCAAATTAATTAGTAAAAAAAAAATGTTAAATGTAACGTTTAATATAACAATAAAAATATATATTATTTATTATATGTTATATATTTAATGTAATATTAAAATGTTAATGTTTGGAAAAATTTTATATTCTAAATTAGAAAAATAATTTATGAATTTATTTTTTATTTTGTTTTATTACTTTTTCCTAAGGAAAATAAATCAACGTGTTTCAAATTTTATTCTGAATAGAAATGTGTGTGTTAATGTTTGAGAAAATTTATATTCTAAATTAGAAAAATAATTTGTACATTTTTTTTTTGTCTTATTACATTTTTCTAAGTAAAATAAATTAACATGTGTCAAATTTTATTATGAATGATAAATTAAAAATAATTTTCTTTTTATTTTCTAAAAATCATATCAGTAATATTATTAATCAAATTATTTATACGAAATACTCGAATGTAGAACACATCAAAAAAATATGATATTTTTAGAATAATTTTTTTTTCTTCATTTTTCTTATTCTTATCTATCTTTCATTATCGCAATTTCTCCTTACCGAGATACCAACCACAAAAAAACAAAACATTTATATAAAATAATACGATCTATCGGTATTATCAAATTTGTCATCCTTTCCGAATTTCGTGTCTCGTTTTTTTTTAATAAATTTATTTTTTAAATTGTGGTCACCAGCAGTAACGAGCAATAAACAATACACAAACAACAATAACACAACAAAGAATAAAAAAAAAAAATTACGTAAAAGAAAACAATACAAAGACCGATCTTACAATATTCTTCGAATGATTTACTTATTTATTTAAATCTTTTTCCGGACGTATATTCGAATCGAACCGAACCAAACTGCGAACATATAAAATATCTGCGAACCGAATAAATGCGTGTATGTGTATACACATACACATACATAAATATTTCTACTTACTATCTCTAGGTAAATTCTACAAATAAACGTACGTATATACATACGTAAACATACGTATGTACACACATGTAGGAAAAAAGATCTTATTTACACGTAGGAACCCTTGAAAACGAGCGGAGTTATCTAAAATATTCTAAAGTCGACTCTACAGACCACATCGTCTGACTTTTTACCATCTCTCACTCCCTCTCTCTCTCTCTCTCTTTCTCTCTCTCTTTATTTCTTTTTTTCTTTTTCTGTATCTTCTCTCTTTTCTTTACAGCTTTTCTTTTAGTATACCAAGTCTTCTTCTTCTTTCGTAATACTTCAGTGGAAAACACTATTCAAGAAGTATATATATATCTATACATATGTATACTTCTCTCTCTCTCTCTCTCTCTCTCTCTCTCTGTGTGTGTTTATGTATTTCGTTTTTGTAGTTACTCTACACTACCATAGACTTTCGTGCAACTTTGACGAACGTCAAGTGTAGAAACGTTTGCTACTTTATTCTATGTTTTATACTATCTGTCAACTCGTCACCACCCCTCTACTATTTCTTACTTTATTTCTTTTTCTATTTGTACCTTCCTTCCTCGTTTCTCGGAATGAAATAAACAAAAATTAAAAAAAAAAGAGATAGAAAATACAAACAATAGAAAGAGAAAGGCAAATATGAAAGAAAAATAAATGTAAAAACGATGTAAACTATTACGTCGCAGTGTTTCAACACAAACGAACGAACCATATGGAAAAAACCTTTCCCTTACGAAGTTATGTTTGTGCCCTTCTGTCTACAACTTAACATTTGTTCCTCTTTCTATTTCTTTCTCTTTCTTTCTTATTATTATTATTATTATTATTATTATTATGATTAATTGGCATTAATTTTAAGTGCCTAGACAACAACCATGAGTTGAATTATTTATTGACCAAATAAAAGCATGCATTGACTATTGGATTTGTAAATAAATGATTGCAAATTTTGTTGATAAGTGGCCTTTTAAAATCAGCAATGACTTAGTTGCCAACCCAATAAATTGATTCTTTTCTGAAGATCTTCGTTTATTTCGTTTCTTTATTTTCTATTATTCTCTCTCTTTCTCTCTGTTTTTTCTTTTTTACAATATAAAAAGTGAATTCATTCGTCCTAACTGAAATACGCAATATCGTCTCTATTTGTTTCCACCCCAGTGAAATAAAATAAAGAATTATTCTGTAATTCCATTTGGTTATTCTAAACCACTCAACGATCGAAACGTTATTCTCGTTCTACGGATTTGTGTTCAAAATCGCGTTGATAATTGTTGCAACGTTAAGTCTCGTGGAAATTATATCCATCGACTAACTTCATTCAATCGAAATTGTTTTATCAATTTTAGTTAAATCAAACTCAAGAGAAAACGTTTTGCTTGGAAAACAGAGATGGGAATTATTGTTCTTTTTTTTTTCTTATAATAAAAATATATAAAATATAATACATAAATTTATAGTTAATGAAACAATTTACAATATACGTCATTTCTAACGTTAATCATGAAATATTAAATACGATTATTATTCATACTCGTAAATATTTCTTTTTTCTTATTGTCAAATATTTGCAAAGAAACTGAAATTAAAAAAAAAAAAAAATACAAAAGATTTGACAAAACATATTTTACGTGTCACATTCAAAGTGTCCTGTTGTAACGTCAATCAACATTTTGTTTCTCAAACGAATCAGGAAAAAAACTGCTGTCACTTCTTTACCGGCATAGTGTAGATGATATGCGTTTGACAACTTTCACTTGTCTTTTGCACGTTCCGAAAAAAAAAAGAAAACAAATTTAGTTACACTTTAACGAATATAAATTGCTTTCGAATCTTCTTCATTTTGATTTTTGTCAAAATAATAATATTCAAAATACTTATTTGATAACAAATATAACTTAAATATTGTAATGATTATAAGAAAAAGAATCATAATGTTATGTATTTAACATTTTTGTTTGCTTTAAGTTAAGAAGAAGAAAAAAAAAGAAAAGTAATTAAGAAAGAAGACTCGAGAATTTTGCTAAACGTTAAGTAGGTACTCGCGTTTTCGCACGAAAAATGAAGGAAATGACAAATTTGTCAAGAAGAAAAAGACGACTGAGAGAGAGAGAGAGAGAGAGAGAGAGAAAGAAAGATAGCGAGATGAATCTCTCTGGTAATTAGAAAAAAAAAGCGTAAAATATAGTTGAGAGGGGAAAATAAACGTGGTGAGAAATAATCGTGAGAAAATATTATTTCGTACGTGTTGGTGTAACGAGTCATGCTATTTTCATAATAATCAAGGGACGGTGTGAAACAAACCAATCTTCTTCGGTGTTAACGAATGTACTTCGAAAAGACAAACAAACGATAGAAACAAAATGAACCTCGTTTTTAAAGAAAATGAGAGAGATGGGAATTAAACTAAACGAAACGTTTCAAATGCAATGTTTTCTTCGACAAATAAAAATAATAAAAATAAATTCAATTTTTTTGTTAACAAAGAACAGTGACGGTCAAAGAATATCATTTTTTTTTTCGTGAAAAATAATTGTCAAACGTCCACAGTGACAAATATATCGAGAAAAAGAAAGTTGTTAAGTTTCGGTAGTAGTAAAGGACTCTTAATTGTCAGACACAGTAGTATAAAGTAATAAAAATGCGACAATGATTAACACGTAAGTAGTAGAAACCTCACGAACACTGTCAGACCAAATTCTCAACGAATATACAAATATTTATTTATTTATAAATATTTATATAATAAAATAATATAAATATTTATATAAAAATATAGAAGCAGTAGTATAACATGATAAAAAAGCGACGTTGGTTAAAACGTAATTAGTAGAAACCATACGAACACTGTCGGATCAAATTCTCAACGAATATAAAAATATTTATTTATTTATAAATATTTATTTTTTGTTTTATTATATAATGTGGTATACGCGCAAACGTGCGTAAATTTCTTATTAATCAAAAATACAAATAAAAAAATAAAAAATCACAACCCATAAGATAAATTTCGATTTGAAATCGTTACGAAATCTCATTTAATATTTAAATCATCATTTCAGAAATTAAATTGACAGATATAGAAATATCGATATGAAATTAATAGTACTCGAAGGTTTTAAAGTTCTCTCATTTAATTTACCTACTTTACCTTTGCTATTCCTTTCAAAGAGAAACGAACAGAGAGAGAGAGAGAGAGAGAGAGAGAGAAAGATACAAAGTGATGAGAGAAATTTAATAGGCACACGTTCGATGATTTTAATTTGTAATTAAACTCTCATTTGAAACGCATCGGTTAACAGTTAGTTGGCACGGTTATCACCTTTCTCATTTTTCGAAGTCAGCTTTGATCGATGTTTTTTTTTATTTCCTTCTTTTTTTTTTTATAATACTTCTGACAACGATTTTGTCATCGGAAAAAATACGAGATCGACCACACAATCCACGGTAGATGACTTTTTCTCTCTCTCTCACACACTAGTTTCCTAAACCATTTGAAAACCATATATATATATATATATCAGTGTACGTGGGTATTCTACCAAATCGTACGTGATCGTTATGCGAGTATCATTCGTCAAAGTATGACCGTATTTCGAACTGAAATCGCATTCTCTCTATCTCTTTTCCTCTCTCTCTTTCTATGTATCCCTGTCTCTATGGGGAAAAATAGAGAAATGAAAAAGAACATACCTAAAGCACAGCTGTCGAATGCAAATCGAACGAAAGCGATTTTGCGTGTAGATATATCCGAGTTGCACATCGGTAGGATGTAATCGACGTTACTCGTACTACTCGTATCTCGTACCTCGTACCTCGTACTTTACACAACTTGAGCTTTCGATTCGTTACATTCTTGTTCCATTCATGTTTTTTTTTTTTTTATTTTATTCTTTTTATTTCATTCAAAAATCGTTCATCGACACGGTATCTAAAAAAAAAAAAAAAAAATGAAAAGATAATAATGCTCGGTATTTACTTTCATATAAAATTGTATATAAAATTATTTATTTATTTTTTTTGTTATAACTTTTAATTAATTATATCACAAGATGTGTAAATTAATCATACTGAAATAATGAGCAAAAGGTTTTTGAATATGTGTACTTGGAAATACATGGAAGTTGTTAAACGTATACTTATCCGTGCCACACTCAAACACGCATTAATACACACACACACACATATACAAAGAACATTCTTCGCTAATAATTCTCGATAGGCACGCGCACCCTAATTGCTCGTTAAGGATGCATAGTCTGTTCGTCACAAGATGAGTAATTATTGTTGCCACTTCAATGTAATTATCTTCCCTATCCTCTTCTAATTTCTACAGCATTTTAATCGTTTTCCAAGTAATTTTACACGGCTCACGGCATTTTTTCGGGTAGAAAATTTTCCCACAAAATTTATATAATTAAATGAAAGTATTTTTAAAGTAAGTTATGAGAGTGAGATTCTTTCTTATTTACGAGCCCAACAAGATAATAGATTTTAATCGAATTTTTTTTTTCAAGAGATACTAGAAAAATAATTCACATTATTTTTCATTAATACGAATATGTATTAATAAAAAATGTATATTAATTGTATATAATGTATATATAATACGAAATGTATATAATTATTTTTGTTTGCAAACGATTCAAATCTAAAGTGAAACGATAAAAGTTAATACACCGAAATAAAATTATCTTAAATGAGATATCTCGTGATTTCCAAGTTCAAGGGAAACGTGAAAAGATAAAATCGAATAATTTAAAGAGATTGCCATCTAACCTACACATAGCTCCTACACACATATGTGAAAAGTATGAAACAGGATGTTGACAAAATTCAATGCAATGAAATCTAATGAAAAAAAAAAAAAATTAAAAAAATACTATTATTAATAAATATTACATATAATATTAATAATATACTTAAAAAATACAATATACCAGAAAATTGTTCGCGTTTACGTACGTATTTTTGCAAATTAACAAACAAAATATTTAATATTTCTTAGTAGACTTTTAACAATTTATGAAAAAATAAATATATGTATTATAATATATATTTAACAAAAAAAGAAAAAAAAAATTGCACCTCGTTTCTCAATCGAGTTTCTCTCCCTTTTCTCCCCCGTATTTCATTTCCCATAACTCGACTTCTTTCTGCAAATTCAACGAATTTCAAAAACCCTTAAACATCCAGCCATCTTCTTTCTCTCTCTCTCTCTCTCTCTCTCTCTCTCTCTTCTTCATCTTCTTCTCGTCAAATAAATTTCTGACGTTAAATTTTCAACTACTAGAATCGTTTAGTTCGTCGTCGCAATACGAAAAGCCTCTTTTCACGACACGTTTAGGAACTCTTAAATGCTGTCACACACACACACACACACACACATACACATACACAAACATATATAGATAGAGAGTTTTGAAGTTGACGTCGACGCAATTAACGAACGGAGGTCACTTTTGTTCATTCTATAAGAACGATTAACCAAAACTGTCTGAGTAAGAAACTACGTTACACTTAAACTATGAAAATTTATCTTTCAAAATAAAAAAGAAAAGCAAATGTTCTGGTGGTAATTTTTCATGGTTGTTTGAAATGAACTGAAGAATATATATAGGAAAATAAGAATGTGGGAATATGATGGGAATGAATAGGGGAAAAATGTGAACTTTTAAACGATAGAATTTGGCGAATAATCGATGCATATGTGTCCATTTATTTATTCATACATACGTATGCATATGTTATTCCAAATAAATACAAATATCGGCTCTCTCTTTGTAATCCGTATTTAATTTACATAAATAAATAAATATATGTTTATAACTAGCAACCTATGACGTTTCAACGAAATCTATAAATTTTTTTTAACTGAATTTTATTGTTTTTTTTTTTTCATTTCTGCAATTATAAATAGTCCTATCTGTAAACTAAACTACTTACACGATTTTATCATGATATGTTATTTAAATAATATTTTATATATATAAAGAAAAAAATTAGTATTAAAAATTATAGGATGTATGTTTAATATTTGATTTATTTTTTAACAATTTCAACTTGTGAAAAAAAAAATCCTAAGATTCCTTTTAAATATATCAAAATATAAATAAATGTTTCCTATAAGAATATTTAACAATTATTTACACAAAAAAATGACATCACTTGAATGCGTGTTCACACACATTGAAACATCATCAAAAAATGGAAGCTACGCGTCTATCACATTCAAATAGAAAAAGTTACTAGTAGATAGTACGAAAATGTTAAACAAAAATAAAAAATAAAACAAAAATCTACTAAATTTAATCTACGCGGCACACGAACGATATTTAGAAACACACGTATGATATTTCGGTATCAATTATTATCATTCGCGACAAGAAAAAAAGAAACTTCTTGCACGCTAGACGTCTGTATAGTTTTATAATACTATACATACACATCTACATCTATATATATATATATATATATATATATATATATATTTAAATACATAAACATAATCTTTTGCATGGCACGAACGATACTTAAAACGTAAGCTTACCGACTTTATCTACGAGCATGCACGTATCAAACCGTATGTATAACCGTGTTTATGATTGTATATGTATATCTGTGTGTTATAAAAAAAAAAAAACACCTTATAGGCATAGTAATCGTGCTGCTATAAAACTGAACGAGTTTACTAAACAGAATAAGCGTTTAAGTGCATGTCCTATTAAGATTCTAGCGATAGTTTGGTGTGTGTGTGTGTGTGTCGTGATTAAGCTCGATGAAATTTATGAACGAATTTACTCATACCCCCATCTCCCCTTCCTCACTACCCCGATCCTTTTCTGCATCCCTGGCATATGCCGAGAATAAAATCGGTACGAGCCAAAACCACCACCACTTTTACTTTAAACTCCACCTCTTCTTCTTCTTTTTTTTTTTCTCAAACTACCCCCTCAGCATTTTTCCTACTTTTTTTTTTCTGTTTTATTGTTTTTTTTTTCGTTCTCTTTCATCGTTAAGTAGATATACGTATGTTCTATTCTACTCCATTAATTGTTAAAAAAAAAAAGGAAGAAGGGGGAAAGAAAATAATAATTCGATGTGTTAAACGTTTAACATGTCTCCATTTTCGTTCCCATTATTCGTTATCGATGTTTTATCGTTCTACTGAATTTTTTCATGATTATATAGCACGATTATTATTAGAAGACAAATTATAAATTATATATATATATATATATGATTCATGTGTTGATCAATTAAATCGTTTTTCATTGTCTATGTCTGTTTGTTTGTCTGTTTCTGTGTTAAACGCCATTTATTTAACATGCACTCGCTGTAACGCACAAGTAAGTACGAAGCTTTTCTTCTTCTCTCTCTCTCTCTCTTTCTCTCTCTCTCTCTCTTTCTTTCTTTCATTTTCTCTATTTCTATATTTCTTAATAATTATCCTTTCTTTATTTATTGATCTTTCTATCTATAATTAATATAATACTAATCGATTCGATTAGCGCAAACCAAATTTGTTGATACGTTTCTCATTATCGCTATATAATGTTAATATATATATATATATATAAATATTAATTATTTTATTTATATAATATTATTATATTATATATTATGTAATATATTTATAATATTAAAATTTAAAATTTTAATTTAAAAAAAATTATATTATATATATATATATATATATATATATATATATATATATATATTCATTTTATTATTTTATTTGCTATACAAATCGTCGCTAAATTACACGCTCGACATTTGCTGCAATTTCACCTTCTTTTCACTTTTATCTGCTTTATATTATATAAATATATATCTTTCTCTTTCTCTTTCTTTCTCTCTATCTTTCTATCTCTCTTACTCTCTTTATAATACTATACTCTTAATTTCGCAACATCAACGTTTTCTGCTTTAACACGAATAATCTGTTCTCTCTTTTTCTCTTTCTCTTTCTCTTTCACTCTCTCTCTCTCTCTCTCTCTCTCTCTCTCTCTCTCTCTCTCTTGTCAACGAAATCAGACTTTTCAAAGCGTGCGCTAAGTCTGACTGAATGTACATGAATATGTATGTGAGTATGTTTTGTGTGTATGTAAGTATGTGCGTGTATTTAATGTCTAACCATTTCACGCACGCACTCACATATACACATATATTCGTACACATATACATATGATATAATATTATATAATATTTAAACGAGTGTCTGCGAAAGAGTGAACATGAGGTGTGTGATACGTTTTTTTAAATTTTTTTATTTGTTTATAATTTTTTATTTAAAAAAAAAAAATTACAGGAAACGTATTCGTCAATACGATTGGTATACTTCATTTTATCTCTTTCTAAATCTATTTTTCTTATCTATTTTTCTATCTGTCTCTATTTCTTTCTATCTATTTCTCTTTCTATTTCTTACTCACTCTCTTTTTCTAATTCTTGTTTTTTATCATTTCTTTTTTTATAAATAGTTCGAGCAACGCGTTAAACAAATTCGCAGACTGGACCGAACCTTTTTTTTTCCTGTCTTTGTTTTCTTGTTGTTTATTTTGTTATCTTTGTCCCTCCCTTCCACCCACTTATGCATGAAACAAAAAAATCTAAAATGTTAGTATTAAAAAGAAAAGAGAGGAAAAAAAAAGAAAAAAGGACAGAATTTATCTCGAAGGATCAAATTCTTATTCTTATTCGTCCAGTCTACGAATTTGCGCTTCCGTGTTTCGGATAAATAAATAAAAAAAAATAAAAAAATAAAGTTTTCCCTTGCGCTACTCGTATTTACGCGTGTCTCAAAAAGATCGAAGGATCAAATGTTTTTTTGTTTTCTTATTTAAAAAGGAAAAAACAATTAATTGAATAAACATACACACTGCGAATAAATAAAAATGATTAAATTTCGCATTTCGTGCGTGACGAGTAATATAAAACGAACGAAAAAGATCGTCGAATCTCTTTTTCGAAAAAAAAAAAAAGTAAAACTAAAATATAAACAATGGGAAAATGAGAAAAGGAAGGAAAGAACGAAAGGTGGGGATGGAAACAAGGTGTTTGGAAACGATTCGACGATTATTTCGGAATCGTTTTCTTTTTTTTTTTTTTTAGAATTTTGAGAGATACACCGTTTAAAAACTACAAAAAAAAAAATCAACGAAAAAAAAAAGAAAAGAAAAAATAAGAAAATAGGTTAAACCAATCATTTCCGTGACTAATCGCTTGTTCTCTTGTCTTTTCTCCGGGGGATTTTCGGAAATTCCTCGAATTCAGGGTCGTACTTCAATTGCATCATGTTCATGGTGGCTAGCAGCGTCGTCTTGACTGTTATGGTGCTAAATTATCATCACAGAACGCCCGACAGATACGTCATGCCTAATTGGGTAAGAATTCATTATCAAATTAATTGCTTTAGGCTTGTGTATAAGTATGTATGTGTGTGTGTGGACGTTAACGTGTTTAATTGTATTTCATTCTATCGTTTCTCGGTGTACGTACACATAGATATAATACATTATATATATGTATGAACGTACATATGCAATTGAACTATAAGATGAAGGTACCAGTGGTAAACCGGTTAATAAAAATTTTGATCTTAAATACTGTTAACTTCTTACATTTTTATTAAATAGTGGGTCCCAATACGTGAAAATATTTTTGAACTTCGGATTTCATATAAGAAATGATATTATTCGAAAAAAAGTTGTATTACAAAAAAATAATAAACATTAACCATTTTAATGGTGAATACTTTTACCTCAAATATTTTGTAGAAACGGAATTGTTTATTATTAACTAAATTCTAATAATAAATTATATTTAATAATTAAAATTTTTCTTTATAAATATAATTTAATTAAATAATATAAACAGTACATTATTTTACATTAATATAAATTGTATATTATTTTAAATTATTATTATTATTATATATTGTTATATTTATTTTAAATATAATAAAAATTAAATTAATTAGAATAAATATTATTTTTATTATATTATATATGTATATTATAATATAAACACATATACATCGATAGACCACTCTGATAATTTTTACCAAACACATATAAGCGTCCATAGCACTCAAAGGGTTAATGTAAATTCAATCACTGCATTAATAGTTGACCATTTGTAAAACTGAAGAAACCATTAATTGACAATTGTTTTTTTTTATTGATAAGTTATTGACCACTTATACAAGAATCAAAATCAATCAAAGCAATTATTAAAAAAAAAAAAACCTTATCTTTTTTAGTTTTAGTGAACAAATGGTCAATTTCTGGTACATGATCGACAACTGGTGCTTTCACCCTAAATCTAAATATGACAAATCTTCAAAAGATTATTTTTTATTTATACAATTTTTATGATTGTTTTCTCTCATGCATTTGAAAACTTTTCACCGAGAGATTCGAAATAATGGAAGCATAAACAAACGACGATTTCAACGACGCTTTTGTTTTATAAAACGTCTTATGCGTTGCATAACCAACATAGTGGCCGTTATGGCCATTAAAATACTATGCTTTAGTTTGTGAAAGTTTAAAGTGCCTTCGAGGCGTTGATCCTCCTTCTTCTTGGTCGCAGTGTTTCTAGGGAACTTTCATAAACCAAGAAGAAATGTTCTTCGGGGCCAAAATGCAAGAAAAAGTAAAGAAAACTATTCTCTATCTCTTTCCCTCTCTCTCTCTCTTACGTTTTTATCTTTCGACTATTTCTTGAAATGTTTTCGTTCAAATGTACTTCTTAATTTCTCTGTGCAACGCAATGTTATTTGAAATTTCCAAAATTTTTATACAATTTTTTTTGTATATTTTTTTTTTTATCAATGTTTTCATCCAATTTATTTTATCACAATAATTTATTTTTATAATTTATTAATATTT
This sequence comes from Polistes dominula, assembly GCF_049000335.1. Taxonomy (NCBI): domain Eukaryota; kingdom Metazoa; phylum Arthropoda; class Insecta; order Hymenoptera; family Vespidae; genus Polistes; species Polistes dominula. The sequence continues at coordinate 2,904,518 of NW_028300951.1, forward strand.
TATCATTTTATTTTATGATTAAATATAATAAGTATTATATTTAATTATAAAATATATAATATTATTTATAATATTAAAATTAATTAATATTCATTATTATTTAATATTAATATATAATTAATTATATATTAGTATTAAAATTAATTATAATATTAATTATAAACATATATAATAAATATTATATTTAAGTATAAAATAAAATAAAAATAATAATATCTAAATTCGTAATTGACAATTTTTTCATTCAAATCCAAATTAAATTTAATATTTTATTTATTGATAAATTTCAAGTTTAACACATGTATTTGATTAAAAAAAAAAATGTAATTTAATTTCATACCAAATTTGAATAATTCGAACTGAACCTTATCAGTTCTTTGAACATTTCTTCTTGTTAAATAAATATAAAGAAAAAAAAATGAACTACACAAACGTCAATATTATTAATGATCGATCTAATCGCAGATCAAAAAGCTGTTCCTACAGTGGCTGCCATGCATATTGTGCATGAGCCGTCCTGGCAAGAAGATCACGAAGAAGAGTCTCTTGGTGACCAATCGGATGAAAGAACTCGAGTTACAAGAGAGAAGCAGTAAAAGCTTATTGGCGAACGTCTTAGATATCGACGATGATTTTCGTCATGGAAACAGTGCTGCCAATCCAGCTACCGGTTACATAAGGTTAGATCTTATGTCTTTTGTAAATAAGCTGTATATATATATATATATATATGTGTGCATCAGTGTACCAACGGCTTATACTTTAAAACCTTCTCTTTGTGTATAAATGTGAATGTGAATGTGTGTATAATAATATCTATAACTATACATATACTTTAAACTTGGATCAATTTCTCTCAATTCGGAACAAAGTTCGAGCTTTATGTAAATTTTCAGCCATACGTTCTGTTCTCTAGTTCTATCTTTGTCTCTCTCATTTTAAACCTTTCCACTATTCGTCTACCTTTGCATTCATATTCAGTATTACGTTGTACCTTTCAATGGAATACCAATATCCGATACGCTTGTCAAATAACGATCTCCTTCAATCAGAATTTATCTAACGTTAACAAATTACAAAAGTGTTTATATTATCGTTTGAAAACTAAAGAAATAATTATTATTATTAATAATATGAGTAGATTGATTTATGTAATTAAATTAATGCTAAATCTTTCCCATTAACAAATGGTTTATCCTTTAATATCATAGTTAATATTTACTTATCGATTATAATAACGAAAACTATATCCTTGATATGTGAAACTATTTTAAACAGTTCAAATAAGGGTATAGAATTATTATCATTATTATTATTCTTGATATTTGCATTACTCGAATAAATGTAGTATGAATGTTAGCATGAACGTTGATATTAACCACGAATTATACGACTTCTATTATCCAAACGTTTCGGTAATAAACGAAATCCTTACTCATGTATTATATTTGATACGAGTATTTAAATGTTAACGCACGTTCGTTTGTCTAACTAAATTAAAAAAAAAAAAATAAAAAAATAGAATGTCAATATTCGTAATACCGTTGGTACGATATTTCAAACAAAAAAGTAAAATCAATTGAAAATATTTGTTAGATTTTTGATTACATTTTGATCATTTTCTTTTACAGTAGGTCGGCGTACGGCACGCCATTGTCCGGACGACCAGCTACGGTCGAAGAAACGTCGGCATCTTTACCTTTAAGTGGAATGCAAAGAGAACTTCATACGATTTTAAAAGAATTACAATTTATCACGAGTCGTATGAGAAAAGCCGACGAAAATGACGAGGTGATTAACGACTGGAAATTTGCTGCCATGGTAGTCGACAGGTTGGTTCTTTGTTCTTTTTTTTTGTTCTTATTCTTATATTTTATTTACGATTCGTAGAAAATTTCAAACAAAAAAAAGAAAATTCAAATAATTAATTTTTATTTCATATTTTGAAATCACGCAAAAACAAATATACATCATAATTGATATCAATGAATGAAGGTTGTGCCTGATCGTCTTCACGTTATTCACGGTGTTGGCCACGGTCGTAATACTATCTAGTGCGCCACACATAATCGTCCACTAATAGACTGCCCGGTCGAGACACCGAATAAATGCACAAAAACGTCGCTTAAGTAGCGCCTCCTCGAATTTGGTAAGACATTTTCATCATTTTCCTTCATATTAAATTCTTTCGAAGAATTTTTTTGGTGTATTTCAAAAATTTAGATAAAGATCAATGATAGTTGATAAAAAAATCATTGCTTTTTTATTCTCAATACTATCTTATAATAATTTCATATATTTAATTGGAAAAAAAAAACTGTTTTTTCTTAACACTAAACGTACATTATACAATCGGTCAAATGTTACATTTTAAATTTTATATTTCATTAAACTTTACTTCCAATTTTAAAATTGAATTAATATTAAACCCAAAAAAATAGAACTTTTGATTAAAAATCAAAAATTTGTAGATGATCGAACTTATATCAGTAGTAAAAGTCAAGCATTTATAGATGATGGAATACCAGTAGTAAAAGTCAGGCATTTATAAATGTTTAGACACGTGAGTAGTAAATTGTATTGTTTTTTCATTAAACTTTACTTACAATTTTAAAATTGAATTTATATTAAACCCAAAAAAAATAAAACTTTTGATAAAAAAATCAAGAATTTGTAGATGATCGAACGTATTTCAGTAGTAAAAGTCAAGCATTTATAAATGATTACACATGTGAGTAGTAAAAGACAATCTATCGAAATACGATGAAAATATTGTTTGTTTGAAATTGTAAATTTGACCGATTACAATATAAATACATATGTAAATTTAGTGTTAATAAAATAACAAATGATTTTCTGTTTTTTATTGTCAATATCGAGTGATAGATATCTCTAGAAAAAAAAAAGAAAAAAAAATACAAACAAACACAAAATTCGTGTTGCACATTTCCCCTCTTCCTTCTCTCTTCCTCAGAAGCAACGTTCGTGGGACGCGTGATTTGCGGGACCGATTCTACCACTAACAAGAAAGAGAAAAAGAGAAAGAAAAAGAGAGAGAGAGGAATAGAAAAATTTTAAGAAAAAGTGACAAAAAATAGATAGATAAAAAGAAAATAAAACAAAAGAAAGAAAGAAAGAAAGAGAGAGAGAGAGAGAGAGAGAGAAGGAGACAGAGACAGAAAGTGAGAAGAGGAGGAAGAAGGAAATAAACAACGATGGAAGAAAACTGAGCCATGGACAAAGTACGAGAGGAAAATAAGGGCTTGACAATTGACAGCAAAATTTCGCAAACCTTTGGCAATCTGTTGGACTCCGAACGTGCGTCGTCCATTTTGTCATCATCATTGTCTTCGTCATCGTCGTCATCGAACTAACTTCCCCTTCTTCGTCGTCACTTTCGTTTTATTGATTTTAATTAAAAGAAAAAAATAAAGAGAGACAGAAATAGAAAAAGAGAGAGAGAGAGGGAAAGAAAAAAGAAAAGCGAAAGAAATATTAGATTATCACATTTTTCAAATTGTTTTCTTCTTTTCTAAAAATACTAATTTACAAAGAAAAAGTAGAACCAAAATTACAGTAAGAAATTAAAAAAAAAAATAAATCAAATAATTTATAATAATCGGAAACGAAGATCATTAATGAAATTTTGACAAAATTTGGATTTGTTTTTAACCATATACTTTCTAATTTTTAATCTAATTCTTTTACCTCCCCCCACACACACTTCCCCTCTCTCTTTAATAACTATTTCTCTTTATCTCTTTCTTTTTTCTTCTATACGAAAGAAAAAAGAAAGGATCGGAAAATGATTCGGATTCTTCCGCGATACGCGCGATCCACGAACGAACAAACGAACGAACGAACGAACGAACGTCGTTAAAAACCCGGCCTTTCACGGCACGTCAATAATGATAATAATAATAATAATAAAAATAATAATAATAATAAATAAATAAATAAATAAATAAATAATTAAATAGTATAAATAGCTAAACAAACAAAAAATATTATAATCGAATCGCTTAGCGCGCGCGCTCTCGCTCTCTCACGTTTCCTTAAAAATATTACAAACACACATATATACATATATATATATATATATATATACACATAAAATATTAATATAATTTATTATAATAATTTAATATTTGAATAATATTTGAATAATATTTAAATATATAATAATTATATACTATTTTATTTTATTCATATTATAATAAATTATAATAGTAAATAAATTATTTATATTATTTATTATTATAATTTATATATTTATCGTTACAATAAATAAATAATAATTTATATTAATTATATATTAATGTTTACATGTGTGTTTATATATTATATAATATACATATAATATATAATGGTGGTGCGCGCGCGCGCCTGCGCGAACGAGCTCGTAAATAAGCGTTTAATATCTTCGAACAACTGCCAAATAAATGGAGGAGCTCTCGTGTCAGGGGTGACCAATATATGTATATCGTTTATTCGAGATTGATCGATATAGTTCGATCGATTGAACGAACGAATAAATGAACGTATAAAAGAATGAATGAATGAACGAACGTACGTATGAATGAACGAGTTAACATGAATGAAAAATTAAACGAATCGTCGATCGATATTCTTTGAGAAATCGAATTTTAATCGTATGAGATCATTCGTGAAAGTTCATTATTATTAATAAGAGCGAGTTGAAAAATAATTAAATAAAATTAAATAAATGTTACTAATTAAATATATAAGATAAGATGATATTATATATATATATATATATATATATATATATATATATATATATATATATATATATATATGTATTCTAACGACTGATGTCGTAATCGTCTTTAAATAAATAAATTTCGCTAAATAAATAAATAAATAAATAAATAAATTTCAGGAATGGTCTTAATAATCGCGTAACTTTTTTAAATTTTGTTATTAATTCTCAAGAAATCTTTCGACGACGTTTTTCGATCGAATCGAATCGAATCGAAATCGAATCTAATATAAAATATGATCGATCCTGAGGAAATGAATTAAAAGGTCATAAAAAATAATAATAATAATAATAAAAAAAAATAAACATAAATAAATAAATAAAGGGCTTGTGTGTTGATATTGGTATATAGTATAGATATGGAAGTTTAAAAAAAAATTAAAAATAAAAAAATCAACGTGTAGACAAAACTGCCAAGATCGCCATCACCCCTGCTTTCCGTACCGAGATAACTCGAATTATTCTCGAATTTTTCATCGGCGAGAAGGGTCTGAGATAGAAAGAAAGAAAGAGAAAGAGAGAGATAGAGATGATATAAAAGGGAAAGAAAGGAAAAATAACAATGTAAGAATAATTTTCCAAGCGATAATTTCGCTGGAATGTTCGAACACAAGTCGGAAGAAACGGCAGCTTTGGTAAGAAAGTAAAAAAAAAAAAAAAAAGAAATACTCTCCTACATTCTTTTTTATTTGAGTTTTTTTTTTTTTACTTCATCTTCATCTTCATCTTTTTCTTCTTTTTCTTTCTAAGGGAGAAACTTTATCTTGAACAAAGTCGAGGCCATGGTCGCCCATCGTTCTCGTTGAAACACTTTACGCTCTGTACTTTAACTTTTATTACCCACCAGCTGGATATTATTTTGGCTTCTATAACACCATGTTGTGGTGTGGAAACGAGTGCCACGCAATTTGTTGTTAGATCGTATAAACGCGAATAGACGAGCGGGTTAACGTTTAGTGATAGCGAACAAAATGATACTTTCGTGATTATGTTTAAACGAGAATATAAGTTTAAACGAAGAAAGATAGAAAGGAAAGGTTACACGTAATACAAAAGGTGTTCTCACAAACACAAATATCATCCCAATTTAATTCAATTTTTATCTCTATTATTTATTAATAATCTATTAAATTAATTTTCACATATACTCAGAATACAAATTGTTTAAATGTTGTTGAATATTTTACGATATTTCGTATAGGTATTATTTTTCATATTTTTAGTATCGACGTGTGTGTGTGTCTTTTGATTCGTAAATATATGAAATCATATATGGAATTTGGCAGGATGATTTATATAACATTTCGATTTCTAGACAAATTTTAGAAAAATCTTTAGGAAAAAGCGTAAAGTACGAAAGTCGTGGAATAATTCGGATCATAAAATTTGATGGATGGTACTGAGGAAAAGTGGTAGCTGTGAAAATACGTCAAAACATATGGCAGCGGTGTTAATAACTGTTTTACTCAAAATCAGTTTAACGAATTTCAACAAATTATTTCTTGAACAAAAATTTAATTTTTTTTTTTTTTTTTAACAAGAATAACCAAGACGCAAATATATTTTTATTTCAATGTTTGAATTCGATTAATAAAATTAACAAAAAGAAATCTATTTTCAAATTTAACCAACGTTATCAATCCAAAAGTTATCATACATAAAATACAACAAACGGAAAATCGATAAGGGTGTTTCCGTGCACAAATGTACGTAGTTTCAAACCGATCGAATCCCTTTAAAAGTTTACCTCGTAAAATTACTTCGGACTAACGGACATCGTACAAATAAACGCGAGGAATGAAGATCATTGGTAGGTACGCAAACGAATTTACTTGAAACTCGTTTAAAAGCGTCGTAACTGTAGGACGAATGGGTCGACCCTTCGGAACGTTATGAATTGTATCCATGAATTCCTAGTTGTTAAAGAAAAGTCGATCGAAATTGAGTTTAATTGGAAAATCATATTTGTAACAACTTGTATTTAAACGTATAAATCATTTTCCTTCAAAACCTTCGGTGATTAGATCGAATTTTATTCAGATTTCTAAAATGAAATTGCGATGAAAAAAAAAAAACAAGAAATACTAAATAAGAAAAGAAATAAATATTAATAAAATTCACGATTATTCGTTAGAAATGTGTAAAGTGAAAATAAAAATAATACAAAGCCCTTCTCGTTGAATGGGAAATGTTGTACGGAATGACAGAGTGATTTAAAAAAAAAAAATCGTTCAAACGACGCAAAAAACATAATAAAGAGTAATATTGAAGTGTTCCGATAAAATAATACTCAAAATAAATTTAAAAAAAAAAAATAATATAAAATAAAATATTGTAAATAATAATAATGGACGTTTTTCGCGTGTCGCGGGACTCAAGTTTAATAATAATAATAATCAAATTTTCAAAAACAGCGACAGAATAAATTCTAGTTGCAATCTATAATAATATTTCTCTCTCTCTCTCTCTCTCTCTTTCTCTTTCTCTCGTCGCATGCGATTTCAAAACAAAATTTAACGATATATAAATCAAATATTATTATTATTATGATCGTAATTCGCATAATCGTTCCGATTTTATCGCGAGGGGAGGAGAACGAGACGTACAAAGTTTTTCTTTTGCGTCTCGTTACTTAATATAAATTGTGAAATAATGAAATGTAATCGTAAACCAAAAAAAAATAATAATAATAATGAATAAATGAATAAATAAATAAAAAGGGTGAAAAAAAAAGAAAAGAAGTGAAAGAAAAAAATATGAAATTTAAAAAAAGGTAGAAAAGAAAAATCAAACGAAAATAAAAAAAATAAAAAGACGAAAAAGAAAGAAAGAGAAAATCGGGGATCGTCTTCGAGATGATGAAAATTTCAATGATCGAATGAACGAACCTTCGAAATCTCCATTTTAAATACTCGTTTTGATCAATCAACAACCTTTTCAAAATTCGTCAATGGGACTCTTGTGATCGTTCATTTGCGATCTTAGACAATCATTTATCGCGTTTCGGGAAAATGAAAGGATTCATTTATTTTGTTCTCTCTTTTTATTTTTCATATTTTCTATTTTCTCGAGAAAGAAAGAATCGATTAAAACATTTCCGACGATGAGGATGAAAGACAAAATAAAATAATTTAATGAAAAAATTAAAAAAAAAAAAAAAAAGAAAAATTTCGAGAACGATCTTCTTTTTCCGATAACAACGAAACATAACGTAAAGTATGTTTTAATGTGGATTATCGTCAATAAAACAAATATCTGCTGAAATAAATAAATAAATACATAAATAAAATAAAAAATGAATGATACGAAAGAAAAAAAAAAAGAATCAGATAAAACCGATGCGACGCTTTCGGTAAATTATTTAAAAACACGCATCTTTCTCTTAACAATTTAGTCAACTCGTATATATATAATATCTCACGATAAGTATACGAACATGTAATTAACGACGGCCAAGGAAAAACAAACCAATTGTAAATAAAAAGAAAATTAAACACACGCACATACACATAACAGACATACCACACTATCGTGATAAACATAATTGAATGTGATTACGACGGCATACGTTCGTTCGAAGCGCAATTGGCAAGCGTAAGTAATACGTTTATGAATTTAATTAGGTAGGTATTGAAAATCGAATAAGATCGAAGAAAAGAAAGACGATCGGATGCATAATAATAATTAATTATTAATAATTAATAATAATAATAATAATAATAATAATAATAATAATAATAATAGATCGTCTAATTGTCGTAAGAGAAATATAACCTCGTTAGTATCCTAATTTCCTTGCGTACCGCGAAATACGTTTTTCCAGTTCGAATTGCTGGATGATCGACAACAACAACAACAACAACAACAACAAAATCTACGGCATCTCTTTGACGACGGTTTAATTAATGGAAGGAGTATGTCGTATATAATAATAATAATAATAATAATAATAATAATAATAATAATAATAATAATAATAATAATAATAATATATTAATAAATACTAATAATAATAGTAATAATAATAACAATAATAATAATATAATTACGCGCATGTATTATCTTTATAATTATTATCGCGATAGAAAATTTTATATCAAAACAACCAAGAACAACAACAACAACAACAAATAAAAGAAAAATAAGTAAAGAGAACTAAAGCAAACGTTAAGAAAAAAGAATGAGTCAGAATTTGAAATAATATAAATAATAAATGCTTGTTAAAAAAAAAGGAAAAGAGAACAAAAAATATATAACAGAATAATAATCATAGGGGAAGAAAAAAAAAAGAAAAACATTTTACATTGTATGTCTGTACATTTTAAGGGACTGACGAAATGAATTATCTCGAATATTATAATTGTAACGATAAAGATAATATTATAAGACGAAAACGCGAATAAGAATCATCATCCCCATGATCGAAGAAGTACCATGTATAAAAAAAAAAAAAAAAAAAATAAGAGACAAAATCGAATTATCGCTAATGGTCCGTATAACGTTAAACGTGGTAAGATTTTAGAATTGGTGTATGATAATCATCGTTCCATTAGTGTGTTAAAATTATTTATTATCGTTTAAATGCCAACAACAACAACAACAACAATAAAAGAAATATTATTGTTAGTACTATCACTATATCACACTATTACTATTAATATAATTGCTATTATTATTATTAATAGTGTTACTAAATACTATTGTTACTAATACTACTAACTATTACTACTACTATTACTATTAGTAATACTATATTTACTATTATTATTACTACTACTACTATTACTACTACTATTACTATAGTACTGCTACTATACTATTAATTATTATTACCACTACTAATTATTATTATTGCTAATATTAATACTATTACTACTGCTATCACTATTATTACGACTACAACTATGACTAATGCTGCTACTACTACCACTACTGAAATTACTAAAGCTACTAACCGATACTACTATCGCTTCCGTTAGTATTGCTGCTACTGCTGCTGCTGCTGCTGCTACTACTACTACTACTACTACTACTACTACTACTACTACTACTACTACTACTATTACTATAATCCTCTAAAAGTGAGATAGGATTGCGAAAAAAGAGATGAGAGACACGAATCGATACGAAAAAAAAAAAAAAAAATAGGAAAAAAAATGAACGATAACCAAAAAATCCGGGAAAAAAAATCTTGGCAGTATCGTTGCATTCGCTGAAGATTCAAAACTCGTGCAAAAATAACACATATCCTGGCATTATCGAAAATCATGAGAAAATTTCAAACACATTTCTAATCGATTTCAAACGTTTGTTCGATCGAAAATATTAATGAAAAAAGGACAAAAAAAAATAATCGATTGATCATTCCAATGATTTTTTGCTAATGTTTTAACTTGATTGATAGCACAAAAGTAATTATACAAAAGATCGATGAATCATAGAAGATCATGGAAGATCAATGAAAAAAATAAAAAATAAAAAATAAAAAATAAAAAATAAAAAATAAAAAAAAGATAAAAGAAATGTAACGATAGTTTAGCACACATAAAACATTGTAAACCGCGAGCGACAATTTACGAGTTTTCTCGAAGATACATGTACGCGAATTTTTTTCTTTCCGATATAAATTATCTCGATTATCTTATCTAGAAAGAGCGAAAAGAGAGAGAAGAATGATCGGTTTGCATTGGAACAATTCAAGAGAAAAACCAAAAAAAAAATCTCGTTCGTTCTCCCCTTAAAAAAAATCCTCTTTTTCAAAATCACCCCAAAATCCTATGATAAAATCTTAAATCCTTCACCCATATCATCCACCAACCCTTAACAAATAATCATCTACATTTCTTTCCCTCTTAACTTTCATTCCAACTTCCTCGAACACTATAATGAATTATTATCAAGCGTGAAAAATTTAATGAACATACGAGAAAATCGAAACATGAAAATAATCGTGTAAATAACTTCTGTGATAAGATAAGATTATTAATGATGATAATGAGAGATGATGATTATGATGATAATGATGATTATTATTATTATTATTGCCGAATGCGAAACCCCTTATATTAGACGAAGATTTATCGGAAATCGTGCCACCAAACGGATACTCCATTTTTCTTCCTAAACCACGCGCTAGAATTAAATACAAACTACTAAACTAAATATATATATATTATATATCAAAATATATATATATATATATATAGATCATTATTTGACGTGTATAGATCGCATCGATCTTTAACGAAATCATTCAACTCTATATCGAGTGAGATGATTCAAATAAAACGCACAAATTGATACACGAAATCTATCCCCACTCTTCTTCTTCTTCTTCTTCTTCTTCTTCTTCCTCTTACTCAATTTTTTATTTCCTTCATACATATCTTATCCAAATAACTCGATTAATATTATTTACAAATTTATACATTGTTAAAATATCGATTCGAAATATATACATGTATACATCGATACGTGAATCAGATGATCTCGTGAAATTTCGATGTCGATCGACTGACAGATATTTAGAAACTTAGTATGACATACCTAAACCATATTATACGTAAGCATTTTATCTCTCTCATCCCCCCTTCTCTCTCTCTCTCTCTCTCTCTCTCTCTCTCTTGATCTTGATCTGGTTTATAGGTGGGTCCAATGAAACGATTAAACTACTAGCTGACATTCTAGACGAGCCATAGTACCATTTGCAGCTGTATAACGCATACCAAAAGCAAGCATGACGATGACGACGATGACGACTATGACGAAGAGAAACCACGAGAGGAGAGGAGAAGGAAGAGAGAGAGAGAGAGAGAGAGAGAAACTATTGGTCAGGGTGAATGTTTCATTGCGTGCTCCGACTTGACGAGTACGATGCATTGTTGATATGCTATTGGCTGGTTGGTGTACTGGCCGATCAATGACGAACATAACTACTGTACGTTCTAGTAGTATTTCGTGTGTTGAAATAGATTATTTATACTATTTAAAGTTAATCAAATTACTATAAAGATATTAAATTTTTTGATTTTATTAAGATTAATATTTGAATTAATTCAAATCTTACTTGTCGTAATTCGGATTTAGTATTGTTATTTTTTTTTTTAAGTATTTTTTTATTTATATAGATATAAATTTTAATAAATTAATAAATTTATAATAAATTTTATTTATCTTATTTATTTTATAAATTTTATTAAATTAATAAATTTCTAAATTTTAGAACAGATCTTAAAATTATAACGTGACAAATAATAATTATTTTTAAATGAATTTTTAATTTGAAGGTTTTTTTTTATTAATCCTAACGACAGATAACCTTTCTATTTATTAATTAGAAATTTATTTGAAACAATCGTCAAAAATTGTACGTCACGTTAACTTTTGAATTATTGAACAAAAATTTAAAGTCAGTTTATTTTAAATGTATTTCGAACAATGAAATGTTTCATTTTAAATATTTCACATTTCAGGGCAAATAATTTCGACTGTATAAAATTTTACTTTTTTGTAGGAAACTATAAATTTTCATGAACTCGACACACCCTAGCCAATAATTTTGTCAACCGGCTGACCAAAATCATCCTACTCCACTTACAATTAGTATAAGATGTTATGTATCATATCGTTCGGAAGTGTGAACCTTTCGCGGGTTGAGAATATAAATCATTTTCAATGAAATTCGAGATTGAAATATTATCGTCGAGAGGTTAACATCATTTTTTAATGTAATTTACGTATATATACAGTTATTTGTCAAATTTAATTGATTATATCAATTTCTCAACAAAAGTATTTCTCATTTATAATATATGTATATTTATTTATTACGTATTAAAAATTAATCTATAATTAATTTTTGTTTATATATTCATAAACTAATTGGAAACATAATATGAAATATTGATAATACGATAGAATCTTTAGTAAAATTTTTAAAATACAATTTATATCTTATAATTTTTATATTTTAATGTTAATCGTATTTTATTGAAACTTTGACTGGATTAGAAAATAAAATATCTGTGTATGAGTGTGTGTTTGATGGCACAATTTCCGACAATCTGATCGATGCGTGACTCATTAATTTTAAAAAATAATACACATTTGTTACCAATTAAATGACTTTCACGTTTCGAGGACGAATGATCAAGCTATGATGTATCTATAACGTGAAGTGCATCGTGTTGATATATATATACTAAAAAAACTTTCAACATACGAACATATATGCATATAAATATATAAATATATAAATATATAAATATATAAATATAAATATAAATATAGATAAAACAAACAAGAATATAAAATGAAAAAAAATAAAGAAAAATTAATAAAACAAAAATAAAATAAAATAAATAAGCGTTATATATACATATTATATACATAATTATACATATATATAAACATTACATATACATCTAATAGAAGGAGGGGAAAAAAACAAGACAGATATAGCGGGAGAAATAAAAAAAAAAAATATTGTAAAATAAAAGTGAACAAATTAATGAGAGATGGACCTTTGTTGTCGTCGTCGATATATACATATAAATGCTATAATTTAAATGAATGAAATTAAACGTTATTAAATATAATTACTACGAACTGTTAATAAATTGTAATATTAACTGATTCACATTAATGAACTAAATACAAAGGAATTGAATTAGGTTACACGGACAACACGTAGTCTGTCCCTATATTCGTCTCTGTTCCTATTTTCTTAAAAAATGCGATATTATAATATATTAATTAACTTAAGATTAAATAAACAAACAAACAAAAAATATATATATATATAAATATAAATATAAATATAAATATAAATATAATTAATAAATATATACACACATATACAATACGCATTATGCACACGTAGATACACACGCGCGTGCACATGCAGAAGAAGAAGAAAAAGAAAAAAAATGAAAATCCTGTGTGCCGATTCCGATGCCAATCTAATCATCAACTATGCTTACGCGAGGACCTAAATTTGAAAGAAGAATGCGAAGAAGAAGAAGAAGAAGAAGAAGAAGAAGAAAATTTAAAAGAAAAAAGAAAACCAGGACCAACATGGGGCTTCAACCTTGAAAAAATTGAAAGAAGTTCGAGGAGGACAAAACAACAACAACAACAACAACATTGACAATTTCAACATTGAAATATACATGGTGCCAGTTTTAACGCGATATATTACTTTTGTTTTTAACATAAGTGTGACCACACGTATTTCGTTACGTATATCATATGGGGAATAAATTCGTATCGAGTTGATGATATGTGTCAGTGTTCACACGCACACATTCATTCACTGACTCACGCATGCACGCACGCACGCAAGCGCGACACGCAGACCCGCCCTACAAACTCTATCACGAATTTAACATAGCATCGATCCAACTGCTGTTTACATGAAACTTTTTAGTGCGTACACTCGTGCTTCTAAACCTTTACATAATAATAATAATAATAATAATAATAATAATAATAATAATAATAATAATAATAATAATAATAATAATAATAATAATAATAATAATAATAATAAAAATACCAATAATAATAATAATAATAATAATAATAATAATAATAATAGTAATAATAATGTTAATAATGTTAATATTAATAAGTAATAAGTAATAATAAGATTATTTAATTATTAAAGATTAATAATAAAAATAATAATAAATGATTATATATAACGTAAAGCGAACAATTTAATGAGAATGATATACATTAAATTAAATATATATATATATATATAATATATTTAATAATAAGTTTAAAATTAGCCGCGCGGTATGCTCAAAAAGTAGATAAGAAATTTTACTCATGTAATATGCGCTTGAAAAAAAAAAAAAGAAAAAAAATAAGAAAAAAGAAAATGCAAGAACGATCTCGTTATATACTACATACATATATACATATACATAAATGTATATGTATATTATATAATAGATATAGAAAGTCATGTATCGTGCACCGTGAAGGATTATTGAATGTGATGTTTCATATAGAACGAAAGCTCGCAAGGTTATACGAATCGATAACTCGATAACTGGCGGAAGAGTCGATATCGAAGAAGGTATCTTAGAAAACTCTTCTTCTAGGCGCTGGCGCTTGTGAAAAGATGTGTATGTTATAAAAAAAAAAAGGAGAAAAATAAGAAAAGAAAAATATGAAGAAAAAAAAATGATTGAACAAAAAGTAGAAAGAAGAAATAAGAAAGAGATATATATATATATATCTATTCGACTGTGATGAAGAAGCTTTCATTCAAAAAAATGTTTTCTCTGTCTTTTATTGTCCTATTTCGTTTTCTTCCTCTCTTTCTTCCTTCCTTTCTTTCTATTATTTTTATCTTTTTGATTTACGAATGCATCGTAAACATCGATGATGGTGAGACAAAAAGCACGTTTAGAATAATATATTAAAAATGAAAAATATCAAAGTTATATTCATTTGATTCAATAATATTCTTTTCTTTAAATGTTTGTTTGATATTTCGTAAAAAAAAAATTGTTTTAATAAATAAAAAAATAAAAAAAAAAAATCATAAAAAATTCAAATAAATTGATTCAGTTATATTTTTCATTTAAGTTATCTTCGGAAAGATCTCACGTAAGTATTGGAAAATAAATTGAAAGATATATTTCAAATAAAACAAAAACAAAAATAATATAATAATTAAAATAAAAAAAAAGTAAATTGGCTCTTTCGCTAGTACGAGAATCGTGCCGATGGAATAGAATGGCCTCGAAAGTGAAACAAACGAATTGTCATATACCCTAATTCACCCTAAAACCCAATTTAGAATTAGATATTTGCGTCCCGTTGTATTATTATTATTATTATTATTATTATTATTATTATTATTATTATTATTATTATTATTATTATTATTATTAATAATTCGATAAGAAGAACAAATTTTTTTAGACGAGTAGCAAAGATAAAATACTCTAATCGATTCTTATACTTTGTATTTTTACGATTATATTCATTCATTCATTCCTTCATTTAAGTAAAATTTTAATTAATAATTAGAATTGATTATCGAGACTAAATTTTGCATCGTTGTATTATTTATTTTTTTTTTGCTTTTATTTCTTCGCGATCGTATCGTAAAACAAAAATAATAATGAGTTGTCTAATGTTAATGGAAACGTATTAGTGTTTTTTAAATCACGATTTGACAAATATTTGTCAATGTTACATCGTAATAATCGTGTGAACGAATCGTCGAAGATTTAATATTCATTAATTTAGATTTCGTCTAAACCTCGTCGTTCCTAATTCTTATAATATTGTTAAAACAATAATGTTATTCGACAAAATCTATTATTATACAGTATTATTATTATTATACGAATATGTAAGTCTTGCGATACCAAATCTCGAATTAAAATAAATTAATAATTAAAAAAAACATACCTAATGCTCCATATGCAACATTACATGGTGAAAAAGGTAAAACAAATAAAAAATAATCTAAATATTGTCTAAAGTGATGCATACAATCTATAATTAAATAAAATGATTAAAAACAGAAAAAATCCTATAAAAAGATAAACAAACAGCAAAATGATACGATGAGATTTGAATTTCCTTTCTTGACATTTCATAAATGTCAAATAACAAATAAAAATATTAATAATAATTGTTTTGAGATAAAACTTTGATCTAAACTATCAAATGAACTTGCATATTCGTATCGATTTCAAACTGGTGTGTGTTCGAGATTAAACGTAATAAAGAGAAGTTCATTCTAACGATATTGTACCGGTACTCACACACAAAACAGACACACACACGTATACACTTATATAGATACCGATAAAAATTTGAAATTCATATTTCGAATTAAACCATAAGAAAATAAAGCATATGGAAATTTTTCTTACATGCGTGTACGTCGATAGGAAAATGAAAGGAAAGAAAAATATAAAAATACAAAAGAAATTTTCATTTTGAAACTTGCATACATGAATGAAAAATATCTATAAATATAAATATATATAATTAAAAATAATATAAATCTATTACCAAAACAAAACAAAAAAATTGAAAAATAAAAATTAAAAAATGCGAAAGATTTTCTGATATTGCATGGAGATGAGTAATTTTGTTCTTTCGAAATTAAAAAAAAAATAAATAAATAAAAAAAGAAAAGAGTAGTATTCGTAGTAACTACGAGCGCACCGAATTACGCAAAACCACCGGGTATCGTATTAATTAATTAAAGTACAGTCAGAGCCAGGAAATAAACAGACATTGAGCGCATTACCTTGCTCTTTCTTTCTATCTCACTCTCTCACTCTCACTCTCTCTCTCTCTCTCTCTCTCTCTCTCTCTCTCTCTCTCTTTCTCTCTCTTTCTCTTTCTCATACTAATTATCACGAATATCGATCATCACAAAACACGTCGGTTCTATCTTTCATCTTCTCGCTTTATAAAATGCATCAATTTAATCAATTATTATTTATTATCCTAGATCGTCTTAATTATATTATTTATTATTCATATCAAAATATTATCCTATTTATATATATATAAATTATTATATATTTCTTACACGTACATGTATACTCGTGTTATGTATGTGTAGATCATACATATATTTTTTATTCAAAAAAAAAAAAAATATGAATTGGATTTTAAATCGTGCCGTAAGAAAATAAAAAAAATATATACATATATACATATATATATAAAGGAATGGAAAAGCAGGCGTATAAAAGATTCTTCAATAATCAATACCTTAATTGCTATTTCTTATTTTTGCGAATGAATCTGTCCGATCTTCGTGTATATCTTAGTATTGTCAAACCCAACCCTACCCAACTACCTGGTCAAACCCACCCACCATTAACAAATGCAGCACATGTAATTTTGAATTTGTACAATTGAATGAAATAATTCCAAGGTACGATTTTAACGTTTAATGATTATTGTATGTATAATGTATTTATTAACGAATTGAAAGAAAACGAAGAAGAAAAAGAAGAAGAAGAAGAGGGGGATGAATATCGCGATAATCAACTTTTGTATCTCCTTACGTATAAGTTGTGTAATTTATAACCAAGATGAAAAGTAAGAAGAAGAGAAGCGTTTTATTCGTTTTAAGAATGTGACGTTTGTGTGAAAGAATAAAAATAAAAATAAAAATTATAGTTATACGATAATACATGAATTATATGAACGATTTACGATGTTAACGATAATAATGATTAATATAATATAATTAATATGCGAGCTACGATTTAACAGAAAATAAATAAAAATGAATATGAAAAAAAAAAATTATAAAAAAAAAAAAAACAGAAAATTACAAGAAAAAGAAAGAATAAATAATTCACTTAAAAATAAGAAATAATACATTGTTAAATTACGTTTATTAACATTATTATTCTGTAATTTTTCATACAGCGTAAAATACGACTATTTCATGAATAAATATAATATTAACGGAATATATAATATATATATAATATAAGCAAATATTTTAAAACGTGGTTAATCGTCAAGCCATGTATTAACGTTTCTTTGTTTATAAAAACACACATAACACACACTACCTACATTATTTATAACGAATAACAAGTCTAATGATTTTAAGGTGGTAGGTATACTATATAAATATAAACAATGTGTGTATGTGTGCGAGCGTGTATATAATACATTTAGAAATATTACGTATTAAAAAAAACACAGGCTGATAAGAAGAAAACAGTTCTAAGGGTCGATTAAATATCTCATGGAAAACGCTGAAAGCTGGAGGTGAGAATTTTTTTAAATGAAGATTTTTTATGAAAAATTTAATAACCAAGTTTTATCCTAGCGATATAAAATCTAATTAAATTAATTGAAAATATTTAACTAGTCAGATCACAGATTAAAAAGAGATATTGTTTGAATATTTGAAATTTTTTGATTATTTTTGTTAAAGCTCATTCGTTCTATCTTATCGATTGAAATCGAAGCCTAGAGTTTCCAGCTTTCGTCGTTGATAGTTTAAATTTTAATAAAAAATCGGAGATGCATATATATATATATATCCGAAATCTGCTCAAATTTCTAATGTTAACCGATACCTCCGAAGCGAAATAAAAATAATATATGTAAGACTAAACGCAACTACGAAAAAATCTAAACATAATTTATTAGAATGATCGTGTTGTAAAAAAAAAAAAAAAACAAAAAAAAAATATTGACGAAATATATTATAATAAACTTAATGATACGTTTACAATAAATTGTTTCTTAATATTATATTAAACATTGATTTAAGATTATTTCATCCATTCATTATACAAATTCAAAAAACCATTATTCTACATTTTTTTTTTTTTAAACTAATTTGTTTTTATTTTATTTTTTATTATATTATTATATTGTAACTCTTATGCAAAATTTTGTTTTTACCGACTGCGAATAATTTATCATAGCATGGTAATATGTAATGTATCAGATATTGATAATTTTTCGCAGTAAATAATATCAAAGAAACATAAAATTATATAGAAAATCAGAAGTTCATTTTTCCTATAAAAAATTCACCTTAGTTAGCACCTGGACCATCAGTGGGAGATAGTAGATATTTAACGCGAGATGACAGTACAATCCTACCAATGAATACAATATACTTATACGTATTACACCTGGGCACACGTATAGATAAGAACTCAGAAAGTATGGAAGAGGGGGAAAAATAGGGGATTACTAACTTAAAATTCTAATCTATAAATTGATTAATATATGTAGGACGAACGCCTGCATGCCAAACTTGGTAGGTATTCGTGGAAGGGAACTGGTCGGTGGGCCCTGGATAGCTCAATTGGTTAAAGAACAGTCGCCCGGAAAGCGAAAGATCCGTGGTTCGAGTCCCGGTCCGGTCGGTACCAGCGATCCAGTTTTTTTTCACGAATCTTACATACATAAAAATGTTCTTTCATTAATCTAATAAGCGGCCTATGACTCTATAATTTATTTATGATGAATGTACATATCTATTGTACATATATTTTGCATATCTATAAATATCAAAATTTATATTTGTTATAGAATTTAAATAATTATATTTATTTTTTAGTAACTTCTAAAAAGGAATTACTCATGTGCTCGTCAATAATTTATTTAAATAATTACAACTAGTAACTCGTGCCGATTAGGATCTTTCATCCACGACATGATTGAGCACTGGAGGGACCTTAAATAAAAACTCACGGTTTAAGAAGTTCTGCGATGGCTCCAAAACACTCCTACTTAGTAGCAAGTATTGTAGTCTGACCATGGAAGACGATACTCGATTTACCATTGAAGAAGATCCATCGAAAATCCATCGAAGATCCACCAAAAATCCATCGAAGATCCATCGAAGATCCATCAAAGATCCATCGAAGAGTTCATGCAACATCTTTGAAAGGAGGAGAATTCATGATTATATCTGTAAAATAAAATATAGCAAAATGATAAGTTATCTGGAATATTATTCAAAACCATATAAAATAAAATCGAGTAAAATATAAATAAAAATGAATACTTACAATGCATTCCAAAGGGATACAGCTATATTGCACCATGGCGATGCACCTCGCGTGAATCTAATAACGCGGTATAAACGAAAATAAGAAACTATAGATGAGTTTCTTATCGCGAAACCGAAATTTTATTATACGACGAACAACACTGATTCTATAATTCGCGTTTAATTTTAACTTATTACTCGCCCGATCACTGATTCTACAACTAATTCAAAGACTGCATTGCACGCAGTCAAATGCAAGAACAAAAATTTCACTCCCGGTCACTTCACATGGGCCATTCGGTCCAAGATACCGGCCCAAAGTAATGCAATTGCTTCGCACACAATTGCAATCTGAAACAGAAATAAAAAACAATACTATTAATATCATTATTATTACAGAAAAGCATTTAAATTTTTGAGAAATTATTTAATACAAAAATATACTCACTTTGATAAATACACGATGAATGCACGATGGGTCTCCTACCCTTAGGATGACGATGAGCACACTTTTAAACCAAATAAAAGAAACTTGCGAGTTTCTTAACCGAGCAAACGAAACTTTCACATACGACGATCAACACTGAATCTACTTGTTGATTTTTTTATATTTTATTTTAACACGATACAACACACGAGTATTTCATTGCCTACACGCACAATTGCAATGTTCTGAAACAGAAAAAGAACAATTAATGTCATTGTCGTAATAAAAATCTATTGAAATTATCATATAAATGTTTGATAGTAAAACATATTTACTTTTAGTCTTGATTGATGACTGCAGGATGGGTATCCTACCTTTAGGATGACGATGTATAAACTAAAATTAAATAAAAAGTCTATAAAGCTGAAACATACTAAAGATTGTATTATAATATTTCCTGTAAACCATTTCTAAAGGCAGGGCACACACACATTAAAACCATTGAATATTTTTGATAAAATATTCCATGGTAAATAGAAAGAAATAATTTAATAATCTATGAAAATTGACATAATTAAAAGTTAAAGTTATTAAATATTTGAGAAATTTATCAAAATATGCAACTATTTGCTTGCTAAATAACATATCAACTATGTAATGTTAATAAAAATATTCATTAAAAATCTTTAAAGTTGTCTTAATGAAACAGTAATTGTATCAGCAAATTCCATAAAGAGTAACATAAAAAATAAACCCTTTTTTATACCATTCCATGTAATAAAAAACTTTTTAAACTATTAAAATCAAAATGATAAGGTTAGAAATAAAATTATTAAATAATTTAATGCTTAGTTACTGTTGCCAGTCTTTACCTGTCAAAGGACGGAAGAGGAAAGAGATACGAAATTACGTTTATCCTTGAAAGTGTCGAACGTTCGGTGCTCGGTACTCGGTGTTCGGGGGTACTCGGGTTCTCGATGCTCAGTGCTCGTTGCTCGACTGTTTTTCTTTTGTTTTCAGCTGTTTCTTTTTTATTTTCGTCTCGAGAATTTCCTAGAAATATATAAACACATTTGACTACCTGGAAGTCGAATTTTTGTATTCTTTTTCTTTCTTTTTCGTTTTCTCTTTCTATCTTACACTTTTTCTATTACACTTCTTTTTGCTTTAAAATAAAGAGATAGACTTACCTAGATAGTTTAGTCATTACCCTGATGAGAAAGGAAGCACGATTCTTAGATTGAGTATATGAATTCATATTGGATTCTCCCAATGCTCGAAAAACTAAAATAAGTAAGAAATAAAATTACATTAGTACAATATAAAGAAAATCAAATATATAAGAGTACGTATACGAGTTACCTATACTTATGTATATATGCCTATAAATATATATGTGTATGTGACAGAAATCAAATTTAATACGATATACGATTTTTGAATACATAATTATGAAAAATAATTAATTGGAACATTATTAGAGATGATAAAAAGTATTGATACCATGAGAAAAAGATAAAAATTAGACGAAATATTATAAGTTAGCCTTGGTGAGATATGGCGGGAAACCGAGAAATGACGGACAATTATATTTTCACGGATATCTTTCGAAATTTGTATTTTTCAGTTTTGAAAACACTCACGTATAAAAATCTTGCTTTTAGTTATCGTTTAATATATTATTTAAAGGTTTAAACGTTAGAAAAAATCTTTTAATTACCTGATATCAACAGACGACCAAATCTGCTGCAACTACTATAGATGACAAATTCAAAATGGTGGTCACTTCTCCTTCGCGGTACGTTGGTGACAGATTGCTGTCGTTTCATTGGCTAATTAGCTGATTTGTTATTTCGGACTTGAAATGACCAATCATAAGATTCATCACGCACACAAGCTTAACCACCACACGTACGTATAACTCGTTTTTCTCCTACAACAACGTTAAATTCCACATAATATAATTTATTTATAAACAATATTTCAACAATAATGAATAAAAAAAAAGATGATGTAAACACTGTGAAAACTTTATTGCATCGTACAGAAGAACACAACCGTACAAAAGAGAATCGTCCGTTTATATAGAAATGCATAAAACAATTGATATCTTTCTCTCAGGCATGCCACCATAAATTATATCGATAAATAAAAAATTCGCGGGAATGATCTGCATTATCGATTAATTACTGACGCGCTAAATTCAATATTTTCTAATACATTTTACTTATATTACAGGAAATTTTTGTTCACGAATCTTTAATGCGCAGAAATGATAAAATAATTATTTTAAAATAGAAAAAGTGCTTAAATCTGAACGTTATAATGTTCAATTTTCTTTATTAGAAATATTATTACCGTTGCACGCATGTTCAACATTCGAAAATGTCATATAAACATCATTGAATATATGTATTTTCATATGTATTTTCACAGAAGACAAAAGCTCAGTCTGAAGGGAAATTTCGAGGAAAACGGTGCAGCTAACATATACACAGTGTTTCTAAATTACAATACGCATTCTTTTCGATTATTTAACAATTATTTTAGTATTCTAATACACTCTTCTTATATTTCAGACTGTTTTACAGTATGTAAATTTACATACACATTACACAACTATTGACATATATTAAATATTGAATAATTTTAAACCGATAATTTTTTAAACAAAAATATTACCATACAGGATATCACTGAGCATGAGTTAGACAATAATTAAAGTAAAATGGAAAAAATGTTCAAATTAGAACGTCATAATATTGAGTTTTCTTTATTAGAATTATTATTACTGTTGGATATAAACTTAATATAAAAAAAAGTCATATAAACAACTTTCTAATTAATGTTTTGTTATAGAAAACAACAGTACAGTTTATAAGTGAATTTCGAAGAGGAAGGTACTCCGAAATTATATTCCGTACTTTTAAACAATAATCGATACTTCTATCGATTATTTAATAATTATTTAATTATTTTAATACACTTTACTTATATTACAGCATATTTTTGTCCCGGAAGTCATTTCTGCGCAGGGACAATAAAATAATTGCATTAGAATGAAAAGATTGTTAAAATCCAAACGTTATTTTCTTGAATTTTCTTCACTAGAATTATAATTACCACTGCAGAAATAATCAACATAAGAAAAATCATAAACAACTTTCTAATCAAAGTTTTGGTTTCGAGAAAAACACCTCAGTCTATAAGTGTATTTCGAAGAGGAAGGTACTTACAAATTATATTCCGTACTTTTAAACAATAATCGATACTTCTATCGATTAATTAACAATTATTTTAATATTCTAATACACTCTACTTACATTACCAATAATTTTACACTTGGAATCTCATTACTGCGCATGAACAATAAAATAATTACGTTAGAATGAAAAGGATGTTAAAATTCAGACGTTATAATCTTGAATTTTCTTTATTAGAATTATAATTAACGTTGGACACATACTTAACATAAAAAAAAGTCATATAAACAACTTTCTAATTAATGTTTTGTTCTAGAGAACAACGGCTCAGTTTACAAGTGAATTCCGAAGAGGAAGGTACTCCGAAAATATATTCCGTATTCTTAAACAATAATCGATACTTCTATCGATTAATTAATAATTATTTTATTACTCTAATACACTCTACCTATATTACAGCATAATTTAACACTCGAAGTCATCACTGCTCATGAACAATAAATTAATTATATTAGAATGAAAAGAATGTTCAAATCTGAACGTTATAATATTGAATTTTCTTTATTAGAATTATAATTACCGTTGCACACATGATCAGCATATATGAAGTCATATAAAAAACTTTCTAATCAATGTTTTGTTTTAGAGAACAACAGCTCAGTCTATTAGTGCATTTCGAAGAGGAAGGTACTCCGAAAATATACTCCGTACTTTTAAATAATAATCGATACTTCTATCGAATAATTAATAATTATTTTATTATTCTAATACACTCTACCTATATTACAGCATAATTTAACAGTCAAAGTCATCACTGCTCATGAACAATAAATTAATTATATTAGAATGAAAAGAATGTTCAAATTTAAACGTTATAATATTGAATTTTCTTTATTAGAATTTTAATTACCGTTGCAGAAATAATCAACATAAGAAAAATCATAAACAGCTTTCTAATCAAAGTTTTGTTTTAGAGAATAGTGGGTCAGTCTATTAGTGCATTTCGAAGAGGAAGGTACTCCGAAAATATATCTCGTACTTTTAAACAATAATCGATACTTCTATCGATTAATTAACAATTTTTATAACATTCTTATACACTTTACTTATATTACAGCATTATTTAGCACTCGAAGTCATCACTGTACATGAACAATAAATTAATTACGTTAGAATGAATAAAATAATAAAATCTGTACGTTATAATATTGAATTTTCTTTATTAGAATTTTAATTACCGTTGCAGAAATAATCAACATAAGAAAAATCATAAACAACTTTCTAATCAAAGTTTTGTTTTAGAGAACAGTGGGTCAGTCTATTAGTGCATTTCGAAGAGGAAGGTACACCGAAAATATATTCCGTATTCTTAATCAATGATCGATACTTCTATCGATTAATTAATAATTATTTTATTATTCTAATACACTCTACCAATATTACAGCATAATTTAACAGTCAAAGTCATCACTGCTCATGAACAATAAATTAATTATATTAGAATGAAAAGAATGTTCAAATTTAAACGTTATAATATTGAATTTTCTTTATTAGAATTTTAATTACCGTTGCAGAAATAATCAACATAAGAAAAATCATAAACAGCTTTCTAATCAAAGTTTTGTTTTAGAGAACAGTGGGTCAGTCTATTAGTGCATTTCGAAGAGGAAGGTACTCCGAAAATATATCTCGTACTTTTAAACAATAATCGATACTTCTATCGATTAATTAACAATTTTTATAACATTCTTATACACTTTACTTATATTACAGCATTATTTAGCACTCGAAGTCATCACTGTACATGAACAATAAATTAATTACGTTAGAATGAATAAAATAATAAAATCTGTACGTTATAATATTGAATTTTCTTTATTAGAATTTTAATTACCGTTGCAGAAATAATCAACATAAGAAAAATCATAAACAACTTTCTAATCAAAGTTTTGTTTTAGAGAACAGTGGGTCAGTCTATTAGTGCATTTCGAAGAGGAAGGTACACCGAAAATATATTCCGTATTCTTAATCAATGATCGATACTTCTATCGATTAATTAATAATTATTTTATTATTCTAATACACTCTACCAATATTACAGCATAATTTAACAGTCAAAGTCATCACTGCTCATGAACAATAAATTAATTATATTAGAATGAAAAGAATGTTCAAATTTAAACGTTATAATATTGAATTTTCTTTATTAGAATTTTAATTACCGTTGCAGAAATAATCAACATAAGAAAAATCATAAACAGCTTTCTAATCAAAGTTTTGTTTTAGAGAACAGTGGGTCAGTCTATTAGTGCATTTCAAAGAGGAAGGTACTCCGAAAATATATCTCGTACTTTTAAACAATAATCGATACTTCTATCGATTAATTAACAATTTTTATAACATTCTTATACACTTTACTTATATTACAGCATTATTTAGCACTCGAAGTCATCACTGTACATGAACAATAAATTAATTACGTTAGAATGAATAAAATAATAAAATCTGTACGTTATAATATTGAATTATCTTTATTAGAATTTTAATTACCGTTGCAGAAATAATCAACATAAGAAAAATCATAAACAACTTTCTAATCAAAGTTTTGTTTTAGAGAACAATGGGTCAGTCTATAAGTGTATTTCGAAGAGGAAGGTACTCCGAAAATATACCTCGTACTTTTAAACAATAATCGATACTTCTATCGATTAATTAACAATTATTTTAATATTCTAAAACACCCTTCTTATATTACAGAATAATTTAACACTGGAAGTCATCACTGCTCATGAACGATAAAATAATTACGTTAGAATGAAAAGGATGTTAAAATACAAACGTTATAATCTTGAATTTTCTTTATTAGAATTTTAATTACCGTTGCAGAAATAATCAACATAAGAAAAATCATAAACAACTTTCTAATCAAAGTTTTGTTTTAGAGAACAATGGGTCAGTCCATAAGTAAATTTCGAAGAGGAAGGAACTCCGAAAATAAATTCCGTACTTTTAAACAATAATCGATACTTCTATCGATTAATTAACAATTATTTTAATATTCTTATACACTCTACCTATATTACAGCATAATTCAACACTCGAAGTCATCACTGCTCATGAACAATAAGATACTTACTTTAGAATAAATAAAATAATAAAATCTGTACGTTATAATACTGAATTTTCTTTATTAGAATTATTATAACCGTTGCCTACATGCTCAACATAAAAAAACAGTCATATAAACAACTTTCTAATCAATGTTTTGTTTTAGAGAACAACAGCTCAGTCTATTAGTGCATTTCGAAGAGGAAGGTACTCTGAAAATATATTCCGTACTTTTAAATAATAATCGATACTTCTATCGATTAATTAACAATTATTTTAATATTCTTATACACTCTACCTATATTACAGCATAATTCAACACTCGAAGTCATCACTGCTCATGAACAATAAGATACTTACTTTAGAATAAATAAAATAATAAAATCTGTACGTTATAATACTGAATTTTCTTTATTAGAATTATAATTACCGTTGCACACATGATCAACATATATGAAGTCATATATTCAACTTTCTAATCAAAGTTTTGTTTTAGAGAACAGCAGCTCAGTCTATTAGTGTATTTCGAAGAAGAAGGTACTCCGAAAATATATTTCGTACTTTTAAACTATAATCGATACTTTTATCGATTATTTAACAATTATTTTAATATTCTAATATACCTTTCTTATATTACAGCATAATTTAACACTCGAAGTCATCACTGCGCATGAACAATAAATAAAATTACATTAGAATGAAAAGGATGTTAAAATTCAAACGTTATAATCTTGAATTTTCTTTATTAGAATTTTAATTACCGTTGCAGAAATAATCAACATAAGAAAAATCATAAACAACTTTCTAATCAAAGTTTTGTTTTAGAGAACAATGGGTCAGTCCATAAGTAAATTTCGAAGAGGAAGGAACTCCGAAAATAAATTCCGTACTTTTAAACAATAATCGACACTTCTATCGATTAATTAACAATTATTTTAATATTCTTATACACTCTACCTATATTACAGCATAATTCAACACTCGAAGTCATCACTGCTCATGAACAATAAAATACTTACTTTAGAATAAATAAAATAATAAAATCTGTACGTTATAATACTGAATTTTCTTTATTAGAATTATAATTACCGTTGCACACATGATCAACATATATGAAGTCATATAAACAACTTTCTAATCAATGTTTTGTTTTAGAGAACAACAGCTCAGTCTATTAGTGCATTTCGAAGAGGAAGGTACTCCGAAAATATATTCCGTACTTTTAAATAATAATCGATACTTCTATCAATTAATAATTAATTATTTCATTATTTTAATATACTTTAATTATTTTTCAGATTGTTTTAACGCATATACATTAATTTAAACGTTACATACCTATTAACATACTTTGAATAGAAAATAATTTTAATATTAATTTATTTTTTCAATTTATCAGATAACTGTCTTCAACTTGATTGCGTTCCTAGATCGGAAGGTAATATAATATACTCCAATTACTTACATTGCAAATAAAATTGTATTACCATTCATTAAAAATTTCTGTTTCAGAAGTGGTTTAATGGGTAGCGGGTAAATTTTTTGTTCGTAAAGGGTGGTACCATTTACAAATAAAGAATTTACTTCAGGGATGCGACCCTGCCCACGCGAGCCATGATTCTATCTTACTCCCAAGGATAGAATCATGTTCATTTGACTTTTAAGCTGGAACTACCGTCTTTATTTCTATTTTTCCTTTTTTTCTTTTTTTGCTTTTTGATATGCATAGATAGATATGCATTTAGTATGGGAAACTGAAGCTTCATTGTAAGGGAAAACATCTTCCGCTAATTGTTAGACGGACCCAAGGATTCTTTTCCGTAAGTTCGCAATAGTATACGGTGTTGGACTGAACATTTAGTGTAGGTTTCTCCTAAATTTAGAGTCAGTGGACTAGTCCAATCGGGGGGAAACCACTTAAAAAAAAAATCGTGAAAAGTTCCGCTTTAAAAGTTACACCCATCCCCCCTTTTTTCCTATCCCTTTTTATTTTTTAACTCTTTTTTATCAATTTGTTTTTTGTTGCAGGTTGGACTATGGTGAAGAGACGACGACAGGAAGACCAAAGGAAGACCAAAGAAGGACCCATGGTGGATCATAAAAGAATAAGAAGTGGACTTGGTAATATAGGATAGTATAAAATAATTATTTGTTTAAATAAAATGAAAATTTGTATCTTTGTATTATTCTCTTTGTAGCATCGCAAATGTGCGAACATCATTATTTTTCATGTATTTTCTTTATTTATAGGTTCCATGGAAAAACTTATAATTGTATACTCTTTTTAATTATTGTACTTTATTTTATCTAGACTGAAAATTATGTATATATGTATATATTCTAGGGTGTATTAGTTTTAAGTAATATCGATGATTTTATTGAATTTCTTTTCAGGTTATACTCCTTGTTTAGCATTTTGTATTTTTTAGTATTGAAATTTTTATCTGGTATTTTCGATAATAATTTTAACAATTTTTCGGATGGTACTCTTATAGTGGGGCCTAAGAGTTAGATTCATTCCTTTGAATTGTATTCGGATGTGAGTATCTTTAGGATGCACATCCCTCTTGGGTCTTCAGAAGCGGTTACCTCCTCGTGGTTAGACCTGGGCAATGGTATTTTACTTTCCATGTAATGTTTAACATATTTTGATATGTTTTACATTCCATTGCAAGTAAAATCCAGCCAAAGACCGCTTACCATAAACATTATAATTCTAATTAGTTTCTGTAATTTTCCAATGAACATATTTTTATTCCTTTCCTTGGCTCCTTCTATCCATTTCATCTCCAGAAACTAATTACCTTATAATGTTTTTTAATAACTTTTATATTGTTACAGGCATTACACTGAACAAACAAGAAATCTTTTATTGTAATATTTATTTTATTTTATTTCAGGATAGAATTATTTCTTTTATAATGCATATTTTATTTTTTAATGCAGGTTTCTATTATCTCACAATATGTCGATTTCAAACAAGTCTGCAATTGAAAGGAAATATCATACCTTTCTAAAGATAATTTTTTTGCAGAGAACAACGGCTCAGTCTTTAAGTGTATTTCGAAGACGAAGGTACTTCGAGAATATATTTCCCTCTTTTAAACAATAATTGATACTTCTATCGATTAATTAACAATTATTTTAATATTCTCATACACTCTACTTACATTACCAATAATTTAACATTTGGAATCTCATTACTGCGCATGAACAATAAAATAATTACATTAGAATAAAAAGAATGTTAAAATTGGAACGTTATAATATTGAATTTTCGTTATTAGAATTATAATTGCCGTTGCATACATGCTCAACATAAAAACAAATCATATAAACAACTTTCTAATTAATGTTTTGTTCTAGAGAACAACGGCTCAGTCTATAAGTGAATTTCGAAGAGGAAGGTACTCCGAAAATATATTCCATACTTTTAAATAATAATCGATACTTCTATCGATTAATTAAAAATTATTTTAATATTCTAATACACCCTTCTTATATTACAGAATAATTTTTAGTTTCAGAATCATCACTGCGCATGAAGAATAAATTATTTCCATTAGAATGAAAGAAATGTTAAAATCTGTACGTTATAATATTGAATTTACTTTATTAGAATTTTAATTACCGTTGCAGAAATAATCAACATAAGAAAAATCATAAACAACTTTCTAATCAAAGTTTTGTTTTAGAGAACATTGGGTCAGTCTATAAGTGAATTTCGAAGAGGAAGGTACTCCAATAATTTATCTCGTACTTTTAAACAATAATCGATACTTCTATCGATTAATTAACAATTATTTTAATACTCTAATACACTCTACTTATATTACAGCATTATTTAGCACTCGAAGTCATCACTGCACATGAACAATAAATTAATTACGTTAGAATAAAAAGGATGTTAAAATTCAAACGTTATAATCTTGAATTTTCTTTATTAGAATTTTAATTACCGTTGCAGAAATAATCAACATAAGAAAAATCATAAACAACTTTCTAATCAAAGTTTTGTTTTAGAGAACATTGGGTCAGTCTATAAGTGAATTTCGAAGAGGAAGGTACTCCGAAAATATATCTCGTACTTTTAAACAATAATCGATACTTCTATCAATTAATTAACAATTATTTTAATACTCTAATACACTCTACTTATATTACAGCATTATTTAGCACTCGAAGTCATCACTGCACATGAACAATAAATTAATTACATTAGAATGAATAAAATAATAAAATCTGTACGTAATAATATTGAATTTTCTTTATTAGAATTTTAATTACCGTTGCAGAAATAATCAACATAAGAAAAATCATAAACAACTTTCTAATCAAAGTTTTGTTTTAGAGAACATTGGGTCAGTCTATACGTGAATTTCGAAGAGGAAGGTACTCCGAAAATATACCTCGTACTTTTAAACAATAATCGATACTTCTATCAATTAATTAACAATTATTTTAATACTCTAATACACTCTACTTATATTACAGCATTATTTAGCACTTAAAGTCATCACTGCACATGAACAATAAATTAATTACGTTAGAATGAATAAAATAATAAAATCTGTACGTTATAATATTGAATTTTCTTTATTAGAATTATTATTACCGTTGCACACATGCTCGACATAAAACAAAGTCATATAAACAACTTTCTAATTAATGTTTTGTTTTAGAGAATAATGACTCAGTCTGAAGGGAAATTTCGAGGAAGACGGTCCACCTATCATATACACAGTGCTTTTAAACTACAATACGAATCCTTTTCGATTATTTAACACTTATTTCATTATTCTAATACACTTTAATTATTATTCAGATTGTTTCAACGCATATACATTGGTTTAAACGTTACATACCTATTAACATACTTTGAATAGAAAATAATTTTAATATGAATTTATTTGTTCAGTTTATCAGATAACTGTCTTCAACTTGATTGCGTTCCTAGATCGGAAGGTAATATAATATACTCCAATTACTTACATTGCAAATAAAATTGTATTACCATTCATTAAAAATTTCTGTTTCAGAAGTGGTTTAATGGGTAGCGGGTAAATTTTTTGTTCGTAAAGGGTGGTACCATTTACAAATAAAGAATTTACTTCAGGGATGCGACCCTGCCCACGCGAGCCATGATTCTATCTTACTCCCAAGGATAGAATCATGTTCATTTGACTTTTAAGCTGGAACTACCGTCTTTATTTCTATTTTTCCTTTTTTTTCTTTTTTTGCTTTTTGATATGCATAGATAGATATGCATTTAGTATGGGAAACTGAAGCTTCATTGTAAGGGAAAACATCTTCCGCTAATTGTTAGACGGACCCAAGGATTCTTTTCCGTAAGTTCGCAATAGTATACGGTGTTGGACTGAACATTTAGTGTAGGTTTCTCCTAAATTTAGAGTCAGTGGACTAGTCCAATCGGGGGGAAACCACTTTAAAAAAAAAATCGTGAAAAGTTCCGCTTTAAAAGTTATACCTATCCCCCCTTTTTCCTATCCCTTTTATTTTTTAACTCTTTTTTATCCCTTTGTTTTATGTTGCAGATTGAACTATTGTAAGGAAACGGCCACAAGTGGACCAAAGGAGGACCATGAAGGAACAAGAAGTGAACTTGGTAATATGGGATAGTATAAATTAATTACTTCTATAAATAAAATGAAAATTTGTATCTTTATATAATTCTTCTTTTAGCGTCGAACGTGTTTGATAAATATTTTTAATGTATTTTCTTTATTTATAGGTTCCGTGGAACAACTCATAATTGTATACTCTTATTAATTATTATACTTTATTTTATGGAGATTGAAAATTATGTATATAAATCTATATAGATTGTATTTCTATAAGTTGAAGTTATTCTAGGGTGTGTTAGTTTTAAGTAACATCGATGATTCTATTGAATTTCTTTTCAGATTACACTCCTTGTTTATCTCATTTTGTATTTTTTAGTATTGAAATTTGTCTCTGGTATTTTCGATAATAATTTTAACGATTTTTCGGATGGTACTCTTATGGTGGGGCCTAAGAGTTAGGTTCATTCCTTTGAATTGTATTCGGATGTGAGCATCTTTAGGATGCACATCCCTCTTGGGTCTTCAGAAGCGGTTACCTCCTCGTGGTTAGACCTGGGCAATGGTATTTTACTTTCCATGTAATGTTTTAACATATTTTGATATGTTTTACATTCCATGGCAAGTGAAATCTAGCTAAAGACCGCTTATCATTAATATTATAATAATAATTGGTTTCTTTCATTTTCCTAGTTAATATCATATTCACATTCCTCTCATTACTTTCCCTTAAATATTCCCTTCATATTATATTTTACATAATAATACTCGATTTATTTTGTTGTAAATTTAATCATGTAAATTCTTTCAGTCGATTTTTTTGACGTGTAGTGCGGTCGGTTTAAACACGTCTCGGTCGTGTTCGTGTTCGCGTTCGCGTTTGTAATAAAAAACTTTATTATAGTTTTTTATTTTCGTTACCGTCTACTGGTCAACGTCATCTTAAGGGTAGGAGACCCATCGGGCATTCATCACTGAAGACTACAAGTAAGTATAAATTTTCTATCAAACATTTTGATGATCATTTTAATGTGTCTTTTATATTATGACGATAATATTAATAGTTCTTTTTCATTTTTCTGTTTCAGATTACCATTGCAAACGTGCGTGTTGGCAATGAAGGGATCGTTTGTTTGCATCGTTCAACAAAATCTCGAATTAGAGTCAGTGTTTGTTCGCCGTATATAAAAATTTCGGTTTTGTTCGGGAAAAGAAACTCCGATAGTTTCTTTTATTCGATTGAAACGCGCGCGCATCGTCATCCAAAATTTTTTGACTGCGTGCAATGCAGTTAATAAAAATTAGAGTCAGTGTTTGTTCGAATAATTAAAGTAAAATTGAATCGCGAAGTAGAGTCAGTGCCGTGTTCGCGATAAGAAACACGTAGAAGTTTCTCCGTCGTTTGAACCGTCTACAGCATCGTCATCTTTAAAGGTGGGATACCTGTCGGGCATCATCTAAAAAGATGAAAAGGTAAGTTAACTTTTCTATTAAACATTTCATTAATAACTTTATATGATTTTTGAAATAATAACAATGATTCTAATCGTTTTGTTTTACTTTTTCTGTTCACAGGTAAGACGTGTTAGTGTTTGATGTTTCAACTGTCCGGTATACAGTTGTAAAAGTAGAGTCAGTGTTTGTACGAATAATTAAAATCAAATTTTTATCGCGAAATAGAGTCATTGTTTGTTCTTTTATATTATATTATTTTTATATCACGGATTTAGAATCATCTATAACTGCGAGCAATGCAGTTAATTACAATAGTGTATTAAAGTTGTTTTTTTTATTTATAACAGTCGTACAGACTGTTCGCGAAAGTAGAGTCAGTGAAGTGAAGACCGGGAGTGAAATTTTCGTGTGTTTGCATTTGACTGCGTGCAATGCAGTTTTTGTTTAAAGTAGAGTCAGTGTTTTTGTTCGATTAATTAAAAAGTACAATTTTGATCGCGAAGTAGAGTCAGTGACCGGGCGGGCGTAAATTAAATTCAAATCATTCGCGTATGTAGAGTCAGTGTTGTTCGCCGTATCAGAAAAATTTCGGTTTCGCGATAAGAAACTCATCTATAGTTTCTTATATTCGTTTACCGCGTTATTAGAGTCACGCGAGTGAGTGAGTGAGTGCAAGGAGAAGTGCATCAAGGATTTCTCCGATGGATCTGGTGGACTAGGGATGCAGCTGGACCATTTGCTACGAAGTAGGAGTGTTTTGGAGCCATCGCAGAACTTCTTAAACCATGAGTTTTTATTTAAAGTCCCTCCGGTGCTCAATCATGCCGAGGATGAAAGGTCCCAATCGGCACGAGCTACTGGTTGTAATTTTTACCAAAAAAATTATTGACGAGCACATGAGTTTATTCCAAAAAAGGATTATTCCTTTTTTGGAATTGCTCATGAAACTGTATATTTCATTGTATGTATGTTTTATTAGTTTAGGATAGGTCTTCTTGTCTTATCAGTTAAATTCACTTAATTAACAGTGCAAATTATTTAATGCACTTTCATTTTTTATTACGTGTTTGATTCGCGTTTTAGTAGTGGTGAAATCGAGTATTAATTTACTCGATTTCGTACCAATGAAGCATGTAATAAATGTCTTACATGCATTGCTTCGTACTTAGTTTATTTAATCTCGATTTATTTCGATATAATAAATGGGCAAGAAGACAAAACCCTTTCGCGACGGATAGACTCTGGCAATTAAGTGGCGGCTAAAAAAGCCCAGTTCTTTAATTAGAACAGCCAACTTAATCAAAGGAGTCGTCCGAGGTTTTTTAATTATTTTCAATTTTTAATATCTTTTCTTTTTTTGAAAGTCTTAAAGACTTGTAGAGTCATAGCCCGCTTAGATTTATTTGAGAATATTTAAATGTATTAATCAATTTTTTAGATTAGGATTTTCAGCAACTAATATACTAATTCCCCCTTTTCTCCCCCCTATGCACGCTTCGTTCTCATCTATGCGTGTTACCCAGGTGTTACACGTATGGGTGAGAAAAAGATTGCATGGGTTATAGTTCTTAAGTTTTCCTTTGGCGGCTGTCATTGTGCTAGTGATTGCACGGTGTACAGTGCACCTGTGTGTGCGTGGTAGGTGGTGCATTGTACATCGTTCGGGATTACGTGAAATACCGCGTATTTTTGAAAAAGTTATTCAAATAAATATAACTTGTAGAGTCACGCGTACGATACGAATTTAGTTTTTTAATAATCGTTTTGCATAGTAGAGTCACCCACATTTATTTATGGAAACATACACGTATATAACTAGTATGCATATATATATATACTAGTGTATACTTGTATTTTTGCAGTAGTTTTATTTGCAATAATCACTAGCCTTGGCAGACGATTACAGCAACTGGTACGTAACCTATTAGCATGTAAGTTTAGAAAACGTGGTTGAACTAGGGTGACGGAGGTGCCCCGGGGCATGCTCTCTAGTGTAGGCTTTTGCACCCTGGTGGTATGTGTGAGAACCGTGGAGTGAATGGGGGGGTATGAATGTGTTCTTTTCTTTGAGTGAATGTGAAACTTTAATTTTAAGTATGTAGGACCCCGGAAAAACACATGGTACACTTGCACTTTAATAGTGCAAGTCCCATCTCCGGGTTTTTTTATATAGAATTGTCACAAAATTTTATCTTTTTATTCTATCATGCTTAACTCGTAAATTTATTTTGTGACAATTCTATCATTTTTATTATGTATCATGATTCAAAGGTATTTGCAACCATTTGAAAGATTTATTTTTACTTCGATTCTATCTCGAACGAGATATAATCGAAATTAAATTCGCAAAATCTTTGATGAATTTGATACTTAGTTTTAAGTATAACAGGTTTAACACTTCGCACTATCGCGATTTAGTCTTTGATATGTTTGATATAATTCAATATAAATTAAATAAAAATATTGCAAAGAAATGCATTGCATTTTTATAGTATTATTTTCATTTCAATTTGTTTTTATTGTAAGATATTAATAGTGCGAAGTGTCATGGATTAGCTCAATTAACTGCTCGGACATTCGATTAAATGTGCTCGTGTAACATGTGCACAGTCGATGAACTGTAAGTTCATTGATTGTCCACGAGTTAGGATAGCTAACGGTAAACGCGAATTTATTTTGTAATAATTATTTAACAGAGTTATACAACGAACATCGGAATTATTTTGCAGTATGGTATGTATGATAGAAAAATAAATGAAATTATTTCATAGGTATTGTAATATGAAATGTATTTCATTTATATTAGTGTTATAAGCAGTTGAGAGTAATTGGGTGAAAATGTCTTGAAGTCGTTTCTAAATTGTAGGACCATAATTTGGCATGTTACAACGAAATGGTATTAGAATAGAATCGATATTTTACATAGTTTATAATATTCCTTTCGACGAAGAGATATCTCTCGATCAAAAGGTAATAATTATTTTCTATGTAAAAAGAGCTCAGGATGTTTTACTAATCATATTTTTATTTTCAGGGTTGTGTTAGGGTTGGTTAGGTCGGGTTTTTTATTCATTTTATAATTTAGAATCAGGGACGATTCTGATTCTATATCATTGATCGTTGTAACATGCTAAATTATGAGAATACTTTTTGGGAACGATTGACGTTTTTGGTCAATGATTCTTTTCATGCTCGCACGTAGGGAATGTCCGACAGTAGGCGTCAAGAAAGAAGAGGCTAATTGCCGAAGAGGCCCCCACTTAATTGTGGCTCAAGAGGGCAACTATGGACTCAATGAGTTATTTGCAAATTCAACAGCATGGTTGAATTTTTGCGAATAGCTCGTTGGTCATTTGATATTTTGATTGTTTTATTATTTTGCTCGTCAATAATTTATAGTGGTTTTTTAAGAATGGAAGTAATTAATATAGTTTTCTTTCTGTTATAGGGGAACGTCGTTGGAATTACCACTACCAACTCTACCAGAGATTTTTGTTGCCAAAAATAAATCGAGTATTTAAAAAATTTGATTTTACAGAGTACAATTCCATTCAGAATTCCCCCTCACTTTAATATCATATCATTTTTTAATTTCCAATGACCCCACACCTTTCATTTTTCATTCTTCATTTCATTCGTAGAAACTAATTATTTTATAATATTTTTTAATATATCTTTTTTTTCTAGGTATTAGAAACTTAATTTTCATTTTATTTTGTTTCAGAATATGATTAATTCTAGTGCACTAATGCACTAATGCACTAAGTGCATCGGATTTTTCATCAGGAACTTTCCCTTCGATGCGTTCATTGAATCTTTTCAGACATCCAAAATAATCTTTTCTTTTTCTTTTTCAGGTTCGTTTTGAGTTTTTTTTTTTTCAGTGGGTAGCGGATAGATCTTTCTTTGGTTTCTTCACAAAGAAAGGTCTACTTTAGGGATGCGACCCTGCCCTACGCGAGCCATGATTTTCTCCTACCTCCAATAATTGGGAGAAAATTATGTCCTTACCTTGAAATTCACCCCACCAACCATCACTCCTTCCCTACTTCTTTATTTTTCTTTTTGTTTTAGGTTTCTTCCTGTTCTAGGTTTCTTATAATAATGGAGTATTCAAGAGGAGAGGAATATGTACCAGAAGAGTCCATATCCAGAAGTTATGGTAAACAGGTTGTATTTTATTCATTTATTACTTTTTTTATTCACAGGATGATGAATTATAAAGACGATGCAATATTACATCCAAGAATAATAGGAAGCAGAACTTAAGAGGACAATAATTATAGTAAAGGGTAATATAAAATAATTACTAGCAAAAATAATTCAAGAATTTTAATTCTTTTTATTTTATTCTTTCTAGCAACGTATATGTATGATAGTTATTTTTAATGTACCCTTTTTCTTCTACAGGTACCATCTAATATCTTCTTTTTTTTTCACAGGTACCGTCTAATATTATATATATATATATATATATATTTATTTTTATTATACTATATTTTAGGTAGATTAAAAATTATTAAATATCAAGTATTCATAACTTGTAATTTCCGAAGGTACATATATTAAAATTATTCTAGGGTGTGTTAGTAATAAGTATCATCGAATTTGTTTCGATTGAATTTCTATTCAAGTTACACTCCTTATTTATCATTTTGTATTTTTTAGTAATAAAATTTTTCTCTTGTATTTTCGATAATGATTTTATGG
Source organism: Polistes dominula (assembly GCF_049000335.1). NCBI lineage: Eukaryota > Metazoa > Arthropoda > Insecta > Hymenoptera > Vespidae > Polistes > Polistes dominula. The sequence goes on from NW_028300951.1 coordinate 2,943,315, forward strand.
ATTTTTCGGATGGTACTCTTATGGAGGGGCCTAAGAGTTAGATTTATTCTTTTTAATTGTATTCGGATGTAAGCATCTATAGGATGCACATCCCTCTTGGGTCTTCAGAAGCGGTTACCTCCTCGTGGTTAGACCCGGGCAATGGTATTTTACTTTCCATGTAATGTTTAACATATTTTTATATGTTTTACATTCCATTGCAAGGGAAATCCAGCCGAAGACCGCTTAAACCATAAACATTATAATTGTAATTAGTTTCTTTTTAACTTCCTAATTAATATCATATTTCTTTTATTCCTTTCCTTGATTCCTTCTATCCATTTCATCTACAGAAACTAATTACCTTATAATGTTCTGTAATAACTTTTACATATTTACAGATAGTCATTTTAAACGAAATCGTTTGCATTCATTTAATCAAGGTTCCTGAATTGAATTTAATTATGAATTTTTTAATAATAAACACAAGTTATTATCACCCATTAAAGAAGATTGTTATTTTTTGTTGAAATTTATATTTCTCTGCTTTCAAGGACAACCAAGATCCGTGGTATACTAGTTCGTTGAATTCGTATTAATACGTGTTATAATACTGTAAAGTTAAAAATACAAAGTGCTATTTAAAAAAAGAAAGGTAGTCTTAAAAAATATTAAAGAAAAAATTTTGTTCGAACTTTGTTTTATTGCAATGTATACTCAAACAAATACTGATCAACTTTTATTTAAAGTATTTTTTTTTAGGTTATCGTAAGTAATTAAAAAATCGTGAAAAGAGGTATGTGGGACACCCTGTATATACATAATTCTTATTATAAAAATATATATTAAGAGTATTTTAATTTATTATTAAAAGAATTATATTTTTTATGAATTAAATAAATAATCTATACATCATTATTTACAGTAATTGCAGTGGATTTGTCTACATTTTCTTCATTTACAGAAGCCATTATTTTTTCATCTTCCGCATCTTCTGCATTTTTTTCATTGCATGAATTTATACATTTATCTTTTTCTTGTATACTAGCCGAATTATCGCTAACGTTACTACCACCTGCATTCACATTCGATTGCGTTGCTTGTTTCAAAGCTAAATATTCTTCAACCGAGCCAGTTGGTTTCGTTTCTTCTTTATCATTATTAACTTCTGTAACGCGAGATGGCGAAGAATTTAAATTTGGTGAATTAGTGAGTTTGGAAAGTCTTTGACGTTCTCTTAAACGTTTGCGAATTTCAGATTGTATTTTTGATTCTTTTATAACGCTTTGAACATCGTCTGTTTGATAATAACGTGTCGCCCATGTTTCGGCTGATTTCAATTTCTGCGAATTGGATAAATTAGAGTCTGTCACTAAAGAATTCTTTTGTTCCTTTGCAATACTATTATCCTTAATTTTAGTTTGTTCTTGATCTTTATTTTTATTCTTATCATTGTCACAATTTTCCAAGTCATCCATGTCATCAGAATAATTATCCAAATCAATTATTTCCTCAAAATCAGCCAATTTATCTTCATCAGAAACAACTTTATCTTTCGACTGTAAACCAGATGGTACAGATTCTTTCTCTACTTTCGATATATTTTCTTCTATTAATTTTTCTTTTTCTTCAGGCACGCTAGTTATTTCTTTTTTCTTTTCTAAACATTCATTAGTTTTATTATCTGTATTTGAAGAATTGTCAGGTGTTTCTTCACTTTTAGAATGTGATTTCTTTTTGACTCTTTTACGTTTTACAGTATTGTCAGCAACATTTGTAGACGATGATGCAGAACTATTTTTATTTTGTGAAGTATGAAAATTACACCTTTCTTCGGTGATAATATCAGTTTTTTTATCGTTATCTTTTCCACTAACTAGTTTTGATTCTTTAACCCCTTGTTCTATAGGACTAGTTATGACATTTTTATTATCTAAATTGGTTGCATTTTCTATTTTACGTTCATTTTCTAATTTTTGATTAACCCTTGTTCCAACCTCATCATTTTCACTTTCGCTAGATAATAATTCAATGGTTGGTGTAGGTTGAACAACTAAAACTACGTCTTCTTCCTCACCATCCATTCGTTGAGAACTTATAATTTTCTCTAATTGCCTTCGGCAATTCTCTTTCGCATTAATCTCATCAAGTCTTGTTTTATTAACATGATTTTCTTCAATTGCACCATTTTTTACCAATGCCTTGGTTTCATTAGAACTTGGTATTATATCATCTTCTTTACGTATCAAAGCTCTTATCGCCCTAGCACGCATTTCTAATTCTAACAAATCTAACAAACTATCCGCTTCTTTTTCTTTACCTGTTTCTTTCTCATCTTCTTTCTTAACTTTTACTTCCTTATACTTATTATTGCTTCCATCTTTATTAGTAGTCTTTGATTTAAATTTACCATTTCCTGCATCTTCCCTTTTATTATTACTTTGTGATTTCATTTTATTTGTATTCTTGTGTTTCTTCAGTTTTGTTTTTCCAGATATACTATCTTCTTTTTTAATATTATCATCCTCGGTAAGCCATTCCTCAGTGTCAGATATAATTTCTAAGGACGGACCTAAAATAATAAACATTGGTTAAATTGTAAACAATTTTTAATTTATTAAATTTAATATTAAATGTATGTGCAGGGTGTTAATTCACATGGAAGATTTAACTACCTGATTCATCCGATTCACTAGTGTCTGATGATTCTAACATTGGTTTTCCGTCCAGTATGCATAACACACGAGTTTTTGACATTCCACTTAACTCACTAGCACACCATTCTTCTAATTCTTCAAAATCCATTTTCTAGGATGTAAATTTATCAAATGTATTAAATTTAAAGACTCTTATATGATATTAACTATTGATACTATAACATTATCAAATCTGATAAGCCTTAATGTATCTTTTAAAAATTACTAAATATTTAAAAATATATATTATTATAAGTATTAATTATACCTTCAATGCTTGTGGTAACATCATACGTATTTTTTCTGGTTTAACAGATTTAAAAAGTTGACGTGCTAATTCTCTACGGTTTGACAGATAATCTTTCATAGGTTTTAAATCTCTTGCATCTATTTCCTCATCCGATGATACAGATGAAGAAGAATATGATGAACTAAATTCCTGTAAAATAATATTTTAATTTAGAAATTAGAAAATTTTGACTAATTATTGTTTTTAAAAACATAACCTTACTAACTTCGCTACTATGAGAATTCTTCTTAGTTTTCGACATCTTTCACATTTGTATTTCTTTTAATACCAATTAGATATTAAATTAAATGTATTGAATTGTGTTTCACAACAAATTTAATCTCTTACACAATTGATATTAATTTTTTCAATTTTATCAATTTCATATCATTAAAGAATATAAAAGTACACAGAAACTCATAAGTCTGCTTTTTGTGTAACCAAAATCATCTTAGTTAGTACCGGGATCACTAGAGGGTGAGAGTAGGTATTTAAAGGGATGATGGTACACACTATCAAATAATACAGTATTCTAATAGTAATTAATATATAAATATATTTCGACAAATAAATTCAACGAACAATTTATGAAATAGATAGAAAAGTTTATATGTACAGCATTAAAATATTTGTAATTGTTTCGATGAAAATGTAAAATAAATTAATTTCCATATAAATATGTTCTCTTCTCAGATAACGATACAAATAAAGCTATAGTATGGTGTACTGCTATTGGTCACATGATTGCCGTGATTGGTTGTGTGGTTGACATGTGATTCACTTTGTTGCATCCTTCGGTAGTATGCGTTTAACTTCAATTACAGATGGCGCTTTTACAAAGTGCATAGTCGCTTACTTGTATGTTAGAATCGCTATCAAGTTATAACCTATCATATTGTTGACAATAGATTGTCAACAAAATGTCTATATTTTAAAATAATCTTATAATTATGTTTAACTGTGGGTGTATATATAGATATAGTATTTTTTTTCTAAATGTGAAAAATGAAATGTAATAAATAGTTTTTATTATCCATGATTAATATACTTATAAATTCTTGGCAGGTGACAGCTAACCCATTGTATCAAATATATTGTCTTGTGTGTATATTGCACAAAAATTGAAGATTCCCCGCATGATCACATCCCACGATCGAAAGTGCATTAAAACACTTTCGATGGTAGTGGCTAATATTTGGATGAATATGAATGTTATATGACACAATACTTAATTGAATTAAAAGATTAGAAATTAAGATTCTTAAATAAAGAGAAATACAAATTCAAAATGTTAAACCGATTTAAATCAGTATTGATGAATGCTGTAGGAGTAAGTGATCTTGACTTACAGTATCCAAATGAATCGAACAATGATATGATGATAGATTATGTCAATTCTAATTTTGCAATAGAAGTAGAAAATAAACCTTATAGTCGACCTAGTTTCCTAGGACTTACCGCCGAAGAAACACAGGTATATTATTTTATTAGTATATTTATTTTTATGATACACTTTTTTAATGATTATTATTTTATTTAGTATATATATATATATATTCATATACTTACTAAATTCCATATTAGGTCAGTGCTGACCATAGAGTAAGACCTATAATAGTCCCAAGGGATTTAAGCCGATTACCATGGTGCGCTGGCTATGCCGAATGTATAAATGCTGGAAAAAGTGTTTGGAACGAGGATCAAGCATCTGCAACCAGAGGAGACCTAAAATTAACTGATCTGAATGTTTCGTTGCCTTATGTTATGTTTTCTATGTTTGATGGTCATGCTGGATATCAAGTAGCACTTACCGCAAGATTACATTTACACAGAATAATCCTTGTTAGTAGAGCACATTTATAAACTGCAATGTTTGTTTCTTAATATCTCATTGGCCATGAAAATGTATAAAAATTGTATTTTTAGGAAAGGCTGATCGCTATACCGAGTACTGTATTATTAAATGAAGATGAAGAAGAATTTATAAAAGGTAAAGATTTAGTTACAGGTGCTATTGAATTAGCTTACAGACAAATGGACCAAATGGTAGAAGCTCAAGCTCAAAATGGTGGTGGAGGCTGTACAGCTATTACTATTTTATTTCTTAATGGTAGATTATATGCAGCTGGTGCGGGTGATTCTAGGTTTGTACTTATATACGTACATATATATAGAATACATTATATTTATTTTCATTTTTTTTTTTTAACAGAGCAGTGCTTGTATTAGGAGATAGTCAACGTGCTCTTACTAGAGATCATACTCCTGATTCTGAATCCAATCGCGTAAGAGCCTTAGGACTTTTAAGAAGTCACGAATTACTAAAAGGTCACTTTACACCATTAGAATTCAAGAGAAGGCCATTACAGAAAGAATTGGGAACTATGGTCCTATATAGAGAACCTTACATGACTGGTTGGGCATATAAAACGTTATCGCATCCTGATTTAAAGTTACCTCTTATTTCTGGACATGGAAAACGAGTACGTTTCATTTTCACAGTGCCTTATATAGCTTTTGTTATAATACGTATATAAGTATATTTAATTTGATTATTAAAATCACAGAGTAGAGTAATGGGTACTATAGGAGTAACAAGAGGTTTTGGTGATCATGGCTTAAAAGCAGCCAATACAGGTGTCAGTATCAAACCATTTTTATCCTCTCAGCCTGAAATACAATCCTTAAAATTGGAGGATTGCAATCTTACAGAACGAGATTGCATAATCATTGCTACCGATGGATTATGGGATGTTGTTTCTGACAAAACGGCAGCTACTATTCTTAGAAAAACACTTGCACCAGATACACCTTCTTTAGAATATAGGTAAACAAAAATTAGCAAATTAATCATACAAAAATAAAACCTAAAATCACACAACCGAATATCTTATTGATTAATATCTTAGGCTTACTATGGGTGCTCAAGAATTAGTACAAGCTGCTAGAGGTCGGTTAATGGGAAGAACATGGGTAGGAAAATCAGAAAATACTAATGAAAACGAAGATAAACTCTCTCTAATGGCTTCGGTTGACGATATAAGTGTAATGGTGGTACCATTGTATCCATATCTTTGCGAACATAGACAATGGTTAAAGTCAATTCAGCAGGAAAGAAAGTATTCTACTGATTCCTCACACATATCTATCAATAATTCGATACAATAATCACTATTAACTGAGTTATTAAAAGTGTGCATAAGAACATTAGTTTCTCTTAGAGAGAGAAAGAAAGAAAGAGAGAGAGAGAGTATAATCTTATGTATATGCAAATAATAATTATTAGTAATAATTTATGATTGACAAGAGAAAAGCATTTTCTTTGTATTTTCATATAATATATAAATTGAATTAATAATTTCAACAAAATGGTAAAGTATTCATTAAAAATAATTATTTATTATATACTGCCACTATAAAATCTAAAATATTTCAATTAGATTTTTTGTTTTTAAATATTTATGAAGTATAAAACTATATTCTGTATAGTGTTATACTAATCATATATAGGTATATATTTATTAAAAAGAACATTCCATTATTAATATATTAATATATTAATGTAGTTATATTGTTTTTAACAATCTTCAATTGTAAAAGTAGATGAATCTCCTGGGTTTGTATTGGATGGCTTTATCTCTTGTATAATTTTTTATTAAATTTCTCACAAAATCAAAAAATTATACGAACAGTGGTAAGATTAACAACCGGGAAAAAATTTATAAAATTATTTTTCTATTTTTTTTCTGGTATTAAATTATTATTAACAATGTTCTTATTATTTCTATATAATCATAGCACTTTTATTTGTAAAGTGGTACAAATTGATCGATTTAGCTAATATTATTAATTAAATTGTACATAATAGAATCAAAGTGTATTCTACTTTGAGTAGTATGTAACAATTATAGATTTTATTATCTTATCCTGTATAATATCTTCTTTTTAGCATATTACATTGTAATTATTGTATAAAATAAATCTAATGCACTTAAATAGGATATAATATTTAATTACAAACGTTTTCAGTGCATAAAGCTCGTGCAAAAGCTGACCATGATGCAAAGTTAAAATAACAAAGAATGAAAGTTCCTCAATTTTGAATAATGGATTTACGTTCAACCGTATTACTTTTTCCTTTATAATACAGCCTGTAAAATCGTAATGACAATAATGATATTTCACGCAAACGTACTCGAAAAGAGAATTTACTTACATTATTCCTATGCCGAATAATGGAAGAGCCAGAGAAAATAGTAATGTAGTGCGGTCTATCAAATTTCGTGCGTGAAAAATCCAATTAAAAAATTTTTCGTATTGTGTTTCGCGTTGTTTACCATATATTAAAAATTTGTATTCTTGATTAATCATTTTATAAAAATTTATAAGAGAAGACATATTTGCCACGTGAGATTGACGAAATTTCAGGACCCAAAATCATTTACATTTTCATCTGCAAAAAGTGTTAAACTAAAAGTAATCTGTTTTAATTAGAACGCGTTGAACACATGATGTAAGAAAACGCTTACAATGATCTTTCCTCTTTCCTTTAATAGGAAAATATGTGTGGGGGTCTTGAGTGCCAAACTTAGCAAAAGTTTCTACGAGTCTCGTGAAAGTTCACGAGAGTAAGATAACGACGATTGATTTATTACTCTGAGCAAAAGAATGAAGAAGAAAGGTCTTGTTTCGTCGGTTAATGAAAACAAAAGTAGGTTACAAACATGTCACGATCGTAAAGCTCAATTTTCGATAGTATGTAGCTCTCTTCGCTTGATATCTCTTGTATAAATTTATATTCGAAATAACACATTCTGAAATGGCAAAAGAAGATAACAATTCGATAGCTAATTGTAAGTCATAGGCGACACATTACCAATAAATAAATTTAACAAATTTATTAACACTAAACGTATCTATTTCTACCACAATGGGTTAAATAACCCGTATTCAAAATGTCATATATTTTATACGACGTATGTATAGTATAAAATATACTACTTATACAATAAAGATTCTTGACTCATAAAATAGTGCTGTAACTTGTAAACAATTTTTCCAATATTTTAAAAACGGGTCGTTTGACCTGTTGTAGGTTTAATCTTAAGAAATAATGAATTTATCAGCAAAAAATCTTTCACATCTTTATCAGGAAGCTAACAACGACTAAAACAAAAAAGTCACTTGATCCAGACGTCTTTTTGTTTGCTATTAAAGTTAATTTATAAAATGCTTAGATCGATGTCCAGGCATTTTGCAAACGCAGTTTACTTCTTCCCTCGAAGTTACGTGTTAAAAAATGAAAGACGTCACTTTTTCAAACGGTGTCATATCGTGGAAAAGTTTTTCATGACGAGTTATAACGGAACGATCAGTCACGGTCATCTAGGTGACTAACGCGAAGGGTTGTGGCGTACCTAATGCTTCCTCCCAGGTCAGGATGAAAAAAGAAAAGGAGGGTAGAAACGAGAGGAAAAGTACTTTAGATCTTATCAGAACAATTGAGATGTAGGGCTGTTCATCACTCCAGTAAAAAAGTGTCTAAAACATCATTTTAATCGTACTAATTGTACTGATCTTGATGAACAAGTTCTCATTTAAAGGATGAAGGCTCAAATGCTTTATCCTTCTTTTTTTCAATTTTTAAGAAGCTTTATTATTACGTTTTACGCATAAATTAGAAATAATATTTTTGAAAGCAATTTTGTTTACAGAAGAGAAACCTTAAAGCCTCACCACTTACATCACTATATCATTAAGAATGTTTTGACGGAATCCAGATTCTATTGTAATATCTATAACCTTCTATCAATAAATTGTATATCGATGTGCCGTTATCTGATAAAAAAATCTTTCTTTTGCTGTACTTTTTATTTCTTTATTAAAGAAGAAGAAAAAGCTTAGCGATCTTTAAACGATTGATAAATAGTTTCAAATTTACACAAAAGTTTCTCTACGCTCTATTGTTATAAATAAGAGTAATCGTAATGCTCGTTGGACGCATTTTAACGTATTGCCTTTCCAAGATCTACTCTTATTGTTAGTTACCAAATTTCAAAGCAAACTTTCATCTGTTATACAGTAGAATGAGACTACATTTTGACTGGGCTCCCTACATCCACAAGTTCTAAAGTTTCGTGAAAAGCTTAATGAGAAGATCCAACAGTGGTACCTCTCGCACCTTCTCCGAGGTTTACATCGCTGACTTCTCCTCGTTAGTCTACTGCCTGACTCGTGTCCGTTGTCAACTCTCTTAGCTTTCTCCAACCTAATGTCCTTCTCCTGGAAACTAACGCCTGGTTGCCGAACGTGATGCAATGGATAATGCGACAAGTTTGTTGCTAGTAAAATTATATGACCAACTCTCTCCTTCTCTCTCAATTTTCTCATGATCTTTCATATCCTACTGCAGATTCGTAGTTATAATTTCAATTGCGAGGAAAACCAGAATCACAGCGAATCTACTACAATTGTAATTATTTCGTTCATCAAGTAAAGTCATTGAATAATTATTTAGTAGTTGGAAATGAAAAATTTAATATGATTGATTAATTGAAGAAAAAGTGAAAAATGATCCTTCTTTCTATTTCTTTTTTTATTCATTTCTTTCTCCTGTCTCGCATATTTCACAAGTTCTAGCTATCATTAACTTTATTTTTCTTTTAAGATAATGGTGGCTCGACTACGATGTCGGCAGATTATGAAACGAGTCGAGTGAACAGCACGAACAAGCAGGATTTCAAAAAAATGTGTATTCACTGAAAACGAAAAGACAGAAACGATTACCCGCATGTCGTCTCTATTCATATAAGCTTACATGTGTCTCTATCGGAAAAAAGAGGTTTGCGCTAGATTAACGTCGTTTTTTGAACAACCTTTATGCGATGTCACGAACATAGACTATTGTGAATTCTTCAAAAAGTTATTCTCATATATTCCACACTGACAAAATGAAGATGAATTTCTAACATAATACGAATCGTGAAATAAATTACCACATATCATTGACGATGGATTAAAATAACGTAATATTTTTCATATTCTCGATATATTCTTATATCTTTTCACGTGTAAAGATAAATGACACAAACCAGTAATTCCCGACTTAATTCGTTTCTCTACTTCGGAGATATATAATAAATTACGAACATAGATAATATTAAATTTTGCTTAAAGAGTAAGAAACAGAAGATCAACTGATACGCGTAGTTTCATTTAAAATACATTATAATGACCATCGAATCTTCTAGACGTCTCCATCTGAAAAATATTTTCTCCGTAATATAATTCAACAACAAATAACTTTTATTAAAAATATTTCCTATTAATAACATTCTAGAAATTATTTAAATAGTCGATTGCAGTTAACTTATCACATATTATTTATGTTTCTAATTGCCAGCTGTTTCTAAGATAAAAATTATTTTGTTCTTAGAAAGATAAGAGTCAAGTGATATTTCGTAATGAACTTAAATTATATCGCGATTGCTTTCGCATCGATAATTTCATGAAATATTTTTATCTTTAAGTAATTATAAGAAACTCTTCATTTCAATTATATTTTTCTATATAATCTTGAAAATCTTACTCTCTTGTTATTTTATATATACAATATATATATGTGTGCGTAAATTATGTGTGATTCTCTTCTGAGCATGATCGATCAGCCGTTCGTTCCGCCGGTTAAAGTGACAAATAGCGTTAGGTGTTACCTAAGCTAGTTACAGATCCTTCTGTAAATATAGACGGACAAACGTTTCCTAATTGTAGTGGGAATTGTTTACGCTACGCTTGCCACACCTTCCCACTTTCTCTTATTCCTTCTCTTCCTCTTCCTCTTTCACGATTATTCCATGTTTACCTACACTGTTTCTTGCCTGGCTCTGCCATCTCTTCCGGAAGAACGGAAGACAGTCGAGGCAAAATTCTTGGTATGGATTTGGGCTACAGGTCCTAATTAAGATTGAAGTAAAAATTGTTGGCAGAGTCTTGATAAATTAATGAACGAAAGAACAAGAAATAATAGTAGAAAAAAAATATTTTCCGTAAGCTTAGTAACCCTACCACTCCTTGTCCCCACTATTTATACTTTATTCTTTAATTATTTTGGTAGCAGTTCCTTTCTAGCTTTAAAAATAAATATACATGCATTAGAATAAAATTGTTGTTTAATCGACATAAAACGCACCACGCGCGTTTAACATATCTTCCACTTTAGTGAACTGGTTGCACTGTAATATTACTTTCATCACTCTATTCTGTATATCTTCATTTCTGTTTCACTCATACTTACTAAACGTGTTGCATTCAAAATGTGGAGCTATAATTGTTTCGTACATGCTACACCTTGTATAAATCGATACGTATTACCTTATATCCGGTTTAAGAAGCTCATTTTTTGTCTATTTTTTTCAACATATATTCATAATGGTCATTTAGTCGAAGTTTCTCATCCAACACGAAAAAAATGAAAAGTGATTAGATGAGTTGCGGTAAAACGTAATAACAATGTGGGAATATTCAAGCGGTTGAAAGCGTAAAAGTTTGGGTTCGTAATCGATTAATGGTCAATTGTTCGACTTTATCGTGAACGCTATTGACATATATGCGTTCTACCTCGATCATGGTTACAGCAACTGTGGCACTCAGCTATGTGGTGACGATCGAAATGCCATAAACCAAAACTATAGTGCTCTTCCTCATACTGATAACAGATTTCTATTCATAATGTATCCTCGACAAATAGCGAGCTTATGACTATCGTGATTCGAGCTAAGCGTATTACCAATTAGCTATATTAAAACAATGTATCATAGATAGACGCTTTTACAGAATCATAACGTTTATTCGTATGTACTTACGTTTATACATATGTATGTAGAAGATATTATGAATAAGTAAGTAAACTTGTAACTTTCATAAACTATAATATAAATTCGGATTTTTTATCCATTTAATAAAAATCATCATTACTAACTAGATTATCTTGCATAAATTGTACATTTAATTTAAATACATTTTTTGACACTTCTCTACAAGTAATCCATTAAATGATACGATATTCATTATACTTATCGAAGCCATCTTTAATCGTATACGATATTCATTCGCATTTACTCAGAATCTAATCTCGTCGACATCTTATTAAAAACTCTATCGAACGTTAATTTCTTTCTCTATCAACGTAGAAAGTATTTGATCGACGAATCGTTCAATGTGTTTAACTTTTTTCTCTATATTTTATATTTCTCAGAGATAACAGAGCGACGAATCACTTAAAAACTTAATATATTGACAATATTTCTCTATCAGGTCGGCTGGTAATATATGTTAATTCGTGAAAAGAAACTAAAGACTTTAAGTAATGGAGAAAACTAGTAACTGTCACTCTGAGTCTTCTAGGGACGGTCAGTAAGCTGCGGGGCTGCGATGGAAGTTTTCTGTTCGTCTAATTGTCCTAACGAGTAACCTCGCAGTTCGGTTGCCCTTTCCTCCTACCCTTTTATTGCTTTCAGCCTTTTGTACGTGTTCGTTATTTTATATGATAGAATTTAGACAATTAAGTTCACTTGAAAGACATGTAGTAAATAGATAATAACCAAACGTAATATGGACGACATATCGGAAATGGTACTGAAAGATTAATTAATCATTCGCGAGGAAATTATATCTTTGTATGTAGTAGATATGAAAAGGTATAAGGAGTGTATTAAACTGTAAGACAAAATTAGTCGCAATCCGCATTGTTCTTGGCATTTCGCCGACGGCTTGTCCGTCTAACGTGAGGAAAGAAGAACTAACCACATTTTCCATTCCGGTATATCGTACTTTTTCGAGTGAGCTCGTTAAGCTTGTTGAAATCAAGCTACTACTCTGTCCAGTGTTTCCAAAATATATCCGTGGATAATTAATTGCGATAACATTGAGATACGGCGATCATGCGAGCGCATCTCCTTATGGCCTCCGTGTTTGCGACAGGTGGCAAGAATCGAGTAGTTTGACCAGTCGAAAACTTCGTTTGTCGAATGAATAATGCAACCGTTCTTGGCTTATATGCACTGATCTTAGTTGAAAGAGATCAAGGAAAAGAGAAGAAGAATAAGAAGAACGGACAGAACGAGAAGAGAGAATTGGTAGTCTCGTTTGAAGTCGGCATTTCGTTAAATATACGTATGGAGACATACATACTTATTTCGAATAGGAAGAGATAGAAAATACAGACAAATATAGATACGCTCTATGGTCTCGTAGGCATAAACTTCTAGCATATACCAAAGTTTCAAATCGGACCCAAGCGAGCTCGCATTCATCGTCCATAGGACTGCTTCGTAGCATCAGCAGTCCCATTCACGACGGTGAAACGTGCTTTGCAGTAAATTAACGTTACGCCAGACGCGCGTCTGCTCATTGCCAAGTGATACACCCACACATTTGCGAGAATTGCGCACTACCTTGTTAATTGAAACCTTGTAAGACTAAGTTCTGCTTTCAAAATGATTTCACGACCAGAGGAGCTCATTTTATAAAAAGATAACTCGCAAGTGAAACTTTGGATTAATGAAGGCTTATTGTTTACCGCCTGAATAATAAATCGTCGGAATTTGTAATCAGATCGTTGGATGATCCAAAATTTAGTTTTCAATTGATTCTTTTTCTCGTTTACTTTTCATCCTCTCTCCGTTTAGATGTACTCCTTCTGTTATCGATAAATCTGTTCAAGTTTGATCAAATTTCATGCCTGTTAGAAGCGATATTGCGTTGACATGTATCCAGCAATTGACTTAATGATTCGAGGGAATCTAGTCTCGCTGCAAACCTAAGTGCATACAAGGACTACATATTGGTTGTGAATGGTTACACTGTTAGCAAGCGGCTGAGCAAACTACCGACAACGGTCTTGACAAAGAGAAAGCTAATCTCTCTCAAGTAGTAAACGATAAATTTTTGGAGAAATCTTTTCTTCTGAAAAATATGCAATTTTCTTTGATTCTTTTTGAAATAATTCAATTATTTATTTAAATTCACGATAATCATGAACAAATACCTATTTCGTAAAAAAGATTTATTAACGAGGAAATATTTCGTGTAACATTAAATCTAATTAAATTCAATAAACCATTATAAGCTTAAATATATTTAAGCTTGAAACGAAAAAATGATAACAATGTGTATATATATATATATCGATTAAACTATGTAGTACGGTTATAGAGGGTTAATGTTCCCTGTTGAGTGCTTCGCACGTGTATGCGCACCTACACATATAAATCGATGATGGCACGTATATAGCAACCGAGGACACCAGCAAGTATAGTAGGTATGTTTGTGATGAACAGTGTACACATAGCAAGGTCGTTGAATTAGATGGAGATGACTTGCTCATGAATTACGGAGGTCATCGTTTATTGTGAAATCGAGGTCAAACATCTAACTGATGATCCAAGTCCATCTTTGACAATTATTATGACTTGGTTGCATTCGGAAGAAAATATTAAGCGATTTTCAAGAAATTGATTTATTATTATGTTTTTTGCTATTCTACAAAAGTAAGGAAATAAAAATATCTAGGATAGATATCTCTCTCGTTTTGCACTTAACGAGCGTTGCAAATATTTGCTTAATCGTATCAATAAATCTATAATAATTTTCTTTTCTTTTTATTGTCATAAGTCAAATATTTAAAATAGAATTTTCAAGCAGTACTGCCTTCCAGTTAATAACATTAGTAACGTTAAAAATGGATATTTTTTTAATTCTTCGGCTAATCTAAATTATTGTGAATTGAGTACTTGTGAGAATTAATTGTTATGATGTATATTATCTTTCGTTGTACCTTGACTCAGGTATTACTCATGTCATACTGAAAATAAAATAATAGAAATGATTAAAAACAGTAGATTAACCGTGTAATGTATCATAAGAGCATGGAATTCTTCGAAAAAGAGTTTCCAGAAATATACTGTAAATCGATACAGATAACTCATGATAACAGAGATAAGAACTCTTGATGTGTATTTAAGCGGAGCGTTGACGTACTTTCAGCATAGTCGAGCTACTTCTTTCTTGAGTAAAGGTAGAATAGTGGAAAAATAAAGATAGAATCAAGATGTTTGCGCAAAAGCTGGTAATCTTTATGGCTGTGATGGT
Organism: Polistes dominula; assembly: GCF_049000335.1. Lineage (NCBI taxonomy): Eukaryota > Metazoa > Arthropoda > Insecta > Hymenoptera > Vespidae > Polistes > Polistes dominula. The sequence continues at coordinate 2,958,426 of NW_028300951.1, forward strand.
GGCCGCAGTGGTAGCATCAGAATACGTTCCAAGAGCTTATTTCGAACCATTTGCTGCCAACAAAGCTCACAACCTTACCATTGGATACAGAGTACCAGGAGACAGGCTCGTCCTAAGATCAGGCGTCTCTAAAAAATCTTCATGGTTGCAAATCGTAACTACTGAAGTAACCTTTAACGTAAGCAGATTCGATCGCATCACTATGGTTGCTGCATACGATCAAAAAAGCGATGGTACAGGAGCTTACGCTAGTCTACTGAAGGGTGGTCCAGGATATTCAAACGTCACAATGCGTTTCAAGAGTCAAAGAAATCATGGCATCAACTTCGTCGTCGAAGTTTACGCAAGATCTTAAGAAGGACAGGATGTTACTGATGGATCCGAAAATTTATGATATCATTGCAACAGTACTATCTTTCTACACACAATATTCAATCTATCTTCATATATAACAAGTATATAATTTTTTGTTAATTGTATTACATCATTATTGAAATTGTCTGTTTCGTATTATGCGATTGGAGAAAAAAATAATAAGAGCTAAGCTCTAATTATCTTACAATTTTAATTGGAAATAAATATCAATATACATTTGATACCTTGACAAAATTAATTGGAAATATCTCTTTTGTAAATTTATCAAATCTTGAAATTTAGCCTCTTGAGATGGAAAATGTACCGAGGATTTCTGAATCTCTCCTTCATTCCTTCTTTCCTTCCTTCCTTCGTTCGTTACTTTCAAGAAACAAGAGACATTCACGCTCTATGTAACATCGATAATAATGCGATTAACGCGAAAGGACAGAGATTTGGGAAAAATACAGAACGAGAAGAAATCGTTAGTGGAATAATTTCTTGTACGCGCTAATGAAGGAATCTGCTCTTTATTGAGCCTCTCGATAATTCTAATCTCTTTCTTTCATTCTTTAATTTTTTTTCGTGCCTATCGAGAAAACACAATGAACTTGTTTCATAATCATACTCTTTTCAGAAAAGACAAAAAAAAAATCGATTAAGTGAGAGTGAGGTAGAGATAGATAGAGAGAGAGAGAGAGAGAGAGAGAGAGAGAGAGAGTGAGAGTAAATTTCTTCGGGAAGGTTTACACAGTATAATATAAGTTTTCATGTAACTATGTATATTCAGAATGTTGAACACGAAGTAGGAAAAACCATCTTGGACATTGTTGCTATTCTGTGCACCTTTTCATAGTGTCCAGTTGTAGAGCAATATTGTGAATCGTGTGAAGATCATCACAATTGTATAAGAAAATATCTTCGAACTTGCAATATACGATTTTTTCTTATCTCAACCTAGTTATTTTATCTTTTTTTCTCTCTTTCTCTTCCTTCTCGCATTACACTCACGGTCCCTTATAAAAACATTTGTTCTGATTTTCCATATGAAAGGTAAACGAAAAATATTATTAGATGTAACAAATGGTATGAAGAAACTATAAATTTACATTGATTAATTTAAATTATGTTTTAATGAATTCTCACAAGAAATGAGACTAAAATTAGATCATAAAATTAATATCGAGAGTTAATATCGAACACGTGATCAATATATTTCTTATTTATTAGATTTCTAAAAAGCATTATATCGATTATCTTAGTATTATAAATAACATAGATAGTAATTTTTTGAAGTTTATAATCAATATATATCAGATATAGTTAATTGCAGTGATATCTTTCCACAAATTTTTCAATTTTTGTGATTTATCGTTAATTCATACCTGTATAAAAATGTAAAAGCTCATGTAATATTTATTTGTGTTATTATTGCAATCTAAATTGATTGACTATGTCTGTTCATTAGAGATAATAATCTTTTGGTGTTCATTGAAAATACATACATTCGCAGGTGGCGTACAGACAGCTAAGATTCCAGATTACAGAAATAACCGAGCATATTTTTCAAATTAAATACACAGAGCACTCTACTTACTATAAAAACACTTATTTAATTTTTATTATAGACTGTAGATACTATATACCAATATAGAAACATTAAGTTCTGCTATTTGTTTTTTTTTTTACATCAGAACATTCTAAACTAGACTTTTGAAGTTATTGTTAGAATTGATAATGACTTATCTAGAAGCTCGTAAGAAGTTGAGAGTTACTTTAAGTAACTAAGTTTATTTTATTTTTTTCTTTGGACAGGTGGAAGCCAAGTCACATATCGCGCATACATTGATCCGAATATGGCAAGTATATTTTTCTTTTCTTTCTTCGTAATCATAAATCGAGGTACTTGTAGCTATATGTGGACGATAACGCACATAAAGAATATTATTTCTACCTAAGGTAGTTATATACAGGTTTTCGAACTTTCTCAGTTATTTTCGCCTTCTATTCTTTGCGATCGTTACAAGTAGATGTAATAATACCTACGATAGTTTATTCTTAGTAAAGAAATTGAGGTCCAAGGTGCTATATGCGAATGATAAAGTTTACAGATTGACTTACCTTTGTGAATGGTAGCATGTGTTCTTGTAGCTGAAATAGTAGTCATTCATTATGCATCATGAGATTGTATAAGAATACAATTTCTTTTATTACCTTGCTATATTTCTCCGTTGATATTATTGTGACCTATGTCTACAACATTATCGACGTTTCTAAAGTTCTATTTTAAAAGACGAATGTGAATTCTTAAACTTTACGATATTCTTATACATATTTTGATGAAATAGGTTATTATAATTATTTTTATATACATTGGTACTATATTTTAAATTAGATCGTTCCAGAATGTATATCAATATTTTATAGAAAATGATTTATTTAATGAGAATTGCAAATATTTCTAATTTTTGTTTCTTTTTTATAGATACGAGAAACAAATTCATTCGATTTGATTAAATATATTTTTAAAAATACAAAAGAGAAACAAAGTACCTCTTAAAAGGATGACTCTGTATGAGAAATTGTATACTCTTTACGTTTGTTGGTAGTCATAGGAAAAGCCACAACTATAAAATATACTGCGGCCATAAAAAGAAAATTCAAGTCGCAGCAATTTGACCGAAAGTAGAAAGAAGATTTTCTGTGAAGAAAAAACGCGTAAAGAGCAACATTTACGATCATAAACTCGTAACAACATACATTCGTTTGGTTATCGTTTTTAAAGTCGCGATGCTGGAAAATGTATTATACATACAGCTATGAAAATGATGCTAGATAGATAGACTGACGTCTTGATGACAGGATCATGCAGTAATGTGAGATTATAAGGGAACAGACACAATAGTGTTAAATTTTATGAAAGAATTGCATCTCAATTTTCAACAGCGATAGATGTAAGAGGAGAGCACAATAATTTCTATTTATTATTGTAAATAAATAATTCTACTCCAACGACATTACAACCTTTTTTTCACTTTTCTTACCTTTTTGTGAAGTAGACAGTAATACTCAGCGTGTAATTTTTATGCAACATTTTGCATATTACTTGACACGAAGGACGTTAATACAAATGTTATTCAAGATATCCAATGGTTTTCCTATCTTTAATCCCTAGTTAAATGTTTTATTGACATAAGAGTAATATAAAGAGATAGAAGTATAGAAATAAGCGACATGTATGAATATGAAGTGTACATTATGCGTCAACGATGAAATCGCAAGTATTACGCAGCAAAGTCCTGAGTAAAATACTTTTAATGGATTGAATGTCTGACTTGCAAGTTCTGTTAGAATGTTAACATAGCACAACTCGCTTGGATTTTTGTCGAGTTCACTCCATATTGCCGGTCAAAATGTTTAATGTATCGTTCTCTTCTTGGATGAAATCGGGAACGTTTATTTTTACTTGCCGTTGAGAGAGTACTTCTTTTATTGATATATTTTGATAGAGAAGTACATCGGTATAGTAGTGTATGGCTCATTGGTACTTATAGTATTGACGATCATGATCTTGTGAGAGTTCAGATACCAGATCCTCAATCCTTTGATGCTAATCCTGCCTGTTGATTGGCCGCAAATGCAAGATCAGAGACTGGACATCGACAGGGTTTCCACGTGGATCAACTGTGGCGACCATGTGGTCAGCTCGTTAACTGATATGAACTGTACATCCACATAGGGTAATTGACGTTTGTGTACATGTGATGAGCGTTGGCTAATATCCTTTGACAGGATTACTCGAGAAGGAACCGAATAGACATGATTATCGTATTGGAAAGAAAAGATTCCGACGTATTTGATCGAGGTTGCTTTAGGATGCATCCGTCGATGAAAATTACAATGGAAAAAAGTTTGATAGATTTGGACGTTCTATTTCGTACAGCATGACCTTACATTTATGAAAAAAAGAGTTACATCGTTGATGAACCATGAGATTAATTATTTCTTCTACGATAATATGACATTAGCATATTAGTTGAATTGTAGTGTACGTTGCACTCTAGAAAATGGCGTGACATATCGGGCGAGACTTGAGAGAAGGCAAAGGACGTAAAGTGGTGGGCGTTTAGACAGGTAGATAAACTATGAACGATGGTAATAGCCGACGGAGGCATAAGGGTTTTACGTCAATGAATACTACCCTGACATTTCGGTGCCTTTGCGTCTATCGATTTCGTTCTACCTCGACATCTCGCATAATTCCTAGTAGAATAAGAAGTTTACCGAGTATTGACATATCGCGACACTCTTGTCTCCCCTTATTATCGAATATTTTATTTCACCTTAATTTTCGTGATTTTATCGAAACGATTCAACGATAGCAAGCGGGGTACTTTTGATAATAATCGAATTTACATATCAAAGCTTAAAAATAATCTACATTAAAGTAGAATCGTTATGAAGATATTTATACCAACGGTATATACTATTTTTGTAAAGTGAGTTCCCGTTCATACTCTGGAAGTTTACATCTGTCCGCAAAAAGGTTTAAAACGGATTGCAAATGACGTAGAAAACACGAGTATGTTTGCATAGGAGAAACACAGAGGGACAGTTCGGAGCCAACGCGTAGTTTCTCGTTCTGGTCAGTGGAAAAGGCTCGTATATGCCAGTTGGATAACTTATGTCACGGAGCGTGGGTATACGGAACGGTATCGATCCTAGCATTAAATATTTAATCGTAGAAAGAAAGTTCAATACACGTACGATGAGGACGGTTGTCTTTCCAAGATAGGCCTGTATTCTCGAAACGAATACTGCTATAGGGACGAAGTAGCGCGTGACTAAGCTTTGTTCCTTCGACGCTTACTAAGCAAGAAAAACTTTTATTACTTATTGTTAGAATCGTTTCTACGACTTTTGTTGACGTTCCAAAGAGATTAATAAAGTACTTTTCTCCTTAAGAAAAAAACAAACGAATTTCGTGTTAACCTTAAAAAGATTCTATTGTAGACTTATAGATTTGTTCAGATAGATATTTACAAATCCCATTTTTGCCGAATAAAATAGAATTCAGAGATATAGTTATCTCGATTACTCTTCGCTAACGAGCTCACAGCTCGATTCCGGATCGAGTCGTTGAACCTAGCAAGGTAGTTGCGTTCGATCGTAAAAATTGATCTTGATGTGTCGCACTGTGATTGATTACTGTATCTCGTGTTGTAGCTATGCTCGTGTATCACTTTTTGTTGTTTAGGGTTACATACTATGCGTTGGTACTCTCTTTTTCCTTTCTCTCTTCACACGTTCAACTTGAGATTACTTATAATATAAAACGCAGAAATGTACAGGCACAAAAATTGAACCGCTGGACTGACTAGATCAGGACTCGAACCCAAAATTTTTCGTTTTTCAGATGACTGCTTTATCCATTGAACTATCCAGGGCCCACGGGTCAACTTTCTCACGAATACATATTAATGTATTTGGGATGGAGGCGCTCGATCCTACATAACTTATACACAAGCGTATTGATAAAATTGATAATATTGGAAATTCATGGATTTGGTCTGAAAAGAAAAAAGTTTTGTGATTTTCAGATGCATGTTATGCAATTTTGAATGCACACATCCATATATTGCAAATCTCAAAATGAGCACAGTTTATTCAAGGAAAAGTTTAATAAATTATATAAAAGATAAACTTTATATTTTGGTTATGATTATCTTACAATTAGATATTCTGAGAAATGAAGAAAGTTAATATTTAAGAACGAATTTGATGGAATATTTAACACAAATAATTTCAGAATAATTGCTACTTCCGTTGGTTTCATTTTTCAATACGGAAATTTTCTCTTAAATCAGTTGTTTGTTTTTATAACTAGTTATTCTTGTTCTAGTAAATAATTACGAGGGCACATCTTCCTATGATTTGTCTTAAATATACTATCACAATCATTTCGCGATACTGCATTCATTGTGATCTAAACGAACCATCGTTACAATTTCATCTCACGATATTACTCCGGAAGCGAACCACGTATAAAACACATGTTCATTGCTGTGAATTTCACTTCGATTTTATTGATATCGACTTTGACATCAAATTGGTTATAACGAATCGCACGAAATTACCTACATATGGATATCTATTACATAGATAGTTATATCTGTGCATTTATATGTTTTTATCGTAACAAATGTAATTCTTTGATTTAATGTCGAACCATGTATTGGTGAAATAGAGAGGCGACGAACGCGAATTAACGTTTCGAAATTAAATGGTTTTATTCTCCAGTAGAGTTATTTACGTGGTTGCTCATCATTTCTGTTTGATATGGATGGAATTACATTAACAAGAGAATAATAACAAACAATATAATAAATGTTGTTAACAACATTATCATGAAAAAAAGTATAGTATGAACATAGATTCCTTTAACATGGAGTCCTCTGGTAATTGGGGTAAGGATGAATGGGATATAATACTTATGCGTCGAATTCGTCTTGCTGACTACAAAGTGTCTTTGTGTGGTGATAACAATAAGATGATCCCGCTTCCAACCAAAGATATGTCCTTGTGGATATCTGGTAGGAGAATAGAGCGAATGCCTTTGGAAGCTCACCTAGCATGGCTCGCTACAATGGCGTGAAGTGTGAGATGCACGGAAGATTAGCGTTTCAGAAAATTTTGGAAAAATAGACATGACGTTTAAATATACATTAAGAATCTAAGATTGTTTCCAATCGTACAAGTATACTTTTGATAAACAACAATAAAATTTATTTATCAGACATCTTATTTAGTTCTACGTTCGTTAATAATTTTAAAAATATAGGTGAGTCAATGAATTCATTATGAATGAAAGATTTCATGAGATTTTATACTTAATAAGAGAAAGAGAAAGAAGATGAGGGCGATAAATAGGATGCTGATAGGATCTTTTCAGAGTCGGCGAAACCAACGAGTTTTCTGCGGTTCCTCCGTGATCTTCCTTCTTTCGTGTTACACTTTTAAAAGTGTTTTTAGATAAGGAGACTTTAATATCCCAAGAGCTTACAATTTGCCGTTGGCTTTCTCGTGTAGGCGCCATGCAATCCTCGGACTCTGATTCTACCAAATGTACTATTTATTCGTTAATTCGATGGAAAACAATTTTGGTAGAATAGAAAATAATGTTGAAACCTAATCGTTATTTAAGATTTTTAACAAAAAAATGAATTGTAGTTACCGGGGTATGTCACTTTTACCAATGTGTTATAAAATCTTGTTGAATATCTTACCAGCGAGGATAGTACCGTATGCGGACGAGATAATGAGGAATTACCAGTGCGGTTTTAAGAGAAATAGATCGACTATAGATCAGATCTTTACTATTCGGCAAATCTTAGAGAAAAAATGGGATCTATGATAGGAGACATAAAGAAATCGGTCTTTGAATACTGAAATGAATACTGGACGAGCGATGTGTCTCTTTAAAATGTAGATGCTAGAGAGATATCGCGCAACCTGGAATTGTAGTACGCCGGCTGAAATTAAAACAGTAATGATTTTCCGGGCGTTAATTACGCGACACATGCACGAGTCTTGCACACCCCCTAATGAGAGGGGTTGTGTCGCGCCGTCTAGCTCGCGAAAAATACTCTTTCTCCTACCCCAACGCTCGTTGCGAAGTGAAGAATATTTCATACGTTCTCTTCTCGCTCGTTCTCTTTCTCTCTCTCTGCATCTGCGTTTTTTTGTGTATACCACCCGTGAAGAGTACTTAACATACAAATTTATCTCGCATACGTCTTAGAGACAAAAGGGATGAGGGTGTCGCTAGGAGACATTCCGGAAGCTTTAAAAAAGAAAACGTTGCTTGCTCTTTCGATCGTCCGAACTCAGAGAAAACGCAGAGAGAACATGTCGAGATTATGCTTGGCGACAACAGATACGAATCGTGAAATTTGAAAAGGCTTTGTCGTGATCCGGTATGTTGGGTGCGGGTATAACCTACATTTACGGTGAGAGAGGTGCAAAGCTCTTTCGAGAGTATGCGAAAGTACGAAAAATGCGTGGATACAGCACACATTCACGCACATTCAAGCCTACATGCGGTTCTTGCACTCCCGTATTTAGAAATAAATATGATACTATAAAAGTAAGGAATATGGATAAATGGATCTTTTGATATTACTGTATCATTTCATAATATTTCTGAATAAGGGAAAGGTTAACAGATAAATATCTTATTGCAATTTGTTTTCGAATATATAAAAAGTCAGAATTAAAAGCTGATATTTCTATTTGGTTATCCGTTATGAATATGTACGTGAATACCGCTATGAATGTTCTCCAATTTATGCACAACAGAATTGGGATCGTTAAATAAACTATCAGTGTTTAAAATAACAAAATATATTTACATACCTACTGCATAAAAACCAGTTAAAAGTTAGCTACATTTTGATGTCTATCATCAATTGTTTAACAACTTTCTCCTCTGAATTGACTCGTTTCGATAAACGTAGGTTTATTATATGTATTAACATCAAACAAGTGGTAATACAGTGATCGTCTGCTGCATAAAAGCGATCTTTCTCCTTTGATGTTTTTCAAAAGCCAAAAGTAAAAAAATTCAAATATATACGATTCGTATCATGTTTTCATTAGTTGGTAATTACATTTTTACGATTGATACAACGAAAGCAAGAATTTATTTTATCGAATACAAAAAGGAAAGCTGTCATTGAATGTTGTATGCACTGTAATAGGTGAGAAAAAGATCGAGAAAGTTAATAAAAAGAGAGATGTATCTATACAAAAATGGAAAGATATTAAAACAGACCAATTGGTGGAAAAAGAGGAAATAAGAGAGAAATAGATAGTGTCTTAGTTTCGTCTAAACGTATTTCGCGTCGGGCAGGAATCCTATCACAACCCTATATTCGAAGGTGGTAGTGCGAGGGTTGAAGAAGAGACAGAAACAGGGAAGAAGAGAGGGAGAAAGAGAGAGAAGGAGAGAAAAGAAGGAGAGGTATTCGTTCGTTCGTTCGCTTCCTCCTCACCGTACGGAAGTCTGCGCTCGCAGGGGGTGCTTTTACCGGCTCGCGGATAGTACCGGTAAGTATATACTGGTGTGTGAGCGCTTGCGCGCGCTGCTATCTTTCTCTTTCTCTTTCTAGCACATAAACATGCGCCCGCGCGGTACGTGGTGGTGCGACTACCCCAGACGAAGTACGAGAGAGAGAACGAGGGAGAGAGGGGAATTGAGAGAGAAAGATGGAGAGAGATGGGAAGAGAGGGAGAGAGAGAGAAAGAGAAAGAGAGACAAAGCGGTATTGGTATGCGTGCGAGAAAGAGAAAGAAAGAAAGAGAGATAGAGAGAGAGAGAGAGATGAAAGGAGACGAGAGTCGCGTGGGGAGCGATCGCGGCTCGTCATTCGAAGCCCGCCAACGGACGAGCGAGCAACCACGGAACGGGACCCCGCGATAGAGAAAAGCCACGCGATTCTTCTTTGACACGACGAGAAAGGATAAGAGGAAGAAAAAAGAGTTGCATAGCGTAAACACGCGCGATACACGTGTATACTTTTTTTCTAACGAGTTAGTACTTTCGATAGGAACACGTTCGAAAGTGAGTTTCAGAGTGAGAGGGAACAGAGAGAGAAATAGTGCCATTTCTCCATTCGTCATTCTTTCAACAACAGATCTTTGTTCCTTTAATATTTTCCTTCTTCTCTTTATTCGACGACATTCTCTGAAAACCTTGTTTTGACATCTTACTTGAGTTTCCAGTTACTCACTGATACGGATATTTTGTTTGTTCGACCGCTACATCGTCGACAAAAGTGTTGAAATAGTGACACAGAAGAGAGAAGGGAGAGATTTATTGATAGAAAAATACGACAGAGGTGTTGTCCATAAGACAAAAAGAAACATTTGAGGTTTTATTTATTTGTTACTCTGGTGACAGTATACAGCGTTCTTTCTCTCTTTCTCTGTATCGAGCTTTTTAAGAGTAGTAAACAAATATAACAAGGTCTTTCAAAACGAAGGATAGAGAGAAAGTTAACGCAGCTGCTGCTAGTGTTGCTACAAGAAATCTTCACTACTTGCTTTCTCCCCGAGTCCTTATCGACTGGTAAGAATCACAAAAGAGTTTAAACACCGACTGCTACTACCGTTACTACTGATACTATTACTACTACAACTACTACTACTGCTACTACTACTACTGTTACTATTACTATTACTACTACTTCTACTACTACTATTTCTATTACTACACTATTACTCTACTGCAACTACTACTACTACTATTACTATTATTACTATTATTACTATTATTACTACCATACTACTACTACTACTGCTAGTACTTTACTATTACTACTTCTACTACTACTACTACTACCACTACAACTACTACTACTTATTTTTTTCGAAACGTATTGTCGACGAATCGGGCATAGTATTTCACGTGCATTTATCAGCGCCACCAACGAGGAAAATCGAGCAGTGCTTACGGGTCGTTCGAACGTGTCGTGTCGTGTGTTTTGAAAGAGCTTTCGAAAACGTGTTTACCGGCAATAGGAGAAGATTTGTGTTCGTTCGTTCGTTACGAAAACTCGCCACGCGACGCGAACGCGAGTGCATCGTGTGTCAATTGATTCTTTTCTTCGGGAAGATAAGAAACAAGAAGGAAAAACAAAACGATCTTAGAGGATACCTCGTGCATTCGCTATCAACTCAAATTCCAACACCTGTGCAGTGATTATTACGAATAAGCATCCGGTAATTCATACGTGATATTTTTTCCCCGACATTTCGTTACAAGTTTGAAGACAGTCGAATACGGTAATCACGCGACACCTGAGTTTTTATCTGTTGGTTTGGAATTGTCCTAAGGATATTTTCACTTGATCACGTGTAATAAAAGTTTTGTGTGTCGTCGTTAAAACGAGAGAAAGTTTTGGCATTTGGTATATTCGTGATAACGACGAGTGACGTTTCGAATAATTGCAGTGGAAAAGTGGAAGAAAGAAAGAAATGAGCCAATAATAAATCATTGTGCTGTTGTTCGAACAATAATATATTATCATTGTTTATACAAATACATCGAGCCTCCTGTTGAACAGTTAAACGTGATCCTTGTGAGTGTGCCAACAATTTAGGAAAAGATCTTGGATAAAATACATCGTATCTTCTTTTTACTCTCCCTACCTCATCTTAATATTTTTGAAATCAAGTTGGTATTTATTTACGCGTGGTGCACGCCGGTTTACGGAAAGAAGCAACTGTAGCAATTGATTTGTAATCCGTTCAATCTACGTCCTTATTGACGCGTGTGCTTTTTTGTGTGCGTGTTGATAGTTTTGTCGTTCGATACATAGTTATAATTTCACGCTCGCTTGTTGTTTGTGTTAACGATCGATAGCTAGTTCGTAATTATCGTCGAGCTGCGCTAGCCGGAACATCTGGTGCACCTCTTCGTCTATCATCGTGTCTTCGAAAACACCAGCAACCCAACGTAACGCAAAGAGAACGAACGAGCGAGCGAACTAACGGGCGTACATTCATTATATTCGAATTTGCAAACTCGAGATTAACGCTACCTCCAACCGTGTTTCTAACGCGCTACGCGAGTGCAGTGCTTCAGGATTAGACGTGAATCGGTTCTAGAAGTCATCGGGACGAATACCTTGACATTGTCTCATCGGTCACTTGTCAAAGGTAAGAAACTTTTTTCTATTATCTCATTTTTACAAGACATTTAATTTTTTTCATTAACACATTCCATACCAAATTGATTCTGTCTCGAGATAACATTTAAATCTCATATACTGTATATGATTTACACTTTATCTGTGCATTCGGTCAAATTAATACACATTGATGTATTATACAAAAGTATACATCGAATAAAAATAGAAAATGAAGCTGAACAGATAAGATGACTTTCTTCAAATCGTATAAATTCACATATAAATCGTAAAAACAATTTCGAATTGCTCAGTTTGGAGTGTGATATGTGTGTAAACCATGCGGCATGGAACGTGTTAACAAAAATTACTTATGTTTATATAGGATCTAACGAAAACAAGTACTCCGTATAAAATTAGGAATGTTTTCGGACCTACGTTGATTTACATAAATTATTTTTCCTCTTTACGCATGAGAAATTGGCTTCTAAAGTTAATCAAGTATTTTCATTGCATCCTATATATTAGAAAAATTTCTAGACTTGCATCCTGTATTTGTTATAATTTTGTTATTTAGATACAGTTCAGTTACATACATAATCTTTTAACAATTATATATTACATATTATATATATGTATATAGATTTGTTTTCCATGTATTTCTCACGTACGATTTAGACAATTATCTCAAGCAATTATTTCTCTCTCTCCTTCTCTCTCTGAGAGAAGATTAACTCCTAAGGAAGGAGTTCCCGATGATGTCGTTAAATTAATCGTCTGCATTCGACGTTACCGCCCTTACGAATTTGTATGTTGGTATCTATCTATTACATGATAGTAAAATGCATTGGTGTAAAGTGATTAGCAAGTAAAAACTATCGGTCTTATGCGTTATCGGGTAAGTTGTACAAACTCGATGGAAGGACACCTTGATAACCGATGGAGAAGTTTACGTTTTATCAAACGAGTTAAGGTACGACCATCTTAGGAAGTTAATTCCGTGAAACGACAGAGAGAAGTCCGTGAAAAACGAACAAGATGAGACATGAAAGAGAAAATGACGACGTGGTAGAAAAAGAAGAAGGATATTGGAAAGATCTCAGCAGAGTATACCCTTAATGATCTTTTTCTTTCCCGGATATATACAGTTTTATGTTTTACGTTTGTCTCCTCCACGTCCTTTTCTCGAACGATTCTCTTTCATAAATGTACTTTTCACAACAAAGAAAGCGATAAACTTTCCTGATCGTTCTCTTCTTGATAGAAACAAGCTTAGTATCATGCTGGATAATATTATAAAGTAGAAATATTCGATTAAAGAAAAATACGAGCAAATATTTTTACATTATTTCCATATTATTTATCTTGTTACTAGTTATTCTAATAAACCCTTTAAGTAAGTGACCATTAAAGAAATTTGCTGAAATGTTATGTTTTAAAAAATCCAAAATAAAAACAGATTTTGTAAATGTGTCGGTAAACTATGTGTCATTAACATAGAATGTCGTTATTATAATTACAATAATTATTATAATAACTGCAAATTATTTTGACTGAATGTTAAATGGTCCATATGTATGTTTATTATTTATAGTGAACATATATCTATTTAATATTAATATATTAGATTTATGAATATAAATGAATATTGTAATTCTATAAACTTGTTTAACAATGAGTTCACTCTGCACAGGACTCTTTTAATTTAATAGTATTTAAATCTGTTTAAGAATATTTTTATTTATTCATTTAATTTTTATAAAGAGTTTATTATTGTCTCATATATTTTAAAATCAAAATAACGATAATTATTAGAAAGTGTAAAATTCATTATTCTTTCGTGTTTTTATCCCTCAAAATAAAGCGATAAGACGATTAAAAAGGAAATTAAATTGAATAAAATTAATGTGATAACAAAAAGAGAAAGAGAGATAGAAAGTAACGAACATAGCCGTCTTAACGCAAAATTTCGTGACTAGACACACAAACGTGACTGCAATAATCGCGTTTTAGCGACCTTTAGGTTGCGTTGCTCTCTTTCAATCGATACTTTTATTGGCTTACTCCTTCTCAGGATCGACGCTTAACACGGCCTATTACTATCGATACGCTTTTCGATATAGTCGACTGAATCGAACTTCTTCCTATTTATCCTTCGCATTTCTCAATTATTGTCTCGGTGAATTCATTAGAATTCCCTGTTCGTATCCGCTACCTGGGAGCGGCTGACTTCGAAGCTATACGAAGTTTGTTTCTTTTCTTTTGCTGTTGTTTTCCTTCTTCTTGTTCTTCTTCTCATCGTCCTCCTTCTCTTCTCTTCTTGTCGTTTTAGTTTTATTGTCCAGTAGCGATTTACAGATTTGCCATCCTTCCCGTTCGTTCTTTCACGATCATTTCTCTCTCCTACCTGTCTCTCTTTCTCTTTCTTGCTTACTCACTCCCCGAAGTTCTTTTTCGTAATCCATTCGTTCAGGGAGATCTTACTCGTCTTTATTTTCGTAGTCCTCTTAGATAGAAGAACTCTTAACCTTCGTTAGTATCCGTTGCCACTTTTCCACAATATACCCGTACTCTATCTTCTACTCTCCCCCTTTACTAGTCTCTCTCTTAGCGAGCTTTCTAGTTCAGCTTTCACTAGTCGAAGTCCGGGACCCGTTAATCCATTTTTAGATTATCGAGGTACCTTTAAACGCGAGTGCTTTCGAAGCAGTAAAGTTAAAAGCGTGAAGATTAAGTTTAGTACGGGTAGGTTAGCGGAAACTAAGTTTTCGCTCCTTCGAGCGTATTAGAGATCGTTTTACGACTCGCGATCTCGCGTGAGTAGACGCGAGGCAACCGCCCTGTTTGCCTTTGGTCTAACTGCTTGCATGAAAACATCCTACTTTCCTCAAACTAGCAACGTGATGGATGCGTCGACTTGTCTCACGAGTTTCTTTGACTTTGTTAGAACCAAAATGATGGGGAAGAAGTATACCCTGAACTTAACTTTCTTTTATTTCATCTAATTTTGGCGTTTAACTTTTACAGGTGACTGACAGGACGCAGACTTTTTTCCTGGAAGCGGTACGCAAACGGTCTCAAGATTCAGCTCGACACGATGCCTTGGTTCATCCTATTTCTCCTGCTGTTGGCTGTGATGGAGGCCTTCCCTCGGGAGGCCACCTGTTCTCACCTGCCGGACATCTATTGGAACTCCACCAATCCAATGTAAGTCACGATTCTTTTCTTTCTTTTTCTTTTTACTTCTACTATATATCCAACATTTCGACCTGTCAAATCAAGAAAGCTAGCTTTGTTCTTAACTCGCGATATCACGAGATACAATATGCGAAATGAATCGTTGTTGCTTAAAGAAAACGATAGAGAGAGATAGAAGGAAGGAAGAAAGGAAGGAAGGAGGGAGAAAAGATGATAAGGAAAGAGTAAGAAAAGGAGGGTATTAAGAAGTTCGTTAAATAGAAAGCGAAAGAAAAAACGCATTACAGTGTCTTGCAGTGACGCACAATTAATCAAAGCTCCCTTACAGATTTTGAACGCAATCGTAATGCGAGACTTTATATACCTATATATATACTATTTGATTGATTATATAGTCTGTAACAATATAATATATATATTTATCTATAGATATAAAAATATTCAAGAAAAAATAGTTTTTCATTAAAACTACAATAGGAATAATACTTTTCGTTGGAATCGTTTAGCGGTTATATCAGGACTGTTTTCTTGTAGCTTATATCGAAACGCCGTGCTTATCTCAACGCGTTTATCGTAACATAGGTAACTACAAACACATGCACAAGTACTTGTGCATATCATATATAAGACGCTAGGGAACCGTTTTCGAACAAGATTGGACTTAGATTTTAGAAGCAAGAATGGGCGTTGCGAAATGGTAGGAGCAAGTTCGAATGGCAAGGATGATTGCTTTGTTGGTGACTTTTCGTTGCATAGAATATAATAGGTAAGAGAGAGAGAGAAGAAATGAGAAAAAGAAAGAAAATGAAAGAAGGAGGGGAGAGAAAGATTTACCGAAAGCGTTCTTCCGCATTGCATCGTGCAACGAAGAATGCAAGCTTCGTTTAATCTCATCCGAGATATTACTGTGAATGTCCTTGTTCCGGGGAAGTAGACGACCGCGTTTTCAGGCTGAGACATTCCACAAATGGTAACGTTCTCCGCAAGCTTCTTCCTTCGATCTCACCCCACTTTTCTATCTCTTTCCCCTTCCCTTTTCACCCACTGTACAAAGATTGGACTTTCGTTGGCGGAAGTACAGTGAAACCATTCTCTTCTACGGCAAACATCTATCGCGGAACATTTCCGGCGTCGTTTCTTTCGAATCTTTGGGGTTCTTTTTTGGCGATAAATCGACGTGTCTTCATTCTGATCGCAGATTCTCTCACGTATCTTTTACAGACTTTTTCTTTTCTGTCTTACCATTTCTATAGTTCTGTCTTATTCTAGCTCTTTTTATTTATCGTTTATTTTTGTTTTATTTCATATCATACCCTCACAGTTGTTTATATATGTAGTAACACTATCAAGAATCATCGAACTAGGTTCACAATTCTGGGGTGTTAGGACGCGTTTCAAGGAGTCTCGAAAAGGTTTTTACTTTTTCCATCCGATCGACTTCCGTTTCTTTCTTCGAGAGATAGAGAAAAGGTACGGAGATGCGGTGGAATTGAAAAGCTGAACGGAAAAAAGTCCAAGATGCGTTCAAGCCTTCGGTTCGCGCGCTTCCAAGTGAAGAAAGAGTAAGAATAAAGAAAAAGGAACAAAAGAAAAAGGAGGAATAAGGAGAAGGAGAATTAAGGAAAACGAAGAAGGTAAAATGTACGTGACTTGCTTCGGGCAATTCTCTAACCTTGGTGCATTATACATAGAATTATTATATATTTTAATTTTTTACAATTCTTATACTATCGATTATATCATTCGATAATTTTTTCTCATAGCTAATTAATTCTGCTAATTTGAAATTTTTAATAGTGATAAAGGAATGAAAAATTGAAGAAAAAAGTTAAGTTAACAATCATCTTTCTCAAGCTTAGAATAGAAAAGCAATCGATTTTAGTTTTCTAGCTCATTTTTTTCTCCAAGTGTGTCTTCTCCTTGATAGAATCGAGAATATATCTACCAAGCGTAGTCGAAGCGCCAGTTTGCGGTGCCGCACCGGAATCGATTTGCTCAGCCACGGTTTGTGCCAAGGGTCAAGTGCATCGTCAGAACCCGATTCGTTGTTACGATATGCGCTTAGCGCGCGCAAATACACGCACACGTTTGCATGTAAGTTTGTATTATAACACGTATACGTTGAGATAGGTGAACACGTATCCAAATTTGCGTTTACTTCGTAAAGATAAAGAAAGAGAGTTTTACGAAAGTTAAAGTCGAATCAACGTTGCAAAGATCGATCTGTCCTCGAATTTTGTCGGATGGTTGACTAATGCCATTGAAAGAGGATGGTCTACAGATCGGTAAAGAAAGAGGAAGAGAGTAGTGTGTAGGGTGAGTTCGGTTAACGGGCAAAAACCAATTCGTTGTCGACGCGGGATTGAATGTCGAGCATTGTCGTTCACGTTTTATCGTTCAAATCGATGGGCACTCTCGTGGTTCGACTCGCGATCGTTTTCATCCTGATTCCTCTTATCTTTACGAATGACTCGACACGCTGGAAATCGTCCGTAGGAGAAAAAGAAGCTTTTTTTTCCCTTTATAACGCTATGTTGAAAAGAGAAAGTAATTTTTTGTCCGAAAACGTTTTATCTTTCTTTAATTTAAAACTTATCGACTCATTTATTGAAAATAGATATTCAAAATATTTCTTGTTAATCTATTTGTCCATTATACCTATTCGCTAATATTTTCATCGAATGATCGGTAGATTTGATGAGAATACATATAACTATTTAAGTGTATAAAACAGTAGTACACAAAAAGAATTGATATATACAAAAAGAAATTCGTGGATACTAAGTCCATCCGAAACTCAGTGAGGTAGCATCGTGCATTCTTTTTCCGCTTGACAAATTCAAATCCTACAGTAATCGAGAGCTTTACGGGAAAAATAGAACACGAAAATGTATAAGAAAGAAGAAAGAAGGAAGAAGAAAGAAGGAAGAGAAACAAAATGAAATAAAATAAAAGTAAGGAAAAGTAAAACTCGTAAGCATGAGACAGTACTCTCTTGTAATTTAACTAAGGATTTTTCATAAAGATCTCACGATCTCTATGACGTCGGATACTTTGCCATCTTCCTTCGTGTTGCGATCACAAAGTTAAAAAAGCGAAAGGAAGAAGAAAAAATTACAATGTTGATAAGAGAAAGAGGAAAATAGGATGGTAGGACGAAGAGCTAGCTATTTTCGACGAAACATTTTCATTCGAGGAAATTGACTCTTGACTTTCTTTTACCTCTTTCTTTTTTCCTAATCCCGTAGGATATCTGTGCTATGGAAGGCAATGAACTATAAAGGTAGTTGCGAGGAGTAAACGAGCAAGAAACCGTACGGACGTATATAGAATCGTGTGCGCGTGCGCAAGTGCCGAAGTCGTGCGAACATCGAGGTATATAACCTTAGCTCGAAGTTGCATTGAGTGCAGTTTTATACATCGTAAAAGCCTGGAAGAAGATCAACTTGGTTCTCTATCTTGAAGCACGAACCCAATGCGAAGAGCGGCCTTGCGTATCTCTCGTTTTTCTTCCTGACCGAGTCGATCGGTATCCATCGATGTTGCGCTGGATTCACGTGCCGACCGTATAACGGTCATTGATGTCTAGAAAATAAAAGTAGAAAAGAGAAGATCGGAGTGGTTCGTAATGTATATCAATGCATTTCTCTTGTCTTTTTCTTTCGTAGGACGAGTTCGAAAGGGACGATAGTAAAAAGGCGTCGGATTCGATTCGAGAAACGAATCCTTGATGTTTCGCAAGGCATTAAACCTCGATAAGAAATTTAATCTCGTCGTGATCGACGAGTGTTTTCTATCTCTTTTTCTTTTTGATTCCCATTCTCTTCCTCTCTCCATATCTCTTTTTTTCTTTATGAGCTCTTCTTCGAACCAAACCATATATATCGTTCTTTCTTTTCAATTCGCATCGAAGGTCGATACATACGGCAAGTCCACGGCCACGTTCACTTTCTATACTTTCGGTAATGCTCGAATTGGCAATGACAGACAGTGGTTAACAAACGAGAAATACCGGCATACCGCAAATAAAAGCACCGGACCAAGCGAATAAAACGAGATTGGTACATTCATATGATGGCCCGCTGGCTGCATGAAAAAGCAAAGAAAGAAAAAGAGAGTGAAAGAGAGAAATAGAGAAAAAAAGAAAGAATATTGGATATTTGCTTAATCGCCCTCGACGGTCCATCTCACTTTTCCGTTTCTCCCTTTCCGTCGCGTACACGGTCCTAGAGTCGTCGAGACTGGCTTTCAACGCAATTGATAATTTATTTAAGTGCCGTTGCGTTAAAGCATAACTACCGCAGGAATCGTCGAAATCAAAACGCCTGGCTTCGGCCGCTTGAATACCGAGGTATACTCCTGTCATTCGGTTTTTAATTTGCCGCCAGTGAAATCGATTGATCTCGCTTCCCTTTTGCATACTTCTCTTCGAAACTTCGTTTTGTACTCGTTGCTTCCTCTCTTTCTTTCTCTCTCTCTCTCTCTCTCTCTCTCCCTCACTTTCTCTCTATATATGCTTATACGTTCGTTCGAGCAAGCTTGTATACGAGAAAGCAAACCGCGTTACGCGATCGTAAATGTCAAACCTTTGTTATGCAACATACACTATGTGTGCGTATAGGTGTACATATGTGTATGTCTATATTTCGAATATTCGGTTTTGCGGGCGCTGCGGGATTAGAAACGGTCCATCGAATTGTAAGAATAAAATCAAGGTCCAGTATTGCTCCAGTATTATTCTACTATTGGTATTTTCATCGATCGACGATTTTCATGGTGGATAGTTTCTCGCGTATTTCGTGCATCGTTGTGGATTTAATTTCTGATCTACGTATTTTACGTACATCGTTTTACGATCTGAACTTTAAACGGAAAAAATCGCTTATACGAAAGTTTCCACTAACTTGCACTTGCCGCCAATTTCATCGAATGGAATATTCCAGAGTGAAAAAGTTCTCTAGAATTTTTCTTTTTTTTTTTATCAAATTCTCTTACCAATTAGAGTGAGCTTTAATGTAAGACAGACCAAAGAATTTCGATAACTTTTATCTGAAGTTTTCTTTTAGTGATTTTTTTTTTCGTTTAGTTCTCGTTAGACGGTTCAATTCGAGAGAATCATAATTAGGGAGTAATAAAAAGAATTTTATGTTTTATACTTAGTTTATATATATATATGGACTTAACATTGCATGAAAATTGATTAATCATTTTCAAAAATAATGAGAATACATAGGAAATGATAGTGTATGAATACAATTATGAACACACGAATGATTCATTTCGATTAACGCCAATAAATACATTTGGAGCATCAAATTTGCTTGTTCACCGATCAGTTAGAGGTAAATTCGTTCGATCATTGATCTGGAAATGAGAATAAGTGTTTGCTTTTTATAGATTGAGATCTTGCATTTTTTGCAACAATTGCATGTTTTCTAACACTTGCTCCTCGTATCGAATTGCATTATATCGATGTATTCCGTCAGCAGTTGAGAGTAGGTTGAGGCACATATGCTGAAAGCATCGTTATTTCACCTTTTCTATAATGTGCTATGTTATTTTACTTTTCCTTCTACTCGGATTACTTAGGTTACTTGGTTTCACTCCGTCTGGGTTTTCTCATTATTTTTGTTTTAAATTTCAAGCTATTTTCTATCCATATTGGTTTCCATTTATTTTACATTTTTGTTCCTTTTTTCATCGTAGCTGTCTTGTCTAACTTAGGTAAATTTTGTATCGCCTTAAAATAAACTACATTTTCCATTTCTTTAGTTGAAGTTGAATACTGTAGCTACTTGGAATATTTCATCGAAAAAAAAAAAAAAAACTCAAAATCATCATTTTCAGAATTTTTGCAAAATATTTTAGAATCGTTCCACGTTCTTGCATTACTCGAATATGTTCTCGTATGTAACACATGTCTTGAATTCCTAGCAGGTTTCCTACCTGAAATTAGTATCCGTTCGTCTGACCATCCTAGATCCGAAGGATTGGTTTGAATTGCTGTCACGCTTCTCAAAACGACATCCAATCGTATATCCACTTTACTGAAAATGTCATATTAATCGATGAATACTTTTTCTTTCTGATTCGTTTCAAAAATTGTCACTTGTTCTTTAAGGCATATAACGATTTCATTACTCAATTGGATAGATCAAAATTTTTCGTTCGAATTACAAAATAATTTATTTAAAAACATATAAAAATATATATACATAAAAAAAGAGATAAAAGAAATGTATATTTGGATGCATTATATATCAGCCTGCGATAGGAAACATAGATCGATCATCCAACAGGCGTTTATTGATATTTATATGGCAACTTTCCAAGGACTGACCGTGTATCGTTGTCGTGGATACGTTCGAGGACGATATTTCCATTCGTATCTTGTCGAAACTTTTGTTTCTTTATCCCCCCTTCCTCGTAGAAAGTTCTACTGTCGACGGTTGAGGGAGGGAAAATGAGTCTTATCGACAGTTTACAGTAGAAACTTTTCAATATTCGCGACTTGTACGAAAGACTCAAAGAAAAATCTTTGATCGTCCGTCATAACCGTTACAATCCTGAGAAATATTTTTCGTCGCGTAGACTAAAAAGTGTAAAAGAAAAACAAGAGAAGAAATGAAAGAAGAAATGGGGAGGGGGGGAGAGGAAAGAAAAGAAATTGTCACGGAAAAGAGAAAATTTAAGCATGTAATACAAAGTAAGCGTGTGAAACGAATATTAAACGAATTTAACAGCACGAAGTAGTTTACACCGCACGGTTACATAATAATTCGTTTTGGATTCTCAGAGATCATTTCTTATTCTGGATAACGTGTCCCACCTTTGGTCCAGGGAAATGATACATACTGTTGATAACTATGTACGTGCTTCGTGCATACAAGCATTGGCTGCCTTCATAACCTTAGAGTTTGCACGTACAACCAACAAGTACGTTTCATGCCAGCACATCCTCGTTGTCCTCGTCCTCGTTCGTGTTCTCGTCCTTGTCCTTGTCCTCATCTTCGTAGTCGTCATCGTTCTCTTCGTTTAAAGCCCTCGTTGTCGTTCCTCCTCTTCCTGCATCGAAAAGTACGAACGAGATTAAGGTACAAGCTTCCTGCCGGCAATGAATTATGTCTCCGCACCACATCGAGATGTTTCTTCGTCGGCACTGCGCCGGTTCGAAGAGCCATGCGCGAAACCCGTACGTTTGTTAACGTTCGTTGGTAATGGTAGCCGGTGTGTGGTAGCATCGTCCGTTTCTGTCAGACTTTAATTCACACTTTCTCTCTTTCTCTTATTATCTTTCTCTCTTACTTTCTTCTCTCGCCAACAGAGAATAAAATTAACGTTTCGCCGTGAAGAATTGCACCTGGCCGATATTTAGCTGATTCTCTTTCTTCTTTTGAGCATCTATTGTAAATTATCAAGTAACCAGAGAAGAGAAAGAATGAGTGAGAGAGTGATTATGGTAAACAAAGAAAAATTCACTATTTTAATATTACTTTGTTCGATCTGAGATAAAAATATTTTTTAAGCTGTTTACTTCTTTGTTATTCTTTTCTAGCGCTCGTTATTAAAGATCAAAGCATCAAAGTTTGCAATTATAATATCTTCCAAGAAATATAGTAAAAGACATAATTGATGATTTTGTGTTGTGTAAACTCACGTATGTATATGTGTTCATGTATATTTTCTATATGGTCCAGTTTTGACTAACATGTATCATTCGTCAATAGTATCAAAAAATGATACAAATGTTTCCAGAGTTTTTACAAACGAATAGACCATAAAATACGTGTCCCTATCGTTGGAAATAATATTCGCGATGCTTCGAATGGGTTTACTTCGAAGGAATATTTTCTCTGGCTTTGCGTAAGGTTTTTTCTCCCTTGCTAGCAAGCATGTACCAAAGGAAAGGAGAAACTTTATGGGATGGCCAGATCAACGGTTGAGACTTTATATTATATACTATACATATATATATATGTCGATACTGAAAGTTCGGGATCTCGGGATAATTTATTAACGAGATGGATTCATTCTAGGTCGATATTGTACGTTGATATTCCAGACTTGAGTAGGTACGCCCTCTCTATATAACCTTTCTATAGCAATTCCATTTGTATTTCTCTTTCCATTCGGACGTTCTCTCAGTTTCACGAAATCACAACGCCTCATTACAGATGTAACATGTCGCGCTGACAACATAGCAGATTCTCCATGGAATTCTGCAAGGCATTGTTACACGATATAGACTGAGGTAATTTAATTTGTATTCGTGTGTGACGCGGTCGTGTATGAGCATTACATGGGATATGGAATCATCGTACACACGTGTCTAGGCCATCGTAATATGTAGAATATCACTACAGTTAAATCCACAGTTGCTGCTTTGTAAATACATAGCTGCACCCTTGCATGTGATCAATTCGCGAGGAACTTTTTTAGAAATATCTTTTTCTCAAATTATTCATACATATCTGCTTTACTATATTTGTATCCGATATCATATCGATTTATATTCTTATCTCTTTTTTTTGATACGAGATACGTATCCACTTTGTTACTATGAATGTTGAAATTTTCACATAAAGGTAGAGTCGATAAAAGGATTATCCTCCTTAGTTCGTTGCTCTTTCATAATGAGCAAAAGTGTACTTGAAGCACGCCAAGAAACAAAGCGTGCTTTGACGGTTTCCGTGTAAAACTGAGAAAGATGAAGGATTTTGAGCGTTTACGCTCACTCAACGTCTGGCAAGTTTTCGACTTCCGAAACTACCATTAAGGAGTCGTTTATATCTTCATAAGGGTTTCGACTTTCTTTCTTGCTTGGTTGTTGCAGTTGGTTTTTATCCTTCTTCGAGTTACTACTCGACAAAGGTGGAACGACTTTTTTTTTTTTTTTTTTTAAATAAACGACTTGATTCTTTGAACGTTCTGACTGAGAAAAAGAAACGATAGAGAAAGTATTATAATAAGTATTACATACAGGGGAAAAAAGCTGGAGGAGGATGAACGATCGTAACAGATCAGCAACTGACAGATGCACCGTCTATGTATGTGTTTTGTATTTGTATAAACGTGCACGCAGGGACTACTCTCACCACCACAACTATCACTGTCAGGGCAAACGGCATGATGTTTGGGTTATAAAGTACAGCTGACGCTACGTATAATATATTCTCCTCTTCTCCTCCATCGTGCTCTTCTTCCGCACGCTCCCAACGGTCGCTCCCTTTACACCCCCGTTCCTTCCTTTACTCCTTCTCCCTCATTTCCCCTCCCTTATCTCTTTATTCGGCCTTCCTGTTCCTCTCCTTTTTCCTCTTAGCTTGGCTCGAAACAACCTCAAACTGCGCTCACTTTGTTCCTACGGTCTGAAACTAACTGTCCATTTCACTCGTTCAAACCGACCGCAACCGATACGTTAGAGAAGAGGCGGTGTCGTCATGGTTGACCGAAGACGAATAAGAGAGCAAAGTTCGACATCACGATTAACGAAGTTTGATAGTGCAAAAAGATCCTTACGAACTTTGAATTATATCCATCAAGACAATTTTTTATTTAGTTTTCAATATTGCCAGTCAGAAAGAAGATGTGCCTTTGTTTTTCCTATAGTGACCTGAATTTTGCTTAGTAGGGGGATTAAAAGAACGCGTAGATTCAGTGTGTGTTCTCTCGATATTAAACTTTTTTATTTTCCTTTCCATTTTGTTCCTTTCTTTCTGATAGGAAGGTATAAGAATTTAGGGCGTACGTGTAGGATACTCGAAACGGTCTCACCGGGGGTAAATACAGTGGGCGGTTCGGTAAATAATACATTTTCGAGCGCGATCTCGAACCGAGAAACAGCCGGCCAAAAATATAGATCCCATCGGATAGAGGCTGATATCTATTGGATACTTTATGGGTATGACTTTGAAACTCGAACGTGGATATCTACTTCGAAGTGAAGTGGATAAAGGCAGTTGGAAAGATAGTAGAAAAAAGAGAAATGATCTTCTAAAAAGTAGTAATATTTCGAGTGATGGTAGAAATATCTTTGGGTAAGTATCTGTCACTTAACAGTTAGTAGCCGTTACAATCCATTCCCTCGTTTGGATTTCCAAGGATGTTGATTTTATCTGAAAGAAGTACTTATGAATGGGCGCTCGAGTCCGATGCCCATTGTCAACGGATTACACGGGTATTTCTCTCGGAAATTGATATCGCCTTTATTCGCTATAAACGCCATCAAGTAATTACAGAATTGAAAGGATTGGCTTTAAATTGCTCGATAAATGTATCACATTTTTGTACCGTTAAATCATTTATTTATCAAAATTATTGATAGAATAATTTTAGTGGAAAATAATCATAGTAAATTTTTGTATTTACCAACAGCCAGACGTCGGTGGTTAAGTGTATATATACATATATATACATAACTAATATACATCCACCTTTTTATAGCAACTCACAAAAAGCACATTCTCGTTTCGGGCGCTATTACCATGTCTGGAATACTAGAGGCACTCCTTCTAAAGGGTTAAACGGCAGTGATACTTTGTAAAATGAAATAAAAGAGACATTCATACCGGGTCTTGGCTTTCCTCAGTACTGGATTTCGAGCTTGAGTAATGAGCCTAAAGTTTCTGTCTTCTTCTTTTTCTTTAGCCTCTCTTCTTTCTCCTTCTTAGTCTTCCTTGTTCTTCGCATTCTCTCCTCTTTTCAAGTCTCATGTCTGGTCTTGTTCTCATCTCTTTTTCTCATGGTATTCGCATCTCGATCTTTTCCTTAACTCCGCACTCCATCTCTACTTGTAATTGTATCTTCTTCTCTTGGTAAAACTTTTCTCGAAGAACACATTTAATAAAATTTCTTGTCGGGACGAGGAAGAAATTTAAAAGACGATATAGTTTTCGATCTACGATTTCGTTAGATGTCAGTTTGACAAAAATGTAATCAGTCGAAAAGGTGATTAGTGTTAATTTGGCAACGAAAAGCGGGACAAGTGTGGAAAAGTGATTAGTGCATCACCGGAGGCGAGGAAGTTTAATTACGCTGCGTACGGTCATCGACGGCAAGCCCGTAATCAAATTTAAACAGATGGGAATTAGATTAAATGGACTCCGGCTGATCGTCTCAACAGCTCCTAACCTAATTCCAACTCCCTTGGTCCTCTCGAACGCGATCTCGAGCAAAGGGTCCACCGTCGCGCTTACTTACAATGTCAATGTACGAACGTGTCTGTATATATTCTATGTTAGCAGAAGAGTGTCGTTCGTCGAGCAGCCGCCATTCGCGAGGTATGCATCGATGCTCCTGCAGAAAGCAACCGCGTTTCTAGCGGCGTTAATTAAAGCTTTAAGTGTCACCGAAGTATCGTTCTATGTAGATAACGTTTGCTCACATTCCATAACATGGAATTTGAATATCACTGAACTCGTGAAAGAGAAGTATAATAATATGATAGCTTCAGTCGTAATGCGTGTTGAAATAATTCAAACGGACGTACTGAGATACTTCTCTTCAGAGGGAACATGTTTCTTTCGTTGTCACGCATGAATTAGATTGATAGTTACATTTATTGTTAGATAGGAAACAGAGAAATATGTATGAGTAATTATGATTTTTTTCAAATAACCCTCCTATCATATTTAATCGTTTTATATTAAGGCGAAGGGCACCGGTGTGAAAGAGGGTGATATATTTTATGAAAGGGGGTGCAACAATTTCATATTTCCAACTCACCCCAATTTCCCTTTGTGGTCGATATTTCCCGCGTGTTCCTTCGCTCGTTTAATTATCAAATATATATATATATATATATGCATTTAACGCAATAAACGTCGTTGCAATTTGTCCAATAATTTCTCATCACTTGGACGTGAATTAAATTTTTGTCGAAAATTAAAACGCGAATATATTTTATTTCGATTCTATATATCGATTTGAACTATACTTTATGTATCTTTGGTGAACTGTTACGCTTGTATTATTGGATGATCATTTTATAAAACTGTATAAGTTATATCTCCAAAATAATTCATATTTTTTTTCTTGAAATCATTTTTTTCCTTGTGTAAAATGGGAAAGCTACAATTTCAAATATCATTGAGCAGATCAAGACAGAGATGAGGTAGTCGCAAAGTTGGTAATCTTGTAAATCCACAAAGACAGGGACTATGAATAAGCGCTTCTCTCTCTCTCTCTCTCTCTCTCTCTCTCTCTGTAGGGTGAGCTCTTCGGTAATTTTCATCTAGAAATTTTCTCGCCCTCTAAGTCGTCCCCGAGCGAATCTTCGCTGCCACTGCCAATGCCACTGGTGCCACCGTCGTCGTAGTCCTTGTTTTAGTGTGCGCCTCTCAGCTCCTTTCCCATCTTTTCTCATCCTCTCTTCCTTTTCATCGTCAACGACGGACCTTCTTTATTTTCTTAAACGCGACAAACTTTCGAGCGAATAATTACGTACCGAGGAATTACGAAGCGTGCCGCGGTGTTATAGGAGGCTAGGTTTTCCTCCTAAAGACGCCAGTAAGAAAACTCTTAAGGCATACTCGAGCAAAATGGTCGTTCTCGAGAGTCTCTCGTCGAAGGCAGTCGTCGAGAGAAAATGGGCAAGGATTCGGTTATAATCAAGTTCATTTTTTTTGTCTTATTTCCTTTCTTTTCTTTTAATTTTTTTTTTTTTTTTTTCGTTAGTCTAGTAACGATTCCAAGAACGCGAGCAAGAGGTAAGAGACACTCCTTTTCCGAGAGGAGGCAGAAGACGTCGCGCAGGTAAACGGCTCTCGAGTGGCGACGACAATCGTACGATAGCGCTTTAATTACGCATTAATTCCAGTTTGAGTGCCGTTAAGCTCGAGCGCGCTCAAACCATGCACCGCCTCGCTACTTTTCTGCGCTTCATTCCGCCAAATTATACCTTCGGGGATACTAACTTTGACTCTTTTTTTCACCTTTTTCTTACATTTATTTCTCTCTCTCTCTCTCTCTCTTTTTCTTTCTTTCTTTCTCGTTTCTTTTCTATTATTTTCATACTATCTTACTTATTACTTACTTTTCAAGATCGCTTTTCTCACGTTTTCGTTTTTTCTTATTTTTTGCTTTCGTTCAAGCAAAAATAGATTATCATGACTCGTAAACGTGCCTTTACCTCAAGGTCGACAATTCTGCATAGTGAAAAGTCACGCAAAGGTAGAAACGAGAAAGAAATCGACAATCTTGATAAAGTGGAAAATAAAAGAATTTAAATTTTTTTACTGTAATTTTTTATTAGAGATCTTAAAAAATAGAACATTAGAATAATTTGATATAATATTGCTAAATATAAATATATATATGCATAAAATTGTTGGAAATATATTTTGCATGGATTTTGCAACACGATGGATATTTAATGGAAACGTAGAAATGGCGTATGACGAGAAAGTACGATAACCGATGTCGGATAAACCAATTTTGTTGGAGTAACTTCGACGTCCGATAGAGTCTCTCGTCCGACCCGAATCGATCTGGAATTTGACAGTATCCGTAGATGGAGAGAAGATTCGAGGGAAATAGAGGGAATAGTAGTAGAATAGTAAAACGCCATTGACGTTGTGAAATTTTGGAACAACTCGTTCACTTTTTCTGTCGTTTAATAGCAACATGACCGACATATTCTGATTAAATTCACAGGCGTAATTGGAGCAAGGACTTTTGTATGTAGTTATGGTCAACCAATTTCACGTTCTATCGTTCTCGCCCATCGTTTCTCATTACCGTATCATCCAGAAAGCGCGAGAGAAAGAGACTAAAGAGAAAGAGAGAGAGAGAGATAGAAATGGGAGAGAACGCGTATTTCTATTCCACTTCATAACCGTAGGAAATTGAATCACCCTGTCGATAAATAGCCAATTGACCATCCGGTCGTATCGTCGACGCGTTGATCAGTGGAATTGCATCTTCAATGATCGGCCATTGATTGCTGTCCCATTACGTTACACGAGGGATAGTTGTCGCCGGTACGTGCTACAAAGGGCAACTTCATTTATATTCACCTGCTACTTCGATGCCCCGTGAATCGTTTAAGCACCGTGTAAGCCTTGCTTCGCGTTCGACGAGTTATTTACGCTTCTTGCTGCACTAACGTGAGGTGTAACGCGTTGCGGGACGAAAATTAATGGAACCACCTTTTGCTCGCTTCTTTTCTTTTCTTCTTCTTTTCCTTGTTTTACTCGTTTCAAAGAAGAACGTCCTATTCTAAATAAGCGGTCTTTATTCCTACAAGAAAAGAACGAGCTTGGTTACGGAATATTACGAAGGGAATAAAATCACATATGAAGGTAGTTCGTTCGTTATTACGAGAGAATGTCTACTTACCTACCCGCTAAGGAAAAAGGATCGGAAAATAAAACTTCAATTCCGACGCATTTATCGTATTCCGAAGTTCGAAACGCCGGGGTGTCAGCTCCCAGTGAATACAAAAATATGAAAGTGCAAAACTTCGTCGCTTACATTGTAGAAAAAGGGTGCTCTCACTGGAATACGTAATAAAATCTTCCGAGAGTACCACAAAGTCAACCCAGTTTCGCGCACATAAATGTGTCCCTTCGCATGAATCATATATAGAAAAATTCTATTTTATTACTCTAATGTAAGTATTAAGTATTGAAAATGTATCATTTATTTTGTTTCCATTATACAACTCATCATTATTTATTCTTACGGTCATTAAATACAAGTTTGAAGAAAACTAAGTAGAGTCTGGGTTCGTAAAAATAAAAGTCGAGTTTCGTGAATATTTCGATGGACGGTTGCAAGGCCAAGGGTGTAGTAACCGCGACAACTATGTACACGTATTTAAATGTTGCGTTCGATCTCAAGCTCATGCATTATTTAGTTTAGACGGTAGGGCGTTCATTTTGTGCAACGATCGGGTTGTCGCTTTGCGTCGACGCCGGAACTACGTATACGAGTACGCCATTCGGAAATAAACTATAGTATGTACGTAGGTTCCTGTTTATATGTTGGTGAGTATGAACGCGTGCCATGTCAGGCTGGGTGTATTATAGATGGGCTATTCTCGATACAACAGTTTGATCTCGCATTCGTATTTTGGTGTAATGCTTGGATCAATGAGAGCTTCATCTTCCACTACCATTAAATAAAGTAATGTTTACATTTTGTACCCGACGACGAAAGAAATTACGAACATTGTCATTCATTTCTAGCTCAACGAGTCGGTGCATCTCGAAGGGTCGGTATTAGCATTGTAAGAGACATCGTGTGTAGGTATAGTGCGAAATTGTTCGGCCGAGTTCACACCGTACTCCCTATGTTTCCTTTTTCTTTTTTTATTTCGTGTTTTTTGACGCGTCGACAAGAAAAAGAGAAGAGAGACAAAAATTAGGGTCCAAGACTTGAGAACTATCCTTTATTTTTCTATATATCCGAAACTTGAGGCATTCTCTTTCTCTCTCCTCGTTTCTCTCTCTCTCTCTCTCTTTAGAGTGACTATTAATTCAGCACACTCTCACCTACCGTCGCACAATAAGCGTGAAACGCCAATTCATATTCCGTGCCTTATATACTCGTCGTCGAGGACAAAAGTGCCCCTAGTCCGATAAAGGGAAACGCATGGGGTGTAGAGCATAACCCTTTGAACGTGCGAGCGAGCCCAGTTTTGTACGTGGGTACCACTTTATATAGGTATAGCTAGGTATATTTATATGCATCTATATAATAGATATTTCTCTCTTTCTTTCTTTCTTTCTCTCTTTCTCTATTTTTTTCTTTTTCTCTTTCTCTTTCTGTCCCTTTTACTATTCCCCTCTATCGTCTGTATTCTCTTATACAGAGAAGTTCACGCACGGAAGCTAGGGACGAATACGCACGAACCTCTCTTCGTTCCCTACGAACTTGTCGGTAGACACGTACGAAAGATATGTTACTCTCACCTCGATCGTTTGCTTAATCGACGTTCCGTTCGACTGCTTTTAATAAGGGAGAACGCAGAGATATAAGTACTTACATATTATATAATACAGAGAAAGAGATACGGTGGATTAATGCCACAAAATAACGGAAGCATTTTACGGTCGACAAAAATTGTTTCATGCATAATACACTGATTGTTTAGGAACGCAAAGACATTTTTTTCCTATGAATTCCAACATTTATCGTTGCTATTATCTCACTTTGTTGAATGGAAAGTATTAGAGTGGGTAAAGTAGATTATAATTCTCATCAAGCGGCCATTATTGCTGGACAGCAGGAATCTTTTCCGTTATTCGAGCTCACTACCCGAAATCCGATCAGGTATCGCGGTTAGTCTAGCGATAAGGGTGTCTCCATTCTAAAAGGGTGCAAAACGAACGTGGAGAGAGGAAAAGAGAGAGAGAAAGTGAGATGAAACGCGAGGTGGCCTGGTCGCATCTCGTTAGTTTCATGTTCTCTCTAATTAGTGCATCAATTATGCCAATTATCGTTTCCTATGCGAGAGGTTAGCTAATTGTGAATATCTCTGATTGTCTTTATCTCTCTCTTTTTATCTTCTTACCAAACCAAATCCGCATTAGGTTGTGGTGCGTCGCGACGATGCACGTGCGTACGCGACTGTACGGGCATTGAACGTGACACGCAGTCGTGTACAGGGTGTTGCTGTCGAAAAGAGAGGGAAGAGCGAGAAGAGTTTTTTGTGGAAGGAGCCAAAGAAAAGAGAGAGAGAGAGAGAGAGAGAGAGAGAGAGAGAGAGAGAGAGAGACGATGAAGCACATTGTGAGTTCGGGATATTCATTCATCGGTATCAGGTAACTCGGCCCTCTGGTCGGTCTTCTTGGACCGCTTCGGAGGAGCCTCGCCCGATAAAAATGCTCCTGTCTTTCTCTCTTTTTCTCTTCTTTCGTTTCTTCCTTTCCTCTCGAATAGCGCGTTAAGGACGCCGCTTGAAAGGACAGACTATGTGAAAAAAGACAGGAGGAAATAAAGGATCGACCGGTTTACCTGTGCGAGTAGCAGACAGTGGCCGATACTGTAGTGTATCTACTGCTACGGCTTATACAGGGTGTCCTTTTATTTCGATTGTTTGCGCGCTTGCAATCTCACCATTCACTTGTTTTCAGTCTACCTATCTCTTTCTCTCTTTCTCATTCACTCTTTCTTTCTTGTTCTTTCTCTAACTATGTATCTTTTCATTCTCTTCTGCCTTGCTTCTCCTGTATATTTCTAAAGGAATTTCGAAATCAAGATGAACATTACATCGAAGTGATATGTTGACTCAATACCGCTTCTATTTTTTCTACGCCTATTTTTATATTCAATGATGTTTTGAGAATCTACTTCGACACAAACGTATTTATATATGGTGAATGTATATTTTTTCGTCGTGGCTATTCGCTTGTAGTAGTCAGATCCATGGACCGGTTTACCTGTTCGTAAATAGTTGCCCGGAACCTACAGGTAATCTTGCAGCAGAAAGAGAAAAAGAGATATGGAGAGAGGGGGAGTGAGAGAAAGAGAACGTGTATGGGGCACACGCCTTCCTTTTTATTTCGTCTTACGAGCGTTCGATGCCACGGAAGATAGGACCAGGCGAAGGAGGAACACGGTACCTCTGCAAAGTATGCACCTTCCTCTTTCTCCTTTTCTTTCTTTTTTTACCACTTTAAACGAGAACACGTAAAACGGTTGAATTGTAAAATTCAGGAGAATGCTCGTCGATCCATGGATAAATCGTTATCTCTTCCAAGCGACGTAAGTTAAAGCATTGGTGAATTTCGAGCGACACGTGTTATCACGCTGGACGAAATTTATCTAGTTATCTATCATATGAATACCTACTTCGAATCGAATTACGTCTCATTCATTCGTCGTCCTCCGTTCTCAGTCGACAAGGGAACAAATGATTCAGAAACGCTGAGCTCCAACACCTTCGAGTGTTAACGATAGTGTTTACACGAATGCGTTTAGAAATCGAAGTCTCTTTGAAAGCGTCCCTCGAAATCATGTTGGATCGTTAACTCTCGAAACCGCAACCTCTCGATTCTAATCACTTTGCCTAGCGTGCAAGATCCGGTTACCTTCGCTACTCGTAGGTAGTGTTTGCTTCTGAGCCATCCGATTAGCAGTTATCCGATCAGATTTGGACACGAGAGAATAAGGAAAGAATTTCTTCTTTTATTTCCAAAATGCTTCCGATTACGCTTCATTTCTATTTAAAAACCAAGATTTTCTTTCTACTTCTCTCCTTTTTCTCATCCTTTACGTTTCATCTTCTTTGAAATTTCTTCTTCCTTTACTTACAATTAGGTAACTACGAAATCCCGTTAAGGATTTTTCATAGCACTTTATAGCAGATAACATTTACATTACATTACATTACATTACGTAAGTACGTAAGTAGGTACATAGGAAAGGATCACGGTAGTCTAATCCAAAACGATTCGTCCTACTTTACTTTCTACATGGGACGAAACATAAATGAAAATTACCAGGATATTCTGGTGGTATCGTTTTTATGTGGGAAGTTAGTTCACTCGGAAACGTCGATCCAAGTTCAATGATTAAAATTTACTAATTAAAAAGAATAGCGAGATAAAATTTCTGCATTCACATCGGCGCGAACCGCAAAATTACACGGTGTATCTACGTGCGTATTGATTTTCAGTTCTCCGTTCTCCGTACATACAACGTTCGCCATTCCTCTATCCTCATCCCTTGCCTCGTCTTCTCGAGAAACTCAAGTTCCAATTGAATAGTTTCTTTAACCGAAAACCACCAAACTTTCTCATTATGCCGAGTTGTTAGTCCACAGTTTGAGTTGAGTTTGGTTTATCCAATGAGTCCGTACATCCCTCTCTCTACCATTAAATCCTTTTCCTTGTCTCTCGCTGACTCCGTTTACGCGAGATCTTCTCTTGGTAACGAAAGCTGCTTATAACTTTTTTTACTGTGCCACTTTACCATTCTATCGCTTGTCTTTACCTTTTCAGCTAGAAGATATACTTATTCCACACGATGCAATATGGTATATGAATCATAATGATATATATGCTTTCGTACATATGTTTCCTTTCAAATTAGCGATCTATATTTGTCTTACTTTCTTTTTGTTTCTTCAGTTTTAAAATGCTCGATGGATTATCAGAAAAGTTTTAGCCGCAAGTTTTCCAGGTTAAACGAATCCCCTTACGTCTTAAGTTTTAAGCTTCGCGTATTAAAGTTCGTACTGCTTAAGGCAGTGGCCTCGTTAAAGCAGCAGATCCTGTAAAATACGAGAAAGAGCTCGATCTTTCCTTTCCCCTCTTTCTCTTTCTTTATCTCATCAAACCTACTATTCTTGGTTTCTACGCGTAAAGACAATTTTAGCACTAATTGGGTTTAGTGTTACATCAGAGTACTAATAATAATCGAGTATCTATGTCTTTGCAAACAATGAGTGTAGACAACAATAATTACTGTTTTATAACAATAAACAAATCAATATTATTATATCTCACTTTTTCTGCTTAATTAAACCGAGTGAATGAAACGAAACGGTAAATACTTGGTCAAGGAGTTGTTTCAAGAGAAAGAGAGAGAAAAAGGAGTTGATTGTATTTAATCTATTAATTTAATTGCATTATTAAAGCTTTCTGACGTTATATTCTATCATACATTAATCGGTAGATCGCTTAATTATTTTATAATAATTATTTCAATAATCATCGTGCACCTATGTAATAGCAAATGATAGCTGGTTAACGTTGGGGTATGTAACTACAATAAATATTTTGTACATTCTTATGTTATGCATCGCATTATCTAATAGAGCTTTTCTCTTTCTTGGTTTCTGTTCTTAACCGGACACATTGTTAGGTGATATGCAAATTTTGGAATATCTTCGAGCGTGTTTTAAGCTGTGGGATGCTAAATATCCTAGCTACATGAACGTTGATGGTGACCCACAAAGTCTTTCTGGTTTAGAGGAGAATATTGCGCAAATCGTAGAGAGAGTATTCATAAAGCTTGGCTAGCAGCTAACTGTACCTTCAGATGCTCGAACTATATCCTAGAAGTCTAGCTAGTACGACTATACCCAAACAGACGACGGGAACATTTAAATGGAACTAGCATGAGCGCACTTGAATCTTAGGCGATTTAGTTGTACTTAGTAGATTAACGAGATGCCCGTTATCACGACGGATATTAACGCAACGGGCTTAATTAACGTCTACCATGCTTGAATAACTCGATTTTTTGTCTTTCTTTCCTATCTTTCTCTCTATTTGTTAATCTTACGTTTGCACTTAATCAAAGGTTTAAAAATTTCAAGGAATAACCAGACAGCTACCAATTTTTTTATCTTTAACATTTCTTTCCTCTTTATAATTACATCAGTTTCCATCCCTCTCTTTCTCTTCTCTTACCTTATCCCTTCACGCGCATTTCAGTCAGAAATCGAATTCGCTCGAAGGGGAGATTAAAACTGGTGACAAATGCGAAACATGGGAGAGGGTGGATTATTACTATTTCTTTCATCTTTCATTCTATGTCTTTCTCTCTTTCTTCTTCTTCTTCTTCTTCTTCTTCTTCTTCTTCTGTTCTCATTGCTCATCCAAGCAATCCGTCGTATAAAAGTTACACATCGACCAATCGTCATCGTAATCGAAGAATATATGAATAAAAGAGGAAAAGTTTTGTTCTGATCTTGCTTCGTCGTGCCGTAAGAATTATACGAAATTTTGTAGAAAGTCTATTTATAGACGATATAGAGAGAAAATTTGGTCGATTTCGAACTAGGATATTTCGCAATGCACACAAGTTTCATTTTTATACTTTGTTTCTTAGTTTCTTAGTTTCTTTCTTTCTTTTTCTCCCACACACACACACACACACATATACACAAATATCCTCACTTTCATCCACTTCTCGTTTCTCCTATTCGTTTCTAATCTCTGATGAGATCAAGGAAATTATGTCGTCACGGTGATTTCGGTGGAACGTCCTTTCATCTGGATTCTATACTATGGCGACAACCGTACTGGCGACGCTTCGTCGTGTTTCTATCGCACCAACATGAGGAGTCTCGTTACGTCAGATATTATCCAGCAGCCGAATAATTCTCGATACTCCCAGTGGGACGCACTCAGCGGTCCTCGATGATACGAAGAGTTACTGACGGTGGATCCATTTCGAGTTATGACGCAGCGTGTTGTCTATTTATTTCTTCTCTTGGATATTTTACGACTATTGCTTCGCTACGTTTTAATATCATTTTCTATTCACGGTCGTAGGTGTGTATATACATCCATTGGTAGAATTATTTGTTGAGAACTTGTGTAAAGATAACAACTATTAGATATACAATTTGAATAAATGCTTTTATACTCACTTCATCATTCTTTGTAATTCAAAAATCATATAATATGTACTAGGCCTAGCTATAAATGTATAGTTAATATGCAAATACTACGTTTGCTTACTTTTATCGATAATGCGTCATGTTCTAAGTAACACACAAATAAATGTTGTGACTAATTAAATATTACCACAAACAATCGTAAAAGGGATATTCTAATTGAAATATTCGTTTTTTAATTATTTTGGGGAAATTAAATTAAAGAAATGTTTAAATTTAAAGTGTTACTTGTTTGCAGTTATATTTATACATTTTAGTTTATTGTATTATTTTAACAAATTTTACTTAAAAATTTGAAGGATCCAATTTTAAGACCGCATACTTAAAAATACGTAAACCAAAAAAAAATATCATGTGTACAGATCTCATTTTCTCGAAACTTGCTGTTTTGAAGGTTTCACTTTTAACTTGTGTGATCTGTACACATTTTTTTTTTAATCGGACTAATAAGAATATCTTTAAATAACAAAATTTAAGGTATAAAATATCTTTAAACGACAAGATTTAAGGTTAATTTAGTTCTATTTATCGACATAGTTCAAATTCTGCGTTTTATGTGTTTCAATGACACAACGTTTGGACGTTCTTAACGTTCTCTCTTGGGGAGCGAAGTTTTTTAGGGTGGTACTAGGAGATGGGTCTGTCGGGGTGGGCTGCTAATCTCCAGTGTCAAGGTAGCAGACCAGATCTGATAATGTCGTCTCCCTTTGCTCGGTTCCATTTACGTGGACCCTCTATGTTTTCTCTCGTCCATTGAACTCGACGACGACGACAACGATGACGACGACGATGACGACGACTTTGCTTTTCGGCGGCTACCAGTAGTCTACTACAGCTACTAATGTTTCTTCAGAAATACATATATATCATTTAAAAAGGCCTATCCGATAGCCAACCTTGCTTTTTAATCATTTATATTCACAGCTTTTTCATTCATTCAACAAGATTTGTACTTTTTCAATTTAATTTCCTTCTTTTTTTTCATTTGTTCTTATTTGAATTAACACTTCTTAGGTGACGGTATAAAATATCAGATCAAAATTGTTTAATATTTAAAGTATATTAATAGATATGTATTTTTTAAACACATGTACTGTTTATTATTCTTACTTTAAAAATTGATTCAAATAACAGTAAAAGCAGAGGATAACAAATTGTCAGATATAAAAAAATTGGGTGTTTCTCTTGTTTGCATAGTTACACCAACATGTACGATTTTAATGTACAACTGTTTCTTGTACATTATTTTGGTCTTTGTTTAATTCACTTGTTATTAATAAAGCTTTCTCTAGTTAAATTTATTAAGTATATAATTATAGTATACTAATGTATTTAATTCTAAATTTTGGTCACACATCCTAAACACTTTACGATTTTAAAGGACATCCACAGTATATATGAATTCATTGATTATATTTCATATGATAATACGAGTTTCATTTTTATCGGACGTGGAGGTTACGTACATTTAAATTTAAATGCCCAGTCTTTCTTCACTAGATACATACATTCCTGCTCAGAGCATCAACATTTCCAAAATGCATCTAACTCAAAAGAAAATTTCTTTTTTTCCATTTCCATTCCTTTTGCAGTTGAAAGAACGTCTTTCTCGTCCATGGGAAAGAAGCGTATCCCGCGTGACCGATTTTTACGAATTTGTATGCGAATCTTGGCGCTTTGTCATCAAAAGAGGAAGAAGCATGCTCTAGCTCGAATGCTCGAGCAACCGGTCGGTACGTTATCCTCGCACGAGTATCGTTGCTTTTCCGACGTAAAGGATAACGTAAGGCGTCGTAAGAAAGTCGATTTGGCGATGTCTTACGTTTTCTTATTTCCTCTCTTTCTTTCTCTATTTCTTTCTTTATCTGTCCTCAAACCATCGTGCTCTAAATTTCTCGGAAGCGTCTTTCATAGAGGGTTTGGGAAATATATGAGGTAATGCAACGCGTAGTACGTACGAGCGTAATGCAAAGCAGTGGTTCGGCTCTATGAAAGAAAGAAAGCCAAAGAAAAGAAGTTGTTCGTGAAGCGAGATAAATATTGAGGAAGAAAGAAAATAGAAAGAAAGAGAGAAGGAGAGAGAGATAAAGAGAAAAAGAAGATAGTTTTAATAAAAAAGCAAGTAGTATAGGTTTCATCACTTTCAAGAGGTTCAGTTGGCCGTGATGTGGATTATAAATTTAGAATATCATTCGTTCTCTTTAAAGGGTTTGCTCTCGTATGGCCCCTTTAAAGACTCATCCCTTTTCGTTTCTTTCTACGTTTCTACCATCACTTTTTCTTTCATGTTCCCCTTTCTCTTTCTCATCGGCCGCGAAAACGCGGTTATCCATCGATTCGATGTCGAGGACCGATATCACAGAATGAAAAATCACAGGATGTCTAATTTTGTCTGGATCTGTTGAACCATACTTTCCACAATACTGAATTGTATGTAGTTTCATCGTAGATATCAATTGTTCATTTTTTTTTCTTTTTTTCTTTTTAACATGCAAATAGCAAAAGTAGTTAAACGTGAACTTTTAGTCGAATTTATTTAGCGTGTTTGACGTTTCAAATCTTATCTATCGAAAGCTGTCTCTTTTTATTTTGAGCAATATAGTAAACAAAATTTATTTATTTTATTTATTAATTAAACTCTTTATCAAACTGTTTACTCTTTGTTTGTCGATTCTTCGACCCACTATAAAGACCTAATTAAATTCTCATCTCGATTGATACTCGAATACAATCTTCCACCATCTTATATAATAATGTAATTAATAGTTTCAGTCAATAATCATTTAAAAATATATATTTTTTGTTATTCGATTTTATTTTAAAAAATAGTTTTTCAATTTTAATGAGAGAGAGAGAGAGCGAGAGAGAGAGAGAGAGAGAGAGAGAGAGGTTTAAATAATAAAATAACTTAAGAATATTTGGAAAATACGGATATTATTCTTATTCTTTGTCAAAACAATCAGAAACACGTGGTGTATTTTAATTATGTGAAAACTCACAGCTTTAAAATCTTCATTTAAGAAAAGAGAAAGGAAAAGAGAGCAGGAAATAAAGTGTGTTAAGGAAAAGAGATCGAACACGACGAAGGGATCTTGTGCAAAGAAAAGAACAGACCGGCTTTCCCCTATATTTACAAGCGAGATTCTCGTCACATCGGGGACTAGATATTAAATTTCAATCGATACGGCATCCGCTGCTTGCTTGCCTTTTCTTTCCGCATGGTTCACCCTCTTTGTACCCTCTCTCTTATTCTCGTTTTGCGGTGGGGATACATGTTTGATGGGAAATTAAGGCCCAGAGAACAAATATTCTGGTTTAGGCCTACCGAACAGACCGCATTGTTGATGCAACAATCTTTATTTGAGTGATTAATATTTTTTTATTAACGTTACTATTTTCTTTATTATACAAAATCTCTTTGTTTTCTTAAATATCATTTTTGTTGAAATTTTCTCTCTTTCAATTTTATTTTTTGTTTCGATTTTACTAAAAAATACTTCAAATGATTACGATAGTAATCGGTACTACCTTTGATATAGTAGAATTTACAACAAAAAAACAATGCCGTTTGTAGAATCGTTCTATTTAAATGGGAACTAATATAACTGTTCTATCTCGTAAACGCAAAACAAAAGTTTGTCAATATTCGGATCAAAGCTTTTAGAGATTCGTATTCGAAAAACTTCTTTATCAACGGATTTCTGTTAACTGTATCGTAGCGAGATCGTACTCTTGAACAACGAATATTAGAGGGCTCTTGAAAATCGAGAAATTGATGCCAAGTACGTGCCCTGTGCTGCGAGGTGGTGAACACCCTATATATTTAGGTGCACGCAATCTACATTCAAATACATAAGTACATACAGATTTATATACCTATATACACGTGCACATTAATTTCGATGCCTAGTTTCTCGCTTTACAAGATGCACAGTATATCGCGCGGTAAATAAACCCATTGTGGTTTTTGAAATAGGCGCGAATTAATCCCACTTAACAAAATTGTGTGTGTTAAACGTTATACAAAGTTTTATTATTCGACGTAATCGTCTATTAACATATCCTTCTTTCTCTTTTCATTATTTTCCTTCGACAGTGTCAATTTTTACCGATTTGCGACGATATCAGTAAGAAAATTTTCCATTTCACGGAACGATCTAGAAAAGAACGTGCGATAAACAGTTTGGGTTATCGGCACTTACGTGACGACGATAGGAAAAAACGACGACGCATGCTAGGATCCGTAAAAAATATATCATCGTTTGGTAGACGACAAGGATGAGAAGAGGTCGATTCTAGCAGGAGACGCAACCCCTCGCCTGCTTTTACCCTCGCCCACGCCATCAGGACTACATTCCACTCGACGTTGCGTATATTCCGAGCGTCCTACGGACATGTTGATGCATGGTGGCCATGAACGCGATAACTTATGTCACTTTACGAGAGGGAGAGATTGAGAAAGAAAAAGAAAATCGCCTTTATCCTTCTCTTGAAAGTTACCTTCGATCCTGCGTGCTTAAGGAAGAATGCGAAGGGTAAGGGTAAAAGCTCGATTCTGATTAACGACTATGGCTCTCGCTGCGAAAAGTATGGCGAGTGAAAGTGCTCTTCTCGCGAACGATGAAACGATTCTCGAAGAAGCCCCACTTAAACCACCATAGAAATATCTGCTGTATTGGTATATGTATGTACATCGCGCCTTCTCTCTTTTCTCTTTCTTTTTTCTTCCCTATTTTTATGATTTAATTTTTTTATTTCTTGTTTTTTATTTTGTTTTCTCATCGCTTTGCGTATAACGATTTGTTTTGAATAATTCACGCTTCGTATAGCACAGAAGAAGGCCCTCGTAGTACGAAGTTTGAATGAGCACACTTGGCGATTTTTGCACAGCGGTCTCTCGTTCGCTGGCGACGTTGTTAGCTAACAGGGACACGAGCTACCAGCATTCTCTCTCTCTCTCTCTCTTACTTTTTTTCTTTCCCTTTCTCTTACCAGTATGCGCGCGCGCGAGCGCGGGCGTTCGTTTTACGCTGCCGGAGTATATGATATGCTCTCAGACTTGTGAAGAGAACGACGTACGTACGGATAGACACCCTCGGGAGCCACTCGAGCGTCCCTTGGTGGATGCACCCCTTACTTTCCGTAGAACCCCAGAGGCTTAATCAATAACGGATGCATCTCACATAAATTCGTCGTGCTTACTATTCAATTGGACAAGTTCCATCTGCACGGCAGGCCAAAAAACTGTTTGGTTCACTTTTTTCATTTCCTTTTGCAAGAGAAGCATCTCAAAATTTTTCTTACCTCTAAAATCTAGAACTTCGTCTTAGCTGTGTAATTCCTCTCCCCCTCGGTGGTATCCATTCATCCATCCATTCTTACTTCCTTACTTCCTTCGTACCTTCCCTCTCTTCTTCCTTTCTTTCTACGTTTTTCTTTCGACTTTTTCCAAAGAGCTGAAAAGATTTTTCACTAACGAGACGCTCGATGATTAACTGCAAAATTATTCACGAAATGTAGGTGGGTTTACTCAAAAGATATTAAATATTTACATCGTAGTTCACGTTACGGACGTGGTTTGCGCGAGCAGTTCTTTGCTAAAGTTCTTCTCAAATGTATATGGTTTATTGAGTAGGCGTCGATTAAGTTTCGCCACGTGGAAGTTTCGCATGAGAAGCTGAAAGTTGGAAAGAGTGTAAAATATGGCTGGGTACCGGTTTCGAAGTATCTCGTGACTTTTAATTTATTTATAAGTCACGCGTTACCTATACTGTCACGTTTCTCTCTGCTTATGAAACAGAAAGAGTGGGGGTTGGCTGTATCGTTCATGGACGATCGGAAAGCTCAGATCCATTTTCGTGAAAAGTAGAAATGTTCCTTAAGCTCGAGCTCATCAGGTTGGCAGCGACAGTGATATATTCACTTAGAAAGTATAATAACACTCTGACAATCTTGCCGTCTATTACTGTAAGTAAAAACGAACGCTTGAGGCAACGTAACAGTTTTCTTTGCGTCTTCTCTGAAAAATCGCGTGCATCTGTAAATGACGACGATAGAGCGTACCATCGGAGGCTTCTCGGGAGTTCCTCCATGCATCACAGGTTTACCCTGGTAATCCCAACGATGGACGACGAAGTCGTATCCCGGCGGACAAGCAGTATTACATCCGTGCATTCAACTCTACTTATGATTAATATTATTACGGATTCATCCTCGATAACATCATTGAATCGAACTCTCGACGACGGGAATACGGATTACTGTGTAATATCCATTTAACGAGCTAAATACATACAATCGTTACTAATTTGATTACCGCAGTACAGTCGATTTGCGTGTATGTCGTTTGATAATAGGACAAACGATAGTTTTACATCGTTTAGATTTATAAACGTTTCCGATTGAATTGAATTTCTGAATAAAATCGATCCAACACTATCTTTCAATGATTGCGATAAATGTTTTTGTAAGGTTTTAATATTTAAGG
The DNA here is from genome assembly GCF_049000335.1 of Polistes dominula. Lineage (NCBI taxonomy): Eukaryota > Metazoa > Arthropoda > Insecta > Hymenoptera > Vespidae > Polistes > Polistes dominula. The sequence goes on from NW_028300951.1 coordinate 3,001,510, forward strand.
GAGGAGTTATAAAATCGAAAATAAATTTCAAGATTATGTGTAAGGGTAAAGAACCCTATCCCGTTGTAGGGGTAAAACTTTCAGCGATTTAAATCGAGCAAATACCTACACCCTCTTTGCTTTCGACTGCTTTCGAATATACGTATCGCGAGGTTTCTCCGCAGACGGCATTCCAAAGTTGGCCCTTAATTAGTACGTCACGTTCACGTAGTCTAACTTCCAGATCGATCCAATCGGTACGTGCCTTGCTTTGAATTCATTGCCGAAGCCGAGCAGAATCGACTTATAGCTCGTTAATTAGTTTGCGTTCGTTACGCTAACCGGATAAGACGATTGACCGTCGCTCTGAGAAACGGTGAAAGAGAAGGAGAGAGAGAGAGAGAGAGAGAGAAAGCGAAAGAGAGAAAGAGATAGAAACTAAAGCTATGTTCCGGATTGCTCTTCTGTTCCGTATACGGAAATCACGGATTGGCATCTCGACGACAATTAGAGCGTTGAGGCTCGCTTACGAGCGAGAGTGAAATCAAACTGCTCTTCGATTCTTCTCGTTAATTTTCTTTTCTCTTTCTTTCTTTTAATATCCCCATCTTGTTTTTTTTAATCAACTCCTTTCCAATCTACCGACCGATTTATTGATTTATTTTTTATGTGATAAAACTTCCGTTGATATCTAGCTAATATAAATACACTGAAACAAAATCGTGCTTGACTGCGTAAGCGAATCGATAATGACGTCGTTAGGAGATGTTGCGCTGAGCGTTATTCGCACGGACGAGCGGCACTTTCAATCGATCCGCCGGTCACCGAAGTGAAAACGCGAATTAACTTTCGTCGCGACCAGCCATCTATCTCACACGCTACATTAGCTGCCACCCCATCGCCAACACGCGTGCTTTTTCATCCTTTGAATATCGTGTAATGATGTTTGACGCTGCACCGAAGATGTCTTCGAGGTCTTCTCGCTTAAACTCGCTGTAGAAAAAGAAAACTTATATGGAGACACATAAAAAGTACGCTTCGTTTTTTCTTTGCAAATGTATTCTTTTGACGTCTGGGATTTTCTTTTTCCAACAAAAAGAAAAAAATAATAAATAAGTAAAAGAAAAATGGAAAAAGCTTTCGGGACGATCGGTGTTCGCTTATGGGAAGATATTCACGAGGAAAGAAATTGAGAGATGTGGAGAAATTTTTCTATCGGCCAGCGTATTTTATCGTAAGCATTGAGAAAACGATGAAATGGCCAAACACGAATCTTGCATCGTAGGAAGTAGACTTTCCGTTTGAGAATATTCCTTGATTTGAATTCTACACCCGTTTACATATGGAACGCGAATTGCAAATACGTTTTTAACAATTACGTTTCCTTCTATCTGACTGTATCTCTCTTTCTCTCTAATTTTTCTTTCGTTTCTCTCGTTTCCTCTCGTCTACCCAAAATTATATACTTGGGCTAGTACATTTCCTTATTTTGCTTTCCTTTCTCTTGAAGGAAGCTTCCTAACGACTAATGAAAACTACCTCCTATTCCTCGGTTAAAGAAGACGCTAAGACAGAGCTGAGATACGCGGGTCATATAAACAGTATGGTAATAAAGACGGCGTTGCTTATGGCATAATTATGGTAATTCATTAATAAAGAGACTCTCGAAAAGTTTCATCTTAGCCGGAAGGAGTATTGGCTTTAGCTCGTTTTGCTTCTCCGTTTACTTTCTTTGAAGATTTTCATATAATGCACCACAATGGTAACGTACCTCGGAATGGATCCAGTCGTATATTTTGAATAGTCTATCATAACGACCTCTAAAGCCGAACATAAAGATTTTGAGTACCTTGGATTCTAGCGATCGTTCGAAGAACGTGAGGAAAGATAGAACGTTAAATTTTTGTGCGTGAGAAAGAGAGAGAGAAACGTTTAATTTAATATTTCGAGTATATCTTTTGAATTGTATAAATTTGATTTAGATATAATCCCGTAAATTTATGAATGAATGGAAAAGAAAAATAGAAAAAAAAAACGGTGTGAAAATAAAATTGATCTTTTCTGTATTTTAGTTTAAGAGATCGAAGTAGAAAAGTAACTCGACTTGACTCTCGTTGATGTCAGACGAAATGTCGAAAAGGTTGAAAAGATCGAGAGTCTAAGAGGAGTTAGAGAGGTGCTGGAAAAGGTAGAGAGTAAAGGAATAAGGAAAACTCGGAACTTCTCGACAAGTTACTTTGCACGGACATGCTATTAATTTTTCAGCAGTACTGAGAAAACAGAATCGATAATGTTTCTCCCAAAGGGAGATTGCCGTGCGGTTGGCATGTGGAAGGAATCGAGGCACGAAATTCTCGTTTGCCAGGGTGTCGATCGAAGTAACGAAAGAAGCTTAAAAAAAAGTATAAAACACGTGGTACATTTTCAGTCTACTGTTATTTAACCTTCTCTCTTGTTTTCTGTTTTATGTGACTTTTACGTAGGTCCGATCGGTGTAACAAGTAGTACGTGCCAGTATTTATTCCGCCGGACTTCGCGTCTATAAATTAAAACGCGCAAACTCAGCATGAAACTTTCGTTAAGATTGATAGCATGTAATCGATACTCTAACCTTTTCGTAGAAGATGGATATCGATTGAGAATATCGAAAACTGAGGTAAACGTAGACATTCGATGAATTACACGCTGCTGAGAAAAATTCGTACTATATATTGTACGACGAGATCCATGATATAAATGATTGATAAAAGGAAAAAACACGAGAAGGAGAATTTTTATTGTTTGAAAATAGTTTTCAGGGCGATTAAATTTTCTTTTATTTATTTAATACACATTTAAAAAATTATGAAAATTTAAAAATGGACGAAGAAGTAGATTGCATTAATATTTCTTGACGAAAATAAGCATAAAGCGACGTACCAATTTTATTCTGATTCATCGAATGAATCGGAGCACTGAAAATACCGAAGAACGTGGACATGAATGGAATGTACGTGGGTGTTGCACGTGAGGATGTTGAAGAGAGAAAAGGAGGTAAAGATACAAAGAAAATGTTATCATAGGTTGCTTAGTGATGACACTGCTAGCTTTCTGTAAGTAGAGAAAGAGAGAAAGAGAAAGAGAGGGTAGAACTCTTCGTGGCGAATTTCATTTTATTTCCCGTCCACCATCGGCCACCCTTTTGTGGAACGTCGTTCGGTCACGAGTACGACTTTCCGCGTTTCCTCTCTTCTCCTTTCTTTGTTATCGAGCGTGTATTTTATATAGAAAGGAAGAATGCGAGAAAAAGACTCGCTTCGAATCGAGAAGATGAGATACTTTTCTTCGGACGAGTAGCTTTCTTCGAGTCTTTCTTCGTTCCGCTTGAAGTTTTCTCCTTTGGATCGGAGGCAACCCTAAAACGAAAACGCTTTCCCCTTTGGCTAGACGACCCTGAATTATCGTCTCCCCCCGCTGAATCTGTTTTCTTGTTTTCTGCAAAGTCTCGTTTATCGAGCGGCCGCATCGTCTCTCCGTTTGTTCGTGAAATTTATTGACCTCTCGCTCGAAGGCTCGGATGAAAATCGCGAAGGTTTCGTTGGAAGGCAGTAAAGAGTCAAGGTACTCACTAGTTCAGAAACAAGGAGAGGGAGAGAGAGAGGAGGAGCAACTTTCTGTTCTCATCGTGGCTGGTAGGTGCATAAAGCCTTGGAATTGCGTAAGACCTTGAACCTGGCTCCTCGGTAGGCTACGGCTATGCCACGGAACGAGTGCTTGCGCTCTTGATGCAAATGCGTAATTCGCCATTCGGAAAAAGTTTATAAAATCCATTCTCGGTAAAGTAAAGGGCGGGAAGAGGGACTGGGACGATAGGACGGGTATACACGACGGAGAGATAGTCATGCGAGGCGACGAAGGATCGAAGGAGCCGGTATTAACATAGCATTAACGACATAGCTGCACCGTAAGCTACCCGGTTGCATTCGACGAGCAACAATGTTAATTCACCAATATATATTCATGCGAATTCGTAGACTCGCCCGCGCAAGCGCCGACATGCGTTACGGGAATATAATGTATACAACCGATCGGGTATATTCCAATGTAAAATGTAACGATCTTAGCTCCCATTCCCATCGGTGTCTCTCCATCTTATCACTAATCCGATTAACGCGATCCCTCAATCATCTTACAAATATTACGATTGATCCTTACAAGGATTACTCTAACTATCTAATTAGCTTTCCGTTAGATCGATAACGATAGATAACATTAATAGAATTTATTTGTAAAACGAAAAAAATAGATTTTTATTTGATTTCATTCTCTCAAACACTTTCAATGGATAACGAAAAGTAGTACAAATCTTGTAGTCTTTAGTAATGTTTTTTGATCTTCGTTTGGAGCTCACGTGCATACGGAGATGGCGCCGATGGCGAGAATAAAAAGCGCCGGTTAGGTAGGAAGCATATTTGCATAGGTAATTGCACGTCGCACGTGGCGCTTCGTTGTTCGATATAATCGAATTGGGACGGTCGGTGATTTTATTTTTGTCGCTTTGACCGCTTGCTCTCTGGGATTTATTCCGACGAATCTATTTGTCATGTTCGATAGGGTTAAAAGAGAAGGGTGGAAGAGGTGGTGGTACTAGGGAGTTGGGTGTGGGTGGTGGGGAAAGAGGAGAAGCACGTGATGATCGAGTTTCGCTCGATTTCGCGTCCCTTGTTGCGGCCAGATTTTCCATGCCATCCTATCCGCACAACAAAATACGATATCTCGCCTAATGATGCGAATTAGTTTTGTTTTTCAATTGAATTATAATTCGACTTCGTGTTTGTTATCAGTTGTAGTATTCAATCGAAATTACGATAAAGCGTTATCGTATATTGTAAATATCGTCTAAATCTTGGTCCTTTCGAGGTGTGCATTAGTCTTTTACTTAACAGTGAATCTTTGATTTTGTGAATGGCAATAGAAAAGAAAGTATAAGTGAGAGGATCCTTCTCCGTCTTACTTTCATAACTTTTTGCTTTTTTTCTTCCTTATTTTTTGTCACGCAAGATCATAATTAAGTTTCACCAAAAATATATACGCTTAATTACCAAAGCAACAATGAAGACATAGTAGTTCCGCTTAGGTGATTTAGCTATGTATATTAACATGGATCTAGATCGCTGCGAAAGGGGAGAAAGAAAAAGGAATGGAAAGAGAGAGCAGGTTGTCGTAGTTATGTGCGATACATACAATGTGATCGCTCGAACGCTATGGGGTGTCCTTTGTGTTTTCGACCTTGAGTTGACACGCGATAACTCGTGTGTTTTCTCACCAGGAGGAAATATTATCGAGTCGAGAGCAAAGTTATCGCAATAGGTTGAGGCATAGTATATGAAAATAACAAGAAGGAAAAGGTGGATTCTGTTTCGGAGTATTTTCGGTGTTTCTCTTTATTGTCGTTGTTCACCGAGGCAGATCAGTTGTTCGAGGTAGACGGCTCTGGGCGGAAAGCGACGCGCGTCTTTTGTCGCACGACTAATCGCGCCCGATAAATAATTCCCTCGTCGTCGTACAAAAAGCTGCACGGGGAAAGGTTTCTCCTATGCTTTTTCCGTCGGCTCAGGAGACTTGCAAGGTCAGAGAGCAAAGAAAAGAATAGAACGATGGCCGTCGAGACGAAAGAGATAGAAATGAGAAAGAAAGAGAAAGAGATAGAGACAAAGAAAAATACTTTGTGCTGGCTTTTACGGCTCGAACAATCGATGCATCCTCCCGTACACTCCGGACTCGTACGGCATGGCACGGTACAGCACGGTACGTCAAGTCGACCCTTTATTCCCTGCGGTAAGGCGCGCGTGCAACAACCCATCCCATCCCATTTGCCTCCAACTTGGAGACGTAGTCGAGCTTATTCGTAAAAATTACGCTTAAAGCATAGTCCTCAATGCCACTCTTCAGTGATCTGCTTAAAAATTCATAATTAAGCGAACTGTGGAAAGCAGAATTTGAGGTGTTAGCATCACAAATGGTACGTTTGTGCCTCGCGAAATTCATTCGGTAGAAGCAGCAACTGCAACTGGCGGAGTGAGAGAACTCTCACGTTATAAAGGAAGAGAGTAAAAGCAAGTGGAAAGTAAAGAAAGAAAGAAAACGTGAGAGAGAAAGAAAGAGAGAGAGAGAGAGAGAGGAAAGAGCTAACAGAAGGGACGGTGAGAAGAGAGAAAAAAGGTAAAATGCACGGGCAATTGTTCGATGCGGTCTTAAGGATATACGAGCGGTAGCACAGGTTGTCGGTTACTCGAAAGAGAGAGAGAGAGAGAGAAAGAAGGAAAGAAATTTCAAGCTCGCACTCTACGGACTAAAGAAAAAGATGGCGAGCATGGGTAGTAGAGAATTTAGCGCATTATGGCGCGAGTTAATATTGGGCGGACAGCGGGTGGAGTCCACTGCCACTAAATATACTCCATTCTCCTCCCCCTCCTCGGTCTTACTTGGCCTGCATTTGAAAACCCTCAAAGTCTTCGCGGTGCAACGAGCACACCTCGTTTCATTATAGTCGCGGGACTGCCGCGTAAAGAAATGCACGAGGACGGCTCCTTCTTCCCTTCCCCATGCTATTACAGGCCGACGAATTAAGCTTTAGTGTGACCCTTTTTATTTTTTACGCTTTTTTAGCTTTTTCCTTGTGCGTTTATTTACATATTCTGTTTTACAAACGAAAGAAAATAAGAGAGAAAGGAAGAAAGAAACCTGATTGTTCATTTGGTGTCGAACGCTTATAATGGTATACGTGTATATTTATCGAAATTGGAAACTTTGGAAAATTCAAAAAACTAAAAAGGCGCTTATTCCTAGATTTTAAATAAATAATTATTCGAGTGCAAAATGACGCGTCTAGTTATACTTTCATAAGAGAGAAACGCGATTCTATTTCAAAAGGAATAACTTTCTACGTTTTACCTGCTGACTAATACTCACTTTGTTCGAATAAAAATAATACACGTATCGATACGCACAAAAATATCGTCGATCTTTCAAAGAAAATCGCAGTTATCGAAAATTACGCGCGTACAAGGAGAACAATATCGAAAGAATCGCAGCGTTCGCGAGTGAGAAAACTTTTCAATGGATTTTCTGGTTCCACTTTCTTTCATTTGGTACTCTATTCACTGGATTCACTTAGTCAAGTTTTATTTCCTCGCAAAGTTACGACGTTTCCCTGCTACTCGTTCGATTATGCAACTTCGGGTATCTCCATTCCGGTCTGACTTTTCACTTCCGTTTTTCCCTCTCCTTCTCTCTCTTTTTCTCTTCATCGCACTTCTCTGTCTTTCTCTTTCTCTCTTGTTCTTTTTCCACTCACGCTTTGGCGCATTGCCTTCGATTTGCGCGACGCCTGAAAAATCACGAACTCCTCCTTCGGTGCTACCGAAGCGATCCGTTCGTCGAAGTAATTTTGGGTGCATCGATTTTACGCTTCGTACTTTTTCGATCCTTCTTTCTAGAATCTCCTTTCGTCTCTTTTGACATTATTTCCGTTTCTTTCTTTTTTAAAAAGAAGAAAAGAAAAGAATTCAACCCTGTTAATCTACCACTGTTCGAATAAATTTTGAACTTGTTTCCAGAGATAAACGGAGATCTATTTTTATTTAAAATTCTATTAACACTCACACTGTGTGGACGAAAGATAATTTTTCTATTCGAAATATCATTCGCCAAAGTTGGCGAAAAACTCCCTACCAAATCCGAATGTATACCGCTCGGAGAAAGGTATCGAATTCTAGATATTGGAATACGATTTGATCCTCCCAACGGAAGGAAAATCGTGGCAAGGCAGACGACCCGACCTAGCTGATTTGTAATGCAAAAGCGTATTATTTTTTAAACGTTCCACATTAATCGAATATCGGACCTTCAAAGCTTGACGCCTTCGTTGGCACAGTTGGTTGTTATGAGAGAAAGAGAAAGACAGAGAAGGAATGACAGAAAGAAGCGAGAATGGGAGAAAGAGAAAAAAAGAAGGAACAGCAGCACCCATCCGGGACACCTCTTTCAATTCCTCGCGATATCGGGTTTTCCTTTTAAGTCGAGGTTTATGCCTTCTAAAAGGAACGAATCGTAATACAATGCTATCGAGTAAAATTTCCGTGCGAATGGCTCCTGGCATGAAATTCCGTTTCGATTTAAGCGCACGAGCGAAGATTACAAGCACCATCGTTTTACTACGTAGAAGTCTCTTTCGCCATCTTACTTCCATCTCGGTGTAGAGAAACGTTCGTCTAACGCTTCTTCGATCCTTTATATTTCAACGGATCCAAGAGGTTCGTTAAGAGGAAAGTATTTCTTGAGAAGGTTTTCGCTCGCAAAGGATCGTGGAAAAAAATTTTTGTCGAAGTTAGGTTAAGGGGTGACTCGTTATTTTCCTCGGTATTATCCTTGCTAGCTTTATAGCACAATAAATGCATTACACTAAGAAGCCTCTGGAAAAAGTTTGCCCCAGTTGCCAGAAACGATGATAACGCGTCGAGGAGAGGTAGTCCAGAGGGTGTAGGACGTGGCAACGTTCCCGCTCCCCGGAGGTTACCGGAGAGAGAAAAATGAGATTTACGGGTTACTTTAAGCTGTAAGCGGGCAGAAGTTTTCAAGACGACTGTTCCTCCCTTCCGGCCGCACATTATCACGATCCAGCTTTTTGTTCAAGGCTCGGGAATTCGCGCTAGGACCCCGACCAAGCAACGTCACATAATGAGAATAACATCGTAACGCGTTCGTATGCTTCCGCGTTTATAAAAAGAAGAAGAGAAAAGAAAGTAAGTAAGGAAGAAAGCACCAAGGAACAAGAAGAAAAAAAAAGTACGAAAGAAGTTTTTACCGCTCTTGCAACCACCGTTGAGCTTGCTACCGCTCGTTTGGCCCCAACTCAGACGCCGTTACTAATTAAACGAAATAAAGTTCTCTCTCTTTCTACAGTGGGAATCTAGAACGATGTTCTTAAACGTGTTCGCGGACGGAATTTCAAAAAGACGCGTGCAACTTTGCAAGGAAATGTCGAACATAAAATTAATACGTCCAAAGTATAGAAGATTCTTTCTCCCTAAATCGGACAATTTCCTTCCTTAGTCTATCTACGAGGAAACTAGTTATGAATTTTTAACACTACCTCGACGTACAAGACGAACGTGGGAGGTTCTCTTAGGGCTCGCATACGTTTCAAAGGTATCTATAATTTCCGAGACGATCGCACTTATGACGCGCCTATAGCTTTCTTTACCCTGTCAGAAGGTACTCTGTCTCGATGCCGTACAGCACGAGGTTTGTTGCATGTATCGTCCAACGACTGGTCGACGACCCTTTTCTTTCGTTGTCGTACTACGAGTCGTTCTACCATAGTAAGGTGCAGAGAAAAGATAACCTGTCTTTCCGCTCGTTCTTACAACTTCGACTCTTCTACACGTGAATTGTAAGTATGTTCTACCTGCATATGCGTCCTCGTAAAGCGTGTAAGTGTAAGCGAACACCACGTATGCACCGAGAAGGAGAAAACTTGCTCTACGAATAATAGATGAAAGCAAACCGAAGAAAACCTTACTAAGAAGAGACGAGAAACATTCTAGCTTATATACTACCTACTAGATATCGCTTTGCTCGGTAATTTTCTTACAGTTAATTATTTTCTTCTATGGTTTACCTTTTTTCTTCTTCTATTTTTATTTCTATTTTTGAAACTCTTCCTTATAACTCTATCGCCCCAAGATTGTTTTCCGCACGAAACTATTTTTATCGAAAGAGTTATTCTACAAGGTATTAAATACTTCGAGATCCAACAGAGACATTCCACGAATTCACAAGCTATTTTAAAGAAGTCTCGGTATGAAAGACTGAGAGTGATAATTCCTTTTAGTTCATGTCTTTCTTTCGAATAGACATCGTTCAGCCTCTACTCTCGAAAAATACCCTTTTCCACTTCTCCGACGATAATTATACATACATATACGAATTTAAACTCGTCGTCTATTTGAGCCATTCGTAAAGCGAGCATTCTACCACGATGACAAATTACTCGACGCAAGATGTAAATAAAGCATGTGTGACCCTTTTCAAAAGTCATGAGTAACAACGGCAACACACACATACATATTATCATTTTCAGTATCCTGTCAAATTGCTTGATGTTAGGTCCTATGTATGCGAGAAACATACAATCAATCATCGGACAATATTTATTTACATGAAACTCGTTGCTAGGGTGAGAGTCGGAGGGGTGGTGATAGAGAAAGATCTTCTTTTCATTTGTTAGACTTCTCCCTTCTATCCTTTCTTTCTCACTCTCTTTCGACGCAAAAGAACGTAAAGGGGAAGCCGAATGAGTAGAGAGATCAACGCATTGTCATGATGGTGAATGCGGTTTGATCGTCGGAAAAGATAGATTTTCTGTCGGAAGATGAAACGAGAGAGAAACGTAGGGCGTTTTCTGAAGGGAAAACGAAGGTGAACGAAGGAGCGCGAAAGGCGATGCTTCCGTCCTCAAATTACTTTCATCAGTCACGTGTTTTTTTTTCCAGGAATCGAAGCGTAGACATGAAAAGAAAAGACTTTTCACGATTTTTTCTGCTTTTTCCTTTATAACAAGAATTTTCAAATCTTCTTTGTCCATATCTATTTAATTCTCTTTTTCTATCCCCTTCCTATCTCTCTCCATTTATTGTCGATTTTATTTCATTGTCAGTCGAAAATACGACCGATCGATTCTACTTCCTTCGTCTTTGAGCTTTCAAAGGCCTTCCTTTGACTTCAATGTTTATAATAAATGCACGAATGAAAATTGCATTGAATAATTGTTCAAGATATTAATCGTACTTTGTTTATGTTTGTTTTTATTCTTATTCTTGAAGAATGAAAAAGATGTTTTCCTGTTTACTTGGAACAGGTGTCATTACTGTTTATTTCTGTATCTTTCTTTCTTTTACTTCCTTTGACCGTATCCCACTTCATCTTCTCTCTTGGGGATAACAACGAGGGATCAAGGAAGAAAAAAGAGAGAAATAATCGCCAGTAAGCAAGATCGTAACGAGGTGGTCCCAGTTCTCGGAGCATCAATCATCTGGCTCTAAATACCATTTTTACGTGTGCTATCTTCATCGGCGTGCACGTGTGCGTAAACGAAGAATGAAAATGTATATGTGTACTTACATACGTAAATGTTTTACCGTGTTATATTCCTACCTCCTGACATCTATATTCCATTATATAAGAGATACGAGCGTGTATAAACAGTCATTTCGCGGGAAGAACACCAGAGAACGTCGGCTCTTTCATCATGGCTGCTATGCCATTAGGAACGAGAGAAGTTGACGCTAATTAAGTTGAATCAAAAGTACAAAGAGTTTTTCAACTCTACTCCTCCTCAAATAATAGCTATTTGTTTATTTCATAATCAATATTTTTTCATAAAATAGTCGATAAATTTGTAATTGAATTTATTCGGTTTTAAGATATTATATATTGTAAGATATTTTAAGGTATTTGTTTATATATTAAAGTAATCCTTACTTATATGTTTTGTATTATTTTTATACCGTAATTGCAATCGTATACGTATACGTTCATATACAATTGTTATAATTATTATTGTATATTTGAAAAATTATTATATAATATTAGTAAATAATTGCCTGAATATCAGACAATTGTAGGCCACCACTGTATATAGCAATTCAATAAGTTAATTTTTTGGCCTGAATCCACAAGAACGATAAGTACGATAAAAAGAAACGATAGATCGTAGATTTGAGTTAGTCTATATTTCCTATAGAGCTTGACGTTTTTATAGACTAATCGTACACGAGGTCACTCGGCGAGCGAGTTATTTTCGTGCTTCCTATCCGAGAAGATCGCGAGCCTCAGCTGAAATCGATTTCGAGTTATCACGGACGGGACACCACAAACGAAGTGACGGTGCGCGCGAAAGCCGTGAAAAATTGTGTACACAAATGCCGGACCGGGTGGAGAAGAGGAGGTGGAGGTGATGGTGGTAGCGTTAGTAGTGGTCGCTAACCTGAAACGATTCCCCGCGGGCCATTAGTCATCAAGCCCAGGACCACGGACAAAAACTAGCTTACGTATGAATGAATATGAATACGTAGGGGGTTTCACTGGCGTTGCCCGCAAAGTCCCTAAAAAAATTATAGAGAATTTAATTTCCGTCGGGAAGGTCACGCCGGTGGTTGGCGGTGTTGTTTACTCGAATAATTCCAACTTTTCTTCGTCTTCTTCTTCTCCTTTTTCTTCATCCTTTTCTTCCTCTCTTTATTTCTTCATCATAAAATAACATTTTCTTCGACGAAAAATAGAGTTCTTTTTTTGAAAAATAAGCAGGGTTGAACGCGACGACATTTTTCGTGATGTATAAAACTTTCTTAACTCGAAATCTTTTTCGGGTCTTTCATCTTGTTCCAGTTTTTCCAATCTTTATGACATTCCAACTGACCATTCTTTCGTCGTGATACCGGAAATACACGAAAGATTCGATCTCCCTTTCTGTAAACCTATAGTTTCGCCAAACTGTTTGACAAGTTTTCGACCGAAGTAGGTGACTGAGTTTCGGAAGTACTTCGGTGAATTACGTCACAGAATTAATCTGCGGATTGTTGGACTTCGTAGATACGACACGGTTTTACTTACCAAATTATTATACATATTCTTAATGGAACGAGAAAATTCAGTAGACATTACCTCTTTATTATTTTCTCATAGATGAGATAGTCACTCGAAGATAAGCAAACAATAGTGATCAAATAATGAGACAGCCCATCAATTTCACGCAAGTACTGCTGAAGGCTGAGATAAGCACGATGGAGAAGGAGAAAGGGCGAATCCTCAAAAGCGGAAACCGTTCTGTTACCACTCCACAATTGAGGAAAATGGGCTCGGATTATTAATGCCGCGGTATGATCGCCCGAGACGATTAATGGTAATGCTATTCTACTCTGCACTAATGCACGTAATAACGCTTTCCTTGGGAATTAGACAATGCATTCTATGTGCATATTCAACTCGGCCTTCATCGATCGAGTTTCTATTCAGGTTTAATACATTTAGAGTAGGTACAAAAAATGTTACCATATTAATTGAAATTGAATAAATATTACAAAACTAATTGGAAAGAAATGTATGATCTATTTAATAATAAAATTGAACAAAACAGTGACTCCTTTAAGAGTGCAAAGGCATGCCTAATACGAGCAGACATAATTGTAGGAAATAGAGAGGAAATTACTATGTTACGCGATAACATGGAAGGGAAGGTTTGACATTTGAAATTTCCATGGATGCGTTTGGTGCATAAGCTGTGCGTGTAGATAACAGGAACAGTAACGGGGAGGCACGTCGACGTGCCTCCAACTCCGCAGAGGTATCGAGAAGCACGCGCATTGCGAAATTTTCCCGCCGGAAAGATGGTTTTGGGAGGGTGAGGAAGTGGCTCGGTTGGGATAAACTTGGACGTGATGTCTAGTACGTACCGTGACAGCGACTTGATCCTCCTCGTCGAGCCGAGCACGTGACGGTTGACTGCTATTCCTATCCCATCTCGGCAATATTAATAATGCCAGGAATTTCATTACGAGTTTCAACGGCAGCACCTAAGCATCTCTAGACCTATTCGTTCGCCCACATTTTGTCTCATCTCTAACTGCAAACGCAACCGATTCAACCCTGCCATTATTCCCTCGTTTCCTTCCTCGTACTTCCTGTCGACCTTGATAAAGTCGTAAAGATTAGGTAGAGAGAAAGAGAAAGAATAGATGGATGCAGATGCATAGGTAAGTTCGTTTCGTGTCACGACCCAAGGTCGAACGAGTTTACTGAATCTGAATTCGAGTGATAGTATAAGTGAAAAGCCTTTGGGATGCCGTGTTAGCGATACGATCAAGTTTCTCGATGGCTTTCTAACGAGATTAATCGTCTTACGATGTATACATAAGTAGTTCACTTGACGAAGCGCGTCAAACGCTCCTTCCGATCGGTTCCTTATAACTATTTCCATATGTAACTAGCTACTAGCTACGTAAGTATATGTTATAAGATACGGAAACTATATCAAACTTTAAAATGATTTTATATCCGCTTTCAATTCACCGAACACCGACCTCGATGATAATATTATTTCATGAAGTTTGCCGTTTATCGAGTCGATAAAACGCATGAATGGCTTTGCAATAGCGTTTGAGAGTATTTTTCATAGCACGACGGTTCAATGATTCTTACATCGAATAAATATTTTTCCGAGTTTGAGGGTTTATCGAAATACGGTAAATCGAACGATGCTTTCGCACGCTCTAATGCTCGTTTTAGGAAAAGGCACGCGAGCGTTGGAGCAACCGCTAGAAGAAGGCATCTTTACGAGACTTTCAAAGCTTCGTGATTTTACAACTCGTTGAGCTCATTTCCTTACTACCCTACTATCACGTAACTTTGATACTCGATATTCACCAATTGCCCGAATTTTCCTTACCCGACACGCGCATAAAATTATTTTATTGGGAAATCATATTATCTTATACGTTTCACTTTCTATTAAAACCGCGCGTATGATTAATGTTCGAAACTTTTCAAATATTTTCCGAGAGAAAGGGAAAAGAACGTTCAATTTTGGATAAATAAAGCAATTAGTTTTGATACGTCCAAAGTAAACGAATACTTTTAAATAAGTATATGTCAAATAAAAATTCAATTAAGGAGAACAAACATTCGTAGTTATAACAAGTCCAATGTATAGAAGATTAATAATTTAAATAAAAAAAAGAATGTATGGACCTACATACGATATAGGTTTAGTTACGTGCAGGACATTGCTGTCCTCGTGACAATGTCAACGAAACTAGGCCAACCTAACACAATGATTAATTGCAACATAATCAACGTTAGATTGCCTCTTCGGTTACTCATATGGGGGGGAGTGAAGTCAATGCTCAGGTAACTCGCGGTAACTAATTGCGAGTCGTAGGTACTCGTGTACTTCAAATTCGGCAATTGCCTCATTGCATGTAACTACTCTGCTCGCTTCTATGATCGATGTGTTCGATTCGGAGACGCCTTGGGAAAAACTGACGTCTTTCGAAAACAATTCGTCAACGATTCGTCCGATCGATCTCTAAATGATCGATGACGAGGGAAGGGTTTGCCGAAGGTTGTCTTTCTCTATAGAAAGTGAAGAACGGGACATAAAAATAAAAAGGAAAAAAAGGGACGAAGCGTTTCGACGCGACTCAGACGCGTGCTTCGGTCTCTTTAGTTTGGCCTGCTTGAAGGAGATAAGCTTTCGTTATTTTACGTTGGTTTAAGAAAGACTACACGCGATTCGCTGAGTCTAGATCGAGACGATCGATCATACCCCCGAATAGAGGAATCCCTCTGTTTGACTACTGGAAATTAGTTTGCCTTCGCGACACCCTATACTTACACAATACCTTCCACTATTCACTAAACCTTTGAAAATGTTCTTATTACGATTCTACGAAACGAGTTAAGATTTTTCTAGATTTTATAGAGATTCAGTCATTCTTCGTACTTTCTTCAAAGTCAGATTTATTTTTGAAAATTCTTACGCATTCCTATCGAAACAATTGTATTTTAATATGCAGAGATTTAATTTTAATCTCGCTTTACATTGATATACATCAAAATCTACTGTGGTAATTGTTTTTTCGTCAATTTTACAAAATTTCTATTCTATCTAGGAAGTACGGCGTTGTTCTGAGCATCGTAGAACGTATAATCCACAAACTGTACAGTAGTCCTGAAACGTTGGAAAGTCAATTAAACCTCGAAAATTGCATTTAAGAGCGCCTTGTTCGAGATAGCAGATGCAATTGCAGACACGGTTACAAAGGGCGAGGTACCCGGACCTCTCGGTTTCCTCTCTCACCCTTCACGTAACTATGGTAATGCGAAGGAAGCTGTAGCGCGCACTATACTATATC
The DNA here is from genome assembly GCF_049000335.1 of Polistes dominula. Lineage (NCBI taxonomy): Eukaryota > Metazoa > Arthropoda > Insecta > Hymenoptera > Vespidae > Polistes > Polistes dominula. The sequence goes on from NW_028300951.1 coordinate 3,017,442, forward strand.
GTATAGGTATAGTAACCTTAAAGCGAACATTTGTAGTTAGAAACGTTAGGTCAAAGGGTATCCATAAAGGTTCATTGCACCTGCCATTAACGATATGGTCAACGAGTTAACGATGTAGGTTTCTATTTCTTTGATAATTGCGCCCAACTGTTTGGCATGCTCAACGATAAATTAATTAGCAAATCGATTTATGTCGATTAGCATTAAACAAGGACGAAGACGAAGACGGGAAATGGGGCATTCGTTTGCTCGCTAATAAAAAGGTTGGAAAAGTAAACAATATTACCGATAATTGATAAAGACGCTAATGAGTAGTGTACTTTTCATCGGTCGTTAAAGTGTTAGCGTAATCCGGTATTTTAAGTATCCTCGTAAGCTCCCGAAGTTAAATAAAATTTAATGAAAGTTGCCATCAGTAAAACCTGTAACAACGTTCTCTCTTTAGTAATCTCTTTCTCTGTTTCTCTTTCTCACGGAGTCACGTATAGTTCAAAGAGAATAAAACCTTCTGGCACTCGGATTGTACAGTCAAGATTCCACGGTTATTCGTATGGCAAAGTTATCGCGCACGTTTCTTCAAGAATAGGTGGGTATCGTGCGTGAAAATACATGAAGGAGGATATACCTACGAGAAGGTTGTACTCTACACGGGTAGGAAATGTACGAGAAAAAGTGAAAGACAGACGAACGAACAAGAGAAGGAGTGCGAGGAGAAGAGACGAAGAATGTTGATTGGCCTCAAATTGAATCCCATCCATTTATCACTCTCATTCTTCTTCTTCTTTCTTCATTCGCGAGCCGTACGAAAGAGAAAGAGAGTGTACTTTTAGACCCCAATTCGGTGCCATCGAGGAACAAAAATCGGAACGTTCCTTTCCCCCTCACCTTTTTCTTCTTTTCTTCGCCTCTGATCGCAACCCTAAAAGCTGCGAATTCGATTCGTGGAACGCAGGTCCACTTTCTTCGCAAGAAAGAGCCATTTGCACCACAATCCCTTTTATACGATTGGATCTGTGTATTCGTGTGTATATGTGTATATGTTTTTTAGCAACACGCCGTTTTAGGGATGTAAAATTAATTAAAGATTCGTAGGCTTAATGGAAGGGGAAAGAGTAAACAACGTGATGTCAGGGAATTATACCAGATTTCGGACAACGTCTGAGTCGAGCAAAATCTATTAGGCGGATATTTTTTGCCTAAAGAGAGAAAGAGTGAGAGACAGTTGGAGACGCATAAGACAAGGTAATTACAAAGAGCCGAACGCAAGAAGTGAAAGCGATTTAGCACATTCCTTTTCCTTACTCCTTACGATTTTGCTAGTCTTCCCAATCGTCCATAACACGTGAGTATTATTTTTTTCCCTCTCTCTCTCTCTCTCTCTCTCTCTCTCTCTCTCTCTCTCTCTCCCACTAATTATGTAAAGCAAAATAGTACTCGAGTTATTATTACTGTTATTAATATCGTTATCGAGGTCGAAGTTATAGACGGCGCCACGTAGATAACGCAACGATAGATAATTACAGATCGTTGAAGAAGCAAAGAAAAATTTAACCTCGACAAGGAGTAAGTAGCGTGAGTAATATCGTTAGCATCCTCGCTTTTTCATACGGCTTCACAATAATCGTTAGGATTCTTTAATTATCAACGAGAGAAAGGCAGAGTTATAAATAATGAGAATTGCATTCGTTTAGCGAATATATTCAACGCTAAAGTTTATTGATCGTCTAAATTTTCATATTCGTTGAACAACGAATATGAAAATTAACGTCGTAGATTTTCTTCAATGCTATGAGAAAAATCAGAGTGTGCATGCATATTTATATTCGACGGACATTGTACACGGTACATTTACAATTGTTTCTATAAAAAGTTCCGTAGTCATGCGGACCAGATAAATTTACATTTCAATATTTATTCTAACAATTATATTTGTTTCTTTGTTTCAGGTGAGTTGACTTCATGTATATTTAGATGACAATATCGTTCCAAGCGAGTAAGTAATGCCGTGTGACTTTACTTTTAAATAACATATGGCTAATAAGTCAAATAGACGAGTGAAAGATAAGTAAAAGAAAACAAAATTCACAGCGTTAATTTTACTGATCAGTAAATCTGCGACCATGTTCTTATTCTATTCTTATCCTTTCATCTTTACGTTCACTCGGAAGAAAGTGGACGGGTCTCGAGCTTCATAATAAGGGTACGATACAAAATTTCATCATGCGGGATCGCTTATTACATTCGCTCGATCATAAAAAAGCTATTCTTCCTTGGCATGTCGGCTATTCGAATAACCGAAAGAAAAGACTTCAATTCGCGAGATGGAAAGAGAGAGAGAGAGAGAGAGAGAAGAAAAGACGACGTTGAAGAGACGCGTATCGAAGAAGGATAATTAATTTAAAGCGAGGGCCAGCGATATAATTCAATCTCCATTGTCAAGACTAAGACACGATGGGTGGATCTGACTTCAATTTTTAGGTCGCATCACCACCAAGAGAATAATCTTTAGCGAGTTAATGAAGTAGCTCCTTATTAGGCTGAAGCCATTGTAACGGTTGAACGTTACGAGGCTCTTCACACCCTTCGAATTTTTACCGTTCTATTCCGCGTCTGAAAAATTATCATTTTTATTTTCTACGTTATTGCCGACGTCAGCGAAGCGCTTCCCTCATGGAAAGACGAAGAGCACTTCGTCTTCGGCTTAATCGACGGTATTTGAGCAATGCCGAAGCTTCGGCCCTTCCACGAGCAATTAACCGAGCAATTTGCAGTCCTAAAAATATTGTATTTAATGATAGACTCCTTAGAAGTCCGGGGCTCGAAACTATAGATTACATTGAGACAGGATAATTGGTCGGTACGGACCACTGGCTTGCAGCTGCTTGCCCCATTATAATTGCAGCCTACCAAGATTGGTGGAAAAAAATGTAGGTATTATTCGTTTATTGGCGCAATTTTTTATCTTTGTCAGCGAGAACCTTCAGCTATATCGCCACTGGCGTGTGCGACCTTCGAACCCTCTTCGAAGCTTTTCATCTTTCCCCTTTTTTTCTTTAGTTCTCTTTTTCCCTCTCTTTCTTAATTTATCTATCCTTTTGTGTGACTATTGAAAGTAAAAATCATTGTCATTTTTCATAGGTTCAAAGACTTTTGACTTTATGTGGGTTGATCGATAAGGACCGAATGAAAAAGTGCGAAATAAAAAAGGAAGGTTCGTATCTCTTCAGTAGATTTTTTTCATGAATTGTAAAGAACGATTAATAAATATTCGGGAATACATACATCGATATTACTAGTATCGATTATATTAAAGGCAATTATTCGTAGGAAGTAACGAGATAATTAATGTATTCTTATAGGGAAGGTGAAACGTCGATTATTGAGTGGTGCATACATGCGTTCTCATTAGTCGTTAGACTTTTCGAGACTTTTCCTGCTCGTCGTAGTTTTGCATTTCCGTTTCTTTCTTCACTTTAACAACGCGTCCCTGCCGTTGGCAAACTGAAGGCGAGTGCATTTGTAATTGGCTTTGAAGTTAAAAAGAGAGTGCGAATCCTATGGACTCTTGTAGTCCTTCCAACGAAACACAGAACCGGCGGCCAATTATTAGTCGGCGAAGAATCATTTTCGATATTTTATTATTCCTCGGTATAAGGTTCCTCTGTTGGGTGAATCATAACTTTGAATTTGTTATTCCATGACTGTGTCGAGGATACACGCGGGATGACTTCTCTCAGTTAAGCAGCTTCCAAGTGGGCTTCACGTGATTACGCCTATACCTGATTCGTGATATTTCAGGAGGGTGGGGTGATCGCAAGGCGGCTACGAGCTGGCTGTTTACATTACGAAGCTCCAGGATATATAAGAACGTGCCATCTAACTCATCCTTTCCTAATTGGCTTGTCCGAGCCAATATCTCTCCATCTTTCTCTACCGTTTCGTACCTACATCTACATATAACAGCTAGACAATCATCTCGTTTGTGGCTTTCTCGTTACTTTCAAAGCTATCGTTATAATTCCATTACTTTTCTCCCATACTCGCTATATTACTCTTTCCATTTCTTCTTCTTTCAAGAAAAAATAGACAAAAAACGAAGAGCTCTATATTCCGATGGCACGATAGCCTGCATGCTTAATAGGAAAACTGCTGGGTCGAAGTAAATTATTTAGTTTTGTATTGCGTGATGGAACTCCCTTTTTTTCTCTTCCCTCTCGTTCTTTTTGCTCCGTTTAAATAGTTTAGTTTTATGATACGAATAGGAGTCGTAAGAAATAACACTTAATTTGAATGTACTGGTATTTTCGAAGAGGTAAACGGCGAGGCCAACTGCGAAGCAGTCGGACAGCTTTTCGCGGAGACCGACTTTCTTAGATTATGCGAAAGCACTGATAAAAACGTGATATTTCGCTCCTATGCACGATTCCAACTCCTAAACTGAATTTAGACTATCGAGTAAAGCGTAAAGGAAACTTTTACGAGAATTTACGTCTACGATGTAAGAACGAGACGACAAGAGTGACTCTTTTTGTTTCTTCTATTTTCTTCCACTTTCAATTTATATTACCTGTACACCTGTTACCGAAACCAATTCGTTGGTTTTTTTCTGCAACTTCAATCGAAACAATTTCGATAGTTTCTATGAGAGGTTGAGAGAGGAGAGAGGAGACGGAGAGGATAGGGCAAAAAATTTTTCGTATGATCGTGGTCAATATTCACGGATAAACGGAGACCACGCAAAATTTCTGTGGTAATTTCTCCCAGTTATCGTGTCATCGATTACCGGATTAAAACCTGTGAAATATGATTTTGGTTCGTGCGGTATGCTGACCGAGAGGGACCAATGACGGTGATGCTAGTGGTTAAACAGCAAACGTGATTATCGCTCGTGTTTTTGTTTTCCACCATTGTTCAAATATGTCGCGATAAGGTAATGCACGTGCGAAATGATGGCGATATTAACGGATGCACCAATCCTCGTGAAAAATTTTATGATGATGCCATCGTATTACTATCTCTCTGCTTCTTTCTCTCTTTCTCTTTCTATTTCTCTCTCTCTCTCTCTCTCTCTCTCTGTGACATTTTTCACGATTTTATGGATTTAACATTTTGCGTAACATTTTTCTAACCAGATCCATTTATACATTTTTGTTGAATTTATGTTCTATTACATTCAGTAACGTATTTTGTGTGATCTCTTTTTATATCAGACTGTAATACCCTTACACAAGTACGATGTAGTCTGCATGATCAAATGAACGAAATTAAAGATAATGACAACGGAAATATATTTCGATAAAAAAATAAATTGAAGGAGAAACAGGAAGGACGAACATACAATATCGATTGAATTATAAACTTTGGTTTACAAACGAAACTTAGTCTGAATTTGTACATCCTCTATTCTTTTTTTGTCTATCGTAATATAGCTTTTCCTCTTACAATGTAGAGATATTAGGTGAAATTTTTCATTTGAACGATCGCAACAAGAAATGAATGCAACAGAAATAGAAAGTTTACTCTTCTAATTTACATACAAACGAGATTAACCAGTGACATTCTTTCAACGATGGTCAATTCTTTCATTCTATTTCTCGATACTCCGTTCGTAGTTTTTTTTCGAGGTGGAAGTTGGCCGGGTCGACCAATACTTGCTTATCCGCTTCGTAAATACGAGGAGAAAAGACGATGCACACCCACGATATAAAAAGAAGTAAAAAAGATAGAAAGAAAGAAAGAAAGAAAGAAAGAGACGATCGCCCTGAAGGAGGCACGGTTGTCCTGCGTGCTCGTCCTCTGGCTCTTCCGTTAAGGCCATTCCTTACCGAGACATTTTTATGACCGACATTTTCGCCGCCGCCACAGCCGACCTCGTCGTTCGCCACCAACCCTAAGGAGAGAAAGCACGACGTCGAAAAAGTCCTTCTTTCTCTTTTCTCTTCTTCTCTTCCTTTTTTTTTATTCTTCTCATCTTTCTCTACCGCAGTGTACCCAACCTCTTATAGGCTAGCGTAAACAGGAGTCGGCAGGAAACGATTATTTATTACCGGTGATTCTTTAAATCGCATGCATACGCACTATGTACGCACTTAGAGTAGGAAGGATATTCTCTCTCCTTTTTTTTTATTTCTTTAACTTTGGTTTCTTTTTTCTCTTTTTTTTTTATATGTATTTGTACGACATTTTTGTGATAAATAAAATGAGATAACTATATTTAGTAATAATAATCATATATTGGTTATATATTGTTCTAACTAACAACTATTATTTTATTGGAATATCTTAGGACTTAATTTTATCTAAAAGATATATAGAGAACAAGATTAAATCATTAATTATAAGTTTAGTTTGTTATGTTCCCGTTTCTTAATCGACCATTTCTTGGACGATAAGAGGCGGAATATTGCCTGTTATGTGAGAGATCGAAACGAGTTAGACTTTATTATCCCGTCTCGTGTTATTTTCTCTGAAATGGTCTTCGTTAACGTTTCTTTCGTACCCGCCTTAAATTTATTCGCATTCTTGTTTATATATTCGGATTGAGATCTCACTTAAAATTCACCTGAAATACCTGAATCTTCTTTTCTTTCTTTCTCTTTTTTTCCCTAATTTCTTTTTTATTTCTGAACATAAAAATTCAAATTTTTAGAATTTGCCGCAATTACGATTTAAATGGCGACTATGTCGAAAGATGCAATAGGAAAAAGACAAAAAGAGAAAAAAAGAAGAAAGAAAATTAAGTGAAAGTAAAAAAATTGGTCGAAAGTAATTAGAAAAGTTAACAAGCTGCCGAAAATAATTAGCAGTGTTTCTTAACGAGGACGCCGTTCGAGCAAGCGTGAAAAACGCATTACTCCGTGACGAGACGCACGTGGCAAAAAATACTTAGCCGATTGAGCACTACCTTTTTCGGAGTTGTACGAAATGGCAACGTGAAATGGAAAGAAGAAAGGAAGGAAAAGCACTAATACTTAAATAATAGCTGAATAATACGATTTAATAGCTTTTCATGTAAGGTATCTATTTGGCACGAAACAAAAGAATGAGGAAAACGAAAAAGATAAACTGTTTATTATTGGTGGGTTATGTTAATCCATTTGTTACTGAGAAAAACGAAGATTCTCACCATTTATCAGTCGCATACCACTCCATACAGAGAAGTCTGTTCTTGTAGAACGATATAAAAGAAAATGCATTTTAATTTAAACTTACAAAAATTTCCATAAAAATCTACCATTTTCATCTCATTGTCTGCCTGAAATTTTCATCGATGTGACGATCGATAAAGTTCTCGCGTCGTACTAATAGTCGAGAACGTGCGAATTTTTATACCACTCGTGGTAACATTATACGAAGCTGTTATACAGTTTAAATATTGAGCGTAAATATTGAGAAGTTTATCGAAATTTTGTTGGGTTAAACGACGATAAGGTTGATCCTTTACGGAAGATACATTTTTCCGATGTCTGACAGTTATATGCCGGAATAACCGTGATGTATGTCGTGCGTGAATATGATATAGCTGCTTTGCACGATGCAACTCGCATAGATAGAACTCGAAGATATATTCGCTTGGGGGGGTAGTCATGGTTCGTCTGAAATATTTACTACTTTTCTGAGTAATGCGCATCTACGTATCATGCCGGTAGTACAGTTACACGTTATCGCATAGACTTTCGTAACTTCGTAATAGGACCGTCCCCAAGAGAAAGAGAATGAGAAAGTTAGAGGAGAGATAGAGAGAGAGAGAGAGAGAGAGAGAGAAAGAGAGAGAGAAGAGAAAGGGTTTACTTTGAGATCGAGACTATATCAAAATATAAAGATTATTATTATTATTATTATTATTATTATTATTATTATTATTATTATTATTATTATTATTATTATTATTATTATTATTATTATTATTAAGGTAGTCGTAACTTCAGATAAATCTACGAAGACATCCTAGACGAGGAGATAAAGCTTTTATGAAAAACATTCAATAACTCTTGCATTTATCCTGTTTCTTGTATGAAAATGACAAGTATTTAACGATCGACGTTATAATGAGAACAATGTAACGTAACCGTTTTCAGCCGAGTAATTTATTTATTCAATTGGTCTCCATTGTACATGTACAATCGTATGTTTGTTATTTTATTCACAACTGACACGTTACGTGCACTGCATTACCTATATAAGTGTATGTATTATTGTCAGATTAGATCCGTATCTATAGAAGCGATATGTGCAAATGCAAGATAACCGTTTTATCTATTAGAAAATGGAGGATCGTATACGGAAGAAATACGGAGAGGTAGGGAGGAAAGATTGAAGAAGAGAGAGAAAAGCAGAGACAGCAAGAAGAGACTGAGATTGGATCCGATTTGCTGGATCTACGGTTACTAAATACTTTTGGTACTTGCTGTGCCAGTCGAATCTGCGCTATTAGCTGGTAATAATATCAGGTAACGAGTGCTTCTACGGTAGCATCTCTTATAGATAGAAAGAAGGTCTTGTCTCTGTAAACGTGCCAACTAATCTCCCAACGTGCCGTGAGAAAGCTCTCACGTTAGTGTCTCAACGTTCTTGTGTATACATGGGTGTTTGTAGGGGTATGTGGTTGTACTTATAAACGTTAGATGAACCCTGTCTAGTATTACTAAGTTCATTTCAGTATGTTCTATTTTGCTGCGTGACTTCTCGTCGAGCCTATGAACCACTCCTAGAGATCAATCGATCCTATCCAACCCTCTATTTTCTTTTCTATCTCTTCTGATTCGTTCTTACTCAGCTTGATTTTTGATAAAAGTTCACTTTTCGCCTTTGTGGTAAGCATTAAAACTCCGATTATTATCTTTTCCTTTCCTTTTCTTTCTTTCTTTCTTCCTTTCTTTCTTTATAACAACGATTTTTATATGATTTTAAAAGGAAACGTAAAGATAAACTTAGAGAATACATAACAGAGGAACATATAAACGATTCTTTTCTATCCGATAAAATCCATTTATCTCTGATCGAGGTCAAATTACTCGATCTCGTTTTTCCTCCCATACCACGTTTTTCCAAATACTTACGCGCTTATTTTATGGATAGTTTTCGACATTATCGTTCAATGAATTTGATATTTTATTGAAATTGTTTCGAGAGATAGAATGTTTTCTTTTAATTTATTTTTTCTTTATCATATGAATGAACGATGTCGAGGTGATAAGTAAAAAAGATATTATAGCAGTCACTATCACTCGACACGTTGTGGTATTTAAATGTGAGAAAAAAAAATAGACTATGCAATTAATTTTATGTGAATGTTTTTAATTCATCTTTTATTTCGAATAACGTTTCGAGACATTGTAAGCACCGATCGTCATAGCCCGTTCCAAAGAACGGAGAACTACGAAAGCGAAGATCTCTTGCTGTGACTTAGAGATAAACTTACGAGTTACTAATTTACATAATACGATGACGGTGAATTCGTATCAAACGATTCTCCTAAAGTGGGATTGCATATCAATGACATTACGGGTAGAAGAAAGGAAGCTAAGAAGTCATTGTGTCGTTCAATCGAAACAAAAATCTTTTTCGCAAGAATCCACTGTCGTTTCGATATTCGTTATCTCTTTCTCTTTGTTTCTCTTATTCTTATCTCTCGAAGTTCTTGGCGTTTCGTTTTTCGTTTCGTAGATGAGAGAGCTCGTTCGAATGGCTAAATATTTCGATTATACGATCTTAAAAGATCTTCGATAATAGATAAAGTATCTCCATGTAGATTAAGGATAACAGAAAAGAGTAGAAAAATCGATGGGCATTCGCTCGGAGGAGAAATAGTTCGTACCAGGGTGAACAGAAATCGAGGATGATGGACGCTCTATCGAGAATAGCTTCATTCTTCTAGACGAATTCTCGAGAATAGCCACTGGCTAGTAGATAAGCCTTGAGTCGATCTACGACTATGAACCAAGGTTTCTTGACGAGATCGGGAGACTCTTATTTACCTTAAATTTTCTCTACTAGATCGACAATACTTTCGCCATCTTTCCCTTTTTCTCATTTCGATTGATTTTATAAGCTTACGTTTACGATACATTGCCAGAAAGTGGAAGAAGATAACATAAACTTAAGACCAAATTTATTTCAAATCTTCAATCTCACTTTGGATGATCAGCTGATTGAGTAAAATTTTTCTCTCTTTTTCTTTTTCTATCTCTGTCTTTCTCTTATGCTTTTCCTGATAATATATCTTTTGTACTACGTTCCATAACTATTCCGAACTCGAGAATCGCAACGATTCGCACTGTTCTAGTACGTACACGATCTTTAATGATGGCAGTTACGTTTCCAGTAAGGTAATCTCGTTCGAGCAACTGCACCTCTGGTAAAGGTGATCCGAGCTAATCTAAAATTGCTAATTCTAGATGGCTGATTCAATTAAGAGAATGAATCTGGCTCGGAAAGATGGGAGAAAGGTGGAAGATAAAGGGACGAAGGGTACCTACTGGTAGTGCTTCCGAGAAGGGTGCGCATAGGCCATTAAAGGCTAGCTACGTCTTTTCTCTTTGGCTTTCTCTCCATCTCTGTTGCTCTCGAGGAGTGCGATGATGTACGTTGGTAGTAGGAAACATCATCGGCTATGCTTCCGAAGCAAACCAGCCGCTAAAATCGGCTGACTTGGTGGTCGGTAGGATCGAGCTCTTGTTTCCCTTCTCTCATCTTCCCTACTACTAAATCCTTTTCTCTTTCTCTGTAGGAGAATAGAATCGACTTTGCGGTAACTGCTGACCAGGGTCGCGACGCGCTTCGGTGCCTACACATTCGAATCATCGGCGTTTGCTAGAAACCACTGGCGAACGACGCCAAGCTCTCATAGAACCTCTGGCTGAACGCTCGCATGCAAAGTAGAATTGCCGCAGGAGTGCTCTGTGTGTGTGTGTGTGTGTGTGTGTATGTGTGCGAGTGAGAAGAGAAAGGGACCAGGGTCGCCGTGGTCGGAGGAAACCAGCCAAATCCGTCGTTTGTTTGCTCCTCGATTCGTTCGACTCGCGGTTCTATAGACCTCTCTCCCTCGAAAGTTACAACGATCCTTGGATCATAGCACACTGATCGCGATTTAATATCGCTCTCTTTGAGATTTACGACTCCATGGGATCGAATTCGATCGAATAAACGGACGAAGTGCGCCTCGTGCCTCGTTCCTCTTACCTCCTACCTTTACCTTTTCATTCTCCTACCAATCGTATTCCCTCTCTCTCACCTTCTGTTTTATCCGGAACCTATTACCCTTTAATTTATACATCAATTATCGCGAATTAATAACGAAATAATTCTGGACTTCTCAGTTTGCTCGATTTGTTCTTGGCACCAATCGCTTCATCCGTACGATTAATCGAAGAACGCCGATGACTTAATTGAAAACTTTATTCTCAGCGATGGCTTTTTTTAGGAACGACTTCGTTAAACGTAATAGGTCTACATTGGTTTGTCTGCAACGGAATCTTTCACTCTTTTAACATAGCCACTGTACGAACGACGACTACGACCAAGTCCTAATGGAAAGCCAATCTCATTTTTATCGCTAACTTCATTCAAATTAATCTCGAAACAGGTTTTCATGTTAACGTCATTTATTCTTTATCGTCACGCAAGAATTTTTGCATTTCTATGATAACGTTTAAGTTTCGTATTTTACAATGCAATTCAAAACTAATCATCGTTATCATTAACACTTTAACTGCCACTCGTAAATTGGATATTTTTTTTACGGGGCTACGATTTTCGGTTTACCGCGCGCCTTAATGATAGTATACATATAAGCTGCAGGTGACAATGTGTTCGTCTTGATAAAATAAAAATAAATATAGATTATTTTTTAACAATATCATCTTTTGTAATTAAATACTTATCTTTCTATCACATTGTTATGCATTTCTTCTTTTAATGAACTATAAGCTAAATGTATGTGACGTGGACTTTGCGGAAATATTCCTGTCACCAATAAATGGGTAATGCGCTAATCAACGTGTTAATAATGTTTCGTCGAAACTGAAGATTCTGTTTAGAAAGTACATGGGAGAAGAGGAGAGAGAAAGAGAGGGAGAGAGAAGAGAAAGAGAGCTTCCTTTCTTCGAAGAGCTTTCGTAGAATAAACTCAGCAGTTTGCCCTTACGTCGTTCGGGGCTTGACAAAAAATCTAATTAGAAGTGGATTAAAATTTAATCACTCTCTAAAGGAACTTATCCCGTACAGTATCGGTGGGTGGTATCCTCTTCATTTAATTGTACCCCAGGAGTTCTTCACCCCTCCCCTTCCCCATTCGTCCACTCTTACGATGTCTCATCCATTCTTTATTATGCCCAGACTTTCCTTTTTTCTTTTCTTACTTCCTCCTCTCTCTTTCTTTTTCTTCCTTTTTCGTTTTCTTTCGAATTGTTTACTTTTCCTCTTTTCTCCTTTTAACGCATTTACGCACACTCTTTTAAACCTCTATCGGCTTTCATCGGACAGCAATTTACTTTGCATAGACGTAAAACTTGTTACTTAATCGAGCTACCAACATTGCTTCGCCTTAAACACCATGCTATTTTCTTGCGCTTTTCTTTTCACACATTTCCTCCATCCAAACGAATAACACTGGACGGTATGGTCGCTTAATTGATTATTTCCCTTTTGCATAACTTTTCATCTTATAGTTGTTACAGACGAATAATTGATCATTGTAATAGAAAAAGGAAAGAAATTGTTTTACGAATTTGCTTGCAGACAATTTTATCGCAAAATTATAAGAGAACCATTTACACATTTTTATAAAATAAATCTGAACTTAATCGTTTAACTGTCAACGACGATTGGTTAATTACCATGCTGTCATTTATAATTCGAATTGTTTTTGAAAAAGGTCAACCTCTTTACATATCGATCGTGTGGTCAAAGCACCGACAGGATGCGGCCTCTTAATTTAATCGTTGCTCAGAGTTCTTACTTCCTCATGGGGAATGCTACCAGTAGCCGGACTTTGGCATCAAAGATTCAGCGGTTCTCGCACGCATCTCTGCGGTTCACCCAACGACCTCACGCCGACCCTTCAATTTCGAACCTTTCCTTTCCTTCCATTCGAGAATCTAAATCCTTCGATGTTATCCAATTGTTTTGACGTTTTTTCTCTTAAAATCATTTCCTCTCTCTAATATGCCCTCACGATATTCAAATTAAACTTTAATAACATTTTCATGATTTGAGTACTTCATTCGAGATTTGCCAAAATCTAAAGAGAAGATATACAAGTAGATAATGAGATTTGTTTTCAAGCTATAATTCAAAGCATTATTTTTAAAATGGAAATTCTTTCAGAATTGCTTGTAAATTTCTCTCTCTCTCTCTTTCTTACAATAAAAATGATTAACAGGTTTCATTAAATTGACGTGTCATTGAAGGATCCTATTTATTGTCACTTTGCTAATTTTTTTAATAACATTCTTAAAATCAATAGATAGTTTTTGGACAGGGCTGATTTTATTGATTTTTTCCGGACCTTACGTCAACTTTAATTTTACTTTTAACGTTCATCCTGTCCGTATCTGCTCGAGTTCGATGCGTGGGTGGCCAGTACAAAGGAAGCCACGAATTGGAGTTGTGAATATATCACCGAGACACCATGCGTGTAAACAGCTTGCAGTTTGCAGCGTAACACGCATTCATTTTAAAGCTCAGCGACACACTAAGTATCCACTCCTCTACTCTTTTAAATAGTTTATATTAATTTTTGTAATTTTATTTATGTTAAAATAATTTGTTTTTTGAAGTGTTTTACATTTTATTTCTTTCTTTTTCTTTCTTCTTGGAGACTTGCAAGATGTTAGTTAATAAAATCAAATTATCACGCAAAAAGTGTTCATCTTGATAATATTAAAGAATCTATAACTTCGTTGCACGTTTTCATATAATATATGTAGATACGCATACACATATACACAAACACACAATTTCGCGTTACATCGAGGGACGAATAATTGGCAATGGAAAAAGTCACCCTTTCTTTTCTTTATTTCTTCCTTTCTTTTCTTTTTTTTTCTTTTTTCTACATTATGTTGAAAGAAATGATAGCGTCTGCCAATTAGATTTTTAATTATAGCTCGAAACTTTGCACGCAGTTCCAGACTTTTCACTTCATTTCTTCCTTTCGTTTCTTCGAAATGTCACGCGATCGACTTCTTTCATACCATCGAATGACTCATACGACTTTCTAAAAGTCTAAAAAATACATTTTTATCGACAGACTAATCGATAATTATTTTTATGAACAAAATCGACAAACTTACTCCTATTTAAGTGTTGATTTAAAAATTTGAGAAATCATATCTTGAAATGCAATGATATTTTTTGTGATAAAGCAATAAGAAAAATTAAAATACACACGCGTATAAAAAAAAATGAAAAAAATAGAGTAGAAAAGAAAAATGGAAAAGATTTGTTGAGTTCATTGGTGTTGCTTTTAACTACGTGCAAAGAACAAATGAATGAACTTAAAATGAAACAAAAGGGAGGGCATAGAAGACGAGGATAAAATTAAAAGAGTATTCGTGAACTCGAAGGGTTCAGTACGTTCTAATTATTTGCAGAAGACATAGAAAGCATGCTTACTGTATTTTATCTCTGTTCTTTCTTTTATCCCCTATTCTATGTTCTTGTTCATTTCTTTTTACTTTCCCATCTTTTGCGAGTTGTAAGACGATAAGGAATCCAACGAAAAGGAAGACACCAACTTTGGCAAATGTCGACGAAAAAAGCAGAAAAAGAAAGATAAAAAAGAAAGAAAATAAGAGAAAAAGAGAGATGGAGAGAGAGACGAATTTTGGATTACTTTTTGTCAAGAACTTTCGTAAGTCTTTTGCGAGAGGCCACGCGGAACTTAATATGCGGCATAAACTTTGTCTTGGAAGGGAGAAAGTGGTCATTTGGAATTTAATTTCATTAGCCAATGAATTTCTTAGTAAATCGCGTGTGAGCCACCTGATATAGGATACGGAGGACGGTGATGTAGAAGCGCGACGTTCGTGGGTAGGTATAAAAGGACGAAAAGGAAAAAGAAGTTCGTGGGCAAGGGAGTAACGGGGAAAGAGTAAGAAAGAGAGAGAAAGAGTAGGAGAAAGAGATGTAAAGAAAAAAACTGCTATGAGGACACAACTTGAAGGAACGTACGAATGAAAGAACCAGTCCGACATTGACAACGATTCGTATTCACGCAACTTTTTATCTGTATTTTTCTATCTATAATATTGAATTTTTGTCATTTTTCTGCTTTTTTTTTTTATTTAATACATTGCTCATGTTTCAATGAATTATTGAGAGATCTATTTTACACCAAGTCGTGCATACTTTCACAATAAAAAGTAAATCGAGTAGGATATAGAGAATAGAGATACGGAGAAAGGATCCGTTTTCGATAGAATCGAAGAACGGCCACTTCCAACCTCACGGGGTCGTTTCCTCGTTCCGATCGTTAAAAGTCGATATTTCGAAAGCAGCGTGCTGAAACGAAAAGCTCGACAAAGTGCAACGTTATTCGAGCATAGAAAACGCTCTGGTTTCGGGAACACTCACGGCAGTTACACGAGTCATAGAACGCGTGAGAGAGAAAAAGAGGAAATTTCTCATTCTCTCTCTTTCTCTCTCTCTCTCTTTCTTTCCGATCGTTTCTATTTCTTTTTCGGGAATTGAACTCGTACACGAGTTTATTACCATGCAACTATAAAAAGCGGTGCGCGATTTACGTCTCAAAGTAACCTCGTAAAGTTCTGCGTTTCGCGACAATTAGAATTCAAATAATACGAGCTAAAAGTAGTAAAGGATTTATGAATATAATAGAAGTACAATCGATACGCTCGTCCCAGCAATTTAAGTTTTTTTTGAGCGAACATTGCTTCGCGATAGGATAAATGAGAACGCGTTGCTCGGTAAAGGATTCCAGACGAAGGGTGGCCCTTGGGGTTAAACGAGTACTAGGCGAAGGTGGCTTGGAAGAGGGTCGAAGGACGGTCCGAGAAGGTTACAAACGATCGAGCGAATCGCTTGCATTAGTCTTTGTCAGAATCAGAGATAAGCCAAATGAGGAATAGCCACACGAAAAACATTCGTCCGTCACCGAGAGAAACCGGATTATTCAAACACCACGACTGCTTTGAATAATTTCTCTAACGTGTCGGAAGAACTTCAAATTTCTTCCTACTATTAGTTGTCTATATTCAACTAGCATAAGGGAAAAGGTCATACCATAGAAATTATCGAAATATATGTTAGTTTAGTATCTGGTAGGTACATACTCGTATATCACTGTTATTACAGTAATAAAATCAGCTATAATATACGCAACCCTCTTACACACTTTCTATTTTCGTTCCTTTTTAACTCATACAAGTGTATATTATATTTTTTTATATATGTCCATTGAATGTTTCATATAGTCGCATCGATAGAAAAAAGATTCTTCATAATTTTTTTCGTCTAAGTTTAGGAACCCACTTTTTTTTCCTTTTTTCTCCTGCCACTTGAAGAGATGCGACATTGGGTAGTCTATCCATTCAAGCCACTTCGCAAATAACATCATAAGATAGACCCACCGAAGGACGTTCCAGGCTACGTTATATTCCAACTGATATAAAATATTATAGCACAAGGCAAAGAGGGAGAGACTGTCGTTTCCCTCTGATAACATTCGCGGGACTCTTACCATGTTCCAATCGAAGTTACTCACACTCTTCGACGATTCTTCGGTTAAAGGAAAACGAAGAAGGGAAAAGAAAGTGGTGTAGGTGAGCTATAGGCGATTCTTCGAACGTAAATCAACCTGTACTTACGAAATTGCTTCCGAATCGTTCTTTTATATCCTTGTTCTCTCAAGTTTCTATGCTTTTCACGCTCTCTTTCTTTATTTCTCTCCTTTTCTTAAAGCCTAGAAATATTTGCCCTTATTTGTTTCTTTCTAATATTTATATATTACATTATCAATTTATAATAATCGTAAATATCATATAGCGAATGATGACTTCTGTGATGCTTACAATCGCTGGAAAACTTTTCTATTTTAATTTATATTATATTTTACGAAAATAAATTTAGAAATGTTCAGAATTTCTGCATCGATCCAGAAATTTTAAATGCAAAAAAATACATGAATTTCTAGTCGAATAGATGAGAAAATAATCTCCATTGGTTGCGCGTTTGATCTGACCGCGTTGAGAATTGATTCGTCGTTGAAGAGAGAAACCGAACGAACAAATAAACGAATGAGCGACCCTCGGATCGGTACGAACCTGGGTACGAAGCTGGGTACGCACTGACGGCGTACGTACGCGCAGTCCTCGCATACCATCGCGCCGCGTGCGGCACGATCGCACGCTCGGGATTCCAGGCTCGGTTTGAAATGAAACTTCGCCGTGGCGGCGTCGACATTCCCTCGGTGCCTTTATTAAATTGGAATTTAATTGCTCACCCTCGTCGCTCCATTACACATCCGCTCAGCGTGTATATTCGCCCGTCGATGCAAATCATAGCGAGACGCGAACTCTGCGTGTCGCTAGGCGACCATCGTTCCGCTCTCGCACAGATTTTTCACGATTTTATCTCGCTTCTATAATGTATCTACTAAAAAGACAAACTTTACGTATTTATACTTATATAAGTAAACAAAAAGTTAACAGATGTCAAACTAAAGTACGAATAATATTTCAATTATTTAACTTCGTATTTTTTCGAGATATTGTTGTTATAATCCCAGATATATTCGGAAAAACAATCACGAAAGAGAAAGAGAAATAGAAGTGAACTAAAACAGATGAAAGGATGCCAGTAGTAAGAGGAGATCAACGTCTGTGGATATCACTCTCAGAGTCTTCGAGTGTAATCAACGCAGCCGAGTGAACAACTTAGGTTGCTGTTGCTACTGGTGGTGGTGCTGTTTCTGCTAGTCTGAAAGCAGCAATAGCAGCGTTGGTAGTAACCCGGGTAGCGAGCCTGTAAGATCGGGAATGCTGCAGGCTAGAGAACTCCGTAATACTACTTCCATCGTCCGTTTACTAGCAGTCAATCTCGGAACTCGTCTGGGCGCTTCGAGTCATCCGCGTGAGTCAAAGTGGTGAAACCTATCTCTGATTACCGTGCACAACCTTAGTTCTAACGATTGACTCAAATAGAACTATCCTGAACAGTCGCGTACACATATTTCTTCATCATCTTCTCTTCCTAATACATATACAACAAATACTCTACTCTCAGCTCCTACACATATTCACTCGGTCTCTCCTTTCTATGTATATTCACAGATTTCCTTTCATCGTTACGCGTAGTTCGAATTGGAACAAGACACGTTTCGTGTCGTCTAACTATGAATGTAACACCAAATACAATACAATGACGATTTCAAACGAGAGACTGGAAATAGAAGAGGTTTACATCTAATATTCGAAATCTACCAAATTACTCTGGCCTTCATCGATTCGCATACAAGTCTCTTCTTAACGCTACCACCTTACCGTAACTTTTCCAAAGCTTCCTCTCTATTCTCTAACTAACGTAAGTTCGAAATAATATCTATGAGCACGAGAATCATTGCATCCGTTCAAGTCTATGCCAAGTCAAAGTGGATACAGAAGGATCTTGAAGGCACTACGTTCTCTGGCATGAATGGAAATTAAACGATGGAGATGATATATGAGACCCATTGCATGTTGGTCGAGCTCGTAAATAATCCAGGTTTGCCTTAGTCTCTATACCAATGAACGATTAGATAATATATTTCCTCTCGTTTCAAAAGTTTCATGAGTTTATTCTGACTTGGTAGAATCAAATATTCTTTATTGAGAGTTAAAAATTTGTTAGAATGGAAATGTACCTATTATAATTCTTTTTGTTTCTATACTTAAAGTATAGAAGATTAGATGAATCAAGATTATAAGACGTTCGTTGGAAATTTTCTTTAAAGAAATAACTCAAGCAAGGAAAGTTGTTATACAGTACTACGCATTCTAAATAAACCCCTTTCTCTCTCTCACACACTCTCTCTCTCTCTTTCTCTCTTTCTCTCTTTCTCTCTCTATTTCACTGCCTTGTTCATCCCGTATTAGACAGGAATTGTTTCCGCTCAAGCGTGGTCTTATCCATGGGTAAGATCCTTGGAATGTTGCGAGTGACTTGTCGTAACGTCAGCGTAACTTCTAAAGTTACCAACGACTTGCCAGGATTCCAAAACTTGCTTCCAAGCTTTCGTACATAAACTGGATAGGGTAACGATTCTTTAGCAGGAAATTGCGAGGATATGCGAACTTTCTTCAATCACGTGTCGTAAGTTAATGTCTCTCTCGTTGTATCTCTCTTTTCATTTGCACTTGATAAAAATAATTTGACGGGATCATCCTATCTAATGCATTTACATATTTTGATTTGAAATAGAAGAAAGATCGAAGACAGAGAAAGAGGATGTATGATAATGTTTAATACATTGACATAGACGAATTCTTCAGGGAAATACCTTAACATCTTTATTTCACCTTTTCTTGTACTGTTATTCTGATCATACGATCTCATAGTGAGAATATATTAGTTTTATTGCTTCTCAATGTACCTGAATATCAAGTATATCTTGTTGACACGACTTGATGCAAGAATATTATTGACATTTGGTATGCTAGCACATTACACCCACGCATAAACAACCCTTTTCCGTTCTACATTAATCCCGTGGTACTTGACTAGCCAGTACTGTATATTTACCGTACTTTCCTTAGCCTATAGGTATCCAACTGTGCAAATGACATAACCGCTAGTTTTACCGTTCTCCTGGGATGACTATGAAAGTGCCCTATTATTTTAATGTAGTATTTGCAAACGATCAATTTTTGTCATACAAAATAGTCTCGTATATTTTACGTTAATTCAATATATCTTCGTAGAATGTATCTTTTTGAATAAAAGGAAAGGTTACGTTAATTCGGCACTCAACTTAATATCGATTTATTACGACAAGATCTGCCAAGTCGTTTCACTTTATAAACGGTTGACTTCCATCAGCTTCGAGAGCCATTACGAATTTGATTTCTGGATAAAACAAGTAGAAGAAGTAGTTTTAAAAAAGTTCACCAATCTCAGCATTTTCTATCTTCCTTCGTGTTCGAAATTTAGAGTCATTAATTTTCTTTTATAATGTAAAGAGTATTATTTAACTGGGCACGAGATCGTTTACACGTTTTTTCGATGCAATGCGATGTGAGGGAGTGAAATTGAGGAAAAAAGAGATGGAAATAGGAATTACAGTTTCAGTGCTTTAATCTCTCTTCACTTTCTACGAGCGGATAATTTTTGCTACGTCGATGAAAAATTTAATTTA
Source organism: Polistes dominula (assembly GCF_049000335.1). NCBI lineage: Eukaryota > Metazoa > Arthropoda > Insecta > Hymenoptera > Vespidae > Polistes > Polistes dominula. The sequence goes on from NW_028300951.1 coordinate 3,037,795, forward strand.
CTTTTACGACAGACTACAAAAAAACACCCACACAAAATCCCATGTGAGTAAACGACCTGAAAATCGACTTTAGAAATCACATTGGTTAAATCCATTTTTGTCTTCCGTTCTTTCTAATCTGTATGTGTGTGTCTGTTGTTTTATTTCACTCCAAAGCATTTTTCCTTTACTGAAAATCATTTCCAGTAATTGAGTTTTTGTTCTTCAAAAATTTTGTTTTATAAAAAAGAAAAGCGACGACAATGAGGAGAATAGAATGAAGCCGGGGAAGATTTTTCTTCTGCTTACACATAAAACACGACGCTCGTAGATCCCGCATAGAAAATGAATCTCTTGGAAAATTCGTTTCTTTACTCAGGCTTTGTGGTTGGGCCGTATCGCGCGTACCAATTGCGCGGAAAGTAAAGAATGTCGTTTAAATGCGATAGTTAAAGAGGAGTTAGATGCTTCTAGAAACGAAGTATCACCAAGAACGTTTCGCACGTTTTACGACCGATTCACGCCTTTTTGTGGTCGATTAATTCACCACGCTACCGATTCGAAAGACTTTCCAAGATCGAAATACTGTAGGATTTATTGAGAAAAAAAATGTTAATCGAAGCAAGTGGTATTTAAAAAAAAACCCAATTAATTGAACTAATTAAGTTGAGATTATTTATACAATCGATTACTTATTAGTACAAAATTATATGTATATATAATAGTTTAAAAAACTTTTTATTTTTCCTGTTATAAAGGAAGTATAGAAATCGTTAAGAAATTGAGCTACTGGACTGACTGACTAGGACTCGAACCATGGGTTCACTTTCCAAGCGACTGATCTATTCATTGAATTATTCAGTGCACACCGTCCAATCTTTCCACAAATGACTATTTAAGTATTTGACATGCAAGCTATTTTACATAAGTATTTTTGTGGATATTAAGGAAATAAAGTTTAATTGTAAATGTTCGAACGTACGCAGGTAAAAAAAGCAGGATTTTTTTTTGCTGCACTTAATAAATTTGAGTTAGGTGCATTATTGAGAGAGATCGTGCGTCGGCTCACGTGTAAATAAATAAAGGATAAAATAGTATTGTTGTCATCTTTGCTTTTTACTTTGGTACTTGCAGTGACCGCGCGAGGATGCTGCCATTAATAACGACGTGAGCCAAAAAAGAACCCAAAGAAGAGAAAGAGGAGGGAAAAAGTGCAAGAGAAAATGCAAAGGTAAAAGCGAGACGAGGATGAAGGTCGATCCGGCTATTAAACATATCATCGTGCGACGTGGCACGCACGTTCTACCTCGCTTGCTCACCAAAATTTTTCAGTCTCTGAAAAGACGAACAACGTCTTAGAGATTTTATTTGTAAGATCGAGTAATCCTTTTCGATTGCTGCGACTCGACCAAAACGTTTCTTTGATACAACTTGATCCTCGTAGGATATATAATAAAAACTGGTTGTCCCAACTGCCGTGAAGTAACATTAGATTTTATTCAGGACAAATCTACGATCTCGTGTTTTTTCGATACAGGAAAGAACCTAAGCCTTTTAGTTACACATTTACACAGGCTTAAAAATGTATCAGTTCAAGAAGTAACAAAACACTTCAATAGCCACAACACACTAACTTTAATGTGTATGGAGTATTAATTTACAAGATATACATGTAAATATATAAAATACTATTGATATTATATAGTAATAATATTATAATCATAATAGCGACAATAAGATAAGAAGGCTGTTATCGAACACCAAACTCGTATTTAACGAGTCTTATTTGCCTTGGCACTGATTAGATAGTAGAAAATCGGATTGTGTGTAAGACATAGTAAAATTTTTCTCTTTTTTGCCCTTGAGGATTACTAGGTTGAAACGAATCACTGCTAAAAATAAAAGTAAAAGAATAACAGTTTGAATGATGTAATAAATTCAGGACTATGATTCTTTTATTTCCGTTTAACAATTCAACGACTAACTTTAATCTTTTCCACTGAGCTTTCAAGTATCAAAATTCATTCATATAAATCTACCTTTCCCCATTTCTGTCTATTCTTTCAAGATACTTTACACCAGATCTTTCGATTATTTTTTCGACGACGCAACTCACTTGGTAAATAATTACAATATCGAGAGTGAAGTACGAGCGAGTCGACGTTGAGCGGACATTCTACTTCGAAAAGAATTTCTATCTTCGACTTTAATGCATTTCGATACAATAGCTTGGGTTCTCGGTGCATGTAAGATCCAGAGACTACTTATCCGAGGCGATAACATTATATCCTCCCCTCGCCGTTAAGATGGGTCCCTTGCTGTGCGAGATACGTGCCATGCCGTGTGTCCTTCGAAAGAATATAAGAGAAAAAAAAAGAGAGAGAAACAGTCAAAGAGAAAGAGAAAGAGAAAGAAAGAAAGTAGAGAATCATATACATGCGTTGTACGCAGGGCTTTGCCTCCCTTTGCAGAGTAGAACGTAACAAAACATATAGATGTATAAATCAAGCAGGGCATGTTGATAGAAGCAATAAAGACTCGAGAATGGGAATGGTAAAGAGAAAGGGAAAGAAGTTGCAGAGAAAGAAAGCCTCTATAGGTGTTAGAGAAAGAGAGAGAGAGAAAGACATATTACGCCGCGTGCAGTTCCAACGTTAGCCGAGGAATTCGGACGTAGGCTAAGACTTCGAAGGAAGAGGTGGAGGAGTAGGAAGAAAGCAAAGGATGAAGGGAGGAAAGGAGGTTAGAAGAAGGAGCAGGAAGGATGAGGGGGTAAAGACGACGAAAGGTCCGGTGGGCGAGTCGAACAACGGCTGCCAAATTAATGGCACCCTTCGTCCCACATTTCTCGATTTCTCCGACTATACGAGTATTTCTCTTTTTTATTCTTCTTCTTCTTTCTCTTATTCTTCCTCTTTTTCTTCCTGTTCTTCTTCTTTTTCTTCTGACTCTTGCACCGGTGTCGGCATTCGTTTCGTTTCTCGATCCGTGCGCTCACCTGGCGATATTGGAACGACCGCCGAATTACCGATAAATAACTGCTTATTGAATTATTATCGAGCATTCCAGTCGCCGCACGTTGCCCGTATCGTTCCCTCCTATCGTTCTCCTCATATCGTTTCCCCGCCTTCCTCTTGTCGTACCATCGATCCGGATATTGGCGTCGATCGGTTCGTTCATTCCTCTCGATGTTCTTCGACTCCGGCCTGGCATGTTGCAAGTGTGTACCAAGGTCATTCTCTCAATGAGATCGTCGATCCGTCAGCATTCGCACCAATAAAACACCGATCGAGAATTCGAGAAAATATTTATTTTTTTCGATCCATTACATGTATTCTTTGTAATCAGAAATATTTATTTATTAGAAGAATGTAATCTGATGAAAATTTAGTCGAATGATAAAGACAGGTGCATTGAATAACCGAATTATTGGCGAGTGTCGTGTATATTCAGTGTAAGCATTCGCTGCCGTGGCAAAATTCCTCATAGTTTTATGAGCCAAAAAACTCAACGTTGTAAAAATACACGTGGCCCAGATAGTCCACTAGGTACTAACCGATATATGCTTGCTATATATTATCCTATGTATCTTCGTATCTTCAATATATATTTTGCTGCATATTCTCTTTCTCTCTTTTAGTCGTCTTCAGCATCAGCGCGGGAATATGTAGTAAACGTGTAAGATATATACACATGTATTCATGCATGCACATATGCGTACATAACGAAAAAGAAAAGATAGAAGCAAGGAAGCAGCTTTATATACAGTGCTCAAGAAGTTTGGAGGCCATAAAGAAAGATTCATGAGAACGATTGGTCCATTATCAAACTGGGAAGGCAAGTTAAGGTTTTCGATACGTTACGATTTTAACAAGTAAATTTTTTCTCGTTCTTGTAGTTCTCATATATGCGAAAAAATGTTGATCCTTCTGCTCTTTTTACAATTCGTATGTTTTATTTAGACATGCGATCTTAATTTTTGTATCTTTTCATTTTATTTTTCTCGTGGTCGGAGATATAATATGCAGCAACAGTTTCTAAACTTCGCAAAATTTTCTTCGTACTACTTACGACCAAGATCAGGAATTCTCTTTCTCTTTCTCTCTCTCTCTTAGTAGATTTCTTTTTCCTTCCTGCTGGTAGGTTTCGTATTTCATGGTACCGACCTCGGACACCCGGTACACAATTTATACGGGCACGAAGCGATAGCTTCAACATCGTCGAGAGTAGAGAAAGGCCGGAGGAAAGATGGGCCGATGTTTCACACTCCATCTCCTGCCACTCCTGGATCGTCTGTTCCTGCCTCTGGCGGCTAACCGGTGTTGGGTTCTCGGTACTCGCCATCCTTCCTACTCTTTCTCTTCTTCCTTTTTTTTCCTTCTCTTTTACCTTATTTTTCTCCCTCTCAATCCGCCCTCTCTTACCTCCCGTCTGTCCCTTCGGCATTCGCGAGGAGGAGATCATTTCCCGTCGAAATAATTTATACCCGCTCACCGAATACCTTTACCGAGGGAAGAAGTATCGAACGACCTTCGAATGAATGACTATCGTGGATTTGATGCCGAACTCGTATTGAACGATTTGGACGAACCTTCGAAATCGATTAGAACAATCATTTATGAAAATTTAATGTGGATATTGTAAAGCTTTGATATATCTAAGTTAGTTATTGAAATTTTCATTCGAGTCGTACGAATATAATGTAAAATAGATTATTTTTATAATTTATTGATCGTACTCAAAAATTCTATCTCTTTCGTGAAATTTCACCGATAGTAAAGCGCACAAGTATACAATTTTCTTGCGTAAATTGAGAAAAGGAAGACAAGTAGTTGGAATGATGTACAGAGGTAAAACATTGCATTGGATACAATGTATCTTCCAGTACGATACCTTTCTCGAGTCAACCTCTCGTCTCTTACTTCTCGATGTATCTCCAACGGAACGAATATCTCGAATGCAAAGTATATTGCTTGCCTCAAAATCCGGGGAAGAAAGTTTTACCGCGCTCATGGAATGCAAACAGAAAAGTTTTAAATCGTTGGAACGTGATCGCGGACGGAATTGCGAGAACGGATCGTGCGCACCGCAGCCTCCACTTTTATTTCTTTTTTCTTTTATCTACTTTTCTCTTTTTCTCTTTCCATTATGGAGAGAACGAACGCGCGCGCAACCTGTATACAGCTTTTCGTTGAAGAGAGAAAAGGATCGAAGACTAGAATGGAAGAAAGATAAAGGATCGAACTATATAATGCGATTCGGAGCTATCCACTCAATGATTTCCTTCGAATATCACGAAACAAAATTTCTAACTGTAGAAGATCGTTTCCATGGAAAACGAATCTCTTCCGTTCTAGTCATCCCACTGTCAAAAAATGAATCTCGTATTAAAAAGTACGATACGATGATTTGTTTTTTTTTAATAAAAAATCATTATTCTCTTGCAAGACAAAGTTTGAACAATAATATGATATTTTAATCGTTCAATATCTTTTTATACAGAACGTGGCGCTATATCTGTGAATTATCCAAAGAATACAAATACCGTCTAGTAAGATAAATAATTTAATATAGTTCAAGCTACGATAATATTTGATATGCGTCGAGATAAATATTGTTTTTTCGAACGATACGATTCATACTATTTATTTTTTCTATATTTCTTTTTCCTTTAACTTCATTTTATTATCTAATAATAATGTTTGTGACTCATAAACGTATTAATTCTTTGAATACTCGTGGTTTAATAAAGATTACGTAAAAGCGAGTGATTATGCCGGGGAAGAATTGAAAGCACGTGAATAATAACGGACAAGATTCGATTAGCAGCAGTCCAATATTTGAGATTTCTCAAGACATTCCATCGTGTATACGTTCTAAATGTTTCTAGAAATAATCATTCAAACTGACTCGTAGTTATAAGTGTGCTTTTCTTTCCGGTTTTATCTCACAGACGTGAAAGAATTCGTTGAGCGGTCAAGAGTACAATGAAAATTAAAAAAAGTAATATGGGTTTCTCTCTTTCTGTCTTTCCCAATTATTTTCTCTTCTTATTTATACATATATTATATTCATGTACATATATATATATATTTCTCTCTCAAGCTCTCTAGCATGAACTCCCTCTCATTAATGGCGCGCACAATGAAGCGCGGTCCCGCCTGCAATAAACACTTCTGAAATTGGTTATTCTCTAGGCGCCTTGACGAAGGCAATTGTACGTCAACCGCAGAGATTACCATCGTTATGATTGCTCTTTGTTTCCGCGCTCTTGCTCTTTCCTTTCTTTTTCTTTATTTTTCTTGTCCTTTCTACTTTCGCCTCTTGGTTTCTTTCCTCTTCCATATTTTGTCTCGGCATTGCTCCTACCTACCATCGAGCTCTCCTCCTCGTTGTCTCGTTTAACCACATTGCATCATCTTCTGTTAGCTATTTCCGCAGGATAGAACAGTTTCGTTAAGTCTTCTTTTGTATTTTATATTTAAGAATTTCATAAGAAAAAAATTAATTGAATTCAATAGTTTGTCGACCTCCTTGATAAATGGATTTAACTTTTATTTGAATTTTATTATTAACTTACAATAGAAAGTTCAAATGATCGATTAATTAATGATAGCTTTGATCGTCAACTCGCTAAAAGGGATATGGCATAAAATCATTAAGAATTATTCATATTTTCGGCGTGTAGAATATAACGAAGCGTAACGTTAGCGGTGAAAAGCCAAAAATGCGTTACATCGAGCTTCCGTGAATGAAAATAACAATGATAATAATAATTCGGCTGGTTCGTGGAATTACACGATGGCTCTTCGCGTCTCTTGAAACACGTGGTGGACCTATGGTGCAACGGCTGAAGCAATTAATTAAAGCACCATAAAAATCGCGAGCCGGTTCTCATTTGCGACAGAGTACCGGGCTGTGTCTCTTGGAATCATTTGCGGTGGTCTAACCGAACAAGGTACGCGACCAGAGCCTGATGCATCTTCTCTCAAAAGAGTCGGAGATACGGCCAGTGATTATCGCGCTATCCCGACTTTATTAAGCTTTCGTCCCATCGTCCGTCTTGATTACGTTCATTAGATCGTTCTTTGGTGAAAATTTTCTTTATTCTTTAGAAAAGGAGCGGTGCTTGTTCATTCATGAATATATTTTGATCGTTATTATTATAAAAGAAAAATAAAGAAAAATGCTTCCGAGATTTATAAGATATTATAATACTTAATTTCCACTTACAATTAAACAGAATAATTCAAAGAATTTTAAAACGAAAAGAAAAGAAAAAGAGGACAATAAATCGAACTTATGGCAAAGGACACGAAGCCGATTCATTAGTGGCCCGGAGTAAAAATCGGTAAGCTGCTCCTGGGCTCATTTGTGAGACATCGCGGCAGCATCTTGCTTCTTTTCTCCTCGCGGATCATTTGCCTTTCCTCTACCGGACACGAGTGATTCTTTGCTTTGACCTCGTCTCGTACGTTTTCTTCTACTCTCGACGTGCCAAGACGAGAGAGAAGCTTGAAGGAAGAGCTAAGAAGCTTGGTACGGGCGTAGCTGGAGTAAAAGAAGCTGAGAAACGCCGGAGGAAGAAGATTCACGAAGGATGAGGAGGAGAAAGAGGAAAAGAAGAGAAGCAGAGGGCCTCATCAGTTAATGGAGGCCGCAATTAATAACACCCGAGTCGTTTATCACTCAGATCCGCGACTTATCCTCACGATATACCTCTACAACCGAACGACCAACAAGGCGGCAGGGGTTCGTTCTTCTACCCTCATCCTTCCCTCATCAGCCCAGACCATTTCTCCCCTTCTTGTCGATCTTCTCTCTTCCTTTTCTGTTTAACCCCTGAGTAGAGATAGTTATATCTCATGGCACAGAAACATCGAAGACGAGATCACTTCTACGAAAGCATCGTGCACCGTTTCACCAGCCGATCCTCGTATCCGCAATATACTCGAAGGACGACGACGCCTGGATGAAGAGGCTTAACAGCAGGAAGAGCGTAATACGTACGAGAGATGCCAAGCTATGAAAACGAGCTGGGAATGCAGCGTTCAGAGCTTCGAGCGTAGTTTATAGGTTCTCCCTCTTTCCTTAGTTCTCTATTTCTCTCTTCCATCTTCTACTCGTGGTCTATTTAGAAGGAATTTCCTAAAATAAATCAAACAGATATTCAACGAATAATAATTATCTTATGATAATATTTACTCGTAGCATACAAATATATTTATAAATGATTATTATGAAAACTTTTCTTAAAAAAATTTCAACCTAATAATTGTTATTTTTGTTTGTTTGGCATTTGTTACAAAGAGTGCATACTTATCTGCTGACATTGAAAATATTATTCATCTCTTTCTATGTCCTTCGTTGAATCTCTTTTGAGACTCTTCGTAATATCCGGATTGCCAGTGAAATGGACGGTTAAAAGGTTTGAAATGTCTGGCCTCTCTTCGGAGTTAGAGAAACGAGGAGAGTTAGAGCTCTTCACTATAGGATTCCTATCGAACGAGACTCGAAGGAAGAAGGTGAAGTTGAACGAAGAGAAAAACGAAGGAACGACGCGATGATAGTGGCAGTAGTCGTAGTGAGGAAGTAAGTAGAAACGTAGGAGGAAAAAGAAAAGAGAAGCTCGAGCTCTTCGTTAATTAAGAGATTGCATTGATCCCTAACCGACCTAAACTTTGCATTTGCATAGGTACATCGTAGCAGTTTTGTTGTGTCTCGAACGTAGAGTTACATGTTCTCTTTTTTTTTTTTTTTTCATTTATCTTTTTCTCTTTTTTCACGTCTATACGAAAAAAACTAAATAGATATATAGATATATAGATAGATAGATAGAATGTGTCGATCGAAATTTGGCAAGCGAGTTCCAGCACGTTTTTTGGCAAGAACGTATCGTTGACGGGGAGATGATTCGAGTCCGAACTGAGAAATCGTCTTGAATCCAAAGACTGGCACGGCAGGTTGTGAATAATGCACGGAGGCTCGCAAACCGATCATACGAATTAATGGTTATTACCGGAACATTACGTCGGGGATGTGTTCGGAGCGTAAAAAAGGATACAAACGAAAATGAGAAAGAGAAAAGAGAAGTATTCTCGACACGGTCGAACCCAACTTGGCGTCCTGAGGTCACGGAAGACAAGATTCTCGACAGTGTGAGTCAAAAGAAACCCCCTCTTTCCTTTCACAAATAAGTACGATAAAAAAGAGAGAGAGAGAGAGAAAGAAAATATAAAATGATAGGAGCTAGCGAGGGTAGGTGGTAGAAAAGAAGTACACCAGTAAACTCAGCAGGGATGGGTGCCGTTTCTCTTGCTACTGATGCCGCTGTGCTGCCGCTGCTCCCGCTACGCTTTTGCTACTCGCATCTTCTATCCGGTTCGCGAGAAAGAAAGGTAACAATGATATTGATTAACGGCTTTGAATTTTTGGTTGTAGGCTCTGGCTCGTTCCACTCAACATGCCTCTTTTTTCATTTTTTTTTTCTCTTAATATTCGGTGTACGCTCGCTTGCTCGCACGCGTGGGTCGTGAAAAAATATTAGTTGCTTCCGCGCCCCTCGAGAATCCATATATTTGCCTGCCCAAATTACACATCAAATTCATAAATTAGCCGATGCTGTACTTCCCACCGCGAGACGCCCGTCATTAATACGTCGCCACGACTAAAGCGTAACTTCTTATGATATCTAATCATTCATTCTTTCTTTTTTCTCCTTTTCATTATTTTTTTTTGTTCATCTCTATTTTCGTTTATATTTTTACTAGCGTTTCTCAAAATTCTATAAATGACTGAGGCGCAAATTTTGAATTTGCGCTCAGAATCTACGATCATTTCCGATCATACAGAAAGAGATAGAGGAAGGAAAGATAAGGAAAGAAGGAAAATGTCGAATAAAATCGTCCCTTTGTTTTGTCGAAGCTTCGTCTTTTTAAGTTACGATGTGCTTTGATTTAAAAAGGAATTAAGACGCTTTATCGCTGGGTAACATGTACGTCTCACATTCTCTCCCGTATGTCGGGGCTCGTTTCTTCGCGCTTTCAATGCGATTATCGATTAGTTACGTTGCACGCTGCTTATTATTGCAAAAAGTGTTGAAGCCTCGCCACCTCTTCTCTTTTTCTCGCTTGCTTCGTACCTTCCTCTCTTTTTATTTATCTTTCTATTTTGCTTAGTTTTCTTTTTTTGTAAACGAAGGTTCCCTTTTTCGCTCATTTTCTCGTATATGTTGAGATGTAAAAGCGTTAGTTTTTTGCGATTGTTACTTAGTCGATATAACCCGGTTAAGGTGAGCGAGAGAAACACGACTAAAATCTTTTTCATAAAAAAGAAAGATGAAAGAACAGACTTTCCGAGAAAGTTCGTAAGGTGGAGAACGCGTACGCGTCAGGAATTGTCGATCGGTCGGTCGGTCGGTCGGTCGGTCGGTTGGTTTCCCTCTCCAAGGAAACTGGTTCTCGCTCGGACTTCTTACCATTATCTACCTCGATGTTCTGCGTGTAGTCTTCCAGCTACGAATCGCGAATACGTTTTAAAATAAATCAAGAAAAAGAATATCAAAGGATACGCCCGAGCAACGATGAAACCTTAATGAAAATTGATGTTAAACTCTTTCTTTAGCTTTTGTCAATTGTTCCTTTATCTACGATCTTTTATGTATTTGAAGAGTTTGCTTTCTAATCTGGTTTTTTGTTTTCCGAAAGAGAAAAATCTATTGTATTATAGATACATATATAGACATATCTATTTACTACAGAAAATTCAAGTTAAATCGAATATGAAAAACATTAAATATTATTTTCTCGCTAAATATATCTGTTTCTCTCTCTCTATTTAATGTTCGCGTTCGTTTTATTTCAATAACAACGAAATCATATGAAGGAAGGAGAGTTTATTAAAATCGTTTATCGTTCGATCGGCTCGTTTGTTCCCTCTGATCGCGATAAGGAGTCGTTAAAAGAAATCGCGTTGGAGCATTCGTTGCTAATTCTAGGCTTCGCGCGGACAGGGTGATTAAAAAAGGAAGAATAGGAAGGTTGGCGTCGCGGGAAGCCGAAGAGGAGAAAGAAAGGAAAAGAAGGAGAGATCGGCTTTCATGCTAACCGGCAGTAAATTTGCGCCGTCGCGACGTAGGAGCGGGCGATTTCTTTTGCACCTCGCCCTTAATCTGAGCATCTGACTACCTAAATTGGTTTGAGCAAAGCTAATCTCAACGGCGTTATCAATTAGCCGGACCACAGATAACGCGCTGGAGGCCTCGCCGTGCATTTAATGTATTTTTAACTTTCGAAAGTCGGCATATTCGCCTCTTACGAATGGATTTGAGTCATTTTATAAATCGATTTCTCTTATTCGAATCATGAAATTGCTCGTTATTCAGATTACAATCTAACAAATCAAGTTAGAAAAAGGAGTAATTTTAAAATCAAAAAAACAATGTTCAAACAAATAGTAACTACTTTGATTCTTGTTATTAATAGTCGAGATTTAATCAAAATTTCATTCGATCGATCATCCTGCATACCAAATCGAAGAAATGAATAGCGATCATCTAAGGTCGTCGTTCGAATCAAACTTGTCTCGATCTCGGTGTATACTCACGTCCATCGTTAGACCGGTCTGAACCGACCGTATCTTTCTTATGAGAACAACATGCGCGCGCTAGCGTACAAACCTTATGGTAAAGAATAAAATACTACAGAAGAAAGAAACCGATAGAATAAGAAAGAGAGAATAAGAGTATAATATCGTTTGCTATTTATACGAGAGGGAGAGTAAATTATGGGAGTAAATAACATATATTCTTATCTATTCGCCAAAATGTTCAGCCAAGTCGTTAATTAAAGGTTTAACTCTTGTGTCATTTTCGGTTTTACTCAAGTCATTTTCGAAAGTACACGGAGTAAAAAGGGAAGGAGAAAAATAAAGGGAGTTGATCCCGTTAGGAAAAGGAGAAAGGGAAAGAAGAACAGATAAAATAGACGGTGAAATTTATTATGAAAAGCGTGAGACAGCATTCGTAACGGCACGTGTTATGTAATCATAAGTTTTTCATTGAATCTCCTATTTTGGTTTTCCAACGTCTCAGTTTTCCCACTAACAATGATAGCGATAGTAGCTCGTGATGAATGAATTTGTCTACGATTTATCGTAACAGAGAGTCTATTCGCAACGAAATACTCAAGGCAACGTTTACTTTATACCATTCGCTCTAAGTTCGAGTTACGCTACTTTAAAGTAATGGTAATCATCTAGTCGCACGCAAAAAGGGGTTTGTTGTCGTGTTAAACGAACGTGAGACTGAAATAGGAAGAGAGAGAAAGAGAGAGAGAGAGATTAACAACGACATCGATGTTGATTCAAGCGCGGATAAAATAAGATTCGTATGTACAGTTGGGCTTCTCTCTTCCTCTCTCTTACTCTCTATTCTTTTTTTCTCCTTTTTTCTTCTTTTCTCCAGTTATCCGTGACTCGCAAACATTTACTCGATAATGTTCGCGCGCGACCTGGTCGCGTTCTCGCGAAGATAAAATCTCATTGCAAGCGTTAAATATCCTATTTATTACCTCTTCCTTTTTCGACTTAACTTGTAATATCGAATGGAACATCCACTTACTCTTGTTAAGCGTCGAATCTTGCGAGATTGCCTGAGGTATCGACCTTGCGTCATTAAATCGACGAACTTTCTCATTACCTTAAAAGGTATTGTCTTCGAATCAAGCATGAATTACAAATTCTTCCACTGCTCGTGATAGTTCTATGGATGAATTAACATTACTGGTAATTTCATTCAAGTAACTGAACTTTACAAGGAACTTTTCTCTTTAAAAAAGGTCTTTGACGAATTTTGGAATCTTGTTGTACTTAAGGATTGATGTTAATTAAATTGCTTAGAAAATCGAAGACAGATAGAAAATATGCAAATAATATCTCATATTTTAAGAATCATAATTAATTGATTTAAATAATGAATTTTAAAAGATTTTTTGTGTGATACAAATTGTATAAATATGATTTTCCGTACGTAGAGCTGAGTTCGGTAGCTCGTACATAGAAAGCCCAACGTTTTTACGAAAGAATAATCAAGCATTGAGAGAAAAAGATAGAGAAAGAAAGAGAGAGAGGTGCAAAATTAAAGTCGGAAAATTAATTAGAGTGGAAAGTAGTAAAAGAATATCGTGCGGACGGAGCATTTCTCTCTTAGTAAGCGAACGTGTGCGGCCGGCTTTACGCACGTACTTTTCGCTTCGCGAACGATGAAGATAGCGCATTCGTTGAAGCTAGTTTTCTTTCTTTTTCTTTTCTTTCTTTTTTTATTTCTCTTTCTTTCATTTGGAATCAAAAGTTGTGTAAGTTGTATGATGTATAAGCATAAGACACGCTCTTGATTAACTAATGCACCTTGTAACAATTTCACAACAGATCACACGTCGTACATTATAACATTTTGCCTTTACACTTTCCTTTTAACTAAATCGTTAATTTTTTCTAATAAAAAACTTATTTAATTAATATATTTTCATTTATTTAAAAAAATATCTACACATAAATGCATATTTTTATATTTATACACATTTATAATAGTTTTAATAATAAATTATGAATACCGAAATAATGCATGAATGCATGTATTGCATGAATAAAAAAAAAATAAAGGTAAATACCAGTATTTAGAGAAAAAATGAAAAGCTTTTTTTAACATAACGTGTAACAATCGCTCTCTTAAGTTATACATTTTCAAAACTTTGGAATTTTAATTTGGCCGATTGGTATAAGCGACCGTAAATTTGGCAGACGCGGACGGCGCCGTAGCAAAGGGAATGAGTGTAGCCATCAATGTTGGATCGAAAGATTCGTGGAATGCGCTTGGAGAGAAGCGTAATTTTATCGGATGCCTTTCTTTTATAAATGCTGCGTATATTGATAAGCTTGATTTTAACTCACCATGGATCGTTGCCTGATGAGAATTTTGGATAAGATCCAGACGTGAAAGGAGAGAAGAAACAGAAAGAGAGAAAACTAAAAGTTAGATTTGAGAGATACAGAGAAAAGACACCTGAAATTCAACTACCAATCGAACAGTAACGTAAGTACGATTCACATTCTTTGTGTAGATGTGATAGGCCGGACAAATTCCAATCGAATTGATGTCGCTCAATCGTTTCATTGTATTATTTGAAATCTTCCTATCAGAATGCTAAATTATTGTAAAATTACAAGATCATAATTTTTTATTTTTAACATTGAATGTAGAACTTAAATGTAGAACCTACCAGATTATTGAAACATTGATTGTTTTTCTAGAAAATTCATTAGTTAAAAGTTCAAGAGTTTGGAAAGTTTCTATGTAAAAAATATAATGCGTTTCTCGATACATAATATATTCCAAGATCACGTGAGTCTAGCAACTTAAGCACGAGGAGTTAACTCGTTGGCGTGATGCAACGTCGTAAGATTGAAGTTCGTTCGAATCGAGGTTGCCACCGTGCGAGTACAAGCACTCTTTCTCATCCCTCTACCTCTTGGCTTTGCCTATTTTTCCGTCTCTTAAGAGATGTAAGTCGACGAGAAGTATCATAATCCCGATCTCTCGATGAATTTTTCGAGATAATCGTATTAAGGTCGTAGCGCGCTCGTATACAGTAGTCTCTGAAGGGAAAGATTTTCTATCATCCTTCTATGTTTGACTTTTGAAAAGATAGTCGTAACAAAAACTTGGAATGTTAAGTTCGTAATTATTTTTATGCTTGGTCAAATCTTCGTCAAAACGTGGTTCGTTAAAAACGCTCGTATGGAGAATAAAATGGGTTTGAGTTTATGACGTAAAGGAAATTGAAAACAAGGATAATTACATAAATCGTGGGACAAATGTCACAGACAATCAGGAGTATCTGAAGTCGAAACATTTATTAGAGGTGGAGAAGCCTACCTCCTCTCAGAGTTAGCGAATTTAATTTATCGAGATGTACCGCGCATACATACATATATGTGTATGTATATATATTGGTATGTATCCATACAAATGCAAACTATGGAAAGGGACATAAATATCGAGAGACATTATACACAGAGTGTGTATCTCTCGTCGTTTCGTTCTCTACAACCGGTCGATGTACGACTTGGTTCGCATCTTTCGTGTTTAACCGCGAGCCAAGTGAGCACACTTGTCTACTATACGACACCCGATGGAAGAGTATTACGCGATGAAAAAATAAGAGAAAAATAAGAAAACTTCTACAAGGAAAGTACAAGGACGAGGATGATGACGTCGATGTTCTTGATACGTTTATTCGTCTACAAACGTTAGGTATATCCGTGTGTATACATATATTTTCTATATGTTCATAAGACGAGTATGTTGTCGTCGTTACCTACGTATTATCCTCGCGTGTGCACTTCTCTCCAACGCTTAACTCGACTAATGGCCATTGCTGAGAAACACTAAATGCACTTGGTCTCGTTTACCTTTCCGTTCTAAAAGCCGCCTCGAAGAGAGTCCAGACTGTATCATCGGCCTTATAATCTCACTCGGTTCACCGCCCATTTTACCCAACATCGCTCGATCTTCCGTATTCCCGACTGGTTCTACGTCTATTTCAGCTTATCTCGAGAGTCTTCTATTTCGATAATAGTAGAAACAAAAGTTAGAGACAAACAAGCGAATGTAGAACGTAGAAACTAGAATTATAGAGAAGTGTATTACGTAAGTAATGCTCGCTGACAAAATAACCTTTTTTAAATGACGGTCAGACGGTCAGACGATGATACTTTTAACGTGGATACATACATGAATAAAGTTCGAAATCGTTAGGGTCAATCCGAAGAGGCAGTGAATTTTATTTGATTATCGAGCTGCTCTTTCACCATCCTCTCAGTGAAAGGGATTCGCGTTTTTATCTGTCACACGCCCTCTTAATCGGTCTTTCTTTCTAGATCGCTTAATCATCGGCAATGTAGTTGCGCAGCTCGAACTTGTCGAACGCATCCTGCGTCGGAAGTCCAGTGACTTCTCTCGTCTCTCTAGCTGAGAGACTATTAATCTCTTCCTCTCTTCTTCTCGTTCACCTTCGCATACCATCTCGTCGGTACTAATGCTACCACCACCACCACCACCACAACTACTACTACCACTATAGCTACAACTACTACTACAATTATTCGATGTTGCCTTCGCGTTATCGACGATGTACATTGAAACGAAACTCTTCCGAGAAGAGGTCTTCGAAGATAGAGTGAGTGAATAAGAGTGAGAACGAGAGAAAAGAAAAAGAAGGAAAAAGTAAAAGTCTTTGGAGAGTCGATCGTGAGCGTTATCGCAGGAGGTGTTGCAAACGGCGGCCGAAGAAGCAGTGGCCGAAGGAACGGCAGGTGCGCGGCTATTGCAAGGAACGCGAGAGTGCAGGAGATTCTCCAACTCGAGACTGGAGTAGTGTGTGAGTTCGAGAGAACTGTTGCCTTCGTTAACGAGCGTGTTTCCTTCTCGTCGACACTGACCGGCAGCAGCCAGCTTGAGAAGAGTAAAGAAACAGAAGAAGATGAAGCAAGCGAAGTCCGAAGAGTGGTAGAGGGAGGGAAAGAGAAAGAAAAAGCATGGAAGACGTACAAACATTCTCGCTACCACGATAATCAGATCGACGATTTTAGTTTCTCCGCCGAAACATTTATTCTCCGCTGTGGTAACACCTTCTCCCCTTCCTCTTTTTCACCTCGTGATTATCCTCGTCATCCCACGCTCTTGCCGGAAATAAAAGATCCTTGATTTAACTCTAAGAAGTTGTTGTACTTGCGATAAGCATTATCTCTCGGCGTCGTGAATTTTCGAAGCCGAGCACGTAGATCGTGGCTCGATCGCAATCGTGGCTCGTCCTGCCGATTGAGAAACGGCTTCCAGAGTTTACAGTTGGAATTATTTCGTCGTCCTCTGCGGACGAGATTTCTCCTAGGGGAAAGTCACGGAAAAGAATAGCCTGGAGTATGTGGACAAGAGAGGAAAAGAGGGTGAAAATGGTTAAGAGAGAAAAAGATGCACGATGAGGGGAGGGAAAGAAAAGCGAAACGGAGGACACGGTCGACGTTGGTCAGCAGACAGAGTGGACCCAGGACTATTAGTCAGCCATCCTCCTTTTCTACTACCCTCTCTCACTTCCGTTCAACGGCTGCAATCACTACGTAACCCATTCCTCTTCCGACCCCTCCCGCCTTTTCCCTCCTCCTCTCTCAAGCCGATATAGCACCCCGCCCTTATCTCGTTCGTGCTACCGCTTCCATCCACTCCTACTCTCACCCCTTCTCACCACCGTCTCACCTCTACTTTCTTTCCCTCTCATTCTCTTCCGTTTCACGAAGAAAGAATGAGAGAGAAGGAGAGAAGGTTCGTTCGATTACTCTTACACGACGTTTACTATCTTATTCTCCGGCCGTCTTTCTTTCTATCTCTACGTCATTTCTCGGCAAAACCTTCCGTCGTTTTACCATCCCGCTCCTCCTGCTTCTCCTCCTTCTCTTCCTTCTTTTTCTGTTTCTTCTGCTTCCACCATTTCACTCTATTCTTTTTCTCCTGCATCGTTATCTATCTCCCGATCGTTATTCTACACCGTCTTACGCCTTTCCCACCCACATCTTCTCGAGATTTCCTACCGAATTCCTTATCTGCTGGGGATAATAATACCCCTGGTGAAGGGGATGAAAAAAGAAATAGACGATTAGCTCTAACGATAAAGAGTGCACCTTCGAAATCTCGTTGCAAACTCTTTTTCCGTTTTCACGAATCTCTTTCCCTTTCTCTCTCTCTCTCTCTCTCTTTCTCTTTTTATTCGTTTGCTTATTATTCTTTGCTAAATTATTCAAGAAATTAGGAAGGGGAGAGTATTAAAAAGAAAAAACTTTTTTTTTAGTTACACTTCTCTATATTTTCTATTAGGACATTTTTTTAGAATTTTAATTCAGTGACTAATTAAAATCTTATAGAGAGGTTCCATAGTATAAGGATGATGATTGGACTTAATCTTATGCATTTTTAAATGGACATACAACAATGATAAAAAATTAAGTGAAAATTCAATTATATGTACTTGAATAGAAGAAACTAATAATAGAAAAAGAACAATAAGTCAGTGTTTAAAAAGTATACGTTTCAGCATCGTGCAGACGAATTTTCAGAGATGGTTTTAGGAAAAGACGAAGGAAGAAGCAAAAGAGGAAAGATTCCTTGGAACGGGTTGTTAGTACGGAAACATCTTGCGCGAGAGAACTTTGCCTTCGTTCATCTGAAGGAGCCAGCTGCGTTAAGAATAAGAGATCCTGACGATGAATAGTGCGAAGGAACACAGGAGTAAGAGCAAGAGTTAGAGATAGAGAAAGAGAAAAGATAATTGGACAACGAAATAGAAAGAAAAGAGAAAGATAGAAAGAAAGAGAAAAAAGCAAAGCACTATCTACGTCGTGATAGTCTTTCCATCGACTCTATTCTTCGATGTCGTTTTTTTCGGAGAAACAGAAGCTACGAGATGCTCATAGAAGAGTACAGTTCATAACGGATGAACTTCTCGTAGCTTGGAACTCTTTGTTTCGATGATAATCATGGGGTAAAAGTTTGTTGAAAAAACGCAAATTGACGATTTCGTTAAAGTATAATTTTATATTCTTCTGTCAGATGTGATATCTCATGTTTTGTACAGTATCATTTATAGTAATGCATTATTATTGTGTATTTTTCTCTCTTTTTAAGGGTAGGTATTTAATAGAACAAATATGATGCCGATTCAAAGAATTCCTAAACTTTTATGAATTAAATCAAGAAAATCTTATAAACTTTGATTTAATCGGTTAAATACTTTTGTTGTTATCTGATTGATAAAAATCTCGTAGTTATAGAGGAAGTCACGAAAATGAAGGAGAAGGGAGAAAGTTAATTTAACGCGTGGTGATGAAGTAAGAAAAAATATTTTAATTATTTTTAAACGAATACCGAGTATGCGCGGCATTTTCAAAGAGTCTTTACACCTTCCTATCGTATTAACATCGGAATAATTTAGTGTCAAAGGAAAAAAAAGAGAGGATAGAAAAAAATAAATAATGTACTCATACTATTTCCTTTTCTACAGTATCTCTCTCTCTCTCTCTCTCTCTCTCTCTCTCTCTCTCTCTCTCTTAGCGTATATTAAACGTTGACTGGATACTCGACTCGGAACGCTGTCGACGACTCAACCGTTCCGCTTGGCACAAACCAACGTGGTTTTCTTTATGATTATATTATCCCATGTTTTCCGATTATATGCTACGTATAGTAATTATCGGGATTTAAAAATAAATAGAAATTTGTAAGTTAATAGATTAAATAATTCTGAATGGGATATTATTGAGAAATATTTAACATGCATCGAGCATAGATATGCATGTAGATCGATATCGTATGTTATTTTATTTGTCATGTGTATAAGAAGAAAAACATGACGTATTCGTACACATAGCAATATTACGCTGCTGTTTCTTGTACATCCGTCTACACGTATTCGCTCTCGTTGTTACTTTTTCTTTTTTCAGCTTCAACCACAATCTACGAGAACCATCTTTCTTTTCGTCTATTCTCTGTTTCTGTTTTTCCTTTTCTCTTTTCCTCTTTTTCCTTGCTTCCGGTATTCGAAACTTATAGCGGAAAGGAAAATATTCTATTTGCTTGGAAACGTCTGCACATTGGTCGAAACGAATCTAAGTTCTATTTCTTACTTGCTTTCTCTAGCGCAATGCTAACATATGTCGGAAGAAAGAGAACACATGTACGCGTTCCTGATTTTTCCACTTTCCATTTGTGTTCTCAATCTTTTCTCTCTCTCTCTCTCTTTCTCTTTTCGGCTATAGGAGTTCGCGTACGTTCGATCTATGGTATTGGAACAGGCGTTTTATCGCCATAGATTTTCCTTCTTACCTTCACCGTTTTTCATGCTTTATTTATCACCGTAGGATTTCACCTACTTTTGCGAAGCGGTCAAGAACGTTCCCGAAGGAACGCGCTAGAGTTTTATGAACCTCTCTTCGAGAAACCATAAAAATCTTTTCCCGGAAAAGATTCAATGATGTAACACGTTCTAGTTCGATAACATTTTTGGCCCATAAGAAACGTTCAATGTGGTATATCTATTAATAGCGAATAGGGCGACGAAAAAGGAAGCTAATAAAAAAGATCAAATAATCTAACCGAAATACTGAAAAACGTTACATGCTTCCCATTACTTCAACAATAATCAGGATTCATCGCTTGCTAGCACGAAATCGTGAGTCTTCGTGTCCACTATAATGCATCAAGATAAAAGCTCTTTGATATGGAAGCGATTAGTACAAGACACATTGTGGTTAAGGAGATTGTCGATTCACCAAAGTTTACAGAGATCTAAATGTTTACTTTTATTTTGTTCGAAGATTGTGAGAAAGATTGTAAGAAATTTACGTGAGTCATGACAGCGGACTCTTAGTGTACTTTGTTCTGGAAAATGTTCGTCGATATGCACGTCGTGTAAAGAGGTCAACGTTCTAGATGCAGTCAATGAGGACAGCGACGACGACGACGACGACGACGACGACGACGATGAAGAAGAAGGCAACTATTATCGGATGGCGTATTTTCTTCTACCCATCATGGAGTTCCGTGTTTCTTGATGCGCGTCCTTCTGTATATCTTACCTCGGTAGTTACGTACATGAAGGTTCTTCAATTTACGCGAGCATTCGAATTGCTCTGCGACCTCCTCACAAACGGATACAAGATAGCGGTCTATGGTTAAGAGAGAGAGGAAAGGAAGATAGAGACTACGAGTGAGTCGAGGCCCTCGTTAGTACGCCTAGGCGCTTGTCTAGTTTACGTAGCGAAATATGAAAAGCGAGGGTAGCAAAATCAAGGAAGCAGCTGGATAAGCAGAGAAGCATGGTTACCACCTTTCCGTCTCTGAACTTTTCTCTCTTTCTGTTTCTCTCTTTCTCACTCTATTTCTCTTACCCTTTTTCTTTCTCTTTGCCCTTTTCTACTGGCTCGTCTCGTAGCCTCTTCGGTATCCTAGCGACGACGGTATTACGAGCGTTATTTTTACGCTAGAGCATTCACAAAACTAGCTCGTTTTCATCGTTGACACTCGCCGTTTGCTTTTTCAATTACATGGGTCGTTTTTATCGAGAAAAGATAAATGGAGAGAGAAATATAGTTGGGAGGGAGGTAAGGCTAGAAATAGTGGAGGATGAAGGTGTCTATGATTCTCGATAGTTTCAGTCTTGCACCATAGGTAACGTAGAGGCATTGTTCTTTTTTTTTTTTAATTATATTTACTGTTCAACAAGAAAGATATTTCAATTAGCACAAGTTTGTATTTCTAAATGAAATCAAAGAGATACGTTAAATCGTTGACTATCAACCAGAATAGCGACAATGAAAGCTGTCTAAGAGATCAAGTTCTCAAGAACGAGAAGTGTTTTCGTGGAATGACTAACGTTTCTCCATGATTTAAAATAGGAAGGTTTCTTACTCGTTGCGAAGTTACAAAAGTATGAAAAGGAGGTCAGGGAGAAACGTTTAGTTCTATTAATCACATTATCTGAGAGAGGAGGTGTTTTCCTTTCTCCTTAATAACGGCAATTCGGAGGGTTTCCTTCTCTTTCTTCTCTCTACATGTTTTCGTTCTTTGTAAATTTTTCCAATACATAGTTATAGCTATAGATCAAGAGTAAGCTTTATTTCCTATCATCATTTTAAAAAATTGATTCTCATCGATTGTAATTGTGTTATTGTGTTAAGCAGGTGTTAAGGAATTTCATGATCTTGCGATAAGTTTACGTTAGAATACTTGCTAGGTTTGACAAACTTATACCTACATATACAGAAATGGATTCTTGGTTAAAGAGAGTCAGTTAGGGGACACCGTTAGTCATGAGATAGGTTCGGTCTAAAGACAAGGTACATTCGTATTCATTCGGTCGTACCGAAGCTTCGAAGGTACACGTAAGTACTCACGTAAGTTAAGGAGTTTGCCGAGGGTTGAAAGTCAGTAGTAGAGGAACGGAAGAGAAGATAGAACTCGGTTTGATATATGGTTACAAGTTCTCTTCACAAAGCGAGGAAGTGGAAACACAATCCAGGCGCAATTCTCTTCACCGATTCTCTTTCCCTTCCCTCGTCCTCTTAACTCCGCCTCCGCTTTCTTTCTTCATCTTGTCTATCTATTCTTCTTCTTTTTTCTCTTTTCACATGGTCACTACGACGATTCCGAAGAAGCTCAGCTGAGAGTTAAGACGTATGAACGCATTTGTTCAACATCCATCACACAGCTAGAATGAAACATTGGTCGACTCTTCCGAGAAAAGATGCAATGAAAATACGATGACAGAATGCAAGCGGTATCATTGCAAAGTTGCCAACCGACTTATGTTCTATGTCTACATTGCTGTCGCACGTTCCACGAGGAAAAGAAGAAAAGAGAGGCACAGAGAAAGAAAGTAGAAATAACAATGCTACTGAGATATTTTTCCTGCGACGTTTATTGACGGTTTCCATCGTCAAAAGAAATTTGTATGCTTTAAAAGCGACATTTTCCATTCCATGACCGAGAACTTATCTCTTGAGGGTGAAAATCTTATCTGTCGATTGCCAAGAAGATTTAAGTTTATTTCGTGTTAGGACAATGGATAGAGATAGATATAGAAACAGAGATAGAGAGAAAATGATTAAAGTTATATGCGACATAAAGTCAAAAATCGAAGCTAAACTCGTTGAAACTAAACTAATTTGCTAAAATTTTTATTAATATGCAACTTCAACAACTGCAATGGTGACTTTCGTTAAGTAAACACAAACGCGGAGATGGCGTCTGTCCACTACGTTATCTTCAGAAATGAAAGTATAGGCAAAGTGAAGAGAGAGAGAGAGAGAGAGAGAGAGAGAGAGAGTGACACACAGATACGATTTGTATTTAGAATAGTTTATATATTATACCAGTTTGTCTAGACATGAAACACTAGTATTGTTATTATTGTAAGATAAATACAAGCAATCGGTGAATATGCGTAATTATTTTACGATAGAAAGAGAAAGAGAGAGAGAATGAGAGAGAATTTCTGATTTATTATTTTTTTCAAAAATTTCATATACGATCAATAACAATTCTTTCTCATATCCGAAACAAAAGCAAATCGTTCTGGAGTTTTCACTCGTTAAAAACAATTTGACTTTTTTTTTCAAATAATTGCTCAAATAATATTTGGTTCAGTTCAATTATTCGTTTCATCGCTAAAGAATGAGTTACCATCGGTCGTTTCTGTAATAATAAACTTTAGAAGTTTTTTCCACTCTGCTTTTGTGTGTGAAATGAATTTTCGTTTTATAAAAAAACAATTCTATTCTTTTCGACGAGTGTAATTACAGAAGCAAAAATCGTTTCATTTTTGGTCGGTTAGTAGTCCCTCACGTTTGTGATAGTGCTACCCATCCGTGAGTGTAAATCTGTCTCCCAGATTAAGTCCGAACCTTGAGTCGTATAAATTGAAGACGATCTCTCTTTTGGTGTGGACTTCGAAGTAGCTGCTTGGGTCATTTTATTTTCGTTTGTTTGCCGTCGACAAACATGCCTGCTCTTCCTCCTTATAGCAAGTAGCAACCAACGGCAACACAGGATTCAACAGCAACACCATCAGGATCAGTCCTATAGCAGCAAGCGATAATATTCTTAGTATTCTTTCGTTGTGGTATATATCAATGCATGTGTGGTACGTGTGCACCTTTTCACTTTTTCTTAGTGACTTTCAGTACGAGAAGAAAGGAGTTAAGTATTCATATGCGTTCTTTTAGTTGATTTTACTTATAAATCGGTAGTTTGCCGATGAATGTGGTATGCTCTCACGTGGTATATCGTTCGATCATCGTGCTAGTAAAGGTTATCCTCACGCCTGAATATTTTCTACTTCGTTATGAGTAGGTATATGTGTGTGTGTGTGTGTATTTTCTAACGATAGAGATGAGGTATGTTCGAGGTTTACCAAGTGAAAAAACGAGAGAGATAGAGAATGATAGATCGATAGAAAGAGAGAGAAATGTATGTACCAAGGAGCTCATTAATGGTCGTTCTAACTTCTGCGAGTACACGTTCCCACTAGACAGCAATACAAAAAGAGCCTACCATCGTCGTCATCGGCACCACCAACTACAAGTAGGTAGTCGATCGAAGGAACGTTTCCACTTACTCCAAGCGATATCGCGATTACTAACAAGTACGTCGACGCGCCTTGCGTAATTCCGTCGATCCACCGATAAATAGTGACTCAGAACAAACCGGCTCGAAAGGGTGCAATTAAGAGAGTCTATAGCTTGCTCCAGTAAGTATATATTTATACAGATATACTGGATATATCTTCTTTCAAGGAGAATTTCTTCCGTTTCAGTTTCGATTATCACGCGTCGAAAAGGCACACTTCGTAACATTGGTAAAATTCGTCTTGAACATTTTTGTATTTGTTTTGCAATAATATTCTGTCTCACTGAATTTAGTATTACTTGAAAGTTTTGCTAACAAATAGAAAATGAAAAAGGATAAGACGAGGGATAGTAGTAGAGTAGGAGAAAGAAGAAGAAGAAGAGTTACTTCTGCCTTTGCAGTACAGTTTATGACTGCAACAACCGAGAAAAGGATATGCACAGAGAAAGAGAAGGATAGAAAGAGAGACATGGACGCGGTTCGTGTAGAACCCCAACGGCGTTCCGCGTACGCTATTTGCATACCTTATAATAAAAACAAATCCCACCACAGGAGAAACGTTCCTCGTGCATTCTCGCTTCTACAAGGATCCGTCGAACTCTGTTCGTACGCGTTACCCGCCTTCGTATCGTCTTCTTTCCTTCGACTTTATCCCATGGCGTTCAAGGATGACGTCTTTCGGCTCTTCTCTCTTCTTCCAGTTCACTTCGATACTTTCCGCTTCCGTTCTTCGAAAACTTTCTAGTTGCAGCTTTTCGATATCCAGAAGGATTTTCCACGTGATTTTACTCGTTTCTCTACGAGTGAATGGATTCAACCGCTCGCACGTGCACGTAAAAGAAAGAAAGAAAGAAAGAGAAAAAGAGAATGAACGAGAAACGGTTTAAGAAGACGAGAAGCCATTTTCCGCGCGGAAAGAAATGCTCCTAGTTTGCCAACGAGAAATGGTAAATACGTATAAAGGAAAAAATGAAAGGTTTTTTAGCAAAAATTTTACGATTTTTTATTTCTTTGTTTATTTCTTTCTTTCTTTCTCTTATTTTCTTTTCTTTTTTCTTATATTAAACGAAAACGTATTTTCTATATCGGGTTCATATCACCCATGGAAAAAATAAAAGAAAAATGCTTCCTAAATCTGGTAAGATTTTATTTTCTTAGCTCATAGAAGGTGCAACGAACGTTCCTCGTTTTTCGAGAACGGTTCGTGAACTCATATCTCACGGAAGCGTCCGTTCTTGTGGAAAACTTCGATATCCCTAGTCGAATATCGGCTGCGACGAGACCGACGAGTTAGAATAAGTCGCGTTCATTCGAAAGATCTCGGAATTTCGATTCGTGACGACGGCTGATATCTACCGGACACTATGAATTTCCTCGTTACTTTACTTGCTCCTTTCCGCTTCGTCGAGTCGACCCTTTTCCCTCCATCGAGTCCATTTTAAAGTTTATCAAAATATTCAAACGATTAAGGATTCTTCAAAAATCGAGAGAGATTTTTAAGTGAATTTGATCAACTTCATGATGTAAATCCTGGATAACTCCGATGTTAGCATCAGTGTTAGTAGTACTACATCCTTGAAAGCTCCTAAATCACTCAATTTTCATCATAAAAGGAAATTAATCAATTTTTTAGGAAAGTCTTTAGATAAACTTTAACACTGCATTAAAAAAGAATTGTGTTCCGCAAGTTTACCTAGACGGTTACGTTACAAGATATAGTTAAGTTCACAATCTTAATCTGGAAAGTAAAGTTTGGTGGGTACAGTTTTAGTTTAGTCTGAAGGTTTTGTCGAAAGATAAAATTTGCTTGTTAGAGTCTAGTTGAAAGGTTTAGTTTAAAAAGTCATATCTTAAGGTTGAATCTTGTTTGAAGATTTTATCAAAAGATTTGATCCTATTTTCTTTCAGAAATATTATCTATTATACAAATTTGATAGGATAGTAAATCAAAAATTTTGTCCAAGGTCTTGTTAAAGGTTTTCGTAAAAGATTACTATAATTATTGATAAAAATAATAGATCTCAAGCATTTTCACTCATAGATGACAGACGATAAAAAAGGACCAAATTAGTAGGGAAACATATTAATGGGAAAATGCTTATAATTTTTATTTTTAAATGATGAAATAATTTATTAATCTTTATATAATTTTCTTTCTCTTTCTTTCTCCCTTTCTCATCTTCAATTATCTTCAATAACGATCTCTTTATTATTACAATATTTCTCTTTTAAGCTGCTCTTCTTATTAATCGGATTAAAATGTCCT
The DNA here is from genome assembly GCF_049000335.1 of Polistes dominula. Taxonomy (NCBI): domain Eukaryota; kingdom Metazoa; phylum Arthropoda; class Insecta; order Hymenoptera; family Vespidae; genus Polistes; species Polistes dominula. The sequence goes on from NW_028300951.1 coordinate 3,064,269, forward strand.
TCTTCTTCGAAACAGGCACGATACAAATCATATTCCCCTTTTCTGTAACAAGTTCTCTTCTCTCCTTTAGGGCCTTTTCCTTACCAGAGAGTTCACAGAGGAAACCGAAATCGTGCAACATCTTCTCTAACGGTTCTCGTAAATCGACCTCTACCCCACATCCGAAGCAAAAACCACCACCAATCGTGAATAAATCCTCTTACGGTGGAATTGAGAATGGCGTAGTAGGGTGGTGAACGTATTGTTATCATAACGATAACTGGTGACATATGTAAATTGTTAGAAATTAATTTAGCTAAAGTTTCTTTCATCTCAGTCTTGCTCATTCATTCATCTTCCTTTTCTACGCCTTGCAACCGGAAAGTAGAATCGCCAAAGAGGAAAACGGAATATAAGGAGAGGAAAGAAAAGGGATCGTAAGTGAAGAGAATAAAATATGGTAGCCCAGTTCTTTCAAAGCGTAGGTACGGAACGAAAGGAAACGAATCAAGCGGTGTAGGGCAATAGTAGCTTAACCGAGTTAAGCTCATCTCCGTCCTACTTTCTATCTCTTCTCTATTCTACCTACATTTTCTTCGTACCTCTTTTTTTCTATCTCATCGTACTACCAACCAACCAACGAAGAGACCTACGAAACTGTGTACCTTCACCTTCGAACCCGGACGGACTCCATTCTATCCATCCGTTCCTACCGGAAAGATTTCTATCTTATTCGAGTAGTAGTCGGTTTATTAACGATCTAACGAATAATTGATATCATTCGAAGAAATATCGCAGTACTATGCTTATTATCGCGAGTAGTTTCATTTCGTGAAAAGAGGAAGTTCATAGAAAGTATTTATTAAATATTCATTGCTCGAATGAAGATAATAATGGAAGGGAAATAGATTATAAGTAGTGAAAGAATGAAGACAAGGGAGAAAGTCTGGTCAGTGTACGATATTTCATCGGTTTTTGCAATATTTGTTTAGAAGGAATAAACATTTGAAAGGAAATATAATTAACAAACAATAAATACTATATTTTTAATACAAGACCGGTGTACAATTTGTTAACTTTAGATAAAACTTCGATTTGGAGCATATTACTCATTTATCTATTCAAAGCATAAACTTTTCGAAGGTGAATTAACTCGTTTTATGTAATGTAACGTGTTTAACAGTATAGAAAAGTTTCTCATTAGATAGTATTATAGAATAATTTGCATAACACGGCCGACGATGTGTGTTTCTTTTAGCGGTAGATCAAAGAACTCGAGTTGGATTCTTGAAAGAAAAGGGAGGAGAAGGACAACGAGGCGTCATCGGTAGTGCTTGTTGACAGATCGTTCGCGGTCTTCTTCTCGTTAATTCCTTGAGCACGTTATTGCGTCAGGTGAGCCCTAAGCAACCGACATATGCCACATCCTAATCACGATCAGGTGGAACAGGTTGGCCGCGTTAACGCGTCACGAAAAAGAAAGGAAGGAAGTTAAAGAAAGGAAGAGATGAGAAAGACGAAGAAGAAAGAACGGAGACAAGGATGCGGTTCTCCGGTCACCATCTTACATTTCTTCTTGGCGTTTATCGCCTTTCTATATGGTATCTTTCCATCTTCGTTGCTTATAGCTCTCGTGAGAGTCGGCGTGGCGGCACGACCAGAGTGGAAGCAGACTTCTAAGCAACAACCGATCGAGACGCGATGGAATCTTTGCTTCGATCTTTTTTCTCTCTTCTTTCATACATTTTTTCTTGATATTTTCTTTGTCTATCCAACGTTGGCCTCTTCCGTCAATTTCGTCTTCTAGTCTTCGCACGATCGAATTTTTCCAAGAATCTAAAACCTCTCGCTTTTTCCTACGTTCCAAAGTAATTTCATTTCATATTTTCTCTTCTTCTTTTTCTCTTCTTGCATTTCTACGCTAGAATAAGAAAGAAAAAAAAAACCGAAGAATAAGATCCCCAATAACCTTTCTTTATTCTTGGCACTTCGACCGATCTAATCGATAACGAAGTTCTATTTAAGAGAGGTGTTTCTTTTAAATTCTAAGTCTCATATTGATTGTAAAATAATCGGTCAGTAATTATAGTCGATATTTGTAGTACCTTCTACTTTATAAAAGTTCGAGCACAAATAAGTTTTCTTTGGAAAAGGCAAAAATATAAAAAGATAATACAAATAAAAAAAGAATGAAAAAAAGCAAATGGGTGTTTCGGTTAGCAGAGTCACCTTGCTTGCTTACAACGTCTGCTTTTGAGTCTGGCTGCCTACCTTCTTCTCTTCTCTGGTAGATCGCGGCATTGCATTGCGAAACATATGGATAAACTGGTTTCTTGCGGGTCCTGGAGAGTGGTAAGAGAGAGGTGGAGAAGAAGGAAAAGGGGAGAAGGGCAAGGGCAAGGCGAGACCACTCGACACGCATCGGGAGTGTAAGAATGAGAGAAAAAGAGAGAGAGAGAGAATGAGAGAGAGAATAAAGAGGAGGATGAAGGGCAATCATTCGAAGAGGAAAAGAGGTATCCATGCTTCTCTTGCAGCACTTTCTTCCACGTGAAGAAAAGCAAGTCGCGTCGTCGCGGTGCGGCAGACTTATAGAACAGCCAGGGTGGGTGATGCTGGTTCCGTTGCTCTCTTACACGTTCCCGCGTTAGTTCGCTTGATCCTACCGCGGTCAAATACCTTCGCATGAGTTCACTCTCTCTTTCTCTCTCTCTATCTCTCACACACATACACACACTATCCTTCTCTTCATCCAACGGCTTCAGGCATGTATCGTGTTTTTCCAGAACGAACGATCGAAGCCGACAGATCATAGTCGCTCGTCAGAGAGACATGACTGTGTATATACTTTTATTCTCTCGTGCTTTTCACAGACACTGATATGTAACTGGTGAGAGTCATCCTTCGACTCGCTGTCGAGTTTTTCTCCGTCAATGGTCGATTGGGAATAGTATTGAGGTCGATGCCGCCGCATCTGTTCGATCGATGATACGTTCGAACTACTCGCGCAAAGCGAATTTCTTACTAGCGTTTTATCTGTGAACGTGATAGTCGGATAGGAAGAGAGAGAGAGAGAGAGAGAGAGAGAGAGAGTCGATCAGTAAAACATTTGCTTCATCGTTCTGCTTTATAAAGCTCTCTATAGTAGTACGTATTTTATCAGATATAAAGCATCGGACGGAAGGTGAGTTCGAGAGTGAGAAAATCTCTCTTTGATCGGCATCGCGAATGCCTCGGGCGTCGATTAACAAAACGCCTGCGAACGAATTCTTTTCGACGTTTTAACGGAATTAATTGCTTTTCGACACGGCCGACGAATTAACAGGGAGGTATTCGGCTTTTTGTCCTCACAACGGAAGCTCGTAAATCGATCAAACGTCGAATTCAGGATGTCCATCGTGCGTGCTCCGTGCGTGTTCCGGTTAGCCGATCAACTCTTTGCGAATCAATTTACTAATCCCTTCGAAAGAGACTCGCGTATTTACACGAAGTATCGAGGAAACCTAGAACTCCAACATTCTTTTTCTCTTTTGTCCCCTTCTCGCCTTTTTTCTCTTCCTCTTGAAATCAACAAGAACATCGAATCTCGGGAGAAATTTTAATTCGTCCGTTTCTCGACGAAATCGTTTCTTTCTTTTATCCGGATTTCTTGATCGTACCTGCAAGAATCTCGTTCCTTTTTCGCGAGAACAAAATCGCGTGTCGACGATTAGAAGAAAGGAGATTCCGACTTTTCTTCGAAATCTCGAGAATTAATTGCGTTCCATCGTCGCGCCTTCGAATTTAACGCAATTAATTAAGTTTCGTTGGACAAGAAGAGAGAGAAAGAGCATAGGAGGACGAACCGTCTCTCGTAAATCGATCAAACTCACGAAATCGTTCCCATAGTCTGTGCCCACGATAATTGAATTCGATATATAGATAAATAAGAGGACCAGGGTTGAGTTGTGAGGTAAGGCAGGAGGATCATGGTGATTAGAGGAGGAAAGAAAGTACTTGGAAACTTCTCCAGGAGTTGGTTGGCTTACTCTATCGTAAATATAAGCGTGTTTCGCACATTAGTCGAATTAATTAAATGCTAATTATGATCGGGCAGTGGCACGACGCGCATACTGATAGTCAGACAAGCGCACTCTTAGCATGAGTGCGCTATTCAGGAATATATGTGTATCTGTATATAATACATATATAGGTATATATGTAGATATTTGTACATAGGCACTATAGTATATACACATTCGAACGATGCATGCATTGCATCTTATTAAGCCTTGCCTGGAAACACCAGCACACCTTTCTCAGCCCTCTTCTTTTCGTTCGTTCACGTGGTTTGTACACGCGCGGATCAACGTGAAATTTCGCACGCGAGTTGTCGTGTCGTGTCGTTCTCGTACCCCTATTTCAGCTCGAGAAATAAAATCTTCTTTTTTAAAAGGACGATCAGACGATCGTGATCGTCGTTCCGTGGGTTCAATCGTAAATCGTAAATCTTGATAAGATGGATAGTATAAAGGACGTATTAAAATGGATAGGTCATCGTACGAGAATTAGAGCGCAATCGAGTCGAGTGTGCGTACGATTTCGTTATCTAGATGCTTGTTATCCGATCGCGACAACGTAGAAACCGTTTGTGCTCGAACAGGAATACGTGAAAACACATATGCATGCACGAACGCACGCATGAGGTTTGGATATTAAACGAAACACAGATTTCAGCAGCGACAATTACGCGGGTGCGTGCACTCGTCATGTAATCGGTTTCGGATCTACTCTCGAGAATCTCGTTTGTTTTCCATCGAATCTAATCAAAAGTGATATAGTAGTATGAACTAAAAGACTTATAAAATGAAATAAACATCTATATAGATATCTCATACTCGATATTGTACCTACTGTGCAATATCTTTGATATAACAAGTAAAAAATACAAAGCCCTTATACAAAATTTTCGAAACGTCAGCCGCCGAAGTGTAGTTCGTATTTCGACGAGGGAGCTGATATTCTGCCGTTAGCACGATCGAACAAAGCGAATCCCAACTGTGTAATGAAACCTGTCGTAAAAATCGTATAACCGATATGAGAGAATAGGACGTTCGTGTTCCTTCTTCCGATCGGCCGTAATATGGGAGGATAGAGGATATAGGGGATGAACAGAACGTGGATTCGGAACGCTGGAACGTCCGTTACGCTCGAGGGCGGCCAGAAAATTTCGTGCGAATAAATCGGACAAATTTTTGGGTTCACCGCCGTTGGAAGACCACGAAACCAGCGAAATTTCGATGAAACTAAAAAACATACACGACCGCTCGCTCGGTCAGTCTCGTGGAGCTTGCAAAATGGCCTCAGATTACAGAGCGCGTATCATTTACGACGTTACATTTTTCATTTCTTTTTCTCTCTTCTTCTCATTTGATCGTGTATATTTCAGTGCTTCAATTTCAAATCTATAGGTAAAGCAAAGATAGAAAAGTCGAGTAAAATGATTGAAAGAAATCTAATATTATATTCACCTTCAAGCTATTTTTCGAGTATATAATATCGAACGTCGTATACTGAAACGCATCTTGGCTTGAAGTGACCGTTCTGTAAATATGCTTTAAGAAATGTAGGAGGAAAAAGAGAGATAGACTATTCTCTCGGTAAATTTATGCGTAGCAGTGTGCAATTATCTGCCTCGAAGTGCACTTAACGACTTCGACGTACGAATAAACTCGCGGCGAACTACGAATAGCTGTTCGACTATCGCTTCGCCATACTAGGAACAAACGATACAGGTACCTGTATTTATCCTCTGCTTCCTTCGTCGTAATGCACGCTCTTTAATCAGCCCCGCGTGCTTCTCTCGAGTATCGAAGCGCGGCTCCGTCCCTTTTAACCCGAGCTTCTTAACATTTTTCCCACCGGTTCTAATCCTAAATTTTAACGTGACTTGCCAATATATTGAAGATCTTTTTTTCTCTCTCTCATTCTCTTGCTTTACCGTAGAACGAAGAAAGCAAGTATAATTATGTCGAAGAAGCTTGTAAATTTACACATTCTATACGCCAAGAGTTTTTCTACCTTGCATAATAATTTTGAATTCAATGTAAAGGTCGATTTTCCATAGTAAAATATATTGTCTTGATGTATCACAATCATTAAATACTACAGCACGTAGAGTTGATTTTTATCTTACAGGAAGATTGACGAATAACAACTTAAAAAAGATAAAAAAGCACTGCTCAATCATTTGAGTAGTGTAATATAGTATATCATGTAATTGCTATGGTTACCTATTACTTAATTTACTTAATTTTGACGTTTATTTAATTAATAAAATTTATTATTAGATTATAATATTTATTACTAGATAATATCTTAAAACCATTTGAAAGCTGTTTCATTGACCAGTCTATCAAGAAATTGATTAAGTTTTCTTTAACTCTAGCACGTCGAGTCGATCGACGTCAACGTTCGACAGGTTGTTCTGTGTGAAATCGTTGATCGTAGAGAGTGTATAGCGTTAATGGAACGGTTCGTTTACGCGGTTTGCACCTAATCCGCCGATCGTGCTTCATTATCCTAGAAGCTGTTGCGCGTCCTATCAAAGGACCTTTTATTAAAATGTTTCGAACGAAAACGATGTGAAAACGCTTGTTCGGTATGATGCGTATAGTGAAACTAGGAGATGGGTGAACTCGTAGTACCTGTAGATACCTGTACATAGAAATATATATATACGCATATTAGTTACATACGTGCATTGGCAGCCCTATGGGTGGCAGCGAGGTATTGGTACGTTTGTGTTTTCCTGTATATACGTTGATGGTTGAAAGTATATCACATCGTTGTTGTATCCGCCACTATCCAGTATCTACATGAAACAAACCACCGTCGCTCTCAATACAGAGTTCCCCTCTCTCGTGGTGTTCGTCCTGGCGTAAGCCGAGAGATTTTTGATCGTGTCCATCGTCCCTGACCCTAAATTAACTCCAAACATCGCGCAGTTCGTCACGCCAACAACATATATCTTTGTGGATACGTATACATCTATATTGATTTTTTCTATAGAAAAGGACACATCTTGAATGTTTAACGCGCGCATTCCAAACGACGGACATTGCATTAAAGTGGATTGTGTTTAGTATAGGCCAGATCGTTCGGCGTAAATCGGTCGGTGCTATAAAAATCGCGTATACATTGAATTCGTGTAAAAGTTCGATTTCCGATAAACCGCGTATCCAGTAGAATACGAAATTCGCTTGGGGTCCCAGGCCGTATGTACTTTCGGTAATAGTATCGATTGGTGGTAGAAAAGAGGGTTGAGGTGATGTGGAGTTTGAGGAGAAGGGAGTCGTTATCGCTTTTCGATATTTCCTCCTACTCTTCGCAAGCGTTTAAAACGCACTACTATTCGTGGTCTTCCGGTGCATCTGACCAACGTATATATATTTATACAAATATTAACTTATGTAACTTACATATCTACAATTTAATATTATAATTACAACATCGTTATTTTTTCTCATAAGAATCACGACACATCCGTAATTCGGATGAAATATCCGATTCTATTTCGTTTTACTCCGATTTTTCACCTTAGTTGCACGAAACGTACATGGAATAGGGAAAGAGTTGAAAATCGAGCTAAATGTTCCTACGAGGATATCCATTATTCATGTACGTTGACGCATCCGAGGAAAAAACAAAAGTTCGTTCGTTTGAGAAAGATGATAAAAGTATTGTGGTTAACGAGCACCGTTTTTCTTTCAATATTCATAACGATGCGTGGCTCAAAAAATGGTGATAACTTTAGAAATATCCTCTCCATTTTTCCTCCCAAAGATTTTATCATCGTTCCTTACGCAAGATCGTGGAATCAGAAGACTAAGATGCTCGCGGTTATTTTTATTATATGAAACGGGTAGGTAGGAGGAGAAAAAGTGCCAAAGAAATTATGGAAGGTCGATTCTTGCTCGAAAAAGAAAGTATGAAGAAAGAGATAGTCGACCCGCTGTTGTTCGCCGTTCTTGGAGCTCAAACTGTTGCGAAAGCATAAAGCTTCTTTATTTCCGCATTTTTCTTCCGTTCCGCTTCAACCGGAAAAGCAATCATCCCTTTTCCCTTTCCTCTGCTTCTTCTTTTCATTCGTTACATCTCTCTCTCTCTCTTTCTCTCTTCTCTTCTCTCTTCTCTTGTCGTTCTTACTTGACTTTTTATTTTCGTTCATTTTACTAATATAAGAGATGAAACGGCCGAATAAACGGAAAAAACAAACGATTATCTTGAATTGGAGAAAATTCAAAAGGTGTTATATTTCTATACGTATAGATATATACATTTTCTCTATTTCCAAGTTTCTAAATGATAATTAACGTCGTTAGACATGTACGGGATTCATAACTTGGAAGCACATTAATGAGAGAATCGCGTGAAATCATAAGAATACTATTTTTCATACTGTCATTCTTAATAAAGAAACGGTATACTCTTTTATGCTTATTCAATGTTTCATGTTTTTTTTAAGAGGATTTTTAGAGAGCATTATTTTTTTGTATTTTACATCTCTTTATAGCGATTTTCTTTAAGCTTAATAATAAATGATAAAACATTTACTCAGATGTTTAAATATTATATTTTTTGTATACACGAGTGATGGTGCAAAATAACTCCATTGTAAATTTGGAATCGTATAGCTATATCGTAAAGGTTCTATTTCTTTGATGAGAGCGTCAAAAGTAGGAACAGGAGTGCATTATTTCTATTGCACGTGTGACTCCCGAAAGCAATCTTTTTTTTTAAATTACTGTATATACACACACACACACACATACATATACAAATGTACAAAGAGAAATACAGAGAAACCCTGGAATGGCGCATGAACCGCAGTAACTCGTAATAGAGTCGCTTGCGGCGAGTCGCAGTTACCTGCGCGCCTCGTTAATTCAGGCGTCCGATGCTCGTGCAACGAGGGCGAGTGACACCGGTTCGTTCATCCAGCAGCAGCTTTCGAGATAGTTTTCCCAGAGTGCCGGAACTTGACAAAAAAAAAAAAAAAGAGAAAAGAAAAAGGAAAAACCAAATTCCTGTATGAAAATCCGTAACGGGGATTTTTCGAGTTTATATCGGCACGCGTTATGGGGATTCCGTGTGACGTGCTCGCTTTTCAAAGGATATAGAGAATTTTTTTTCACCACCTGGCAGTACAAACGGTACTCATCGGTAACGTGACGACAGAGATAGAAATAAAGAGAGAAAAAGAGAAAGATGGAGAGAACGAGGGTGTCGACGTGTACGGGTTCTCGTAGTAACTTTTGTTCTATTTTTTCCGAAAAAAAAAAGAAAACGAATTTTTCTAACGGGAGAATTGCATTGGAATAGGTCCGTGGCTTAATCTAAATGCACTTTTCGAGCACAAATAAAGGAGAAAAGAAAAGGTGAAAGAGAAAGGATGGCCTTCTCCTTTAATTTAACGCCGACGTATCGCGATCTATGGTTATGGAAAGTCAAAGATAATGGAGAATTTATAGAAGACATTCCTACGCGCGGGTAACAGTCTTCCTTTCCACCAAGTATGCGCCGCATACGTGTAAATCTCCAAAGCTTAACCGTTGCCAAAGCGTAAGAAACGAGCCGAAGAAGGTGGAGGAGGAAGTGGAGAAGCGCTGAGAGACGCGCATAATGATTTATCTCAAACTGATTTCCTGGGTTAAGCGAGAGAGTAATTAACGGTCGCACCGTTAGAAATGAAATTTATCTTCGTTGCGTTCAAACCCAGTTGAATTAGGAGAATTTGGAACATGTTCGATTTCACTAATAACCATGTATAGTGCATATGTTTACATTGGCGTATCGTCAATCATGTTGATCTGCTCGTTCACATCGACGTCAATATTAGGGAGTCTTTTAACCCTTTGCTTGTGAACAGCGCATTTAGGTGTTCAACCTGCACTCGTTGCCTCTTAGCGAACAGCGTCTTTAAACGCTTAGCTATAGTCACTGTCTCTCAGCGAACAACGCCTGAAGGCGCTGTTCGTTTATATGATATTCACAACTTCTCAATAATGTACATTCATCCTTTTTTTCGGTGCATACGTTTTTTATTCAAAGGTTTTTTCTTCACAAAAAATTACTTACGCTGTCCATCTACGATAGTCACCTCGATTGTACAGAAAACAATTTGTTTTTGAGCGCTTCGCAACGAAAGGGTTAATAACTCCCGATAATGTAAATATTCAGTAAGTTAAAAAGAGTATCTTATATAGAATTGTAAGCTCGTGTTTTTCCATTTTTACGTGGATTCGGAATAATATAGTGTTTTTTTTTCTCGAATCTCGAGCTTAAATGCAATTTAATTACTCTAACCGACACAACGAAAATAAATTCCAGTTCTTTAAGAAAATTATCCCAACGTAAATGTTTGTCACGTCAATCGACTAATTCAATGAGTGAAAAAAATGTTAAAAATATTAAAGAGAGAAACAGTTCTTTGTAATCTAAAATATTTGAATAGTTACACGTGGCGAGGTGAAATAAATAAAACAGAAGAAAAAAAATAAAATAAAATAAAACGAGGAAAAATAAAAAAAAAATAGACGAAAAAAAGAGGCGAGAAAGAAAGGAATAAAATAGAGGGAACAAAAAAATAGCTGAAACGCTTATATTTCAAATGCAAAATCCCGTTGCCGCCGGCAGACGAAGCCCGAATTATTTTTGTCAGGGTGGAGAGTGACAAAGTGAGATCACTCACGATCCACCTGCAATTAGGAGCAACGATAACGCATTGCCAACGGGCTTTTTAATTTATCCCCAAACGATGCGAAGCCGCACGTTGTCGAGCTAAACCGTTGTCCACGAATCACGAGTAACAGCAGTTGGTCGTAAATCTGTTCTAAATAACTGTGGCCTCGTTTGTAATCTAAATAAAACAATATCTTCAAGTAGCTAAAAGAGGAACACCCAGGAACTCAGGTAGTCTAGATCGTTGTAAAAACAGGACTACGAAGTACTGAGCGTTCGTTATATCCTAGTAACTGTAATTAAAATCTCATTTGTCTGACGATTGCGCAACCGTTATGTGTAAGTTTCGTTGGTGGGAAAGCTAATTGCGTTTATTGGTTTTACTGAGTACAGTGAATATAGTGCTTACTATCTTTCCTTCTATGACAATTCTAAGCAATTCATGGTTTAATTTTTCAAACTGATTTCAATCTTATCGCTTCTTTCGTTGAAATTGTTTTTACAATTTTATCATTATTAGATAAAAAGTTTGCATTATAAAAAGTATTTATATAAAAAAGCAACTCAAAAAAGGTCCACTATAATCATCTTATTATTGATGTTGTATGTATTAGGCATGCCTCATTAGCGAATTGGTATCCAATCTCACAAAGGACTCGCATTTAGTAATATATAAGGGCTGGTAGCTAATATGTTTGAGTTACGAAGGGATATTATAGTACTGTTAAACTCTCAAAGCGTTTCCCCTTGTGTTGTAAATGTATCGATAGAAAGGGAAACAGAGAGACTGAAAGAGAGAGGGAGAGAGAAAATGACAGACAGACGGAAAGACAGAGGATAAGCCAAAACTATTTGTCACTGAGTGGTCTACTACCTTCATCTCCCTTTATATATATTATGACATCGTGGCTGAGAGCATCAAACGTTGAAACGATGAAAAACCGACCATAATTATGGCCAATCCTAAAAAGCTTACTTAGTAAAGAGTGGGGTTGCTTTTTGATAACGAAAGAGCTTCCATCTGGGCTCTCATCTCGTCGTCCTCTCAGTGGCTAAAATAATCACGGAATTAGCGAGCTATAGTACCGATGAAGGGCAAATCGAGCTTTTGACGGAAGAACGGGAAGAAAGTTCGTTTACGAAGTGAGTCTTTATCACTCTCGTTCTTACTTCTTCGTAAAATTAATAAAAGATGAAAACAAAACGCGTATAATCCCCGCTTGCTTTTTCATTTGGCATCGTTAACGTAAAATCGTCAATATTTTGTTCCCCTCATTTTGTTTGTTTTTACTCTTATTTCCTTTTTATTCGAGAGATTTAAATGAGATAAGAGAGAAAGAGAAAGATACCATAAGCGCTCGATGTGAAGTCTGCTAATTACTCGTGGAAGTAATTCATCCAGCTTCATCTCCCGTTATGTTATTCGGCCGTATGATTGTCCCACGGTCGATTTCTGGTTAGCGTTGTTCAGCACATAGACGAACAAACGTTCTACGTGTGTGTTGTTCGGATCGGTGACCCGGCTCGCGTTACCGTTCCTGCGGCATGTAATTAGTAATTGTAATAGGTGATTTCCACGGACGCGCAACTCCGGCTCGGCTGATTACTTACCATTAATATTGCATTTGCGAATTAATTAGCGACAAAGCCTACTGTCGCCCTCCATTGTAATGAAACGTAGACTGCAGGGTAGAATGTTGGAGAGGTGGAGAAGGTAAAAGAGGTGGTAGCGGTGGTGGTAGTGTATTGAGCCAGAAATAACCGACAGTCTCGATATTGCGTTTTATCATTGATCAGATATCCGACATCAATCAGACGAAACCAACAAATATTATATCACCTTCGATAAAACTTATAGTTTTTTTCTTTTTTTTTGATTTATTTTAACGGAATGTTAATTATTAGAGGAAACATCTAACCTACTATTCTACCTTTTTCCAATCTCTACGTTTACTCTAAAAGTCGAAGGGAATCGTCGCATGGGCGCGCCGACGAATGCAATTATCGCGGCGCCACGCTTTCCGTGTCCACTTTTTGTGGATTCTCGCGCATCGATCGACGCGCGTGGCAGTTCGTGCGTTCACGCGAGCCGATGAAATATTCAGGACCCCGGCAAAAACGCGCCCTCTTGGTTAATGACACCTCGCACGCTCGCCTTTCGGTATTTGAAAAAGAGAAAAACAAATTTTTGGCTAAAAAATACCATTTGGAGGATGATGAAGGAAAAAAAAGCAGAAGAAATAATTCCAATTCCAGTGTATAAACAACGATCGAATTAAAAGTGAAAGAGACGAAATCTGAATTTGGTGATAACAAGTAATCCATTTTTCTCAACATTTCAAGATGCCGATACTGTCATGAGGTATATATATGTACATGCATGTCTCTTTATGGACGTCTCGGATGCTTGCTATATCATGAAATCGCACCTAATATTCGAAGGCTACTATTACTTCAGGGGTTGAAGAACACATGAGCAAGTACGAGAATATATATATATACGTGTATTCGTGTTTGAAAGCAAGAATGAAACGAAAAGAGAGAAAGAGAGATAGAGAGAGAGAGAGAGAGAGTGAGAGAGAGAGAGAAGATAGATTCCGTTTTAATGTGGGAAACTACGAAATACCTGGCAATGACAGGTGGCAACACTTGCTTCGGTTGACAGCCTTTGACTAGTGTTACGCACAACCCTTGCTTGCTTTTACTCTGGCTTTCGCATCACCCTTGAAAATCCACGAGAGTACACAATGAAACCCAACCCCGTTTTCTCTGGAGGACGCACGTTTCCGCTGTCTCTTTTTTCTCTCTCTTCCCCTATTCTTCTCTCTCTCTCTCTCTCTCTCTCCTCTTCTGTACCTTTCTCTCTTTATCGTTCTCTTTTTCTCTCCTAATCTCACACTCTTGCAGTACGAAACCGACAGGTACTGCATTGTACGTGTCCTTTGTATCCTTGGAATCAAAGTATTGACTTTGAGTGTGTCCTACCGTATTAAACAGTACGATTGAGCAAGGACACAGGTACAAATGCATCGACACCTTTTCAAACGATTCGTCGACCAACATTGTTTTCGATCAAACCAAACAACAACAGGATCGGCTATTGTTCTGTGAGCCTATGACATCTCTTCTTTCTCTTTTTTTAAAATCGAAATTGGATAGAAGAGGAAGAATTTTGTGAAAATTAACGGGGCCAAGTGGAAAAATAAAATCAAGCTACAAGATAGAAAGATAAAAAAAGTGCTTCGTAAACGAATCGACTCGGTATAATCGAACACCCGTAGCGATTACAAACGAGTATCTTCGTCCATCTCTGCGTAAGCAAAGAGTACGATTTCTTTCATCTCGAGGACGTCCATAAATTTCCCTCTACGTCGTACGAATTAATCCAGCGGGAGGACGGTCAAAAATCTAATGAGAAATCGCCCGACAAGACCGTGAAGGATGGCCGTGAATACTATCCTGCTATTTCGAATTGCACGCGCGAGGAGTACTTATATACTTTAGCAGATGTACAAGCGCGTAACCTAGAGTCGTCGGTGTACCTACATACACATTTAAATGTCTGTTCATACATAGGTAGTGTAAAGTAAACCAATGAATGTACGTATTACATAGTTGTTCACGTTCTTTCTTACATACGTGCTTGTGAACGACGGACTTATGCGTGTGATAGAGGAGAAGAGATGCGTCTTGGTATGCATTCTCCAGCAGCTTTATTTATGGCGCTCATCGTAATTGTAAAATAAACTCTTTGGGTATCTCTTCGAACCGGTCGAGGTCGACGGCACTGAGACCTCGGAGACGATCGTACGTTTTGTCCATATCATTCTGATGACCGAGACGAGAAGAAACGAAAGAAAGAAAGAGGAAAACTAAAAATAAGAATGAAAGAATGAATTACTGGAGAGTTTTGTTTATTTTTGAAAATAGAACAATTCTCGGTCGATTCCTAATTACCCTAATGAGCATCTCTCTGAACGATATTTTTGTTATTCTCTTTTTCTTTTCATTTGCACGCTATGCAATTTCCTAGAAATTGTACTTGCATAGGTACTTTCGTTCATAGGTTAAGGAACTAGAACGGAGAACGTTAACAGAATACATTTGTGCTTGTCTCGTTTTCTTATGAGCTGGACGATGATACGCTTATTGTCTGCAGAAAATGACGTTTCTTATCTTGGCCGGTAATACGAAACGTTACCGTCGTGGAAATGACTTGCTTGGTTTTGAGAGAACACGTACGTCTTATATTCCGCAATGCATACATCTCTCGTTCGTTCACCGACGAAACTCGTCGACGGTAGACCAACCTCAGTAAAGAAAATTCATTTAGGAAAGTCATCGAAAAAAGTTAGACTGAAGAAGTCGCTTCAAGTACCGCTATCTCCCGTCCTCTCCTTTTCTTAACTCGCTCGACAAATTCTTTCTCATTTTTTATCTCCTCTTTTCTCTTTCTCTTTATTTCCTTCCAAATTCGCCAAGTTTCATTAACGTTCTCAATTAGGTTATTCAAAAATTCTTTTCTCAAGAAAAATCTCAAGGAATATTACATCAAATATTTTCACTTATCCTACTTTCCGTCATTATTATCACTCCTTGTTATATTATACCTTGGTGTGAGTATATTTTTGAAAAAAAAAGAAACATAACTGTGAGAGTAATTAATTAAAACTTTACCTAGCGTATGTCTGAACATAGAAAACTATTGTTTTACTTCTTATTTACGACTTGAGCATACGCGCGGACCATGTATCTTAAAGCGCAGGACAGCTGCTCGTTTTTATTTTTAAAATGCACCCTACCTATGTACAAGTATGAAACATGTGTGCTACAGGATTCGCCGGTACGCGACAATCCCACCAGTGTTTCAGCCCTATGCCGAGGAGCTTTTCCAGCTTTTCTCTCACGGTGTTCTCTCCAAGTGGACGAATGCAACGAGAACGAGAACGCTATAAAAGAGAAAGAAAGAAAACGGGGTTTTCACGAACGGTTGGAGTGGTTAGAGGTAGAAGAGGATTTTAGGGACACGGAAAAGTTAATACCTTTGCAATCCGGCTGGAGATTTTTGCGGTGGAAAATTTATTAGAGAAATTAGGGGTATTAGTGTAGTAGAGGAAGGTAAAGGATGAAGGAGGAGATTGCTCATTTCAAGTATCTTATTCTTTTCTCTTTGTCATTCTCGCTGTCACGATAATATGTTCGCCTGTATCTCACAAATACTTAAAGACTTGCTTTCTGATTCTAATTTGTTTTGGCCGAAAAAGCTTCTTGCGTTAAAAAGTCCGCAAGAAATTGATTGGTACGATCGAATAATTGAAATAATGGATACAAATATAGAGCGAATGTGCACGGAAGAAACAATAGATGTTTGACATAGAGTTTCGAAATGACAAAAAGGGACACGATGAACGTACCTACTAGTACGTAATACGTGTACTGTGTAGATATACGATTGTCGGATTTGTTTGGCAATCAATGTAATGAAGTAATCTCTTCTCTCCCTCTTCAATTTAGTATTTATATGGATTGGTAGGCAGCCTTATGGATAGATAATCTCTGTCGGTATATAAATGTATTAGCTGCGAGTCATATTTCTCTCTCTCAGTTCGACTATAAACCTCGATTATGTGTATCTTTCTGATAACGAACCACTAATCATTTTAATGCAATTTACCTATCCCCGATGGTACCGATTTAATAAAATTCATTCTTGTTTTTTCTCCTTTGTGTAAACGTTGATTGAATTTACTTTAAAAGCGGAAAATAAATCATTGTACAAGCGTATGTAAATATTGAGAAAATCTTCATTTGAATTCGCAGCTACGATCTTGTCTCTTGTAATTAGTTTTCACATAGGGTTGATTAATAAATGAACAGGCAGCGAATTGCAAGGGTAAAGTAAATGTTAGGAAACTATAGAATGCGTTACACACAACTATGTATAGAGAGATAAAGAGACAATTGTAGGCTGGAAGAGAAAGAGAGAGAGAGAGAGAAGGTAGAAGATAGAAGGCACGACGAGAGAGGCTACAAACGAATAGACGAACAGACGGAGATAGAGAAAGCGTACGCGGACAGTCGAATCAGGTGATCTCGCGGACCTTTGTTTTAGTAGAGGAAGAGAATCATTCGCGGATCAGCGAATGAGTTTAGGGTACTAACGGAGCACACGAGTGTCGAACACAGAACTCAAAGAGATTCTCGAGTTTGGTGCAAAGCTCTGCGAAACCGTTCTCCTGGAAAATCCTTTCGTTTTGTTACGAAAAGTGAGTAAAAGAGAAAGATAGAGAGAAAAAGAAGTAAAAAAGAGCTTGTGTTTTTCGTGTCAATGAGTTTTACTTGACATTGTTAGCCTTTCTCAATTGACTCGCTTTTCGCATATTTTGTGTTTTTGTACAATTCATGTAAAATGATTAACATCTATCTATCATAAGATTCAATAATAGTATCTGAGTTACAGAGAAATATTAATGATCTTAGATTTGAATAATTTTTGATTGAAATAAATGCAAGTCTGGAAGTTTTATCGATTCTTAACCCCACGTCATCATTATTATTTAGACGCTGATATACATACATACATACATACATACGCGGCTAGCTTTCGTCGTCTCTCAATCCCTCTTTTTCTCTTGCCTCTCTTTCGTTCATACTTGGCGGCTCTCAAACGAATACACTGAACGTACGAACGAATGAACGAACGAACGAACGAACGAACAAACGAACGAACGTACGAACGAAATGCATACGGCGACGCGGCCAGACAGAGGTGGGTATAGCCGAAATGGAAGTAAAAAGTAAAATAAAAAATAGAGGGCCAAGAGAGGGAGCGGGGATGAGGTAGAGAAGAAAGGACTGGATAAAAATGTAAGCCTGGTAGATTTTTTCCATTATACCGACTCGTAGCAGTCATTGACAAACGGCATTGACGCCGATACACCCACACCTCATGATACGTTCTCATGTTTTTCAAGTTAGCCATACTTCTTTCTCCGAACTAGATCATATACTATTTCGATACGCATCGCATCAGGATAATGAAAAACTACCAATCGTAAGAATCATACGGAGTTGCTCCTATCAATACATCTACTCGTATTATTTGCATCTATGACTCGTCAAAAGAATAAGAGAGTAAGAGAAAGATGAAGATCGTTGTTTCTCAAATTTTCTTCTATTTTCATTCGATCGACACGACTGACTTATAAGCGACCATTATTAATAACATTACATTATCATAATAACAATATTGCTAATCACGTAAAGGCTGAGAAAATGAGATGATCAATGGAAAAATCAATTTATTATAAAAGATGATAATTAAAAATAGTGTCATTATTATTTTTACGCTTTACTCAATCATTATTTAAAATTATTGGAAGACTCGAATATAAGGTACGAATTAGATTGAACTTTATTTGTGATGATATTCGATACTATAAGAAATATTTTTTTTTTTTTTAATGCTGAATAAAAAGAAAAAGTTTTGGTTACGTGTGGGACAGTAGAAGACGATCTTTTCAAAATAAAACGGTACGACATTCGAAATATACGTCATCGCCTACCGAGATAAGAAAAAAGGAAAAAATGTAGGCGGTAAGTTTCTTTCGACTACGGGAGCTCAGGGGCCGTTTGCATTTATTTGAATGGGAATTGTGGTGCGATGTCTTTTCTCAGCGTCCCTTCTCCGCATTCTTTATCCTTACCCACCTACTTTCTCTCTCTTTTCCT
Organism: Polistes dominula; assembly: GCF_049000335.1. Classification (NCBI taxonomy): domain Eukaryota; kingdom Metazoa; phylum Arthropoda; class Insecta; order Hymenoptera; family Vespidae; genus Polistes; species Polistes dominula. The sequence goes on from NW_028300951.1 coordinate 3,082,701, forward strand.
CCGTCTCCATCACGTCTTTCAACGCTGGGAGTCACCGTTTTTCGTTGTTTGTTATCCAAGGACGACGTCGTCTTATTTCTCAAGAACCTTCTCGTTTACTTCCTACGAGTCATGCCACGCTAAGATGACGATCTCATCGCCTTATTTTCTTGAAATTACATGTAAACCGTCGTCGCCTTTTTCTTCCCCCCTTTTACTTATCATTCTCCTCTAGCTCGTAAAGAAAAATAACTCCCCAGTGCTTTTCGACAATTACTTTGGAACAAATTTTACGTCGAAATTAGTCGAAGGAACCAGTTTAATTAAATATTCTTTCCTTTTCTTTCTTTCTCTCTCTCTTTTTTTCTCTCGATTTTTGTTTTTTCTTTTTTTTTTACTCGTGCAAAATATTTTTATGATATGAGACAAACGTGCTCTATGTATGTAAGCACATACTTACACACATCTATCGAGAGATCGCACATTTGAATTCTTTCCCAGTCTTTGCATCGAGTCACATTATTATTGGTTCAAACACTCGTATGATTGATCGTGACGACGATATTGTCGTAGAAGAAAGCTGCATTGTCGCGAATGTTCAATAAAAAAGCTATGACCTATCGATATGTAAAGAAATGACGACCAAGCGGAAGAACGAACGAATATAATAGAGAAAAAAGGAATGTAGAGGGTGTCAGTATAAGTTCATCTGTATTCAAAACGGCATGATTTTTCGCGCCGTTCGTGTGCCGGACTTAACGAACAAGCTCGAACCATTAATTAGAAATCTCGGTTATGGTATTAGAGAAGTTCGTGAGACTCGAACAGGGCTGCTGTTTCGAGAGTGTTTGTGTGAGGGAGAAAGAGTAGTATAGAGAGATAAATAGAAAGAGAAAGGAAGAAGAGAGCAAAGGGGAATGGTAATGGGAGTTAGTCGTCAGTGCCAGCGGCATATTCGCATTAAATCAAAAGCAGCCACTACCGAACTATTCCTCATATGATGAAAGGCGATGGAAAAGAGAAAGAGAGAAAGTGATGAGAAAGATGGTGTACTTGGATGGTTTACTCGAAGGAAGGAAGGGTAGTTGTTCATGGAGAAATTGAATCACCGAATGGTAGATAGGAAAGAGAATGATTAAATTCGCCACACAGCCTATGCGGATAGGTGACCCGCAACTTCTCTATACAAACCGTTCCAAATCCCTCTCTGCTCTTCAGCCCCGTTCTCCAAGCCCGTTCATCTGTCTTGCCATTTCTCGATCGGTCTTGATTTAGGACACACGACTGATTCAAACACCAGCGTTATTCCGCGAAGCGGATCCTGACGCGACAGCTTCCGATCAATGTCACGAGTATCTTTTCGAGGATATATTTCTTGATATCGATTAACTGGCTCCTAAATCATATACGTTTTCGCTTCACTGGTTAACTCGTTTTGATTTCTCGGTTAACGTGGTCCATTCTTTTTTTTTGTTTCAAAGTACTTGATATTGAATGAAATTGGAAAATAAATCAATTGCTTTTATCCAATGGATATTCGAAGGATAGGAATGCTTTGTGATTGGTAAAAATTTCATTAAACCTTCATTAAACCAAGTTCTTAACATCGTTTTATATAAGAACAAAAGATGCTGAGAATTTAACATGAAATATTCTTTTATCCTTCAGGCATGAAGAATAAGACGAAGAATTACGATCTTTTTCGTTCTATGATTCACGACAGAGCAGTTTAATATACGTCGAGAAGCTTCCTTGATGGATGTCAGCTCGATTTATAGAGGACTTAAGGTCTTCCTTCGAATTGACTTATGTTAGATTTCTTACGAATGAGGAATCAAGTTTAATCTGCGCGTCCGATAAGACCTGTGAAAAATATATGCGATGATAAGAAAGATCGTATTGGAAAAAATTTAAAAAAATTGTGATTATAAATATCGGTTTGGCAGATATTTGGCATATCGGCATGTCGGAAACGCGTGTTTTCCTTCCAAAGATTTACAATCAAAGTTATAATTACAGGCATCGTAATAAGAACTAATCTAAGATTATAGAGGGATGTAGTATCGTTAAAAAAAAAGGTAGGAAAATCTCGAACGGCTTGGACCGGTGCGGAACGTCGTGACGATTAACGATTCGCGCGAACAAGGGGCGAAGTTAATTACCGTCTCGTCGGCGAGAGGTTCGCCATAAACAAGAGCCGGTAAAGGAAATAAAGTAGAGATCGTAAAAGCAATGCGAGACCCGTGAAGGCCGTGTAGTATTATACCTAGGTAGATATTAATTCTGATTGCCCAATAGAAGAGAGCGATAGAATACGTTCGAGAGTAAAGAAGAGGATGATGCAAAGAGAGAAAGAGAGAGAGAGAGAGAGAGAAAGAGAGAAGAGATGGAGCTTAAAAGAAAAAAGAGAGAGAGAGAAAGAAAGAGAGAAGAGATGAAGCTTAAAAAAAAGAGAGAGAGAGAGAAAGAGAGAGACTGCCTGGTATCATGGCATTAATGAGCGGTCTAATTAAAACACTGGCTAATGAGAATATATTAGAACGATGTTGGCTGTTTTGCACGCACGTGGACTCCACGAGCTCACTCCGTTTCGTGCATATGAGCCTCTAGTTCTTCTTTATTCGTTTTTCCATCGACTGGAGAGCACGTAGGTCGTTGCAAGATCGATTTACAAACTCCATGGGTATCATTTGTCTAACAATACCCGCAGGAGCCGACTTGTTCGATGATTTTACCAACAATTTTATCTTAATTCTCGTTCAATCCTATCGTATATATGTATAGGTAATCACTATACGAATCCACTCGATATGCGTGTACTTATTCGTTTTGCTTTTAAAACTATACGAATCGGCTATCTTGCAAACGATGTTAAATGGGACGTTTACATAGTTTACGTTGCGTCGACGCGCATTCACGATCGTTCGTTATTCCAACGGCAATGTTATCGGTATCACGGTTTATTCGTGGAACGAAGCAATCGTACGCAACGTCGAGAAGCGTCCTACACCACTATAAACTATGATCTAATATTCGCGTACCCTCGGATCAAGATAATTAGAGCACAGTGTAATCGGCAAACGTGTCTAGCGTACGTAAGTATGCTTCGTTATGCTGTTCTCATTTCAATGATTTACGAAGTGACACCGCTGACATTTCAATGATACAAATATATCGGTAATAGGTGAACATTACAATTCACTCATTTTGAAACTCTAAAGAACAAATTTATTAAATTTATTATTTTATTTATAATAGAAATAAAAAATTTATTCATAAGGTTAATGAAATAAAATTGTTGAAAAATAATTTTTTTATACAATCGTGTAGTATCTCTTTTCAATTTATTCTGATAATTATTAGATACTTATACTCCTGGGTTATTAAATAATTAAACGAATAATTTATCCTATTAACGACGTCCTAAGTGAAAAAATTTAAGTTAAAGTTTCCTTTAAGTAATATTGAATTCATGCTATCCCTTTCTACTGTAGTTCCTTCTTAATGAAGTCACGGAAGAGTCCAGTCTTAGTCGTTTTTGCGGCTCATACGAAATACCAAAGCGTCTTTTGATATCCCGCTGTTTGGTATCCCGCGGACAGTATTCCAGCACCTTGAAGATGATGCGCGCGAGTTAGTGTTCTCCGTTTGCGGCGACATATTCCACTCGTAAACAATACAAAGTACTCGCGAAAACAAATATAGTGTTACGTTTTACGGACCATACTGTCGGTTTTATCACCCCTAAGGAAAGTCGCTTCATCGAGCCTGGATCTTTACTTGTTTGCCAGCCGCCCGCGGTTTTGACTTCGGCGTTCTTTCGTTTCTTTAAAAAGTTTATAAGAAAAGGATAAAGATAAAGATCCTTATTGCACCTGTGCCTGACTTCGCTCATATAAAACTAAAGCAATTGTTTTTTTCTAGACAATATAGTTTAAGGATTCACTTACCGTTGATTAAGAAATCTACACGGACATCTTTTACAATGTATTTATTTTTTAATCCCAAACTTACGAAAGAGTTAACAAGTTTCTACGATCTTCTTTCTTATTTTCCATTACATTCTCGTAAAAGACCAATGCGGACAGGAATGTAACGTAGTAGAAAAGGTCAAAGGATTTTACTTGTCCAAAGTAACATCGATTTGTCAGGAAAAGTAGAAAATAGAAAAAATAAAAAACTAAGGAAAAGATAGAGAAATAGAAGTGTAGAGTCGTAATGTTGGCTCAGGTGAGGAGAGAGAGAGAGAGAGAGAGAGAGAGAAAAGAAAAGAACTTTCGATTCCTTTGAACGGAGATCACTCTTACTACTTCCTTTTTCTTAGCCCTTTTATTTTTCTGTAAATTCTTTCGTCCTGCGTGTTTCCCGGATATTGAAAGAACACTGGACAAAACAAAAGGACCTTATTTCTGCTGGATAGAAATTAAAGACGAAAAGTGGTCTTCCTGACGTTCTTCAATATAGAAAACAATAGAAGAATAGTTTTAATTAATTGAATATCCGGTTTTGTCCTACTCCTTTCTCGTAAAAGGACCGTTGTGTTAAAAGTACACGTTTAAGGGTAGCCTATGTTAAAAGAAGCATATAATATGGAAAGTAAGAAGGAAAATAAAAATTGACTTAACGTTTTGCGGTGAGTCGAGCTTTTTAACTTCATTTTTCGAAGAGAAACTTTTATCTCTCTCTTTTTTTCTCTCGAACAGTCTTTGGGTTTTAAGAGTCTAAGAGAGTCTGAGGAAAAACTGCAGTCGTTCTTAGAGTGTACGTTTTAGATGTTCATCGAATGATCGTAAATTTCTAACCAACTCGGACATTGAACTATACGATGTATGTAGAAAGAGAAAGAGAGTGAAAGAAATAGAACGAAACTGGAGTCTTTTGGCTCGTACACAAGACTCATGCGACGTTCAAGTTAGTCCCGAGACGAAACTCGACAAGAAACGCTCGTAAAAGCGAAACGTAGACGTGTCGGACAAACGAATAAAAAGCTCCCAATGATGCCATCTGCAACCCTCTTTACGGTATTATATTCTTTCCTATTCTGTTGAAGGCATTCGTCTCCGACTACTACTATTCTATCTTCCTTGCACCATTTTTTACTTTCCCTTTAAACTCTCGACTTTTTTGTAAGGATTATCTACGGGTTACTAACTCTACGATACACTTAAGATCATAGGATTATCAGGCAGTTCCTTTAAAAAAGATCCAGAGACGAACTTATACCTTACATCGTTTTTCCTTTGATCGATGACCCTACACCGATTCTTTTTATTCCTTTCCTTCCTTTCTTTTCTTTCTTCCATTCTCTCTTTCTTTTTTTACATGAAATACTATTGGCTACAAGTAAAAAGGAAAATCCATGTTCTACGTACGTTTCATCTTTGACATAATATTTTTTATCTTATTGTACAAAGTTTTAATAAACAGAGTTTTGTTTATTTTAAACAAATCTAATAACCTAAAGAATTTCTGAGAGAAAAAAACTTTTAAAGACCATTTTAGAATTTTAAGAGAAGAAAAATTCTTACACTATCAACAAATTAACGTTAGGAGATATCAAAGGATCTTATTAAACCACATTAGAGAACCGTAGTGGATAGAGCGACTAATTTAACAAGGAATTCACGCGATTCACCGAATAATTAGTCATATCATTTAACTCGCATTCGCATCCGACTAGAGACGTTGTTCTCTCTACTCCCAAGTGATTCGTGGCAAGCTACGTGGTTACTTAAAGCTTCTCAAAGGTAACTTTCTCAAAATGTTCGCTCTTTGTTTCTCTCTCTCTCTCTCTCTCTCTCTTTCTATCACTTTCACTATCTTTCTATTTTCTCTTTGAAACTCGATCAGAATTAACAGTAGCATTTCGGAAAACTTAATCATTAAAGTTCAAGTGGAGCTCTTTTGATGGTTGCTGTTACGTTGGTAATCGCGAGATAATCCATCAAAGCTTCTCTGACGACAATGATCATAGTCCTGACGAAGCTACAAGAGAAAGAGATAGAGTATATGTGTGCATGTTTGTGAGAGAGAAAGAGAGATCTATCTGTAGCGTGTACTTACCACGCACCGATGCCTCAAAAGGGATGGCATTCAACTGAAGCATTTAACTGGACCGAAGGGTAGAATAGCGGTTGGGCTGATGCAGTGAGAGAAAGAGAAAGACATTAACAGAGAACTCTAGCGTCCTTCTACTGGATAGAGCTACAGCACGTCCAAACTTGGTTGAATAAGCTAATGCAATCAAACGGCCGAAAGCGCTACTTACAACTTTGCCAGGCGCGCTTTGCAAAGCGTTCGAGAGTCGCTGGAACTGAGAGAGTCTGGCTTTTCGATGAAGATGGAAGTGTTGGAGAGAGGACGAAAAAGAAGAAAAGGGTGGAGGTGTAGTAGACAGAGAAGAACAAGAAGAAAGAAGAGAATTTTAGTTGAAGGATAGAAAGTTTGTACACACTAGGCTGTTAAATGTAAGCAGGTGATGTTTCTCTTATCACTTTTATGTTTTTCTTGTTATTTTTAGGCTTGAATTTACTTTTGAAAAGTAAATTTGTTGAAAGAGAATCATTTTTGATATACTTGATGTCAAGTGATAGAAATAATATTGAATTAAATATTAATAACATTTGTTAAACTAGATTGAAAAGAAAAGCTAATATTGTATTAGGGTTTATTAATTGTTATAATATTTGAAGTTACGTGTAATAAATGGAGAATAGTGTATCTGCATGTTGTAACCTATAGATAATATGTATGTATAGGCGGATGACACGTAGTATCAGAGATGATGCATCGTGGTAGCGCGTCGATACTAATTATTAGCAGATAAAACTCATTACTCAGATATGATTAATTGATGATCGTAGATCGATTTCGCTCGAGATTTCAACGTTTCCTCTGTTTCATGTAATAGAAAGTGATGCGTTACCTAGAAAAACGTGTTCGTTAACGTTTCACGATATAAATTATGAAAAATTGCTGTCAGCTGTTGCACTGTACTTTTTAATACAGTAGAAAAGATTAGAAAAATAATAAATCTCACGATTATAGATCGTAATGGAAAAAAATGAGTGTGATAAAAATATTAAAACTCGAGTGGATCTTTTTAAGAATACATTGTAGAATACGTATACTGATTAAAAATTGGCAATTAAGGAAAACGTCATAGTTGCATGTTTCTATTTTCTCTATTTTATCATGCAATGTGTATGCGTCAATAACGAAAAACTAGATTTACGAAATTGTGTATACCTAAAAGTACCACTTCGAAATATATATCCTCTATATGTGAGCGTATTGAATGATTGAAACCAATTTTCCACGTATCGTTATAAAATGCAATTCTCTCTTATAAAAGTTACTGGTTTGCGTATCTATGTACAATACATATTAAAACGAATTATAAATATAGAATTAAATGATAGGTTAGAAACGAGCACACGGCACGGTTAAATATGTATTATGCTTTGACACGCGAAGAACGCTTGCGAAATGAGATATCATTCGTGACGTACAATGTGTGTTAAATTAATAGTAAGTAGTACATTAATAGTAAGATACCGAGCAAATGGTTGTTACAAATCATTTTTAATAGGTAAATATTGAGACAAATAACTTTAATGTAAAATATCGAGTTGTAATGTGACTATTATTATTTATTTATTTTGTTTATTTAGTATATAAATCGTAGCAAAGTGAAGATCACTCAAAGATATATATTTTACGTTTAATTTTATCCACTTTTAACTTCTTTTTTTTATAACAACACCTGTAATTATAATTTCTTTATCGTGAATAAATTCACATGTAAACAAGATTTTACGTTTTATAATTTTACAGAAAACGAGAGTGGGAGAGAAAGGAAAAGTTGAACACACGCCGACGTTGAATATGGTGGATAAACAATTACTGGGTTTAGGAAATCGTGCGTAAAAGACTGAGTGAGAGTAATTACACTATGTAATCTCGATACAAACTGGGACAATAATTTTACATCAAACACGGGAGTCATGGGAATAATTTATCGTGCGTGTTATCGTAGCGTGCGCTAATCAAAGAGACTTTAGGCAAATCCTCGACTAGACATCTACCGTTAGCAGAATGTTTTTAAATGTTCGCACTGCAAATTTCATTAACGCAATTGAAACATCGAGCAGATCTGTCGTTGACGCGTTTCATAAAACTGCAAACTTTCGAATAATAAACCAATTTCGCACTTCGCCATTCGCCATCATTGTTTGCCGCTAAACTACCGCGTGTTACTATGACGCGTTATAAACAGTTATAACGTGTTTCTCGTTAATTAATCAATATGTTTTCGAGAATATACCAACGAGTATAACTTGGCGGAGGCGTACACATGTCATTGGTAAAACGTATCTATGTATTTACGTACTCATGTACATATATACGCAAATCGGAGAAACACTTGCACGCGTTAAAATGAATTCGTCAACGCATGAAATTGCTTGCAGGGATAATATAATTCAATTTTCTTTTTAATTGATCCTGCGAAAGCGTGATTGACTTTACGTGGAAAATATGCCGATAATACAAATAAACAAGCTAGAAATAAAAAAAAAAAGTATTTGCTAGCTCTTTCCACGAAATGAAGTTATTCTTTTTTTCTTACTTTAACCATGAATATGTATTTACTTTTCGAAAAGATACTTTTCGTATATATTTCTTTCACTTCTTTTCTTCTTTTCTTTTATTTTTCTTTTTTTGTTCCTCCAGTTGGATACCACTTCGGGGGTGCTCTCGACAAAATGTTTTCCCGCAGTTACGGTTAATCGATTGTCGATAAAGGATCTCCTAGGAGAACGTGCGTATCTATAAAAGAGAATCTTTCACACTGGAGGAAAACTCTTCCCTGGAAGCTGTAAAAGGAAGTCCCCGTAATACCGCGCGATAAATATTTGTTTTGAGCTTACACCGAAAGTGCGTTGTAGGGGCTGCTGCTTTTCTGGAGTGTCGAGAGAAGAAATAGAAAAAGTGAAGAAAGACGAAGAAGTGACAGAAGAGAAAGAAAGGAAGAAAGAGAAAAAGGAGTAGGAGGAGGAGAAAAAGGACGAGAAGAGTGTTAAGAAAGCGTCGCCATCGGCAGAGGACTGAGAAGGAAAAGGGAAAAGGGTGAGGAGTAGAAAAAGAGGTCTTTCATCCCTTTCTCGTGTCCAGGCGACGTTGTAATTGTTTTCGTAGCTAATTGTTTAAAAGCTTGGCAAACCCGCGAGGAATTACGAGAAGGCAAGAACCGAGACAATCCTCGAGTCAATATTGAATTATGAATTTATTAGCTACCTACCTCGGTACAGCTCCGATGGTGCGCGTGACAGAGAGGAAACGAAAGAGAAAGATAGATAGATAGATAGATAGAGAGAGAGAGAGAGAGAGAGAGAGAGAGAGCAAGAGAGAGTTTGATGCACTACGATCGAGAAAGAGAAAGAACAGAGCATGAAGGAGTCGTTTAAAGATGAGAGCTCGATGGCTGGGGAGTTTCCAAAATTCTCCCTTCGAATTATCTCGTCTTGAGTACACAATAACTAGCTCTCAATTCGTTCTTCTAATATTATTTATAACTTATAGATTTTTCTTTCTTCCTTTTAGATTATTTTAGATTTTGTAGTAAATAGTTTATATTACTGTAAAATAAAAAGGAAGTTCTATTACTTTGAATTTCCTTTCTGATGTTAAAACATTTGTATAATAGCATTATATGTACTATAATAAGACTACTTTAATATGATTTTCGTTATCAAATTACTATCGATCGTTATCGAATTACTAATAATTTAGTCTCTCCCTAAATATAATTGTTATCAAGTATTATGGAATTTTCTCATTTTGTCTGTTTTTTTTTATCGATTTTTAGTTTGTTTTTATTATTTTGACTTTTAAAAATCCCATATTATCTTCACATATCGTAGCAAGATTTGTGAAGATAATTTTTTATTATTTTTTTCCAGGTCTCCCCAAGCCCGTGTATTTTTATCAGCATTTACAAAAATTCGTTTAATTTTGAATCTATTTTAGATTTTACAAGTCTCGCTTAGATTTGTAATTTGCACGTGAGTTTTCGTTTATGAAAGGGGAAAAAAAAAGGAAAAAAGAAAAAAAAATTACACTAAATGACGAGTAGGTGTACGAAAGAGATCGAGGCAATGAAATAACGATATTTTCTCAAACGGTAAAAGGGAATCGTTTATGATGAAAAACATGTGGCACTAATAGAAAAACTCTAGCGAAAACGACGTTTTTCGTTGACGTAAACGAGCAAGCAAGTGAATGCGCGGGCGCGTATTTTCTCTTTCTCGTGAATGTGCTCGTACAGTAAAGTGAAGTTTTTACGGAGTTCAAAAAAGAGCAAAGGGAAGAGTAGGAGGAAAAATCGAATATAGTAGGAGGACAGATAGTTAGGAGACTAGAGAGAATGTGAGAGTGCGAATCTCTATTTTTATTCACGTTGGACAATTTGCGATTCGATTTAAACTCCCGAACGTACTAGTGGCATTCGTAGCCTCGACTACGTACCTCTAGGTACATCGTGATTCACATTTATTCCTCAGGTGAATCGAATTACCAAGCAGGTCTGTAACCTGCAGTCAGATTTGGGTCATCGCATGAAAACGCAGGGAGAATACGCTCGTATCTATAGTACATATGTAGTACTGTTTTAAGCTCCCGTAAAAATGTAGATTAAGTGAGAAAAAGAGATAAAAAGTGTCAGACATAGGAGTGTCTACGGGGGATAAAAAATAAAAAGAGAAAAAGATGATAGAGAAGAAAAAAGAAAATAAAATTTAGCAAATGGAATGCGATAATTCGACTATTTTTTTTTAATACCTTTTCAATATTTCTTTCAAGCTCACAAAGAGACATAAAGGGATTTTTAAAACGAACAGACCCAATATTTTCGATATTTTTAGAGTTAATAAAGATCGTGCAAATATCATAAAATTTTACTTCATTTGACTAAATTAACGAGTTGCCATCACTCGTTCTTTTTCTTAATCTCTTCTATCATTGAACAAGGACGAATAAATAGAAATTATGCGTTCTGATATTCGAGAAACGTATAGATAAACAATGGAATATTCGATAGATTCGATCAATGTCATACTACGTTCACATATAACAGAACGGATATCGAGTTGCCCTGCTTGTATAGAAGAGCCAGAAGGAGGAGGTAGAAGAGGAAGAGAGAGGAGAGTAGGTGAGTTATCGAGTAAACGATGAAAACGAAATGGAACGGTTCGGATGACAGGTCGTGACGAATGGCACCTCGAAGCTTCTCGTACTACTATTATGTAAATTTCATTAGGGGTTTTTTTTTTTGCGTCTACTACTTAATCCCCGCTCTGAGAACGAACGTGCACGCGAGAGGGCCCTTTCGAGTGGCCTTTTATTAGCTCTCAGATTTCTTTTCCATCAACTAAGCTGTAGTTCTTGTAACTTCTCATCACGATCCACATATCAACATATGCATGTTTAAGAAGATTCAGCGTAGAAAGAAATTGTTTCATCTTTCTTCCTCATTTTTTTCTTTCCTTTGCTCTGATATATAAAAGTCTTTTGCACAACTATCAACGTATATTCTTTTTTACGATTCTTTTTTTTTTTTTTAATCTAAACATTTCATGACTCAAATGTGAATATGTTTGAAGTACACAACTGAGAATTGCGATATTTCCGAGTTTCATCGAGATTAAGTACATAAGATGAGAGCAGAGATTTAAAGTCGAAGATATCTAAGAATTTTCTTTTCTTCATTTTTTCTTTCTTTCTGATAAACATAAAGGTAAATCTTGTTGAATCTACCCCGTTTTCTCTTTTTGAATAAGATTTTAACTTGTTCTTTCGAATACTTTTCGAATATCGAAATTCCTTTCCTTTAAGAACTCTTTGTATGTAAATGTTTTAAATTTCTCCAACATGGAGTTCTTTGGTAATTGTGATAAGCTAGTGATGAGAAGGATATATGTATATTAAATTAAAATAAGAAATGAAACACGTAATTGAGCTAATAGAAAACATAAGCATGACTACCCTGTTTGAATACATTCATAGCTAAGAAGTTAGACCACCAACAAAAAGATCTAGAGAAAGATAAATAGATATATACTATAGGCAATTCTGATAAACTATTGGGCCAATTAAGAAGTATATAAATCAACAATAATGGAAAGCTTCCAATAATAGTATAGAAAATGGAAAAAAGAGATACGAAGATAGAATTGTGAGAATAACCGAAACTGTCAATATTATCGGAACAATTTGCCACGTAAGAATAATTACAGTATACGATAAATAGGAATTGTATGGTATAGAAGCTACTGTAAATTGGGCTGGGTGTGATTCGGAGAGAAAGAGGTAGAAAAAGATAGAAAGGTTGAATTGTAGAGAGAGAGAATGAGGAGAAAGGGGGAAGGAAGAGAGAAACAGGACGATGGGGCTTATCCTAAACAATGGAATGCACGGCCAGGGTAAGCAAATTAATCTTTCACGTTGCCGGATGCACAATAGGGCAACGAAGTTACACGATAATTACGCGTGGGATTCGTTATTGTGCGTAATTTCGAGCTACGACCGTTTCGGAATTGTACCGGCGGTTAACTTCAAAGAGAGAACATTCGTTTCGACCGACGTCGTGTTTCGCGTCACGCTGAGAATCCCTTTTTAGTAAGTTTATTCGATTTTCTTTTGGGAGATTGTATATGTACACGGAGGCGGAATAGTCTTTTTCTATGTTACAAAAGCAGAGATATGTGTAGAATAATAAAAAATACTATGTAGTTGTATATACTGTATTTTTAGTGCAATTCGTATTTTTCGATGCAAACCAAAGAGAACAATATTTTCGAAAATTTTTATATTTATTTTTTCGAAGTCGATTATATTGAATATATAATCAACTATTATTACATATTCCAATAAGTCCATACTATAAACCCATTTTTTTAACGTTATTATAATTTTCATCGTATGGAAAGGTGAAGAAAAAATATGTCGATTTTTCTTTCTATTTCCTTCATTCAAAATTTAAGTTACATATCTAATTAATTATGCTTCTAATAACGTATTGCATATATGTATACCTTAATCCAATGAGTTGATCGTATATCGACTTGTAGAAAGTTGTCTAAATCTTTTCAATACAATATACTATACAAAGTACACAACACAAATAGAATGATTTCAACGAAATTCTTTAATAAGTCAAATATCAGTCATTTTATTTCGAAGAAGAACATATACTTTTGGACGAGCTATGCGTTCAGAAGGATACGATCACCCTCTTTCAAGATAAAACTATTCTTTTTCAAGCCTTGCCCGAGGAAATTCGCCAAATAGCAAGGATAGAGATGGCGTCGAGCATTTAGACGAGACGATAAGGTCGACTCGATGTTCTCCAAACGGAAATTGGACTCCGCTGCTAAACCTCGAACCATTGTCGCACGAACAAAAGTTCTTCTAGTTAGATCGTGTCGTAGAATATTATATTTGTCGTCGAGAATTTAACACGATTTTTTCTTTAGAAATCAAAAGACACAGAATTTATTTCTAGTCGATCGGAAGTCGACTAGTCGTCGATGTGATGCTCGAGTTCTTTGTCAAGCCCTTAATAACAGAATATGCGTTCCGTTTGATATGTAATACAAGGGTAACATCTATCTACATTATTTTTTTCTCTAGGTAATTTCCCGTAATACCTAATTTTTCCTTCCTCCGTTTTTCGTAGAATCATTCTCATGGAAAGACGAGATGCATCGATGCACCTGTTATTCGTTTCCGATATACCACTGCAATCACTCGTGTATTCTTCCTAAGCGAAAAAGAGAGAGAGAGAGAGCAAGATCGTCGAATTTATTTATATTTTTTCGACTTTTTTTTCTACTCCTTTTTCCCGAGAACAGTCGCACCTGAATGAGAGAAACATTCTACTTTATACTTTAATAAATTCCAATAAATGATATTGCTCGTTGAATCGGAATCGGACGCGTATACTATTTAGGAAAATTGAATGAAAATTAAGTTTGTATATCGTCTGATTTATGGGGAAACTGTTTTAGCGTAGAGTGAGTCATCGAATAAAATTAACGTTTGTATATCCTTATACGTTGAATTTAGCAAAAACAAGAGAGGCGAATGAAAGAATAACGAAAATGGAATTTCCGATAAAGAGAGGCTATCCATTTCGTTTTGACCGTCAATCCCGAAACGTAGCGCTTTTGTGCTTCCCATATAAACAATATTAAACGTCGCGGACGTTGCAAATGCTTTTGTATTTGTCTATGTATATATATATATATATCTATGCAATACATGTATTTCTACGTCAGAAACCGTTTCCAACGTTTTACGCTTTGAACGAAATTGTCCTCGATGGTGGAGGTGCGCGGTGTGCCATCTGCGTCTACAAGAGTAATTACGTTTTGCGATCGTACTTCCGTGTATTCCAACATTAAAGCCGCGCGTATTTGCACATTACGGAGATGCAGTTACGTCCAAAATGAAACCGAGCGAATTTTGTACTCTAAAAGAGAAAGAACGTAAACGATGTGTATGAGTGATAATCGAAAAGAGAGGACGACTAGTACTTGAAACCATGGAATCGAAACAATGTTACTGACAAAAAATGTTGAACTATAAACATATCAACATATTATATAGAAGCAAAGGTTTACGTGAAAAACGATTCGACGAGATTCGCGATCGTCCTGGCAACACTACCACCTGACTCAGTTCGTGTAGCGCATGCTGCTAGAAAAATAATGGCAATTGAATTTCAAATCTAGACCCACGATCAGACGACTTTTCGCGATCGTTTGATCTGGTATTTAAAACAGTCTCTGCTTTCTTGAATTTAAAACGTTCTATACACCGTAATCTCTCGAACGTCCGTTCGTGTGAAAGAATCGAACGATGTTGTATCGAAGGATCGATCGATCGGATCGATCTGATCGTTCGATCGGTAGTTCATTCAACCTTTATCGATAATATACCAGCCAAGCGTGGTACGTTATATTTTTCATTCTCTTTCGGGCACACGCTGAAGACACGATTCTCTCGTTCTCGTTCTATTGTCAAGCGCAACGCGAGAATCTATGTATATGTATAACCTCTGATTTTTACGGCTCGCGACGAAAGAAACGCGTTGTTACGAACGTTTTGTTTTCGGTTTTCCGTTCCACTTTTTGTTTTGCCCACACGTCGCGTACCGATCGAATCCGTAGAAGCCACCAAATGAATACGAATTATCGTATTAAAATTCAAACCTTTTTCTAAACGCGTTATTTATTCTGCCATGAACGATAAGCTCGTATCGATTTCGAATTTACGTCGATTCTCGATAGTATATATGTTTATGTATGATTTTATATGTATATACATATATACATACATACGAACGTTAACACGAATGATTCCAAAAACGATTTCTTTTCGTTTCTATAAACGAGAAAATTAACCTGAACTTTTAACTAGTAGTTTTATCTTTTTCGAATTAGAAAATTTATCTTTTTCATGAAAAACTCAATCCTGAGTAAAGAAAGAAAGAGAATAATTTATCTATGGCGATAATATTAAAAGAGTAAATATAATCAAAGAGATCCTTCAGGATTCTCGTCCTCTATCACCCATATCGTTTCTTTGTTAAAGTGACTGTGTAAAAGATGAAAAGAAAAAAAAATATATCATCTCTTTTTCTCTTTTTGTGCCCTTCGTCTCAACTTCGAGTAAACGTTCCTAATGCGGCAATGAATTCGTATTTGTCCAGGACGTTGAAGGTGTCTGGAGGTGAAACGATGAAATAAAGAGTGAGAAAGGCAGAGATGGTGAGACGAATAGATGAAGAGAGAGGAAAAAAATGAAAGAGGAAGAGGTGGAAAAGGAGGTGGAAAGGCAGCAGGGGAAAATTCACGTGCAAACGAGACGTACACCCTAACTCGCTTAATTTCGGGGTGAAGAACGAGCTCTCCTCGTTTTCTGCGAGCTTTTCTGCCCGTACACGAATTTTACCTTTAGCACTCCCTCTCCTTCTCACTCTTTACCTATTTCTAACGCACACTCGAACGATTCTCCCTATTTCACCTTTTTCTCATCCTTTCTCTGTCTCTATCTGACTGTCTTTCTTTTTCTTCTATTTTCTTTTTCTCTTGCATTCTCACACTCCCATTTCACCTTCTTTACCGAAGTGAAATTTTTTCGAAAAAAAGAACGAGAATTTCCCTAACGAATTCTTTGCTAGCCGACAATGAACCGGTTGTTGTAACATGGTACCGACTCTCTTTGTAGAATTTTTATTTTGATGCTAAAGTACAAAAGTAGTCGTGTTATGATTTTAAAAAATGATTATTTTTAATTCTCATCAATATGACTAAATAACTTACTTTAATTGTCATTTTTTCTTGTTGTTTCAGGTAAGTACGGATACTCTGCTGTTCCTATTTGCCGTAACATCGTTTTGTGGCAAAATACATCGAAACGTTCCTTATCATATGAAGAAAATATACACGGAAGAAAATTGTCCTTTAATGATAAGTAAAATAATCTTCTTCATTCTAATCTTATTTCATTTTTATTATTTTTCTAAAGAAAGACTTAAGCATTTATTCTTACAGCGTAGATAATGAAATATGAATTTGCGAAGAAAAAGGAAGTAGAAGTCATTTTCATCTTAATGGAACGTGTAAGTAGGTTGACGCTCGAGTTTTTGGTAGTAGGTTTGGTGTACTCGTTTGCTCGGTAGAATTTGCGAGGTGCGAAATTTGCGCGGCATGGTACTAATACGAGGACGACTAAATTGCTCGCTTAATTGTAATTCTAAAGCTCGGGTCTAGCGATGCGTGATACATTTTTAATACTGCAGGACATCAATCCCGCATTAGCATAGAAATATATCTGTCGCTTGGCGCACTTCGTGATTCGTGGGAAAAAAAATATTCGGGTGAGGAAGTGTGAGAGAAGAAGGTAGATAGGGTGGAGCTACATATACTTTCGAAGATCTAGAATTGCACGACACGTAACGACCTTTCCCAAGATCTTCTTCTTACCATTTCGTTCTCGTGCCCCACAAGGGTGCTTTCAAAACGAGGACATTAACTTTACGGTTTCTAGATTGCGCAAGAAAGAAATGGAAAGCTGAGCGCTCTCTCTCTCTCTCTCTCTCTCTCTCTCTCTCTCTCTTTCTATCTAACAATTTTTCTTCTTTTTCTCTCACTGACAGCTTTTCTTTTTCGTTTCTTTTCCGTCCTTATTTCGAAAAGACGCTCTCTTTGAAGACATTTCAAAGGAAAAGAGAGAGAGAGAGAGAAAGGGTCAGAAGGAAAGCAACGCGTCGTGAGGCATATTCGAAACTTTTGTGAATTCTCAACGATATAGGAAAGAAATAATCAACCATCGTTATCCTCTTGGCCGCGTGAGCTTTTTGAATTCTTGAGAAAAAATATGAGGAAAAAAAAATATGGCATGAATGTTCTTAGAAAAAAATCTTTTTTCTTTTCACTTCTTACCTTGCTCCGTTGCTTTCGTATAACTTGTTATTTTTATTTATGGTTAAGGAAAACACTTAAAAAGAATTAATTCAAATTTTATACTCCAAATTTTATGATCTTTTGCTAACCAATACACGCATCAATACACAAGTCATTCTTACACACACTTTCATCGATTCCGTCTCTCGCATACATTCACATTTGTTAATCCCAACATTTTAACCATGCTGCAGTATGGAAGGAGTCATTTAAGCTTACAAAGATATTTGAAACTGCAATATGGGGCTATTTATGAGGTTGAATATATAGCCTGTCGTAGTAGAGAAGCATTATGAAGGCGAATAAATATGTATGCGTGTTAGGAAGTATAGTCAGAAGGAGGTTCAGTGGGGTTTGGAGGGGACGGCTTCTTGGAAGATAAAGGGCAACCGAGAAGTAAGAATTCGATTATCTCGACGGATGCTCGAACTTCTCTCGGATTTCCTGGTGCGGATAATGGAGCACTCTTTGAAGAAAGCTTTCGCGCGCGAACGAGATACGCTGCTTACCGTTCTCTCTTTCTCTTTTTTTCCCTCGTCATCCTTCTCCCTTTTTCCGCGCGAGAATTCAAAGCTTTAGAAGAACGGAGGAGGATAAAGCGATAGAGTGGAACGGTGAGAAGAGGGTAGAAGAGAAAGAGGAAGTAAATGCAAGAGGGCTAGATAGGCTAGGGAGAACAACGGTAAAAGGAACGTACAATACCCGAAATTTTAGTAGAAAGTGGAAAGAGCGTAAGAGAAGGTAAGGGAAAGAGAGAGAATGAAAAGAAGGGAGTAAGCGAGATAGATGACTGTGTCTTTGCACGTGAAACGAGTAGACAGATTTTCGAGGGGTGGGACACATTTGACAGATCTTCTATGACTTTTCCCTTTTCCACAAATACGCCTTTTAATGTACGCTAAATATTTGTGATGCTTTCATTGCGCATAAGTCTGTAAAAGGGACAAGAAACAAAGAACGCGAGTGTTCCCGTCAACCGAATATACCATCCTTACAAATCCGAGAATTTTAATGCTATTGCTAGTAGTTTTAGGATTTATTCTTTTGTTAATCAGGACAAACGAAACGGATATCGACGTATGTGAAAACGATGCAAAAATATTGAATGATTATTCTTTATCCTTTTTTGTTCTTATTCGATATGCCCTGGAATTTCCAACAAGTTTTACCATTCTCATATATGTATATATATTATCTATACATATATGAGTATATTGATGTCTACGTATGAAAAAAGAAAAAGATTTTCGGCTTTCGATCCTGTACGCAGCACGATCTCCTCGTGCGATCATCGATCAGTCCATCCATCACATCGTATCTTTTTGTCGGCGATCGGCAGATCGATGTAAGAAGACTTAATCCACCTCACGTAGCGAGGTATTGTCATTCGTTAAAAGATGTTTTATACGCCTCCCTGTTTCCGACTTTTTACTCTACCGTCGTTGAAAACGTTTCATCGACGAATTAACGGTTCGAATGAGTTTTGGCAGAAGCGTAAAGTATCTAAGTTTAAAGTTAAACTTTTGTTCCTGATATAAATTACATTTTATAAAATCCAATAAAAATACAAGAACGTAATACTTTATATTATCTATTTCAATATTGATCGTTAAATTAAATTTCGAATGAAATTCAATTAAATCAAGAATTTATTTTTATCAAACTAGATCACTGACAGAGAAGGAAGTTTTAGCAGTGCGTAACGGTTCTGTGTTTCTGAATTCTAATAGAGGAAGAGAGGTAAATTGAAAAGCTGCCGATAGGCCGAATCAGTCTTCCTTCTCGTATCGGTATCCCTTTTCTCTCCCTCTTCCTCTTTTTGTCTCTGTCCTTCTCTCTGCAACACGTACACGATACACAAACATACGCACACACTGTAGTTGGGTGGCACTACATTGTTGGCTTAACTGCTCGTGGAAAATTGGGTGGGCAAAGCTTTGACAGGTTGTTTGGTAAACACGGTTCGCGTTTACGTGCAAACTATATAGGCTGCAGTAGTGGCAGCACCGACGACAGTGGTGGTACCGAAGCTTATCCCTACTTGTGATTTGCCAGTGCTCCCTTTCAGCTCGTGTTACCATAGAAAATAGCCCCATTACGCTACCGGTTTCATGTGTTATTGCCGACAACTGCGAACGTATTCCTTTGCTATGCCGAGAATAAGAAAATTTAATAGAAAGAGAGAAAGAGAGAAAGAAAACTATAGAATGAAACTAGCAGCAGATCTTCTTATTCTGGACTACTCTATGAAAAAGAATTCTCTCTTATTCCTTCTTCTCCTATCTCGTCTAGGTTCAACGAAGAAGAACAAGAAAATAGGTGCTTGGAAGAAACCACGTGGAATATTGCCAACCTTGTTCACGGCCGACTATCGTCGAAATTTACACGTTCGCGCCTCATTATGCGAACGGAGCCAGTTCTATCTATCCCATTCACTCTCTCTTTCTTTTTCCTTCTTTCTATCTTCCTCTTTTACCTACTTTTAGAGTTACCAACCGGACTGGAGCAACGTAACACCCTTGGTCCGTTCGTTCTTTATTCTTGGCTCGAAGTACTACCTTCCTTGTTTCCTGTCCGCGCCTTACGTGCCTTCCAAGTTTCTGCTTCAGTTTGGCACGGGAGGAGAGAAATTGGATGGTTGGAAGTTAGTCGAGGTTGAATTTTTGGAACAATAGAATCTACCATGCGATGGTGAATGTGTAGGTGTCCCCATGGAGACCGTGGTCTGTGAAGACACGGTCTGCAAGGCCTCAAAGAAAAGGTGAAGGAGTAAGAGGACAAGAAAAGACCGAAGGAAGGTCGAGTATATCGACGCGTTGCGTTTGACCGTCGTAAAAAGTCCCTTTTCCCTTTCCAAATCTTCTCTTTTCTTGTTCTATTCTTTCTTTTGGTCATCTTATTTTTTTTATTTTTCCTATATCTTCAAAAAACCTAGGAATTACATTTTCTTTTTTATTAAATCCTTATCCTTCGCAGCTTGTTTAATTTTACTATTATATTTATTGCCTTTCAAAATACTTGATAAGAGCTTACAGATTATTTTGATAATACAAGTATAAAGGTCCAGTAACGATAATTTAAAAAGCTTCATTTTTTTATTAAAACTCTATCATGAAATTCCAAGAATCTTTTTTTTCATCTCAACGATATTCCGGATGCTCTTGACGAATTCATCGATTATTGTAAAAACAACGTTCTCGGCGATCGCCATGAAGTGTAAATTCGGAAATGGCCGTGACGCGGCTACGTAAAAAGATAATGCAAATCGATCGGTCGAGCTGTCTCGATGCTGGCTACCACCGGAGGTTCTAGTTATAGACTGAAATCAAAGTTCAATTAACTTTTCTGACCGGCGAACAATCGGTGGCTGATGAAGCGGCCTACGCGACGATCACGAATCGCAATTTCTGATAGGAACACACCATTCTATTAATGTGTTGCGCACGTACGTGCAAGTGCATGTTGAAACATGTAGAACTAAATACAGATATATGGGAAGATCTATAGGTTCACGTACCGGACAATGTATTTTTATTTTTTTTTATTTTCGCGATGCGGTGCGTTTGAATTTGTAGATTAAAAAAGAGAGAAGAAAAACGAAACAAAATACACGTTTTCTTTGATTAGTTAATAAGGCAACTATAACATATACTATAATTTATATGATATTACAGTTTAATTGAAAATTTAATGGCGATAAAATTTGGATCTCCTTCTCATCAATCAAACTATTCTTACTCTAGATGGAAATAAGAAATTATTTGATCTTTCTTCTTTGCGCTCGCAAGATTGATAAAATTAAGATATAGGTAGTTAAGTAAGTAAATAGATATAAGTTATTAGAAGTTTCAATTGTGGTAAAAGGGTAAATTTTGCGTTAGTCGTACGAACGACATTATCGCAAGCAGTCGAGCGACGTGATAGATTTAAAGGGCTCGACAACAAGAACGAGTTTCTTACTCGGTGATGCGTACGAAAGGTAAGGAACACGAAGGATCTTAGGAAAGAGAGAGAGAGAGAGAGAGAGAGAGAGAGAGAATGTAAAAGGATGATAAAGAGAGAAATAGAGAATGATTCTATTCTTTTCTCGTAGGCTCGGTGACAAACACCCTAACGTTAAGTTAAGAAGAGCTTGCGAGAAATATAACAAGCATCCTTGTTTCGTGGTAATTACATGGGTTGCCATGGTCGTTAGAGAAGATTAATTAGAAACTATGTTTCTCTCACGGTCGACTACTTTATAAAAGAATTCGATAGATTTAATACCTTCGTATATTAAAGTTTTCACGAAACATGAAAAGCGTTTGTACCATTTGAAGTTGAGTATCCCTTTGTTCATAAAGACTTGTAACTTGATTTTTGAGTACACGAATTGCTTTCTCTTAAGATCAGGAAAACGATTTTCTGCGATGGAATTACTTGAAAATATTCAACCCCACTGAGTCGAGGAAATGTCTTTGCAGCGAGAATGGAGAAACGAGGGATATTCAGGAGAACGATACCGTTAGAAGTAAAAACCGTAGGAGCACTGAAAATAGTCGTTAAAGTCGCGTCGTAAATAATGCAAGCATACCCGTCTGCTTTTCCACTCAAGATGCTTTCCGTCGTTGCTAGAATTCCGTAGAAGAGCATCGCGACGAGGGGATGTGTTCACGGACCGTTACGTCGCGATTACGTGCCACTTTGAACGCAGACAATACGAATTCTCTTTTCTCTGTGATGATTCAGTAGAGATATGAGGAAAGGAAACCAAGTTTTCCTACAGTTATTATCTATCTTAGATTTCAGAAAGGGAAGAAACGACGATTGAAAAATATATAAACGTTTCATATATATATATTAAGTACATCAAAATACAAAAAGATATACGTAATGGTACACTTCCAAAAATTCTAAATTGAATACTTCTAATAAACTGTTATTGTACAATGTCATCTTAAAACTCATCTGATCGTACAAAAAAGTTGTTCATCGTCCGTCCAATGTACTGCGTTGCTGTTTTCATACTCATTGTCAGTCTCCTTGAACATCGGGTAATTTAAAAACAATGTTAAAAATATGAAATTTATTTCGCGTATACGTGTACATTTTTTGTTGCTATGCAAATGATATTCATATATGTACTAGAATCTGTACTACTGACGAGTGATATATATACATATGAATACGTATATATGTTATAGTCAATGTAGAGATTCCTGGCATTCTATAGAATTCCCTGGTAATGTATACAATGCCCAATGGAGTAACACCTTATATAGATTGACCGGTCAATCTGTAGATTGTCCATATGGTTTCGGCCAGTCTAGATTATATGATTCAGTTAGCTGAGTTTAAAGAACGGAAGAGGAAGGAAAGTTATTTTAAGCTCGTGTAAATGAAACAAATCATAAAAATTGAAAAATTTGTATAAAATGTCAATAACATGTTTTAATTAATTTTTAAAATGCGGGTATACACACACACAGAGAAACGGACACAAACACAAAATATATATATTTTTGAGAAAACATTTACTAATAATTTTATTATAGACTAAAATTATTGATTGTAGAAAATAGTGAGATTTTACATACATATATAAATTCACACGAAGCAAATCGTTAAAGTACAAGATTGAAATATGATCCATCTTTAAAGTCGTTTACCTTCCTACAATAATGGTCGTAATTACCCGTTCTTATCTCTTCCTGTACTTTAAAAATCAATGTTCTTTTATTTATACTGTTATATCGAATTTAAGCGAAGAAACCCAATTTCAATTTTATACCTTAACTACATACCTGTTGTAAATTCATATATTACCTAATTGAAATATGCAATTCTATTTTCTTTTATACTTTAACTAATCAGTTTATTGTTAGTTATTTCACGATTTAGCTGGTATCTAAAAAATTAACTGATTTTACAAATTAAGGCTTACATATTTATATAAATTTATATTCATAGGAACATGTATAATAATTTTCTAACGTAAGACATTTTTTTTCGATCTACCTAAAATAAGTGCGTCATTCGGAGAGGGCGAAAACGACGATAATAATTCATTCGACAGCTTCGAAGCATATCCTTACGATAAACGCAATTCTTATCTTCAGAACGGACGCATGCTACGGCCATAATCGTAAAAGGAAATAATAAGTGTCGATAGTAGAAGGATATACGCGCCCGTTGTAATCACGCGATTCACGAAGGAGCACGAGAATAAAGCCGGTAGTTCGAAGATAAACGTCTCGCACACGCAGCCTTAATATTCGAAGCTTTACGTTGCATATAATTTTGAAAGGAAAATTCCGGAAGGGAAGAGAAAGATCGTGCCTTCGACATTGTCTCGATCTTGAGTATAAGCTCGATCACGACAGGGGTCTCAAGAGAAAGGAGAATCTTTTGACATCGTCGACGATAATTTCAAGACTTTGCTCGAGATTGATCTTCCTCGTCCAGCTTTGTAGAACATTTACTAGAGGTTATAATATAAGAAAAATTCGAAGCATCCTGTTTATACAGATATATAGATATACATAGGTATAAGTACCTTGTTTTACGTTTTATTAACTACGGCATCGTAATTGTGATGCGAGTTTCGTAATTATAGATTTTTCTATCGAACGTCAAAAATATTGTAAGTACGTGTTGTCGAATCTTTTATTAAATTGAGATTCCAGTCAAGTTCAATAGAAATATCGTAAGAAAATTCCATTCATTGTGCAACGCTAGTTTTGAATTCACCTCGTGATCGTCATAGGTGTCACGTCGACTCACTCTATGAGAATATCACGTGTTTTTCAACTTCTCCACTGACTTATTTCCGAAGGCGTATATTTTACGTTGATTCAACCTTGTCAAAGATCTTCTTATTTCATAGAATACCATATAGACTACACGATACTTCTATATGCGCTCGCTACGAAAAAGATATTTTTATTTGGAATTTCAATAAGATGCTTCATAGAAAATATATCATTCTATATTTATTCCTGCACTTAACTCTTGGATGATTTCTTTTAAAATATTTTCACTGCGAATTTTAAAATACCTTAATTTCAGAAACATTTTATTAACTTGCAAAGTGTTTTAAACAATATACTGTACGAGGAATGTTTGGGATAGAATATTTACGGCTCTTTTCTTTTCATTTTATTTAAAATTAAAAATTTATATTCAAATAAACGATGCTGGACATAATAAAATTTGTTGCGTCTTTTTTGCGATTGACCTTAAATCGGAGATAGTAAAAAAGAGAAAAAAGTGAGATGAAAAAAGAGAAGTGGAAAAGAGAGAAGGGGTAGAATAAGCTGAAAGGAGAACAAGTACGGACGAGTCTGGCTTTAAAATATGACGTTAAATATTCAGGCCTGTCCTCCACAGTGCTACCGAGTGTACTTGACGCCAAGGTGTAGAGCCTTTAAACGGCACGAGATCTTCGTTAGGAGAGCTTTGAGTTCGTTTACAATGGAGAGTTTTTTCAAAATATTTAGCTAAGTGTTCGCGTGAGTTGTAAATTTTTTGGAAACATCTATTTTTTTTTTGTAATCTCATTATCATTTATATATATTGTTGGAATGACGATTAATTCAAATTCGTTTCTCATTGAGATCATTTTTCTCGACCTCTTTGCTGGTAACGCAGGAAAGGAGATAATACTAGAGAAAAAGAGACGAAGCGTGATAGGAATGGAAGATAAAAAAAGGACGAAGTTCACGAAACAACGCTTCTTGGTTAACCGCAAACTTGAAACCGTTACCGACAATAGATAACGAGCCAGCTTAGCTAGAGCTATCCTTCTATTTTCTCCTTCTTTTCTTTATTTCATTTTCGTTTTACCGTGTCCTCGAGTATCGAACTTTTCTTCGGGTAGAGACCTTTTTCTTTTTTATTGAAGAAGAGAGCTTACCGTACAGAGCTTGCATTCTATACTACATCGTATTCGTGCATACGGTTTCACAAAAATGTACTACAAAAAGCTCAGAAAAACGAAGTGTCGAAGGATGTAGTACTTTCGCAACATGAGAGATCGCTTAACTGAAATCGTTGGTAATCAAGAATTCCTTTCTATATCGAGCAAGTACTTACCGTAATTCGAGCAATACGATATTTGATCCGAAATAAGAAACAAGAATTTGCTCCGATAGTTTGGACTATTTTTATCTCTCTTAAGATAAAATCTAACTTATTGGGAAAACGAAACTGAAGTTTTTGGTAAAATACGATTAGTTATAAAATAAAAAAAGAGAGGTTCTCGTCTATTGACTAGAAAAGTTGGCTCGATGGGTCCTGGTATAGAGTAAGGTAACTGGAAGAAACAGCACGAATGCTCGTTACCATTCCATCCAACCGGGCTGATGAATAATTAGAGCACTGGGTACGAGCCAGCACGCGTTGCACGAAGTTGTTGTTACCGTATCCAAAGTTTGTAATTGATTTTGGACGGCGTGGCTCCAGTCGGCGTGACAAATTAAAATCACCGCTTCCGCGGTTCGTGATAATAGAGTTATTATGTCTCTGGGCTGCTGCAATCCCTCCGTGATACACGGAATGGCGCATCGGTCTCTTCAATTTACTCTGTTACTACCTTGCTTTCTCTCTCTTTCTTTCTCTCCGCTATTGCAATTATTACGATGTGCCTCTGAGCTGTTATACTTAAAAATTTTCAACGAAGATCAGACCGACACTGATTTACTTTAGTTATCAGCTAATCATGAATTTCATTTTGTCCACTTCCTGGACCCCTGCGTTCGCTGATGTGTTACAGTTACCCTCTCGAATTATGTGTTATTGCAAAAATACAATTTTATCACGATGAAAATATAGATTTCTGCAAATTTATCTCATCTGACTCTTGAGTTAATCTCTTATGACGGAGAGTATTATAACGTGAAATGGAAACCGTAAAATCGATTGATCGAATTTCGTAATTTAAACTTTCCATTTCTTTCGACTCTCTCTCGTAGTATCCTATCGATAATCGTTCGACGATACTTATCGTTTTGGATTATCAGATTCTATCACGGCATACCGAGGAAATTATTTGCGATTATCGATGCGTTATAGGAGAGGCATTAATTCTCGCCATTCTACCCCACCTACGGAAGGATTCAAGCGGATCTATCTCGACGTGTCCGCATTTCAGGAAGGTGCCATACTCACCTCCATGGAATCCTATAATTCTACACGCCGAAGTAGATTCCAACGTCTATCTCCGGGTATTAGAAATGATATCACGATTGATTTATGTATCTCTAAGATCGATAATAAAAATCTATAGGGACTCGTGCTTCCTTATAATAGAAAATCGATCGATATTTTTTGATATTAAGAACATTGAATATTCGATAGGAAGGGTACGATCATCGGAAGACAATAGATACTTACTTAAATCGTAGGTTTCGATTCCCCTTGCATTTTGTAGTATGTCGAGTTCGTGCAAATACTCACCAATACAGGTTTATCGAGCTCGCATCTAGTAAGTACATTCAAATATGAGAGAACATCGATGTGTATCGACGCGTAGCACGCATACAAACATGCATAGCTTCGTGTGCTCGAGATAATGGCATATAATTACATACGGGCTGGTTCATGTTCTAAGCCAACAATTTTCGTTCCTTGTCTTAGACAACCCACCCGTGTACAACGATTACGTTTATAATGCGATTGTTCATGTGTGTGTGTGTGTGTGTATGTGCGCACATGAGGAAGTGTAGATTGATATTTATCTATTGTTTGAGAAAAAGCAACTTGTTTGAAAATTCATATTCAATGAAAATAATCATTCCTTTTAACAGAATCGTTCAAGTTCACGTTTTATCGAGTTTCAGCAGGATGTCTTACGTGCTGTAAGCGAGTGGAACGATCTTCGCTGAATCTATCTATTTCTTCAGTAGAAAACTTTTCAGTCTCGTTGAAGAGTCAAAGTAGAGTGAGGTAGAGAAAAAGAGAACGAGGAATAAGTAAGAGGAAAAGAAGAGACAGAGAGAAAAAGAGAGAGGAATAGAAAAGAGTTGAAATACGGAGAAGAAAACGGGACGTGGTACTAGAAGTTTTGTGCCCCCGGCCGGCAGCATCGTCGGAACGAAGGCGCCTTCGTGAAAAGCCTTGAGAGACCGGAAGTCGCGACAAAGAGTAACTTCTATCGTTGGCTAGCGGTGTATACACGCTACTCTCTTTTTCGTTATTATTAATGAGACTCTGCACCGAAAATTAATGACGCGCATCTCGTGGTAAGTGGAAAGCTTCGTGTAGATGAGAACAGCCCACGGCCTCGTATGGTGTACGTACAGCAGATACATGTTACTTGAAATAAGAAAGATAAAAAATTACATCACGAAACGGTAATCGTTCAAACTTTGTAAATGTATAGACTCGAGTGAGAAACGATTTTCGTTGGAATTGAGACTTAGAGAAGGATCGATAAAGAAATATGATTACTCTATTTAATACTTGTTTTAAAAATACACTTTTAAGGCTTCACGTTTATTAAATTCTTCTTATCTAACAAAACCAACTGAATAATAATGGCAAGAAATTGTTAGGTGTTTTATTACTTTTAAGAGAAGAACTAAGTCTTCAAGTTTCTATAGAAATATAATTGAAAACGATCCTGTTTATTCTCCTAGGAAAAATATTTTCACCAATCAAAGACATTATTTCTGTTTTTCTTAGCTTTCACGCATTCTTTAGATTTCTCTTGACTTTATTAGTATTGCATGTATATGCATACTACATATACTATGTCAGTTAAATCGTGACAACTTCATCTCATACGCGTTACTTCAATTTGTCCGGAGAATCGTCTTGACAAATATTGCGAATACTTCCCCTTTTCTCTTTTAATCTTACTCCCCTCATCCTTCCTTTCTTCTTCCTTGGTATATTCAAGTTCTCGAGTTCACCGTCCAAACGAAATTATTTGAGAAAAGGAGAGAAAGAAGGAGGAAGACAGGAGGAATGTAGTATCTACTCAGTTTGCTAGACTCCCTTATTGTTTTAAAGCGGACAGGTTTATTTACTGCCCGAATAACCACGGAAAGTGCAGCGCGCGAGCTCCATCAAATTGTTTGCCATTCAAACTACACCGTGCATCTCATTCTTCTCTTTACTACTAGATTTTAGTCCCTTCACATCAGTTAAAATGTCTTACAAATATTTTTTGCATAACCATAACTCTAAAAAATATTTTGATGACCTTACTTAAATGAACTATCCTGTTTATAATATACATACAAATATGTCAAAAAATATACATATAGAAAACATAGTTAAACAGAAATTGGATTAATTGCTGAATTAATGGAAATAAATCAAGATATACAGATATATATTACACTTCGGACTCCCCTTTTCCATGTTCTAAACACAGCCAACTGAATCATATATTCTAGATTGACCAAAACCCTCTGTGGATTTTAGAGATTGACCGGTAAATCTATACAATACCTTACTCGATTCTCTACATTAACTGTAACATATACATCGTGTTCCTGATTTTCTAGACTGACTTTATCAATATAGTGTATTCTCAGAAAGCAAATTCGCAGAAATAATCCAAACAGAGAAATAGAAGAGTTCAATTGAAGACGTGTTAGGATATTACGAAATAAAAATAAAATTTGATTCGATCGTGTAAAATCAAAATCGTGTAAAATCAAAATTTGACGTACTTGATATTATTAGAAATTCAAATAATCTCTTTATTTTTAATTTTATTCACCAACCTGAAAAATAAAAATACAATTTTCTTCAAAATCCAATGAACATTTTTAGAAAAGTCTCTGCGCTAACAATAGAAATGTCATAAATCGGATATACAAAAAATAAAATAAGAATCAAACTGTCGTGTTCGAGGGATAAAACTTTCGTAAAAATGAAATTTGAAATAAAAACGAAATCTCTCCGCATGCTGTCGCGTTGAACTTCTTCGAGGAAACTATCATAATCTATACGAGCAAAGAAGTAAGTACGAAAAGAGAAAGTGCTTCTAGAGAGGACTTTTTCTTCTTCCTATAGAGTCATCACGCGGTTCCGCTAGGAAACTTTTTATTTATGGAATTTCTAGAAAGAAATATCATTTTCCACTGTTTGCCACCCATCGAGCTTATTTTTCTTAGATATTTTCACTTTAGACAATTTCTATAACGTTTTCTTTGTCGTTATAATTATATTTTTTGTGAAACAAAAGATTTACATTAGAAAAATATTTTTGACCCATAATTGTAAAAATTTAAATCGATTTATAAGAACTTTTGAATTTAAGATGACAGAAAAAAGCACGTAATTATAAAACGATTACGGAAAATTTATTCGTGAACAAATACTAATATAATCTAGGTCAAAATCATTAGAAATTACCTGTTTTTTTACACACAAGAAAAGATAAACAAAAATGTTCGAGTATGGATATTTGTTTCGTCACGTTTGTTGAGTAACGAACAATGTTGTCCAGGCAGACCAATATTTTAGCCGTTTCAATTATTTGTCGTTCAAGACACGTAAGAACTTGAAATCTCCATTGAACCGTTTCTACTCCCTTCCTAAACTAACCTCTGTTTTATCCCTTCCTGCTGTTCGTTGAATGGTTCTTCACTTCCATTTTCTTCTTCACTTCCTTTTTTCGTTATTTCGTGCACATTTGATCATATCCTTTTTTATCTATTGTTTCAAAAGATAGAACAATTTCTTACTGTATTTCTCTTTCTTTCTCCTTTGACTTCAACAAAGATCCTCTTTTTTCCTCTGTATCCCTCACGACCGAACTGAGTTAGACGACGACACGATGCTGCAAGACCAGACGAAACGAGTCATTACGAAAAAAGTCTTTTCCACGGGTATTTCCACTTCGTCATTACGATCCTACGTTTTCCTTCCTTTTCATTCTTTCTCGTCGATCCATTAGAAGGAGATTGACTTGTAATTCTTATTAATTTCTTTCTTTTCATATTTGACTAAGTACGTAACTTTTCCCAAGGAAGATTTTACATCAGCTGTCATCTCTTTTTAAAGTGAAACTGTCATGGTAGAATAAAAATACGAAATGATAAAGGATATGTCACGATTTTCAGGTCAACGAATTTCATCATTTATCATTGTATTTTTCGACAAAATGCTTAGACAGATATAAGCTGTTTTTCTTTTCTTCTTCTTTTAAATAAGATATGCTTTTACAAGTGCAGTCTCGATTACAAATCATTAAAATCTCGTCGCAATGTATTTTGCGTTACGAACCGTGAAGCATTTCTTAGTCATTTATAAATATCTCATCGCTAAAGTATTTTTACAATCTCACTATTTTACATCCCTTTGCTCCTTCAATGCTATAAGCACCGATCTCCCCTTTCCTCGACTTATCACCCTTTCGACTTCATCGAGAGAAGAGATATCGGAGTTTCTTGACACAGGGTCGTGTTAATTTCTTAACGATTCGCTTTGCAAAAGCCAAGTAAAAGATTTAGCGGCTAGACGTAATCTTCTTCTTCCAGCTTCTACTTCATCCTGGCAAAGTGCAAGTGCAGAGTATCGTTATAAATTTAGTAGAGTTGTAAGTAAGGCAATAAAGTAGTCGTATTTATACGCCATTAGCAGCGCGACTTCTGCGCGTCCTCGTAGTCGTCGTGGTACTTGTCACGTTGCGGTATGCTTACAACTCTCTCATGAGTTTGAGAGAGAAAGAGAATGAGAGAGGGAGATGAGATCGCACGATTCCGACCTTAAACGAGCTGGAATCAAGCGGCAACGCTTTGCAAACGTTAACCGGAACGAACGCTATCTCCTGGACCGGCTGTTGCGAGCCGTAGGCAAGACTACTAATCGAAGTTCACGTATCGAGCGCTTCTGAGCCTGCGGCTCGTTCCTTCGTTCTCTGTTATTACGCGAACTTCGAACTATCACCGTTGATCGTCCCTCATTCTCCTCGTCGTTGCCATAGAAGAAAGAAATAAGAAGTGCAGAAACATTGAAGGAAAGTAAAAGAAGTGACTATATAACAAATTTCTTTCGGAGAAAGATTAAAAATTGATTCACGGCTTGTTTGTCAGGATAAATGAGATAAAGAGAAATGGAAGGCGATAAATGCAAAAGGTTGAGAACAAGATGAACGAAGAGGTTTAAGCGAGGTATAATAAATTGATCGAAGTTGGTACGGCATGCGGGTAACGCTTGTTCCTAGCTCTATTAGCTGAGAGATGCATGACTCCTTCTCTTTATCGAGAAAAGGAAGACATAGTCTGTCTCGAGGAGAGCGGCCTTTACCGTTACATAAACCTTCGAGCACGGATAAAAGAGGATATCCTTTAAGGATACAGACAGCGAAAGGGAAGCAATCCATGATCTCTTCTTTTTCTTATTTGCTGAGCTCAAAGCAGAGAGTCTCCTTTACAATTTTTTTTTACATTTTGATCATCTTCTACCTTTTTTGTTTGTTTTATTTTTTTCTCTTGTTGATTTCTTCCCAGTCCTCACACGTATTTCCGAGGAAAAAGCATTTCGATGAATTGCGAGCATAAATCAAACAAAAAATCCGATAAGACGCGAGCACCGAAGTTATCTACAACATAGGCAAAGATTGAACTGAACGAATATTTTTAAAATGCAACTTTGCGAACGAATTCACCGGGAATCGTTAAATTTTGCGGAAGCTCGTAGGAAGCTCGAATTAAGAAAGTTTCTTTAGAAAGGTGGCGCTGAAAACGAAGGAGGGTGGTTAAAAGAACGAGATAGTCGAACGATCTTACTGAAGTGAAAAAAAGGAGGAAAAGAAAAAAAAAGAAAGAAATTATAGTCGAGGAAAAGGAGAAAAAGAAAAGAGAGAGAAGGGAATAGAGACTCAATAACGATTTCGACGGTTACCCACCCAACCCACAACGAATCCCTTTTCCGTTTTTCTTTCGTTTTCCGGTTCCCTTGGCATCGTTATTTTCCTAAGCTCAGCCTTTACCTTGGTTGTAAGTTAATTTTCACGATTTCTTATCAAATGGAAACTACGAGATTATCATGCTTTGAATCGTTTGAATTTTTTATGGACCATCTGAAAAAATGAATTCCTTCGAGATATCTCCGATGTATGCGTCATTACGTTTTCAAATAATGGAAGAGAAAGACAATTTCTTAGCTGAAAAGTCATAAATTCAACTTGTTTACGTATAAATAATTCCATTCAAAGTAGACAGAATGATACTGCTGACGTTCTATATTAATATATATATATTAAAGATACGAATCGGCAAACCTATGAATTTTCTCTTTTTAGGGCATCCAGATAATTCGAGATGTTTCTGGCCACGATAGACAATTTCTTTTCTAAGGAATGCTGGTTAAATCCCTCGACTCCTTCGATTTACATTTTAATATCGGTAAAGGCGTAAGCTCGTAACTCACATCGCAGAAAATATCACTTCCCGTTATTTTCGCGGAAGCATCCATTTTCTTAATTGACAGGAGTAAGTAATGGAGTCATAATCGTATATCTAATAGAATACGTCAGAACTATGCAAGTATATTTTTAGGAATGTCAAGTTATTTTCAAAACGTTCTATTCGTATAGGAAAAGGTTAAGTAGATATTAACTATAACGATAACCGAAGGTGTGATGGTTTGTTGATATGAAAAGTGTCTCTGGTTGAAAATAGACGATTTAAAATAGATCGATATTAACGTTAATCCTGTACGAGATTCAACTTATATCTGGTGTCGTAGAAAATTAGACCACTTTATATTTGGTTATGCTTTAGTTCTGTTCGTCATAATACGAATATCATTTTCTTCTTTTCTCTTTTATTTTCCCTTCGTCGAGGCCAATCGTTAAAGATAACTGTAGATATCTGAACACGAAGAAGAAGAGAAAGGGGAGAATCTCATTAATCGATCGAAAAGTAGGTATCTTCGTAGAAGATATGGCAGATTCACCATAGAATGGGATCGTTCTCATGTAGGTGGAGGCGTATAATAATCCATTAGTTCGATGCGCTAAATTGAGGGACGCTTTGCTGGAGCGTCACGTTGGGTGGGGAAAACAGAGGTCGCTTTTGCTAGAGGGCGGAAGTTTCAGCAAGGAGTACGAGTCTGCGAGAAGAGGAGAAAGAGAGGGAGAGAGAGTTGGCTGACTGAGTTTGAAGTAAAGAGTAGAATAGCAAGTCGCGCTCTTTCTAATGTTTCCTCTCCTCATGTCCCTTTCTCTCTCTTTCTCTCTCTCTCTCTCTCTCTCTCTCTCTCTCTTTACACACTTATACTAGTTCGTTCGTCGACATTGAAGCTATATACTAACCGTGCATGCATAAGGCTGTACCTGTAGAAGAGAAGGTACATTCTACCAAGCAAGGCGGACAATTAATTTGCGAGTCAGAGTTCTGTGGTCCGTTCCTCTGTCCGTCCATTTAAGATTGATTAAGAGTCTTCCGAAATCGGGACCCTCCTATAACTCCGTGGCTACAGCATGAGTTCTGCACTGATCCTTCAAGTTTCTCCTTTCCTTCCATTATAGGTATCTACTTGTTCGTTCGCCCGTCAGAACTCGTAGTGAAGCCACGTTCAATCTAGTCGACCTACTATCTAAGGATATTGTCTTTGGATGGCGATACACCGTGTTCTCTAGAATATGTAATTTACCTTCTCTCTCTCTCTCTCTCTCTCTCTCTCTCTCTCTCATATATATATATATATATATATATATATATATATATATATATATATATATATATGCCCATAATTATGAAAGTGGTTTGAGTCAAAATTAATAAAAAATGAGTTTATCAGTTATTACGCACTAAATTATTATAAACTAAATAAATTCAATGTAATTTTCACGATATTATCAAAATTGAGTCGTTAGATAATATTTGTTATTTCAATATTGCATAGAATTCATATAGTGTTCAAGTATAAATCTTTAAATATCTCGAAGCAAGAAATATATGACTTAGACCACTTTCATAATTATGGGCACATATATATGTAAGATTTATTGAATTTAAAGAAAAAGTATTTATTATAATAAAACAAATACTTAAATATTAAGGTTTAATATAATAAGAATAAAGAGATAGAAATCGAAAAGAAAAGTAAGTAACAATAATTAGGAATCTTAAACTCGTAATTACACTCGTATTACACTCGTTCACTCACAACTAGTCGCACCAAATCAAGAAAGCGAAGGCTGCCTTTTTCACCGTGCTTATATACACATTCACCCCACCAATGGTCCTAATCACTTCCGTCAATCTTTCTCGAAATCTCCAGACTATTCCCAATCGATTAAACAAAGGACTTCTTTCCGATTTCCGGTTCGAGAATATTCGAAAGATTTTGGGGTGCTTACAAAACGATAACATCAGCTGATATCGCTATACACGCTTGTTTTTCTTTCCTGCCACACACACTCGTATTCATATCGCTACATGTACTCACACTCATACTCATATCGCTGCGTGCACTCACACTCATATCGTCGCACACATTCACAAATCTTTCAACGTCTATCAATTGTTTCACGCATATCATGCACTCGCACTCTTCATCTTTCTCCCACCCTTACATATATATATATATATGTATATATATCCTTGGTTGTGAAAATATAATCGAGGACCTCGATATTACGAGGTTAATTATCGACAAATCTTGATCGTTTCCTGCTCGTGATTAACCCCCTCAATATTTCGTATGCAGAAACGTTGCGCAGGTCATTGAGAATATGCCAGAGTCGGCATTTAACGCTTATTCATCGTTTATGCACGTACGATACTTGCTTATGCGTATGCAATGCGTTTTACTCGACGGCCTTTCTTTAATATCGAGACGAGAGATCTAGGTAACAGGCAGCACGTTTCGTGGTAGGTATTATCCGAACTGCTGTCCAGTCACGTATGATACTCTCTCTTTCTCTCTCTCTCTCTCTCTCTCTCTCTTTCTCTTTTTCTTCCTCTTACTTCTGTCATGTACTACGAGTGATGAGGGTAGTCGAAGATGAGCGGGTTCGTGCATCCTTCCTGTAATTTTCATCGTTTCTACCTCTATGGCTCACACTTACGGAAAATCCTGTTTCTCCGCTTGCATCTCCCACGCGGCCTCTTTATATCTCTATCGACCTCTGCCTCGAATTTCCACAATATTCGCATATGTACAATAGATATAAGGTTGATAACTAACGAGCTCTATCTCCTGTATAATTATTACGCGTAATTGTAACGGAATATTTATCCACAAGTTGATCTTTTATGTGCGATAACTAATTGCATACATTCTCTTCTGCAAATAACCCTTTTATCCTATCTATCAAGCATTTGTTCGTTTGAGTAATGAACATTAGAATTAGATCTTAGCTATCGAGTTTTATTTACATTATCATCGTTTGTATGCATCTAAGATAGTAAAAATAATGACGCAATATCAATATTGTTCTCCATCGTAAAGCAAACCCCGATAAATCTTCCAATTAAACGATTTGTCTTTTAGTCGAAAGAAAAGCTTACCCTTCGGTCTCTTTCTAATAACACAGGAAGCAGCAGGAATGTTGGGGGTTGGAATGTTTGTCCTGTCACGCTTACTCGTTTCATCGCCAACAACTTCTAATGGACGCTTTCTCAAATTTCAAGTCGTAGCACATCTGGCTTTTCCCGAGAGCACGCGCGCTCGATTTCACCCTCCTTTCAAGGCCCAGCCGCAAACAAATTACACGGAGGATGACGATGGCGCCATTCCTGTCTCGATTATCTCTCCTATCTCTCTCATTTTCTCTCATTTTCATTTTATTTCTTTCTCTATCTCTTCTATTCTTTTCGCTTGTTGTTTCGAAAGTCTAGAGACTCGTTACAATCACGAAGGGTTGAAGTAAGAATAAAAGCAGAAAAGAAAAAATAAAGAAAAGGTGACATTTTCTCGTTGTATGCTAGGTTTTAGAAAAGGGATAAGAAAGAAGCCATTTAATGCAGGTGTTTCTGGCGCATAAATAAAATACATCCCGGAACTGGATCGCATTCGAAAACGGGCTCCATCGTCTTTCTTTTTGTCATTCCTTAAGAATGCCGTCATAATACGTTGCTATATGCACTGCTTTATATCAGAGGATTTCAACAGGGCAATCCGTGCCGATGCGAAGCGATATTAATTCCAAAATAGCCTCTTCTATAAATAATGTGAGGGAAAAGACTGCTTGGAGAGAGATAGAGAGAGAGAGAGGAAATTAAAAATGAAATTTATTTTTATTCAAAACTCGTCTCGCTCTTTTTATTTTCTTTTTCTCTCTCTTTCTCTCCACTCTCACTGTCTCTTTATAAAATTTGAAGTAATTTTTCGTAAAGCAGAACTGTACGCAAACGTTATATCAATGAATATCGAATTTATTGCCATGACAAACGCAGACCTATCCGTGACCAAAACCCATTTGAAATTTTCATCTCGATTAACGACCCTTTTACATTTGCTATTCGCGAACGAATTTATAGCGCGGGACCGTTTGTGCCCTTTTTTCTCTCTTTCTTTTCATTCTGTCTCTTTCTCTCTTTGTGGTTGTATACGACTTAATCGTTCGAATCGTCGACTTCGAACAACCGGGTAATAAATCATCGTTGAGATCGCTCCATTCGCGCAGCGGTTCGCAGCGTCTAAGGATGCAAAATGTTTTCGCTTAGCGACAACTGCGATTTGAAATGGCCTGGAAGGAAAAAAACGCTCCGGCGGCTTTACGAGACTCTCATTCCCTTTCTCCCAAGTCAAAGTCTATCTCGTCGAAAGCATGAAATCCACTCCCGGCTGTGATTCATAAAGACACGGACCTTGCAGTTGTACGGTAGTTGTCAGAAAGAGAAGGAAAACGATCAGAAGAGAAAGAAAGAGAGAAAGGATCGTCGATGATGATGAAAAAAGAGGGTTAAGAAGAAAAGAAAAAAGAAAAAGAAAGTTGATTGCTCTTAGAAGGTTCGCCCATTTGAACGGGAAATGGGAGCGTCCTTAGTATAGAGTTACTTTTGGCTTGCTTTTTAACGTCGCGTGCAGACACTATCGTTTATTAAAACCACCGATGGTGATTATTATTTCTGTAGAAAAGGTTACTCAAATAGCAAGCAATTTACTTTAATAGGATTGACTTCAAATAACAGCTATTAATATATTGACATTGGTGATACTGATATTGTATCGTAAAATACCAAAGTATGCATAAAAGGATAAATTAGGTTTTTATTACAAACGCGAAAGCAATTCAATCAAAAAGGGTTGATAGTGAATAGTGTCCCTTCGATAGCTCGGACCGTTGATGCTCAAAGTCGATGAACGAACACTTTATTATAGATTCCTTTTTACAGAGCTAATTTGTTTAGTGACTTTCATAATAAGGTCTCGTAAAACGACATTCTTCATTTTTGTTGGTAAAACATTCTTCCTGTCGACTACATGTCACTGGAATTTTTTTTCCTTATTTTCTTCTACTCGCCCACTTATGAAGCACTTATGGATCCAGTTGAAGGCAAATTGTCGCTGACGGTAGCACTTACAAAATCGTCTCTGAAATAACTGGACTACCTTTCTACGAAACGATCGGCACATCGTTATCATCGATCGACTATTATACTTTTTGACGAACTTTCCTTCTAAGAAAACATTTATTTTACTCTGCTTCTTTTTCATAATATATAACAGGTATTACATATTTACCTTCTACACGCGTATTGTTATCGATTTTACTTTACTTGCAATAAAAAGCATAACAATTGTCAAGTTTTTTCTTTTATTAAATGGATACCGTTGACACTAAGTTATCTTAGAACACATTAAATGCAGAATCACAGGCAATTACATATCGCGAAAATGTGAGCATTACGAATGCTAGGAGCGCTATCAAACATTGCCAGCCGTAACACCGGGCCTCGAAAAGGAAGATAAATGTAAAAAAAGAAAAGTTCGTACTCGGTCTCGGTGGTTAAAATGCATCAACCTCCTCTTCCTCTATCTCCACCTCCCGCTAGTTGTCCTTCCAGTCCTCTCTCCCTCTTTATACCGTTGCAGGTATTCTTCACGCCTCACGAAAATTATCGTTCGCCGTAACTTTTATGCGGTAGCGTTGGCAAAGGCGGAGGCAGTGGCGCTCCGAAAATCCTCTGCACTCTTGCGTACGATGAAAATTTCACGTTGGTGAAATGGAGATAGAACGAATAAGCAAGAAAGAAAAGTAAGAGAAAGAGAAAAGAGAAGGAGTCAGAGAGTGAGTGAGCTAGTGAGTGAGAATGATGTACGGATTCGTGGCACGCCGCAAGCAATCCTTGTACCACGCGTCGCGTAACCGGCAATTTCCTTCGGAATTTACTATTTCACGTGCGGTCGTGCAAACGCAACCATCCACGTTTCGGATAAGCTGCCAGCTTACGACTTACCGAGTACTCTTTATACATATATCTACTCTTCTGGACTTCACCTGTGAATGTGGGCGTATGAGAAAAAAAGATCTATCTCTCCCTCTCTCTTTCTCTTTCTTTCTCTCTTTCTCTCTTTCTCGCTTTCTTTTCAGGGTTTATTCATGAGTTATAACGACGGATGAATATTCTTTTCTTCGCGTTTATGAACTTTCGATCTTTCTCGAGCTCCCCTTTTTCTTCATCACCCTCTCTCTTTCTCTCTCTATCTCTCTCTCTCTCTTTCTCTATCTTTCTCTATGTATCTCTCTCTTTGCATACAGTGATTTTACAAAAGGCCGCGCAGGCAATATGTCCTGGCAATTTTGCGCATCCTCGTAATAGAGTTCAATTAAGATCAGAGGTGGTGGCATCACCACCACTACTACCACCTCCACCGTCACTACTAACCACCACTAGCAGCACTACATTTCAACCTTCTTCCTGGCATCCAGCTAACGGCTAATATTCATTACGCCGTTAAATCTCGACCTTTGTCTTCGTTCGTCTTTATTTTCGTACGTCCCTTTTTGCCGCGTTACTAATTGATTTACTTTCTCCGTTGCAACGGCAAGCACAATAACGCTCGGTTGGTTGCAACAGTGCCGTACGACACACTGGTGGTGTTGGCACTTCCACCTAACGCTCCGGTCTGCGTGTTCCGGTCATTTTGTGTTGCAGCAGCATCGTAACGTTAGTGTATGCATGTCCTCACTCCCTTTCCTCTCTCCCGTTTACTACTCTACCTCGTTTTTCTCCCTCGGCACCGAGCGTAGTATATAAGCGTGCTTTTTCCACGATAATTTCGTCCGAAAAGTAATTTATACGGTGACGGCCGAAGCCTTTCGTCTCGAATAACGTTCAACGTCCTGCGAAATTTTATCAAGAGCGTTTTTGCTCGTTCGCTCGACGAATCCGTTCGGTATAGATCCTGAGATTGCTTTCGTTACAGTTAATGACACTAGTGAAATTTTCCAGGAAGGTTTCACCTTTAATCTTTTTTTCATCATTTTCTTCTTTTTTTTACTTTCAACGTAAACGAAGTAGTAAAAAGAATCGAGGTTCATCTAGTCGTCTCCCAGGCATAAATATTTTTTAACAGTAATCATGCACGTGCATATAAAAAAGAATTAAAAATAAGAGAAACACGTTCTCGAATGCAGCAGACGACTAGCGACCGTTACGAAAATGAGTCACAACTATTTTCACTTCAGTTGGGAGACAATAGAAACGCTCGCAAACGAACTATAGCATTTCTTGACCTATCTCAAATTTGGCTTCACTCGTGAGAATACGTTGACCTACTGTGCTCATTATGCAGCTACGCGCAACGGTACTAATTGAATGAAAAATTGATCAAACTATAATGACATCGCGATATGCTACTATTGTCGTGGATATCTTAGCTACTGCTGGTTCTACTGCTACTGCTGCTGCTACTGCTGCTGTTGGCGTCAGTGGTACATATAAAGAAAAAAGATAGTAGAATTGAGCAAAAAAGAAAAGAGAGAAGGCACATGAGCCTTGGAGGAAATCCAAGTCGTTGCTGTGCTTCATGATTGGGTATACCTACTCAGCGCAAGAAAGAGAGAGGAACGGAAAAAAGAATAAATGACATCCTTACCCCTTTTCTCCTTTTCTAAAGGAAAAGAGAAAAACCGTGGAGAAACAGTGCGAATAAGAGAGAAAGAGAGAGAGAGAGAGAGAAGGAAAGAGAATACTACTGGCCAATCGAGTGTACAAGAGAAGCTGTAGTTCTCGAGTCGAATGGCCTTTCGGCTTAATGCCAAATTATTTTCTACTACCAAAGCACTTTTTGACGCTACGAGAGCAACGTAACGTCAAAAGGTAGGAAACTAAAGGTAGGGTGGAAAGAGAAGGGGTAAGTTGTACGACTTGTAGAGGTACTTGAGGTCGACGTGAGATATGTGCTCAATGACTCGAACCAGGATGAGGAAGGGGAAGGAGCAGAACTTCGACCACTCTCGATCTCGTTCTCTTGAGAAAATAATCGTCTTTGCTACGGCAGCGTAACAGCACCTAACTCTGCTTCTTTTCAAGACTCGCTTCTTCTTTTTCTTTATCGCTATTCAGCCCTCGATAGACGATTGCTGCGTTTTTCGATGATTATTATTATTCTTTCTACCATTGGAAACGATACGAGCGATAGTAATATTATTCGATGAATTTACTCGATCAAGTGAAGAGGTAACATTTGAAGGAGAACTACAAGTGATTGAAAGATTAATCTTGTAGATCAGAACGAAAGAAAAGGGAAAAGAAACGTTGGCAGGCCTTAACGGTGACATTGACGTTTCCTTTTCTTTCTTTTTATTCTTTCCCTCTCTCTCTCTCTCTCTTTCTTTCATTTATTTTTTTCTTTTAAAATC
Source organism: Polistes dominula (assembly GCF_049000335.1). NCBI lineage: Eukaryota > Metazoa > Arthropoda > Insecta > Hymenoptera > Vespidae > Polistes > Polistes dominula. The sequence goes on from NW_028300951.1 coordinate 3,123,969, forward strand.
TTTTTCATTTCATAGGGCAAACGTTCGTTTTGTTCTATAGATATTATGATTTTGCTGTCGCCTTCGTTCTATTGACTATTCTTCATCAAGTGGACTGGAACTCCTTTGTCCTTAACCATTTAACTTTCCGCTCGCTTTCACGTAATTTCTCTCGATTGGTCCAAGTAGCTGACCAAAGTTGATTGTACCTTATAGAATTCTATGAACTGCCCTCTTACTTGACCCTACAACGACGAGATTCGTTAGAGTAAAAGCGATCATCTGACGGTGATTAAGCAAGCTCTAAGGTAATTAGTGATTATTTTTAAAACGAATAAGAGGACAAAGGAGAGAAAGATCGATCGATCGATCGTCCACTTTATTCCTGATCATTCGAATTCAAATTGTCGGTGATCGATCATTAAATCCAATTTTGTCACATCATATAGAAATTAAAAATTATGAAATATTTTGATGTTTAAATACTATATTGACAATTAAAGAAACTAAAATAAATTAAAATAAAATAGAAGAACAAATAATAATGTAGCAACTAGCAGCAACACGTTCAACCGCATATTTCGGTATAAACGATTTACACGGCATCGAAGTATCGATATAGTATCGATATACGCGCTTGCTTTAATAAGTTCTCTCTAAAGGGGATCGATCGATTTATCGCGCTACTATCAAACGGTGAATTTCACAAGCGTAACCATCCTCCTCGTAAATTCAGTCTCTTTGATTTAAATGCGTTCGATCTGTCGGCATTCGTTCGTTCAGGGGGATCGACAGGCACGTATTACTTGGCACGATCGACGACGTCTTGATTGGGAGCCTCGAGCTGCTCGTTCCACGTACCATATTTATTATCTAAGGAGAACGGAGAATAGCTTCGCGAGAGATTCTCTCGCGTTCGCGATTCAAGCGGACACTCGAACGATTATATTTGGCGGCCGACTTGGAATTAGCATAATTGAACGTTACCGGAGGGAGAGGGTGGGTAGTAGAGAGTAATGAATTGACGGAGGATAATGACTTCCTGCCAGAAAAGGAGGTACGGCCACGTTGTTAGTTAATTACACGCTTTTTTGTCCCGCTCGGACGTAGTACCGTTCCTGAAACATCATCTTTTCTTTTTCTTTCTTGAACTAAAGAAATATGGATTCACTAAAAAGGAAAGGAAAAACTCGTGGATAGTTGGAGGAAAAGAATATAGCGAGTGAGATAGGGGAAGAACGAAGTTCCCTCGATGTCTCCTACGTTTCACAGAAAGATTAACGAAGCGACTATACGCGCCGGCTGTTCTCGACTTCGTAGTTATAACGAGCTGTGTGCGAATGAGAAAGGGAAAGAGAAAAAGAGGGAGAGAAAAATAAAAAAAAAGAAAGATAGGAAAGCTTGGCAAATAAGCGAGCTTGCAACCTTCTCTCAACGATATCACTGACCTCGCCTCTCGTTGACGAATTAATCGTTGGAATTACTGGCTCCAGTCAACCGGTACACATTGCACTATCGACTGCCGTCGCTGCTGTCGAGATTCGTTCAACGTCGGCGTTATTTTAATCTTTCGATATAGATTATCTCGGAGGAAGAATTGAAAGGTGCTTAAAGGATCGCGAAGGCGGTGCTTCCGATAACTCGATTCTCGAGCCTCATGGATCACTCTACCGTTAAT